>NW_026042324.1:0-600000 GCF_023856365.1 Brienomyrus brachyistius | reverse complement strand
GATGGGGGACCAGCCCATCGCAGAGCACACTCACACACCATTCACTCACACATGCACACCTATGGGCAATTTAGCAAGTCCAATTAGCCTCAGCATGTCTTTGGACTGTGGGGGGAAACCGGAGTACCCAGAGGAAACCCCACGACGACATGGGGAGAACATGCAAACTCCACACACATGTGACCCAGGCGGAGACTCGAACCCAGGTCCCAGAGGTGTGAGGCAACAGTGCTAACCACTGCACTACCATGCCACCCCTGGACCCAAATCCATTAGAATAAAAACCTGCATAAGATGTCTATCCATCTATTTTCTGTAACCACTTATCCTATTTAAGGTTGCAGTGGGTCTGGAACCTATCCCAGAGGCTATGGATGCAAGACGAGGGAACAACCCAAGATGGGGCGCCAACCCATCACAGAGCAAACTCACACACCATACACTCACACATGCACACCTGCATAATATATATTAAGTGCTATATAGAAATACTGATATCATTGTGATTTTTGCTATTCCATTCATCTTCCAGCTGGCTTAATGGTCCTCCGATTAAATGTAGAGTCGGAATTTGAATACAGTCATTTGTCAGGATTCTTCAGGATAGGATTTCTGCAGGCAGATGTCATCATAAGCACAATTGCGCCATCTAGTGTATAAATATAAAAACATGCTTTCAAAATTGGGCTGTTCGTTGAGAGGCATATCGCTCCAGCCAAGAGCCGAATGTCGAGTACAAGGCGCAATGTGGGAGGGGTTTATCTGATCTTATCTAACTTATCTGATACCCTAACCCCAACCCTTATTATAAATCTCTCCTACCCCTTGTGATAAACCCCACCTACTTGCCACTGCCAATCGACACTCAGCTCCCGGCTCCAGTGATATATATCTTGTGTTTGCTGGCTCAGTGTGTAGTTCTGTTGTTTCACAACTCTAGGAAGCCCATGTGTCACCTTAGGTGAGCATTGACATCTGCGCCACTCCCTAACCACTACCAACTGCAGAGGGTACTTCTAGGGTGCCCTACATCACAGAGATATTCTGTGCCAGCCCTACAGATTGTGAAAATACTTTGTTGTAGAGCAAGCAGGCCAGTTTCACTGTCTCAGGCATTCTGTGCTGCAGGCAAAGGAAACTGTCTAGCTAAGTCAGCACCCCTCAGAAGTTGGTGCCCTTGGCAGTCGCCTGTGTGTGACCTGCACATCCTGCAGGATTGGGGTTTACAGTCCTGCCTCTGCCCTGTGTGTGTGGACGTAGCGTACTCTTCCTTTATCATGCAGATTTTCGTTGAGCACTCCGCTTTTCTCCTGCAGTACAAAGCCATGCAGTCAGGCTAATTGGCCTCTCCAAGGAGCCCATTGTGCCTGTGAGTGTGTGCATGCATGTGTTAGGGATGGGCTGGCACCTTGTCCAGCGTGTGGCCCAGCCTTGTGCCCTGCGCTACCTGGGAAATGTTCCAACCCTGGTCAAGACAAGCAACTGGATGGATGATCACAGGCATTTCCTATTGTCTGTAAAACATTTGAACCAACTAAAAAAAGGCATAATCTGTTCATAAGAGGAATAACCACCTAAAAGACAACAACGACAGTAATATTATTAATCTACAGCAAAACAATCCTCAGCAGGCTAATATTTATATGGGAGAAGTCAACATTCATGTAGATTAGCTCAGGAAATAGCATATTATTACGTTATACAAAGAATACATCAAAACCTGTGTACTTAGCTAACAAAAGGAAAGGTTTTACAATGGCATAGTAGAGTAGTAATTTCCAAAAATGAACATTTATTGCAATAAAAGAAATGAGAATGACAAACAATAGATATTGGCTTGACTTCTCAATTCTAATTCAACCAAAATCTACACATAGTAAGGTTCAACAACTTTGCATTTATGGATATGTAATTTGTCTAGTAAAAGAATTAGGTCATATTAATTAAGCAACATTTTATGCTGTCGTAGTGGTGCAGTCAAAGAAGTCAAGCAACAGGTTCCCCCATAGTAATTTGGATGATGGACATGATTATAAATGGACATCATAATAACTGGGGTGGCATGGTGGTGCAGTGGTTAGTACTGTTGCCTCACACCTCTGGGACCTGGGCTCGAGTCTCCGCCTGGGTTACGTGTGTATGGATTTTGCATGTTCTCCCCATGTCATCATGGGGTTTCCTCCGGGTACTCCGGTTTCCTCCCACAGTCCAAAGACATGCTGAGGCTGATTGGAGTTATTAAATTGCCCGTAGGTGTGCATGTGTGAGTGACTGGTGTGTGAGTGTGCCCTGCGATGAACTGGGTTCAACCCATCCTGGGTTGTTCCCCGCCTCGTACCATAAGGTGAGGGGAGTTAGGATGATTACAAGGGGCCCCAAAAGGAAAATATCCGGATTGGTCTGGACTGGGGACTCAATATTATATATACACTGAACAAAAATATAAACGCAACACTTTTGTTTTTGCTCCCATTTTTCATGAGATGGACTTAAAGATCTACAATTCATTCCAGATACACAATATTACCATTTCTCTCAAACATTTCTCACAAATCAGTCTAAATGTGTGATAGTGAGCACTTCTGCTTTGCTGAGATAATCCATCCCACCTCACAGGTGTGCCACATCAAGATGCTGATCTGACATCATGGGTAGTGCACAGGTGTACCTTATACTGCCCACAATAAAAGGCCACCCTGGAATGTGCAGTTTTGTCTCACAGCAAAATGCCACACATGCCACAAGCATTGAGGCAGCGTGCAATTGGCATGCTGACAGCAGGAATGTCAACCAGATCTGTTGCTCGTGCATTGAATGTTCATTTCTCAACCATAAGCCATCTCCAAAGGCGTTTCAGAGAATATGGCAGTACATCCAACCGGCCTCACAACCGCAGACCACGTGTAACCACACCAGCCCAGGACCTCCACATCCAGCAGGTTCACCTCCAAGATCGTCTGAGACCAGCCACTCAGACAGATAATGCACGGCCCCATGTTGCAAGGATCTGTACACAGTTCTTGGAAGCTGAAAATGTCCCAGTTCTTGCATGGCCAGCATACTCACCGGACATGTCACCCGTTGAGCATGTTTGGGATGTGCTTGACCGGCGTATACGACAGCGTGTACCAGTTCCCACTAATATCCAACAACTTCGCACAGCCATTGAAGAGGAGTGGACCAACATTCCACAGGCCACAATTGACAATCTGATAAACTCTATGCGAAGAAGATGTGTTGCATTGCATGAGGCAAATGGTGGTCACACCAGATACTGACCGGTTCTGAGTCCCCAGACCCCCAATAAAGCAAAAAACTGCACATTCCAGGGTGGCCTTTTATTGTGGGCAGTATAAGGTACACCTGTGCACTACCCATGATGTCAGATCAGCATCTTGATGTGGCACACCTGTGAGGTGGGATGGATTATCTCAGCAAAGCAGAAGTGCTCACTATCACACATTTAGACTGATTTGTGAGAAATGTTTGAGAGAAATGGCAATATTGTGTATCTGGAATGAATTGTAGGTCTTTAAGTCCATCTCATGAAAAATGGGAGCAGAAACAAGAGTGTTGCGTTTATATTTTTGTTCAGTATAATATATGCTTTAATGGCCCCAAAATCTCTAGCAAGGCCCATGTATGTATTTCTGTGTCTTCTCGAAAAAACGGTTGGAATCTGAGTAATAATTCAGGAGCAGACATTTACATAAATATTACATTTTACTAATAAAAAAATGACACCTTTACGTTAAAGATACATTGATGACGTAATTGCGGTCCCAGGGCTTTCTCACATCCCACCACTAGATGACGCTATCAGATTATGCAGAAGTTGTATCAGATTTGCAGCGGCCTTCTTGGCGTAGCAGCGCCAGTGACTGCTCTGCTGCAGTACCTCTGTGTTACAAGGTGTGTGAGTATTTTCAGGGAAACTGCGCTTGTCTGATGGGCTGCTCGTGAACGGGAATCCTTGTCGTCTCTTTTTCTGGTTCAGGTCACTCAGGCGGGCAATTTTACGGCTTTTCCCCCCGTATAAAATCGAGTTTTATGCCTTAGTTGTAAATGCGGCCTCTGTATCTGTTCGGACGCTTCCGTGGTTTTGCATAAATGCTAATACTTTGAAAATCTTTACAGAATTTTACAGAAGCTTTCCGCCGTTGTATTACCATTTGCAACGTAGTTTGTTGCGGTTTATTGATGTTATTGTTATTTACTGTTTCATACTATTGTAGTTGATTTATTGCTTTATATATGGCCATTTGCTTCTGTAATATTGTGTATATATTTAAGCATAAATTAAACGCCGCTTACTCGTACTAGTGTTGTGCGCAGATGCGCGTACCTGTTCGTGTCAACAGCTGATATAAATGAGCATTTTTGTTATGTGGATTTATTTCGGAGCTTGCCTGACGTTGCATCTCACTTACGGTATCATCGGCAGTCCTAATTTGCATAGCATTGGAAACGGTTCTCTGTGTTGGTTCATTTTTGTACTAAAATGCAATATTGATGTGGAATCATAACTGGTGGCGCAATTTCTGTATATTCTGGTTAATATCTCAAACGTACTGTTTTTGTTTTTTTGTTTACCTCCAAGGACATGTAAATGGTTATAGCGATGAGTGAAATAAAACTTGGTCTGAAATGCTGGTGATTCTGTGTAGTCTCAGTCTTTGTGCTGAACGCCGGTGTTGTATGCGCCCCGTCTAGATGACACCGTCTTAAATGAGACCTAACCTCACTACACTGGCGTTTCCTTGGTGGACCCAGAATGGGCCAGCAGATCTCCGGTCAAACGCAGACGGTCATCAATAGGCTGCCTGAGAAGGTGGTGAAGCATGCCCTGCTGGTGCGTGACAGCGGCTACCTCACCTATGAAGAGTTCCTGGGCCGGGTGGCAGAACTCAATGATGTGTAAGCTGTCCTGCTGTGGCTTTAAGAGGGTCAAACTCCAGATGACAGTCATCTGTTTACTGCATGTTACTGAGGATTTTTAGCCTCGGTGTTTGTGTTTTGACACTTCAGAACAGCCAAGCTGGCTGTCGGGCAGCCGAAGCATTTGCTTTTTGAAGTTCAGCCAGGATCGGATGCCTCAGCTCTTTGGAAGGTCGCAGTGAGGATAGTCTGTACGAAAGTGAGTGATGTCATGGGGTCGGGGGGGGGGGGGGGGGGGGGGCTGTTGCGTTCCTGTTGAAATGGTTTCGAGAGCTTCTGCTGACTGTGCATGACCTGCGTGATGGCAGATAAACAAGGAGAACGGCATGGTGGAGGCCTCGCGCATCATGAACCTCTACCAGTTCATCCAGCTGTACAAAGACATCACTGGCCAGGCGGCAGAGGTTCTCTCGGTAGAAGGCTGCTCTGGGGGACCCTCTGTACCCTTAGCCTCCACAGACTCCTGCCAGGCCAGCATGTGGATGGGCAGGTAATGCCTATAAGGAAATGACCCTTGGATGTGTAGTGTCAAGGCTGTTTTTAGAGCATGACATGAAACAGATTTGGCCACGAAGTGTCATTTACAAACTGATGAAATCCATTTTCATAGAGTTGGTATGGTTCTAGTAAGGAGAGTGCGTTTGCTTACATTATCTGTATATGTGTGTGTGCTTTAAACAGGGTGAAACAGCTGACAGATGAGGAGGAGTGCTGTATCTGTATGGATGGGAAGGCTGACCTCATATTGCCCTGTACCCACAGCTTCTGTCAGAAGTGCATCGATAAGTGGTAAGAGTCACCTCTTTCACAACCTTTAATAAAAGGCAGGCAGTGAGTTCCAGGTCTGCTCTCATCAAGTGTCATGCTGTACTCTGCATATTCTCTGTTCAGTGTGGGATGCCTGGTACCGGTGGGGTCTCTTTTTAAAAGAGCCCTTCATATGCTTATTACCTAGACTCTATTACTCTCCAGTGGAGACCCAGAGCAGGAAGTTGGCCTGTTTCCCCTGAAAGAGAGGGGAATATTGGCTGCGATTCCCGGGCTGCCTTCAGCACCTCATTTCATGAATTTGGACTGTGATTTACTGGTCATTGGCGCTGAGCTTTCTCACGAACTATGCAAGCCACGCGGCATGGCGGCTTCGATTGGCAGCGTGAAAATGGGCCAGTGGGTGGGGATGTGCATTAAGGGAGCTAGCTTCATACTCCCTGGGGCTCCAGCAGACATCCGGCTGCCTTGTGCGGCACTAATTTCGAGATGATTGGAAGCTGTGTGAAACCTGATGAGAAGCCAATATATAGTGTAAGTGACGGGATGGAATTTGTGCTGCGTTTTACTGAACAGGAGCGACCACAGCAGGAACTGCCCAATCTGCCGCCTACAAGTGACCGCCGCCAACGAGTCATGGGTCATGTCTGACGCCCCCACGGAGGAGGATATAGCGGGTTATATCCTCAACTTGGCAGATGAAGCTGGAACTCCACACAGACCTTAAATAAACAGAAACCTAATTGCTTATGTTCATACTCCATTGTTTTAAGACCTTATGAATTTGAGTTTTCATTCAGTTCAGCACTGCCTCGTCTACCACTGTAATTGCTACTCAAATGTGAATTGGACAGTAGCCTCATTATGAGGGAACTATGTTTTGTGTGTGTGTGTGTGTTTTTAATTCTTTTATATGAAATGCACATAGGTTGTTCAACCTTTAAAGCTCTGTACACTGAGATATGCACATCAGTTGACCCAAGTCTTTGTAATTTGTAGAGTTTTTTTTTCTCTCAGTTGGAACTGGAACATCAGACGAAATGAATTTTTGTCCCAGTTGTTTCAGTATGACTGAGGAGGGTTTGGATTTTGCTGTATTTTTGGCAGTAAACGAAAAAGCTTAAATGACCCCCTGCAGGCCCAGTGGCTGCCGAGACCCATGCGAGAAGCTTGTTGGTGCTTCTCCAGCGATTCAGTGTGTAAATAATGGGAAGCTCACTTTGAACGGCAGTCTAATAAATAGCTGGTTCACTGTCATATACAAAAACAAAAAACCTTCCATTATTAAATCTAGAGGTTTCTCCCCCAAAACATCCCTAATGCAGTTATAAGTGGGATTTGATCGATGTGATTTGAAGCTTTATGGGGAATAATGGAAATTCATATTTACATTTATGAAAGAAGCCAGGATTTGTGTGCATGCTGCAGAAAATACTTCCTGGTATTAATGTTGAAATTTGTTTCTAGATATCTTAATTCTAAAAATTGGTTGCTTTATATTTCAGAATTTTAATTATTACTTTTGGGGCAACATTATTCTTACATATTGTTGTATAATTTTCCAGAAATGTCAGTAGGTGTTTTGTTTTAAAATGGTAAGTTTGCCTAAACGCTAAATGTAAATGTGAAAAGGACATTATTGAAGTGGAGGGGGAGACTGAAATTCAGAATGTGGAAATACACGTTTCTATTACAACTGACAGATTTTGGCTTTAAACTAAAAGGGAATTTTTAATTAAATATTGTGGATAATGTATTTCTTTTGATAAGATGCACACTTATTTTAAAAGACTAATTTAAAACTACCAAAACCACTTATATATTTATATAAAACATTATGTATGAATGTGAGTTTCCTTTATAATTGCACTTCGGAAATGCGTAGAGCCATGTCCTGCTTACCTTAACGAGAAAGCATGCTGTTTGCCGATGTACGTTTTTTATCGTTATTAAAAGGAATACGTTTAACCTCTAGGTGGCTCCCTTGTCCGCCTTGTAACCTTTGCTACAATCTTAATATGTGATTTTTGAAATATCTATGTATTTCACTGATGGAAAAGACAATGGGTTGTGCTCAGTGTCATCTTATTTTGTAGAAAAATAAAGTACACTTTATAATTTAGCAATATGCTATTTTTTAATTATTAGATATAGGTACACTTGCATTTGCAAATATTTGAATCTGCATTTTCTTTAGATCATACAAAAGTCATTTACTTATCTGAGTGCATGATAAAATGTTCAAACCCATCTTCACAGTATTTGTCTTGTGTTTAAATATAAAACACATACCTACAGATGTTTAGTTTATTTCTTTTACAAATCTGTTTTCCTACTGTTTCTATTCATCCTTTTTCATACCAAAAAGAACTTGTTTTAAAATGTATTTTCTACCTGAAAAGAAGCTAAAAGTACTTGCTTGAAAACTCAATGAAGTTTAGTTGTTGGTATAAAGTTATGGACAATGGAAAATGTGTCATGAGGTGGTTTCTAACCTTATTACATCTTGCAATGAACAAAAGTATTTACATTGTCTCTCGCATTGGCAGTAACACTTACGAATGTGTCCATATATTCATATAAAATGCATTGTGCATAAGAATGCCAAATAGTTGAGATCAGTGTAGTTAAAATGCAGCTTGTAGCACAAGGAAAGGGTAGATGCTGTGGTCAGGAACAATTTCTTTACCTCAACCAGCGATGACGAGAAGCAGTGCAGTCAAGTGTATGTACAGTACTGTTCAAAAGTTTGGGGTCACATAGAAATTTCCTTGCTTTTGTAAAAAAAAAGCATGTTTTTTTGTCCATTAAAGTAACATGTGATTCATCAGAAATGCTGTGTAAACATTGTTCATGTTAATCATAGCTGGAAATGCCTGTTTTTAATGGTATATGTACAGGGGCCCATTATCAGCAACAATTAGTCCGTTGTTCCAGTGGAATGTTGTGTTTGCTAATGCAAGTTCATCATTTTAAATGGTTAATTGATGATTAGAAAACCCTTTTGCAATTATATTAGCACAGATGAAAATTGTTGTGCTGATTAAAGCAGCAAATAAACTGGCTTTCTTTGGACTAGTTGAGTATCATCAGCAATTGTGGGTTTGATTACAAGCTCAAAATGGTCAGAAACAAAGAACTTTCTTCCGAAACTCATCAGTCTATTCTTCTTCTGAAAATGAAGGCTGTTTCATGTGAAAAATTGGCAGGAAACTGAAGATCTCGTGTAATGCTGTGTACTCCTCCCTTCACAGAGCAGCACAAACTGACTCTAACCACAATAGAAAGGAGAGAGGGAGGCCCAGGTGCGCAACTGAGCGAGAGGATAAATACGTCAGAGCTTGTAGTATGAGAAACAGATGCCTCATAGGCAACTGGCAGCTTCATTAAATAGTATCTGCTAAAGACCAATTTCAACATCAACAGTGAAGAGGAAACTCCAGGATGCTGGCCGTCTAGGCAGAAATGCAAAGAAAAAGCCGCAGAATCTCAGAATGGCCAATAAAAAGGCAAGACTGAGATGGGCAAATGAACACAGACATGGACAGAGGAAGAAAGGAGAAAAGTGCTGTGGATAGATGAATCTAAGTTTAAGGTGTTCGGATCCCAAGGAAGAACGTTTGGGAGATGCAGATCAGATTAAATGACGCTGGAGGAGTGCTTGATGACATCTGTCAAGCAAGGTGGAGGCAATGTGATGGTGTGGGGCTGCTTTGGTGATGGTAAAGTGGGAGATTTGTACAGGGTGAAAGGGATCTTGGAGAAGGAAGGCTATCACTCCATTTTGCAACGCCATGCTATATCCTGTGGATGGCACTTAATTGGAGCCAGTTTCATCCTACGACAGGACAATGACCCAAACAGAGCTCCAATCTAAGTATGAGCTATTTAGGGAAGAAGCAGTCAGCTGGTCTTCTATTTATAATGGAGAGGCCAACACAGTCACCGGATCTCAATTCAATTGATCTGTTATGGGAGCAGCTTGACCGAATGGTATATAAGAGATGCCCATCAAGCCAATCCAGCTTGCTTCAGGACGTACGGGGTGAAATCTCATCAGATTACCTCAACAAACTGATGTCTAGAAGGTCTATAAGGCTGTAATTGCGACAAATGGAGGACTCTAACGAAAACAGAATTTGAAGAACAAAACAATTATTTCTAACTTTGTCAATGACTATTTTCTATCTATTCAGCGGTATTTCCTATTCAAACTCACATCACGTATGTTTTCATGGAAAACAAGGAAATTTCTAAGTAATCCCAAATTTTTGAACTGCGGTGTAGAATGTCAATTTACATGCAGGTGGCCACTTAATGCATCTAATGAATGTAAAGATTCATTCAGGCTATGTTGCAGAATAAACAAAGGAAATGTTTAGCAAGCATAAAATCTGTAAGGAGGAAATGCAGTGCTGCATTTTTTCCCTCAGAAGTAAAATTCCTCCTCAGAGTGGTTTTAAACTGGAGACCTGCAGCACAGTAGGTCATGGTGTTATCATGCTCCATCCTGTAGGACTACAGTAGGCTGGCCTGTGCAGTTGGCTTGTCCTGGTGAAGTATTTCCTCACTCAGTCAAAGTGAGAGTCTCAGTCTGCCTGCACTGATGATTAACTGGATAAAGCCCACATCCCCTTTTTAAGGATGAAATGTACAAAAATTAATAAAATGTTTAATCAAAGAGTTGAAAATAAATGACCATCATAAAGCCTTATATGTACAATATACAGTGTGCATGCATTTGTGTATTTGGCTATATTTCTAATGTTCAAGCAGAGGCGTAGCGCCTGCATTTCTCTCTATTTGGCTTTAGCACGGCAATCAAAGCGGACGTGAGCAGCTACTGAATAATCTGGCCTCATCGCACAAGGCAGCAGTCTGCTTGTGACAAGCTGTAGTTACTGTGACTGCGCGACAATAGCAGCCGACTTGACGGCATCTACCAGGAAGCTGAGCTCGTTGCACAGCGTCTCGTGCCTGTAAGCCATGCGGATTTGGGCCACGTTGGTCCGCCGGATATCGTTTCCCTCCGGCCCGTTCTTCAGGTAGTTCACTCCCAGGAAGTGCTTCTTCTCCTGCAAGAAGGGTCACGGACATGTCTCTTTAGATCTGGCCTTATAACACCATGCTTGATCGCAGTCACAGGTAGGCGTCCTGTGGGACATGGCAGTGTGCGGCTGACCTTATCTCTAGGGGAATATATAAAAACACAACACAGGGGTATAGCTCCTGTCTCGAATGACAGGATCTGAGGTTGAGCGATGACTCTGCAATCTAGTCCATGCTGTGATTAACTTGCAGTCACACTAGTAACATGATCCAAATGCAGATGGGGCAACTAGACATCGACGAGGCGCACTGACCCGCCGCCCGCCCACCTGGTGCGAGAGGCCGCTCTGCAGCACGCTGTTCCTGGCGATCTCGCAGACGTCACATGTGCTGAGCTTCCACAGTTGTGCTGCGATGGCGTACTCCTCCATCAGCGCCTCCTGCAAGGTGCCAGTGCGTGGTCACACCCCATCTCCCCGCCATGCGACTTTAACCCTAACCCTAAACTTAACCCTAACCCTAAGCTTAACCCCCAACAGATCCACCTTGTTTATGTGTTTTTTTGCAGAGACTAAAATGAACAATTCCTTATATGTCTACGAAATAAAGCACAACCGTAAGAAACTGTGAGTTTAATACCTCTGACTAATACAATATTCACAGAAAGTCTTGGGCACTCGCTTGTATATCACATTAGAAACAAGCAGTAGTTTTAACTAAAACATTTATTTCAAGTACTAATAAACTGAAACCCAAAATATAGTTCTAAAAGAGCTGTTCTGGGTTAAGAACTTCATTGTCATAATAGGTAACATCTTTGCAATAACATAAAACACCAAACATTTGTGTTTAGTATCGCTTTGGGAGCCAATAACTACAATAGCAATTTATTGTAAAATGACAAGAACAGAACTGAATGAGTCAGTCAAAGAAATATGATATAAAAATGTCTGTGCAGAAGATGTGCGGATGTTAAACATTGCTCATCAATGGACTTTCGTTATGAAACCAATAAATCTGCAATATTTTTATTGAATAGAGCAAGCGTCCGAGGACTGTCTGTGAGCAGTGTTACAGTGTATGTGTACTTTTGAGACTGTGCGGTTCACATCGCATAGTCGTGGGCTTCCTGTCTGCCGCCATCTGACAGTCTCTCACCTTGGTGTAGTGGAACTGCATGGGGTCATCAGTAGACAGGGACACACACAGCCCCTTGTGCAGGAACTCCCTCAGCGGGTTCTTGGAGTACTCCAGGAAAAGGCTGTTGTTGCTGAGCGGGGACATGGCGATAGGCACCTGGGCCAGGTAGTATAGATACTGCAGCACGGGGCTCTGGAGGAAAAGGGACACGCCAAACACTCTCAGTTTTACGAGCCTCCTGACCCGCACCACACCAGTGATGACTTCAGCAGTTCTGTCTGCTATCAATATCACACCTGTAAGAGGTACTTGTTTGTTTGTCCTGCCAGTAATGAGCTTACTACCCCTAAAGCTCGGATACTATTCTTAGGACCTTGCAGAATTCCCAGCATAAATAGCTGTCTGCAGAGCAATTTGAGACAGCAGAGCTGTTTGGAGAAGGCATGAAAAGAAGACATCGGCTGCAGGTATCAGCTCTGCGAGGCAGCAGCCCACCTTCTTCAGGTTGAGGCCGTGGGATATGTTATCGGCGGTCAGGAAGGCCGAGACCAGGTGAGTGATGGAGCCTGCCTCACCGCAGTGCGGCCGGAACTGAAAGGTGTTGAGGCCTCGCTCCCTAAGAAGCGTCCAGAGAATGAGAACTTTAATATAATGAAGAAGTTCATCACATAATGAAGAGCAAGGAAGTTTTACGTGGTGAAGCCTTTATGGTGAATTGAAGAATTATGTACTTCCTGCACTAATTTAGCCTATGACTGAGGAAACAATGAACCCAACAGATCTGCTGCACTTTACTGAGAGTACAGCTACTGTAAACAAGTTTGAGTTCTGAGGCTATAGGACTAGAATCCCGATGTGTTACACATTGAAGACTATTAAAAACCCATTTATAAATAGTATTAATGCATTTAAATTTAATGCGACAGTTTTTTTTTTTAAAAAAGAAGATAACCTACATGTTTTCTATTAGGCACATGTCCCAAGAGCTCAGCTCGAAAGAGGTCATCAAACACTTACTTCCGGAGGTTGTTGAGCACCATGATGTTGGCGTACATGTAGAAGAGGTAGTAACTATAAGGTGGGTTGCTGTCTATGGTCCACTCTTCGGGTTTGGGGCTTTTGTAGGAGAACATGTGGTCACTGTGCTTGGACTCGTCATCTACACTGTCAAAACCTGTCACCTGTGCAAGGAAGAGTAAGGGCTCAGAAGGAAAGGGCTCAAAAGACTAGCTGGGAGGGTTCATACAAAAAGCTCATCCTCTCTGCTTAACGCCTCTGAATGTTTACCATATAAAAAGCAGCAAATATACTACTGAGAAGAGCTTCACTTTATCAGCTGTCTATTTAACCAGTTCTGAGTCACAATGGTGATTTCAATCCCTTTGTATCTACGATATCAGGAATCAGAGTTGAGTGACTTCTACTCACATATTTCAAGAAGACATGCAGCTCTTTGTGCTTTTGAGGGTTAATGGTGGCCTCAAAAAGAGGGAGGAAGACATTTTCCAGCATCTTTGCAAAGTTAGGTATTAACTTTCGGGACTTGAAAATGTCACTGAAAGAGAAAATATTGGTTTTCAGGTGATTATTCCCAAGTATTAAATGGTAACCAACGGAAAGTCAATTCATGTTCCAGCTGAATAAAGGCCAGCTTTGTTCACTATTGACTTACCTCCTAAGTAATTATTCATAAATCTCAGTGATACAGACTAACTTGAAATAAAATATATGTAATAATCGGTATGTTCAATAACTGCTGATTCTTTCACGAAAGAAATAGGAAACAACATAAAGATATACATTAATACTGCATATACATATCTCACATAATATATAATACATATACATAATACACATAAGAACATAAGAATATAAGAAATTAACAAACGAGAGGAGGTCAATCGGCCCATCAAGCTCATTTGGGGAGAACTTAACTAATAGCTCACAGTTAAAACCTTATGTTGCTCTTATTCAAAGGAACCCAGGGTTTCAGCTTGCACTACACTAACATGGAGGCTATTCCATACTCTAACTACACGCTGTGTAAAGAAGTGCTTCCTCAAATTCATTTTAAAATGTTCTCCCGCTAATTTCCACTTATGGCCACGAGTAACACAATATTAATACGAGACAAACTAATTGTGCGTAAAGAAATGACAGGTGTGTGTGAAAAGAAATGTGAAACTAGCTGCAGTATTAAATGACGAATATGAAAAAAAATGTGTTTAATAAATCAACAGTACAGCAAGGGGGGAAATGGGCTATCAAAGTTTCAGGATGGATCAGAATTTAAGGGTGCGATTCACCGTCAAATAACTTTTGAGCCCAGTTAAGCATGTTACAAGTCTACCAAAGGTGTCCCTTCAATTAACTTGTAAATTCTTTCTAGAAGAACTACTGCTAAATGTTTACATAATACTGTGATTGTCACCTCAGGCTGTTACAGACCAATGACAAAATAAAAAGTTGTCAGTAGGTCGCCTATCACTTAAGAACACACTTTACAGGGGCCGCCATGCCCTTTAGCAAAGTATTTCACTTGAATTGCTCTAGTGAAATATCATGCTGTGTAAATGTATACAATTGTAAATTCCTTCCATAATGGCGTGAAACAATTAATGGAGTTTAAATGATCTCAGAGAGACCAGAATGTGTAGTTATTCGGGGGCTGAAGCACTTACTAAATCCTTGGCACCTGGATGACCCATTTCATGCTGGGTGAATGCACCCGGTGCTGAATAAACCACTTGGACAGGTTCTCCCACTCCTCTGGGGCCCGGCCGTAGATGGAAAGCCGCGGTTCTGCATACTGGTATTTACTCTCCTGCAAGTCGTGAGCCACTTCCTACCAAACACAGGTTTAGGGAGCAATGAGCAAATTCTTACCACCAGCACGTTCATTCTGTGGGTAACACAATTTTATGATGACATCCATAAAGCTAGTGGGTTTGGTTTAGGGTATCTGCAAACATACAATATCGAAAGAGCAAGTTATAAACAACATGACTAAATTTATGTATATGTCAGGGTATTTGGTTTAGTGACTTTTGCATCTTCTTCATCCCATTAAAACCCCTGACAGATGATACACATATCACACACAGTGCTCACAGAAAGTCTCGGGGCGCTTGCTTAATTCTGTAAAAATGTCTCAAATTTATTAATTTCATAACAAAAGTCTGTTGACAAGCAATGCTTAACATATCTGCACATATCTTCCACACAGACATTTTCTTCTTATTAAGTGTCATTTTTTTTTGACTTACTCAACTAGTTCTGTTCTTGTCATTCGGCTATAAGTAACTATACTATAGTTATTGTCTCACAAAGAGACACTAAAAACAAATATTTCGTATTTTATGTTATTGGAAAGGTGTTACTATTTAAAAAGCACCCAGTAAGACTGCTGTCAATTAACTTTTTTCCTGGGAGTTTTTTTAAAACTATAATTTACTGCTATCTGAAATAAACTATTCCTTATTACTAATTTTTTTCTAATGTACATCATACATAATGTAACATCATACAGTTTTTGTAAACAAATGAATAAACTAGAGATTTTTGTTATACAATCAATAAATTTGCAATATTTTTACTGAATTAAGCTACTAATCCTTTCTTACCTTAATAAGACGTGCAAAGTACTCCCCTTGAATGTGATTGTCAGTTTTCAAGTAGATCTCTCTGAGTTCACTGGCCCCCACTGGATTATATTTGGAATTGAATTTATCAAACCGATGAAATGTCTGTCTGCCCTAAAAAGTGAGAGAAAGAATGAGCTGCAGATACCTCTAATGCGAACGATTACAGGTTGAAAATATTTCATGGAATGACATTGTTATGGCAAGATAACAAAGGTTACTTTGGTTAACCTAAACGTGTAATTCAACATATTCCACTCAAGACCTGATGTGCTTACAGCATGCACATCCAAGGAGTCCACAGTGAGATCATAGGGGTCCATGTTCAGATTATCAAAGACCTCCTTGAGGGTCATCTTCTTCCCTCCCTTTTGCTGTACCACTCGGTCTGCCTCCATCTTGTAGGTGTTCTGGATGAACTGGAGCAGATGCTTCTGGTTCATGCAGGCTGCTGCATGGATATGTGTGTCAACCTGAATAGCCAAAAGACACCAAGAGTTCAACTCAGACATACTGAAATTGTGGAAACACACGAAAACGAGAATCATGCTAATAAATCATACTGAATACTGCAGTATACTTTTCCCCAGTTTTTGCTAATATGTGAACTCCAAGCAGCTTCTGAATGTATCTATTTGCTGCTCAAAAGGTTCCATCGATCAAAGTGTCTTTACTGTTATCTCAACTCTGTGATGCATGGGGCACTGAAATTAAATTAAATGTCATGCCTCACGACTGGAATTGCACTAAATATTACTGTAAAAATTAAATGATAACATTATAAACTGGAAATGCCACGATGCAAAAAATATCATAGTTTATTAATGTTCCATTGACTCAACCAAAATGATTTATTCATTTCATCAAATTAAAGGATTCATAATTAATGGCACCCCTAAAGATTATTGTAAATAAAATCTGCAAAATTTAAACCAGGAATGAAATTCAATTAAGTGTCTCTTCAGAGAATCCTTGGGTACCGCTGGTTTGACTTTGCGTGGAATAAGTGTTTGCTAGAGGAGTCCCGAATGAGGCACTATACCTGCATTGTGAGGGAGCGTCAGTTACGGCACTACAGCCATGTGGCGCGTTTCCCTGAGAGTGATCCGGCTCACAGGATCCTCATGGCTGAGGACCCAAGGGGCTGAACCAGGCCTAGGGGACGCCCACGTAACACCTGGTTACAGCAGATAGACAGTCATTTCTGAAGGGTGAGACTGGACCACGTGTCTCCCTGGGGGGGTACCATCCTGAGGTGTCTAGTCCTGTGGTGGGTGTGGCAACGCGCTGCAGCAGTGCATGCTCAGCAACCTGACCTGACCTTTATTGATTGCATCACTTCCTGTTCCGCTAGGGTATAACAATGAGATACTATGCAGGCAAAATCCATATATCATTCAGCATCAGAAGAAAACAAAAAAAGTGGCAGTTCAATAGAGAGAGATGATCATAGACATTCATATCTTTGGTATTGGCTACAATATGATCCATAAAAGACTAAATATTTCATTTTGTTTTATTTATTAATTTAAACAGGGACAGTCCATAATGAAACATAGTGTAAAACAAGGAAAGATACACTAAGTAGTGTCAGGGCAATTATTCAAAAACGTGAAAAGTATGGAACAGCTGGAAACCAGATAGGTAAAGCATGCAAGTGCATTTTTGCCTCCAGGGTGGGAAGGAGGACGGAGAAAAAAGCAAAAACAAAAAACCCCCAAGAATCACAGGCCTTGGAGGCATCTTGGGGTCACCATGGGGATTCAAAAAGCACCATCAGATGCCACCTCCATAACTGCAGACTCTTGATCACTGGACGAAGTTGCCGTGGTCATATGAGACCAAAACTGGATGTTTTGGTGAGATCAGCATCAGCTTCTTTGAAATCAAAAATGGAGATGCATCCTAGGAAAGGCAGCTCATAGCCACTGTAAAATATGGTTGTAGATCACTGATGTTTTGGGGCTGTTTTACATCTAGAGGTTCAGGGGCACCAGGTTAAAACCAGTGGCTTAATGGATTCCACCCAGTATCAGGCAATTTTGGATGATGGTTTGGTTCCCTCTGCCAAAAAGCTCACAAAGCCGACGGTGGACGTTCCAGCAATACAGTGACTCAAAGCCTTTTAAAATCCATGCAGAAATGAAACTGGGACAACAATACTGAAGAGGGCAGTTGACAACCACAAACCCAACAATGTGATTGATCTTGAAAGGAGCTGCATTGAGGAACGTGTGCCTTACCCTTGTCACTCAGTACAGAAAAAGTACAACACTCCATGTTGTTATCTTTGCCAGAAGTGGTTGCAGCAAGTACTGAACCAGGGGTGCCAATAATTAAGAAAGAATTTTTGGTGAATGTTGTATATAATCCTGGTTGGTTCCATTGGACCAGTTATAAAGTACAATATTTTCCACATCTCGCCATTTATCTTACCATTTATTAACATTATCTCTATAATGTTATTTTTTTGTATGTTTTTAGTACATTTCTAGTCAGAGATGCCCACTGTATAAAGACATAAGACAGTAAAATCGAGACACGGACATTAGACAAATGCATGTTTTGATATAAGTTTTTGATGTGAATTTCTGAATTAATATGGGGGTGGATCAGAGGCACAGGTACTTACCTTCCTGACGTTATAGAAATCTCGGTGAGGCACCCCCTTCAGCTCTTTGAGCTCCGCCATCTCATTCAGCATCTCATGCAAGTAGAACTTGGATCCCAGGAAGTTGAGGCGTCTGTGGCAGTATGTCTTCCTGCAATGATAAGTGAGATTTATGGACGCTTACGCTTCCACAACAAGAGACGACTAGAACCACCCTAGTTTTAGTTAGTTGGTCTGATCTTATTTTGTTATTTTAATGGAACAAAGGAGTTCTCGATCAGAACTCTTGACTGGCAAATAATAATGCTCTGAGTCACAGGCACCCATCCCATGTCATTCCATGTATTTCTTCTGTTTCGTCACTAGTTAATCCAGTTATACTAATTAAGTAATTATAATTACCCCATAATTAGTTTAATCTAGTGTACTGGGTGAAATATTTAAAAGCTCATGGAATGATTGGGGGTCTATAGGATGAGGTTTGGGAAACACTCTTCTAACGGAAGTTGTACAGGTCAAGAATAAAAAAAACACAGGAAGGAAATACTATGTGATGTGTAGCCGTGGTTAATGTAGATATACTATATGTCAGCGTTTCCCAATCCGGTCCTAGAGGACACTGGGAGCTGAGAGTGAGCGATAATGTGGACTGTCTGGCAGGGAGCTGGGAGGGAGCGAAGCAAGGATCGGACTGGGAAACAGTGCTATAAGTCAATGAGTGAGATATAATGTGTCTCATAGAGGGGGTGGGTATTGGGGTGCCCTCACGTGGGTCCATCAGCGATCATGGCCAGGACATGGCTGAGGTCAATGGCAAAG
Source organism: Brienomyrus brachyistius (assembly GCF_023856365.1). NCBI lineage: Eukaryota > Metazoa > Chordata > Actinopteri > Osteoglossiformes > Mormyridae > Brienomyrus > Brienomyrus brachyistius. The sequence goes on along the minus strand of NW_026042324.1, from coordinate 581,034 downwards.
GTCTCCAGGTCAGGATAGGGAAGGCTGTGGGCCCGCTGCAGCTTCAGGGTCTCAGCACTGTCGTAAACATTGATGATACCGTCTTTCATCTTCAGCTCGTAATTTAAATTCTCTGGGATGTCCACCATGCTGTACGGGTCCTCCCCCTCCTCAGGGCAAGGGCAGATGTCTACATCAACATCATAGCCAATCAATAAAAAAAAAATCACTTTTTTGTGTACTATAGTAGAATTAAGTATTAGTGACAGTGAAGTCCACACATGAACTCACTCATGAGCTGCACTCTACAGTAACATTTACCTGCTCAGTCTTATCATTCACTTAACTGAGCTATAAATCATTGGGTGACGGCATTCAAATGGCGCAATACTATAAAACTCAGATACAACTGATTTGTTCCAGATTTAAGGGGAATTAAATTTTACTGAGGGTGAGGAAAGTGGGAGTTAAAAGTTCATACTTATTAACACTCAGATGTGGAACCAAAGTGATGTGCCAAGACTACTGATTCCTAACTAATCGTTTCAAAAGCATTTGTGTCAAATAAATAATTTTAAGGGTTTCCTGTCATTTCTGGTCTTCTGAGAGGCAGGAGCCTCCCGGAGTCCGTTTGCCGTCATCCGGCGTCTCAGCATTTTCCAGCTGAAGACCAGTCAAATCTACGCAGCTACTCTACCTGGTAGCACTTCATCTTCTTCCCTCCACTTCTCATTTTCAGCACTCCGGAGGAACTGAGTGGTGGTCCTTGGAAACTGGTGATAGGCAAGCTTTGCGTATTTCTCCCGAATGAATAGGGCTTTCAGCAAGCTCTTGGCTGCCTGCTCATAGTCCTCAACTGTGATCTAGGGACAGAAAGGCTGTTAACTTTTAAGAAAGAATTTTAAAACCCATTCTAGAGATAAAAAGGAGTTCCTCCCTCTACATCTTTACTGTTAAGGTTGCCTTATTTTACATCTCATCTAAGTAAATTTAGTTATTCTTATTTTCTGAATCTTTCACAAGGGAGCCTAATTCTTCCAATGCTGTCCTGTAGCTAAATGGCCTTGCTTTGGATGACAGTTGATGACTGACAGCTGTTTATTCCAGCAAAGGCTACAATGTTGAAACCAATGAAAATAACAGAGAGCTGCACATTTATGGTGTCTTACGCCAGCACAGTAATCGCCGCTGATGGTAACCCTCTGGAATTCTGGGATGTTGTCAGGAAGAGAAGGGCACGTCGAGGCAGGAGAAAGCAGAGGAGATACCACAGAAAAGGTCCAGTCTGTACTGACTGGGATCTGAAGGGACATCGACTGTGATCGGATCAACTTGAAACTCTTCTTCCTGAGAACATGATGAAACGGTATTCCCAGGTAAACCTTAACCTTACTAAACAATTCGATTCCTGTTAGTCAAACCAATAGTTAGCATGGTCTGTACTTCAGATCGTCCTGTACAACATTCGTAAATAATGCTTTGTGTACCACTTGTGTTTAAGGGGGATGTAACTTAGCTTGAAGGCCATTCTCACATGTCTAAGACTTTAGGTTGGATTCTTGGTGAAAGACTGAGTGTGTATGTGCCCTGGACTTGACCGGCCAGCTACAAAGGATGCACCAATTCTCTTCCTCTGTGATTCCTGGCATTGCTGTGATAAGCAGTTATGTAAAGTGAATGGATAGATGATCTTCCTGACGCTAATTGCTCTTGACTGATAGAATAAAGAGCAGCTCTAGTAGTGATGCATATTTTAAGTCTCCCTTGAAGACTTTCTCAGATGCTCATGCTTCGGTTATAGCAGACATTAGGCAGCAGAAAGGCCCACCTTTTGGCACTCTCTTCTGATTGCTGCTCAGCAATTTCCTTCAGCAGCTCGTAGTCCTTGGCTTGCTGTAGGCCGATGGGGCAGTCTTCGGGGACTGAGAACATGGACAGGGCATCCTTGGTGTCTTCCTCCTTCAGCGCTGAGGCATAAACCTTCTCGGCTAACAGCCGTACCTCCTCATCTACCTCACTCAGGGAAATCTTGGGGAACTGCCGCGGCATGTCTGCAGGAATATGACACAGGAACTTCACTGACAACTGAAACGAAGTTATGCGTCTTACAAGAGCACAAGCCTAAGACAGAGGCACTTGGAATCAAACCATTTTCTTTAGTAACGAGATCTTATTCATTACCAATACATTCTTAGATCATAATATGATATTTAGAACTATGATTGTTAATAACTGTGCAGAACAGAGAAGCAGTGTGTGAATATCAAGCATTATACAACCAAATATAATTAAAAATGCCATAAATTATATTGATGTAGTGTGAGCATGGAGTAGAGAAAATACTAGAGTTACATCCAGGAAGGAAGCATCAAACATCATCAAACAACAAGCAAAAGTCCAGAATATGATACCTTTGTTCTCACTCACCTTGATACACACAATGACAACAGTATAGATATTTCTGAACACAAGGGTGGTCAATCCTATAGGCCACATGCCAGCCCATTTTACTTAGCCGTGACGGGGGGCACCGGTGGTGATGCTCATCCAAGGTGCCACATGGGCTTGGACTAGTGCTGTCTGAACATATCCATTTCAAGGACACCTTTCCATCTACATTCCATACATCTTTGCTTCACGTTTCAAAGCTGCAGCAGTATTTGAGCTAGCAGACCCTGTTATTTACATCCATCCATCCATCCATTTTCCAAACCGCTTATCCTACTGGGTCGCGGGGGAGTCCAGAGCCTATCCCGGAAGCAATGGGCATGAGGCAGGGAACAACCCAGGATGGAGGGCCAGCCCATCGCAGGGCACACTCATACACCATTCACGCACACGTGCACACCTATGGGCAATTTAGCAACTCCAATTAGCCTCAGCATTTTTTTGGACTGTGGGGGGAAACCAGAGTACCCGGAGGAAACCCCACAATGACATGGGGAGAACATGCAAACTCCACACACATGTGACCCAGGCGGAGACTCGAACCCGGGTCCCAGAGGTGTGAGGCAACAGTGCTAACCACTGCACCACCATGCCGCCTCATCCTGTTATTTACAGTAATCCGGAAACATAACAGCTTTACAGGTCTTCATTGAACATGTTTTTATGAAGTTACATATGAAAATCACATACAGCTCTTACTGTTAAGATAGACAGTGGCTTCACAACTCCAGGCATTTGGAGTCGATTTCATTTGTGAGCAGCTTGCATGTTCTTGTGTTTGTACAAGTGTGGGATTCATTCAGGTACTCTGGTTTCACCAGTTTAAATATAACAAACAGAAAATACCTAATTCAATGCTGTTATTAAAATTATTGACATTATACTTCTTGATGAAAAAACACTGCGCATACTACACTAAAACAAATTCCTGAAATGAAATTCCTGATTTTAGCTTTGTTTTCACAATTTCCTTAGCTAGCTAACTCACTGCTTTTCTGTATATGTTCACGGTTTAATCACGTGACAGTAGCAGAACAGGCAGATGCAGGAGATTCATCAAAGAATTAAGACATTTGTTTTTTTTTTCTCCGCTTGAGTGGGACACTGATCATTGGCGACAATCATGGAAAACCAAGTCACAAAACAAAAAATGTGGGCGCACTGGTGACCATCTTAGGCCATCATCTGGAGCCCTGTCTAAAGACATTCTTTACGCTAATACATGTTTCCAAATGGCAAGTATGTATGTGCACTGTACTGGACTGACTTGCCATACAGAGTGTGCTCTGTATATCCTGTCATAGGTGATAGATTGACCCTGACTCTGTACCAGATTATTATTTATCTCAGTTGGATGGTTCGATATAAACGTCATCTATAATTTTAGATCTATCTCCGTTAATAAGCATTATTGCAAGGGAAGGCAACACGTTATTCTAGTAACAGTAAATACAGATGTAGGTCAAACGTAATAACAGCCTGTCCATTTTGCAATCCTGTTACTTAAATTACCATCATAAACATGTTCTCAAGTGATTGTTGCCTCATCTAACGCTGTGTAACTCCAGCAATCGCATCATCATCATGTTACATTCAGCACTGGATTAGCAGAGCCATATAACTCATACAGTTAAAGTTGCTCCTCGGTCTGCAGTGACGGTGACTTAGTGACCCGCTCTATAACTGTAGCAATGGGCATCCATGCTAGAGATGCTAAATTACAACTGAGTGAACGTTTGTAAGTCACTGGCTGTGTGCATCCAGAAGAGGCACAGGATGAGAAGCACCGTCCCACAAAAAATATATGCAGTAATGTTTCAAAAGGCGAGGGGAAATAATTGCACCTATACACCTTTATCGTATCACTATGTAGATCATTGAGTGTGAGATCTGTTTGACAAAACACAAGCACCTTTGCAAAATACAGGACAGGGCTCCTCTGGGCTGTCTTCGGGATGCATCAGTGATTCCACTGCACAGCATTATGACTGTGCTCATGCTTCTCATAATTATTCTGAAGACCTTGATGCTACATTCTGCTGTTCAGTGCTTGGGGGGGAAACTGTCAGAAGTTTTAAAAGTCTTTAGTTCGGTCAAAATCTTTCCACTGAAGTTCTTTCACAGCACTTCCAGTGGAGTCCCACATTCAAAACCCTCTCTTTGTAATATTGGGAAATATATACAGCTAAAGGACACCAGTAGGAAAATCAATGTTTCCAAGAAGTGGCATTTAATCCAAAACAAGGGATACCTACGGTTTATGCTTTATTGGTCTCACAACACAGAGCTGTAGTTAATAGGGGAAAGTTGCATATGACTTCCTACTGTCTATGGAGTAGGTCACTATGGTAGTTTGCATCATGTTGCTGCAGCTGTATGCAAGTTGTCCTGGAAGCTGTGCCTGAGTGGTAAGATCGGGTGTCCCAGTGCCCGCCAGCACTATATTAACTTTCCCTGTTGACACGGAATCTGAGCCTCTCCAGTGCTCTCAGCCGTCTTTGCATCATCAGACAGAAGCCCTGCCCTTTCTGAGAATGTCATGGTTGTTCTAGAAGGACCACGATCCTGACAGGATCCCTGAACACATGACCGCACACGTCTATGCTGTCGCGCACGCTCCATATCCGTTCCTCCTTGGCTACAGTGGATGAACGGTTAAGCTTATAAAGGCACTTAAAAGAGAAGTGCCCGCTTTTCCTTTTTGAAATGGGGCCCGGTTTCATAAATCGGTATTGATTCACTAATGGCTTCGCATAAATGATTTAACCCAACCTCCTTAGAAGACCCTGCTACACATCTCCCTCACAGCACTCATTCAGCCACACCGAACCGCTGACTCATCCCCTGTATCGCCATATTTTAGTGAAAACAGGCTAACTACTGGCTGCCTGAATTTCACCACAGTCTCTCTCAAGGACTTACACTTCATCATGCTTTTCCGTGGCCAGGAAACACATCCAGTCCCTCCAGTTCCCCTTTTCTTGACCCTCGGAGCGATACACTTATTTTCCTGGGCATGCTGAATACTCACATCCCATGCATAAACCCCAGCTGGTCACTTTGCTCAGGGCCCAGCAGTGGCAGCTGTAAAAAGGCAGTATGCCCTCTTACCTTCAGAACTGGTCAACGCCATGCCTGGCCTGTGCGGTTCTCTCTAGCCCGATGTGAGTCTCTGTCCAGGGTGTACCTTTAGGGGGTGACTCCTGATCGCTCCTCTCAAACTATGAGGCTCCTGCCACGGTTGGATGCGCTTTTACTTCCTTGAGTGTCCCTCTGTCTCTATTTTAAGAAGCCAACGGCACTGCGTCGACAGGGCCACTAATCCATGAGGTATGCAACAATTGGCTGTTGATACAGGCAGTGGGAGCCCCCGTGTCACCCCCAGTCACTGCCAGAGGAGCGCCCAGTGCTGGACACCAAATGGCAAGCAGCTGCAATGCCACTAGCAGAGCCCGAGAGCTGCCCTCTGTAAGCGGGCTCTGTTTTCTCCGAGCAGGATCATGTGGCCGCCTTCTCCCGTGCTTTCCAGAGCACTCAGTCTCAGCTCTGACCTTGACGTGGTATAATACAGCACCTAATGTTACAGCTCAAAATAAGTAATCCTTCGACTAATCCTGGCTCGCTGTGTGGCAGCCCTTCTGTCAACCTAAAAGTGGCTATCCTGTGAAACATCTAATTTACCGCTAACTTCACCTCCGACTGAGAAATGACACTCACAGTGCTGTCCGGCAGCACACCTCCCTGTACCCAGCCACCACTGCGAGTGGCAATATGACAACGGCAAAAGCATGGAGCCGAGATGCCAGTTTTCTCCCATTTACCTGATCGGTCTGGACTGCAGCCGTCTGCCGTGGAGTCGCAGAGATCGGAGGATCCGCCGGATTGTGTTTTTTTGTTTGTTGGTTTTTTTGTTGTTGCGCTCAACGTCTAAGCTTCTGTTCTGATCCCTGTGGAACAACTGCAGCAGCTCCAGATTTCCTGGAAGTAACCCGACTCTGCCTCGCAGCATACCTACCTGCCCAGCTCACCATCGGCCTGATCTGAGCCTGGGCACAAGTTGCAGGCAGCCTACAACAATGCCAACAATGTTTATTCAGGCAGTCTGTGGGGGGCTATTTTTATCTGCTTTGTTGAGGTCAGCCAATAACATTTTCTGTGATCGACTAATCGCATATGACGACCTACTGTGGAAAGCCATACCCCTTCCTGAATCAATGCACTGAAAAGGAAGTTTATATCACCAACGCTAACTACCTTCTATTGACTGCCTTCCTGTTATCCGTTTGACATTCATAAAGAATGGCTTAACTTGCCAATTTGCATAGATCACAATTCAATACAAATACATTTTCAAAACAGAAAAGGGCACAATGGTACAATAAGAGTTTTCTAATGTACTGCTTAGTTCATCCATCCATCCATCCATTTTCCAAACCGCTTATCCTACTGGATCGCGGGGGGTCTGGAGCCTATCCCGGAAGCAATGGGCATGAGGGGAGGGAACAACCCAGGATGGGGGGCCAGCTCATCGTAGGGCACACTGCTTAGTTCAAGTGACTTCAATCAGCCATTTAATTAATGTTTTTTTTTTTATGCATATAACGGTATAGAACAGAGGCTCTAGTGTGTCTATTAGTCATAAAGAGGAAAACTGTAATATAGAAATCCGAAGAATCAGTTCACTGCTTTGAACCTGTGGTGTTAATGTCACATTAAAGAAATCCTCATTTAAAGCTCATTATACCTTAAAAGAAAACAGATTATATGTAATATAAAGTGAAAAAATTATACTGCCAATTTCAGATACATAATAATAAATAAACCACATGCCTTATTCCTTAACAATGTGTAAAAGATGCCAATGATCAGTTTCACAGTATAAATTGTCAGGCTATACAAAAACTGAACATCAACGCATTTTAACTACTTCCGATCAAGTGCTTTGGATTGTATTTAGGTAAATCCTGTGACATCTGCTTCCTTATGATAGGTATTCCCAGCCGTCGGTCTGGGCCAGAGGGGTTGGTTAATTTCCAAAAATAAACTATATATTTTATACTTTTTACTGTCCCTCACGTTCTAATATTGCGTGGAATAGATAGCAAACGATTAAACTTGTAAAATCTCCGGTCGTACGCTTCTCCACCCCCCAGCGCACTGTCACCAGTCATAAGAGGTAACAACATGTCACCTTTGCTGCTGCAATTCAGCCGGCTTCTTAAAAACCAAACTACATGAAGGTGGAAACACAAGCAAATTAGTAGATGGGTCCATTTTTGCTATGACTATTATATAACATACTAACTGCAACAAGAAACGTTCTTCTTGGAAGATAAACGTTTTTGTTTAAAAATGGTCTTTCTGGGTATAAGGCATTAAAGGTTACCACATAAAGACAGGGTAAAGGCGCTTACCTTTTCCTAGGGGGCTGACAGACGTATTTCTAAAGGAAGCAGACTCTCTTCTTTTCATGTCTTTCAGTTAGTTAGGAAATGCCGTAGAAAGGTACGTACAAAAAAACGTAAGTGTGAAAGTGATAATTAGAACGAAGATAAACAAAGTTCAGTATGCTTCAGTATGTATCGGTATAGAGGTACACTTAACGAAATGATCAGCCACATTAAATGACGAAATTGAACACAATTAATTAAAACAATTACCTGATTAGATTGTTGATGTTTGTTTTCCCGAAAATGATCTTACACCCCCAGTTACTGCAGCAACTCCAATTCCAATCCGGTTGCAAAATTAAATGTAAACACTTAGGTATTTATCAAGATCTGGAAGGCAGTACTAGTGCAAGTAAGTTTTTAAATCCTTTTCAATTATCTTTGTATCAGAGTATTCAACATAAATGCACAAACGCGAGCTTATTTTGTTCTATATCTATCTATCGATTAGTAGCAGCAAACTCTAAAATACATCATCAGATTACATCAAGTGTAAAAGAGAACGCAAACGGATAGACCAGAAGCGGCGCTCAAACCGGAACGAAAGATGCCTTTCAGCAGCTTTTCCTCGCCTCCAGCTCTCCAATCTCTCGGTCCCATCCCTCCTTCTGCAGAGATCCTTCTTTTTTCTGCTTGTATTGTGGCATAATGTAAATGTTTGTAGAGCTCTCTCAAAGTGAGCGAGATACTACCGTTAACTCCATCGCTGCTGCTTTGGACCAAGAAAATTAAACCAGTATCACAAGGTAAATATCAAAACATCATCTCTCACGCATCATTTGTTAATATCTTTAAATTTGCTAATTTAGTAACACTAAGATCGGCATCACTGGAGCACTCAGTGACTAAAACTGGCCAATCCTGTTCTGGTAAATTGTGTGCAATCTTGTCTTTGAAGATGTTGTCTTGTCTTGACGTACACGTTTTTGAGTTCCGTTGCTAACTGTGGTAGGTTATGTTATGCGTATCCATGAATAAATGTGCAATGTACAGAACAGGAAGAGTATTGGTGTCTTTAAACTTTGGTGTCATTGGTGCATATAAAAATTTGCAAATCGCTTCTTGCTTAAGTCAAACCAGACCTTTCACTTGAAGCATAAATGAACAGATTAAAATATTTAATTTGAGACATATTGTGAGAGTACTCTACACTGGGTATGTTGCAGGTCACAGGGGTTGGGGGTGACCAGCAACGAGATCGAAGGACTCAATCGTCAAAACAATGAACATTCTATTGGGCTGCCTGAGGACCCAGAAGACGGAAGGAAACATATTCCAGACTGATGCTGTCTATGCGGTCAACCGGGACCTGAGATGTGTGTGACAGCACATAATGCCTACAATGACAACAATAACAACAACAGCAACAATAACAACAACAACAAACATAATAATCAATAATATCAATATCAATAATAATAATAATAACTGGAAGAGGACATTAAGGCACGAACAGTTTCGAAACTATTTTGGCGCTCAGGGGTCACACAGCTACATGGAAGGGCAGACCATCACACTATAACTTGAAACCAGTATTTTTGCTGTCTAAGATCAGGCAGTGAAAACTAAATTTCACATAAAACAAACCCTCAAACAATCATAAGGAGATAGTTTGTGTCGCCTATGTAAAAACTGTGATGAGACTCTCCATCACATTGCCAATGCTTGTGAAACACTGGCCAATACATACTACCTATGATGTCACAACAATTTGGTAAAATACATCCAGTGGTTTCTAACTAAGGACAACAATTCCCAAGTGCCAAAGCGACGGTGGTGATGGTGTTTAGAGGAGCATTAAAATCCTGGAAAATACCACGTCTAAGATTCTCTGGAAGTTTCCTGTACCAACAGATGTTACGATCAATGCCAACCAACCGGACATCAGTTATGGCAACCTACCCACCAATGAAACTTTTATAATAGATATCTCGGTGCCATCAGCCTATAACATTGGTCAAAAAGAAGAGCATAAATTAAAGCAGTACCATCAACTCCAGAATGAGATTAAAAGGAAAACAGAAACCAAAATAGTCCCTATTGGTGCTTCTGGGGTTAATGCTAATTCCATTTAGTGATGTACTTAAAAGTTCTCGCCCAACATCAACATCTCTATTCTACCAAAACAAGCAGTGATATGCACAGCGTCCATCGTCAGCAGAGTCCTTGGCACGGTTAACAGTTATTAATACCAGACATTTTCTTTTTAGCTGACCCTGACCAGCCACCACTAACCCTGACTAGACCTAAATCCTGGAATTTACCCCCTACCCAGGACCTTCAGCTATGCCCTTTCTCAAGAGGTCTCGTGGGCAGGCAGAGTTTTAATACCTGCTGAAAAGCAGCAAAATCCAAAGAACTGGAAATCTTAGCATATGACACCGAGAAGAATATTGCATCTATCAAAAATACAAATTGCACTAAAAAATAAAATGTTAAACCAGTCAGTCAGTATTAACGTGCTGTCCATACACACAGATTCAAGCAATCCACTTGAGGCATTAGCTTTGAGCTATGAAATTAATAAATACATCAGTTATTGAACACACCTGAAAAAATAAAATGAGCTATGCCATACAGTATTGCAGTTTAATAACTGGCGGTTACAGCATCTGCTTCTGTGTGGTCTGCCCGGCAAAGCCTGCTTGCTCTACATGACACCACACTAACCAAAAGGGACACACTTCAAATAAATATTCCTGTACTTCACTTCCCAAAAGTTGACAAATAAGATACATATTAATCGTATGCTCTTTAAAAGTCTTTCAAGCAGTGTGTGATTGTCATGGCTCAGTTCAATGCTTTTCAGCTCTTTTAAGCAGAGAAAATAACTCAGTAATGTTAGAGTGTATGTAGATTGAGCTGTGACTACCCAGATTTAGATGTATCTGTTACACTTAGTAGGACGTGTTGTTTGCTCCACATCAGCAAACATGACTTTGTTCTTTATTTGATTGCGTCCAATCGGTTGATTTTTTAATAGAAAAAAATTCCCATATCTTACATTAGGGGGAGCTGTTATGAGTGAACATATGTAAGGCAATGGGGGGGAAGTCTCATATAGTGTCAAGGTGTGCCCTAAAATAAAAGTACAACCTAAGACATTTGGCTTAAACAACGTGCTTTTGAAAGTAGTGTTTCAGTCTGTCGTTTATCTGTTGTGAGGTACGCTGCGCTTAACCCATTTCAGACCAGACGGGAAGCTTGAAAACTGTGATCATTTGTGTCACTAGATGGCACCAAAGGTCTTCAGAAGGCAATATTCACTTCTCTGTGAGGTGTCCTTCTTCCGTGGTATTTTTAAAATAATGAAATAGAAGTTAGCTGAATACCATCCCTTTGATGCCTAACACTAACCCTTTATGTTTAATGCTTAAACTTCCCTCTGGAATTAGCAGTCACTATACAAAAAAAAAATTCATACAAAAGAGCGGTAACGTACCCATTTTACAATAGCATGCCTAATGGGTGTACCGCTATGGCGCTGTTGTACAACTGATGAAGAAAATTATTGAAATAACAAGGAATCAAATTAGTTAACAAGTTAGGCAAATACAAGTGGTATGTAAAGAATTCTAATTGTAAATTTTCATGCGAAAGGATATCGGGACAAAAATACACTATCTGGACTGCTGGGGGGGCTTTTTCTGCAAATAACTGCGATGCTTGGAGAAAAATATGGGAAACATTTATGCTTTTATAATGGATAATAGCGGCTTTCAGTGTGCTGTCTTGCATGCTACCGTCATACCGGTGTTGGTGGTTTCAGTGACTGCAGCGCAGGTATGACATTCAAGATGATAAAGACAGTTATTGTCTGTAACGATCACCTGTAGGAGCCCTGTAAGTTTTTAGCAACAGTAGATATTTAGTAAATATATGTCAGACAGAATTTGCAAGTGCAAAACAGAGAGTTGGGGCGAGGGGTTCTGTGAAAAGAAAGAGAAACTTGCTTCACTTGTCCTTTGCGCTTCTCATCCTAAAGGGCTACATCCTGAAGCAGTGGTTACGAAATCGGCTCGTCATTTTGTTATGTTCCACACGCTCCGGAGAGGAACATGCTGCAACCACCCAGCACGGTATAGCGCCCCAGCACTCGGCCAAAAAGCGAGCGTGTGACTCACCCTGTCATTTACCCTCCCCGCACCAAAAATATTATGCTTTTCAAGGCTGGCTCAGGCTGGTTTTGGAATTGGGCAGGCCAGAGAAAGAATGTGCTCTGCTGTGCAGGAATTCAGCAGGCACCTTGGCTGTCCTGGGGGCAGACTTAATGAGGCCTCGTAACAATTTAACAAAAGCCAGGCCCCAGTATTATGGTGCTCAGACAATACTGAGCCACCTTTCTGCATCTGTTATTTCATGGAAGAGAGAGTATCTCAACAACCAAATTTTTTTTTGTATGCAAATATTTATTGTTTGACAAGGTTACTCAGCTTCACACAAATAAGACAATAACAGATATACAAATCTATTATAATATAACAATAAAGAATGCTGTTTTATTACACCAGTTCCACAATCAATGAAACAGCAAATAAAAGTTACAATGCCCATATATTTTTTTTAAGTATAAAAATAGTTTTCTTTTTAAGTACAATTACCTGTTACAGATATTAAAAACATTTAAATAGTGAAATCTCAACACATATAATTTATATAAACACTGGCAAAATATACACGTATATGCAGATTTAGATATTTATAAATTGCACATTTCTCTATAAAAATTCAAGTAGAGTACCATCAGTAATGGAGTGGTAAGATTCAATAACATGACAATAGATTTCCCCATACAGTGTCCACACCTATATTTGGATATATAGTTGCACATTTGAAGTACAGCTCCCAACCTAGAGAGTCCTTTGCTTGGCATCACCATTGCTTTTGTGTCTGAACAGATGGTATACAGACGGAGTCCCAGCTGCCAGGGCCAAACTGCACATCTTCTGAAACTTTGTTTCGCCGTAACAAAACATCCAGGCTGTACTTGGAGATGCAGAGGGAGCCCAGTCCACCAGTGTGCTGGAGGAATGTTCCTCAGGAGCTGGGAGAGAGACAGAGAGTGGTGTCAGCCTCTAACATCCTACGGGGGCCTGATTCTGCCCCCTCCAGCCGTTCTGTGCTGTGCTTTAGCTGAGGTGTGGGTACCCCCCCACACACACTCCCTTTCACACCCCCGCCGCCCATTCCTGTCCTCCGGGGGCTCTGCTCTGTCCTCCTGCGGCCGCCGCTGCACTCCGCTGAGGTGCTTGTAGTCAATCAGCCCATTTCTTTAGACATGTGGTCGCCGCTCCAGTCCTCTCGCCTGGAAAAAATGTGCTGAAGAGCAGCTGGCTGCAGTCAGAGACATCCTGTTGGATTTTTCAAGACTGGCCAGTGAAAAGTTGTCCATGGCAGGCGGGACACAGCGATCCCCCCTCCACCGCCCGACCCCCCTGCTCATGTCCGCCGGAGGAGCTTCTCCAGCCTCTGCAGCCGGTCGGCTTGGAGCTGCCGGAGGGTGCGGCGAGCTGGCACAGAGCGCCGACGCCGGCCGTACCCCAGCGGGCTGATCTTGTCAATGGGGGCGCTGCCGATGCGCAGCTGGCTGTTGAACTTGTTCAGCCGGTCCATCAGGTCATTCATGGCGCAGGTGCTCAGGGAGCAGCTGGACCGCTTGGCCTGGCTGTTGGAGCTCTTTGACCTCCTCACCCGCGTGTGGATATCAGTGCTGGAGATAAAATACGAAGGAGAGGGCAGTTTACACGTGGAGTCCATGCACTGTAAGCCTGGCTAGTTCCCCTCAACATGAGGACGCTTCACTCGTATTTTCCGTCTTATAATTTTAAACAGTTTCTTTGCGAAAAATAGAACTGGCTCATTAAAGGAAACTCAGTCTTACCTTGAATGAGGGCTAAAGGCATCCCTGACATCTTCTGGTTTAACGATCTGCTCCACATCTCCCATTCCACTTAAGCCTCGTTTCGTCCTGCTCTGCAGCCAGACGCTCAGTCTGCCGGGGAGCGAAAGAACTTCATTAGAAACCGGCACACAGTACACTGCTACTGGTATAAAAAATGGCTGAACTGCCAGTAAAACAGCAGGACCTGACAGGATCAAATTAATTATAAATGAATTAGGAATTAAATCCACGTACCTCTTTTTCATCTCTGAGCTTAGACCGGGCTTGGCGCTCTCCACACTCAGTGTAAATGTTGCAAGCAGAGAGCAACACAGGGTGGTCTGAAGTAGCAGTTTCATTCTGACTGGAAGCTGTTGAAAAAGACAACCACTTGTTACTCATTCATTCATTCATATAAAAAATGCTTAATATCTCAGCTACTTTGTCCTTATAATTACTCTCTGCCCTGAGCTACACCTGAACTTGCTTGCACAAGAGTAGAGAGTAGAGTCCAAAAGCCAAACTGTTACCTCTGTCCATCCACTTCTTTAAAAAGATACTGAAGATATTATTAATGCTAACAAAGAAACTGATTTTCCCTAGAATCTCAGGCAGCAGCTCAGTCTGCAGCGGAGGAACACTATCTATAAACTTCACATCAGTGTGTTTTTTAAAAACTTCGCTGCACTTTGCTACAGGACTTCACTTTGCAGACTCATTGTGGTATGATCTGCACTGCCAGGGACAAGCTGCTAAGAATTTTTTGTCTGTTTTTTTCCTGAGAGCTCCCATAGACGCGATCAGAACTTTACATTCAGCCAGACAAGAAATGAAACACCTCAGACAACCTGTCTAGATAAGTCCCTAAAGAGACCGGTCAAACCCCAGGAAGAAAGGACAAAAGGTTCAACTGAAATTCTGACAAATATTTAACATAAGAACTCCACATACCTGAAACTGAAAGTAATCCACTTGAATAAGGTGCTAAGAGATTCTTCTGACAAAGTATCCCAGAGCTTACAGGGCTCCTATTAGTGTTGTTAGGCAGCCGTGACACTTAGCTAATAGTCTGGCTTGCAAAGCCGGACTTGTGAGCATTTATAGTGCAGGTGGGAGGGGCTTGCCGACTCATATTCCCTCATCCTGACTCTTCCACTAACCAGCACATAACTGCAAAAACAAGACCTGCCTATCATAAACATAATGCTATCATATTTTCAGGGAATTAAAAAAATGTGAGTAAATTCCATACCACTGACGGTGACCTCATGCACCCCCATGAGGCTCATGCTGCAATACAATTTTTTTTCTTGCTCCATAAAAATCAGCTGTTGCTTTTAAATGTTTCTTATTATAATTCTTGTAAACTTTGAATTAGGTCAACTTTAGCTAAATTTGTTTAATTCTGAGTTTATATTAATTCATGTGTTTGTATGTGTGCATTGTGTGTGTGTGTATAAATAAGTAGAAAAAGAAGGAGTTTATTAATTGTTTAATGATGTAGTTCTTTGGAAAGTATGTGAAATAATGTGAAGTTGACTGAGGGTTGCACTGATAAAATAAAACAAATATAATTTTTTTTAATGACTCAAATCTTACAGCAAACTGTTCAACAATCTGGTATAACTTCTTGTAACCACAAATAGGGCAAAGGAAGCATGTTTTTATATGGATATTCAACAAGCATATATAATTTGTGTGTGTGTTGAGGAGGTTATGTATGTATATTGAATTTTCTAAAAATCTGCGACTGCAATCAAAACAATAAAAATGCCAAAAGACTTGTATATTTTTGGTTACTTAGGGTTAAGGTTGGGGCTGGGTAGGGGCTACAGTTCTCATTGTTGGGATTAAGGTTTTGTCCATAGAAATGAATGGAGGGTCCCCACAAAGACGTATACAAATGTGTGTGTGTGTGTGTGTGTATTACTGGCCTGCAGTGGTACTTTACCTCTCATGAAACTCAGGCATAATCAAAGCTTAATGTCAAAATCAAAAAGGCAGAACTTGTTTTAAACATAGCCTAATCTGTTCCCAATAGATCTTTATAACATGTTTACTACTGTGATAGAGTAGTGAGTGCATTTCAGAAAGCTCAATGTGACCTTCACCATAAGTTGTCTAGAATTGCAAATGAACGTTTGGTTGCTTGTGATTATGGTAACAGCACTTGAACTGCTTTGTAAGTACTCTGGATGTATTTTAAACAACTGATTAAACAGCCTGTGCGTGCCCGGTTGGAAAATAGCTAGGGCTAAACACATTTTCCACTTTCTTGATATGTAAATCATTCAGGCAGTTGCACAGAGGGAGCCATAAAGTTTAGCTTTTCAGCATGTGACTTCACAGCTTTGTGCCTGTTTGATAAACTAAGCAATATGGAGAATCTTAATTGGACACAAAAGCATTATTGTCGGCTGGGGTGGAATTTCACTGAACCTTTATATGTCATTCAGGCGAACACAGTGATTGTGCTGTATTAGTGAAATGATATCCTTATTTGGTAACTTTGCTTGGGAAATTGCACAAGAGACAATAATGATAAACTCATGTGATTGTGTGCA
This sequence comes from Brienomyrus brachyistius, assembly GCF_023856365.1. Taxonomy (NCBI): domain Eukaryota; kingdom Metazoa; phylum Chordata; class Actinopteri; order Osteoglossiformes; family Mormyridae; genus Brienomyrus; species Brienomyrus brachyistius. The sequence continues at coordinate 564,712 of NW_026042324.1, read as the reverse complement.
AATTACTACTCATATATAGCGAAAGTCGGTGTGAAGATTGTCAGGGGGCTGATTCCGATTCGTGTTGCAGTTACCCCAACTTCTCGGAATGCAGGGATGGGAGAGAATCCGTACAGAGATGATGTTGTGAAATATTTCTTATATGAATCACTCCTACTGTCAAAAGACTCATAACTGACCTAAAAATTTCATGGAGTAAGGCCATAGATTTCTTCATCAATTGTTTTTGCTTTGCCAGTAGTCACAATAGGCCTTTTGACTTTACCAGACTGCACCATCTGCAGAGATATTTTTTAACGAAATGACCATCAGTGATTATTGGTGAGTTCCATTTCAACTGGGAAGTTGAAATTTACCAGTTCTTAGTTGGAAATGCTAACTGGAACGACCCCTGAAATCGGAGTTCTGACTCAGAAAGTCGGAAGAACCTCAGACTCCAAGATGGTGGTGCCCTTCATCCACCTAAGTGAAAGCTGTAGTTATACATTGTTTATTATGACTTATGTCTCTCCTGGATTTCATTGAATTGGTTGTACACACGGTACTGTCCACCCTGCACCTGCGGACGTGCTACAGTATTCGTGTGCGCAAAATACTGCGCAATGCGTTGTTATCGGCTGCAATTGCTGACAATGGCTAACAATGAGTCTGGCTAGAACTGATACTGCTAGATGGCTTTTCGACTGATTGTGCTGGGATGCGGTTAACTCGGGTGTGACATCATTCCCAACTCCTACTTCCGACGTAATGGAACACAGCATAAGCACCCCCCCCCTTTGGTACATGACACAGCTTTTAGAGTAGATTGAATCGTTCTAGCATCACCACTGACAGTACTGAACATGTGTCAGAGTTTCAAACATTAATATAACCTTCATCCTTTTTAAAATTTCCCTGTGAAAATGTAAATACTGGCATAGAGTGAGAGTGGCTGAAAGGCCCTTTGCAGTGCTTTTAGTCAAAGGCACTGCAATTTAAGCAAAAGCAAAGAATTTAACTGAAATCAAACTCATAGTGAATGTACTCAATGATACTGACTTGTTTTAAGCTACATGCACCAAATGTCCCATTCCTTGCAATATTAGCTCTCAGTAAGTACAATGGAGGAGTGTCAGACTTGTGGCTGACTGAAATGTTTTATAGCTAAAGAGTTCCTGTTTATAGCACAGGCAAAAACAAACCACCTAAACCAGCATTGATTTTCCACAATGGTGTGACAACTCCTGCTGTTTGCTCTGTACATTTAGCAGTGGACGTTCATGGACCACTGCAAGCCAGTGTTGCCCAGTCAATGAGGGCTTGTTGTTTTTAAACTTGAAGGTGACCCTGCTAATGTGACTCAGTAATCTGACTTTTGCATGACTTTAGTACTGTGTATTCTTGATGCTACCTGGAGAAAGCCGTCTTGTTTTTGAAGTCAGAGTAGATGCTGGAGTCTATATCAGGCAGGGCACAAGGCTGGGGTACACCAAGGGTGTAAGTTTAGTTTCAACATTAGTAGGGACCACATCATCCCTGACACCCACCCTCCTAAACACACAGTGCTCCCACAATATTGGTAGGGATGTATCCCTACATTCCATCCCCAAATCTGTGCTCTGGATGCATGCACACATCAGTGCTGGTCTGAGAGGTTTCTTTCTGCCTGTGCTTTAAACAGGAACGCTTTAGCTATAAAACATTTCCAGTTAGCCACAAGTCTGACACTCCTCCTTTGTACTTAATGTGAGCTAATACATACACTCATAGAATTTAGATACTGAGCATTTCCAGACTGCGAAGGAGATGAAACACGGAGAACATGCAAACACACACAGAGCAAAGATTTGCCTTTGCATTTTGATAGATCTGGTTTAAAAGTTTAATAACCCAAATTAATAATAAATAATTCAACAGCAATGATTGTAGTAATCATTCTAATACATTAGTGTCAAATGTTATTTGTGGGTTTAAAGTGTAAGAAGGCATCCATGCTTGTACTTATATAATAAGGATGCCGAAGAACATTACGCTCCGTGTCTGTCAGAGGCATCTAATATGCTTTGTAGACATATCATCGGTCTTCAAACGCCTTGTCAAAAGTATGTCGTTTACGATCAATTTCCTGAAATGTACTAAAAACAGTCTGTTTTCTGTTCATTTTCCGCTTTTATACTTGATCTCTTATACTATACTTTGAAATGTCTTACATTAATTTTTAATCTGCATATGAAACAGGATCGACTTCCTCACTTCCTTGCAAATCATGTATTTGTTATAATAATGTTTACTTATTCACGAGGGATATTCCACGAACAAACATGCTGCATGTTCAAAATACTGATGTTGCCTTAAAATGATTTAGGGTATCTCAGAAACTAAAAGAAGACGCAGCTAGGCTACTTTACCGTAACCACATCCAATAATCCAACCGTAATCAAACAGGGAATATTTTTACAATTCGTAATAATTAATTCCCGTGTTTTCATTTGTGTGTTTCGGATATATAAAATCGTTTGTGTGTGTGTGTGTGTGTGTGTGTGTGTGTGTGTGTGTGTGTGTGTGTGTGTGTGACACGTTTCAGCGATAAGTATTTTACAAGCCCGGTTTCCCATCAGTTTTCCAGCGAAGAGCCTCCGCCCACGCGGGGTCACTCTTCGGGACGCGCAGGCGCACTGCTCCCGCTGCTGTCAAACATGGCTGTGCTTTTTGGATAAAGAAAAATGTTCAATAGGCTTCTTAGATTTCCATTAGTATCAAACGATGGCTAGATTGGCTGATTATTTCATTGTGGTGGGATATGATCGCGAAAAAACAGGTGAGTTTCCATATTTGCTTATTTCAGCGTGGATACAACATTCAGAAATCCTTTCTTGTCAGGCCATAACACTGAGACAATTCTGTACTGGGATATCCAGGTTGGAGGATTGCCACTTTGCGATTGATGGTTTCACATTGAAATAGTAAATATTTAATACATAGTTATACGTTTGTTGGACATGAATGCTACGATGTATGCTGTCTGTAATCAGATACAAAAAAGAAACTATTACTATGCCGTCAGATTTGTGATGTATTTCAAGTGCAACTAAATTAAAGTTTCCCTCAAATGAGTCAACCTGTCATTCCTTTTCTAAGTGAATGACGAGTCGATGTGATTGCGGTAGGTTTTATATGCAAAGGCATGTATATCAATTCAAAATGTTGACCAACATTCCTATCTATCACAAACGATGTTTACGACTTCTTTCCTGGGCCATATACTCGGCAGCGGTTTAACTGCAATACTAAACTATAGAGTTACTAAACTATATACTTTAAAGCCTTCAAAAGATATGCTTTAGGGTTAACAGGAGTCGGCGTTGGAAACGCTGTTTTGTGTTATACGTGTTATTTTCTGGTCCATTTTTGTTTACTTTTTCCATATATCCTTTCGATAATTCTTTTATGCTGTTGTTTTTTTCTTACTTATTCCAAACGCGTTGCATTGATATTTCCATGGCGTTTAATGTGTTGCTTTTGGTTTTGCTCCTGTAAAAACAACACAGTTGCTCCATTAGTGTAGTATTAGGGGCTATAGACACAAACTGATACGTACATTGCTGCGGAATGGGAGCTTCACCTGGGAAAGTTCCTCTGCTGCGCCAAGGCGATGCGTCACCTTTACTGCCAGGAAACATTAGTCAGTTAAAAGGCCGGAGTAAGTGGCGCGCCGGTTACAGGCCGCTCCGAGGAAAGGGCTGGAGTGCGCGTCTCACCAGCGCTGATTTGTGGTTTTTCCGCAAAATCTGTGCAAAGTGAAAGCGCCACATTACTAATTCCTGAAGATCTTTAATAGAAAATATTTCACATGATTCATAAATTACGTATTAGTAGTAATTAATTAGTAAATTACTACTAGTAGTAATGGTGGTATTAATAGTAATAATGATAATCTTTTTTGTCAGTAGTTGTTATTTTAGATTGTTTTTTCATGTGGGGAAAAATATGTCAGTTATGTCAAATAAAAATGATTGGTGTAGTATACTTGTAATAATAATACTTGTAATAATGTGTTATAATTTGTTTCATTGTTTGTGAATTAAACAATTATTCGGAAATTAGCAAGGTAACTGAACCCACAGGCCATTGTTTGCTGATTATGTCAACATTTAAAATACATCTTAAATATACACTTGTATTTGCCTATTGATTGCACAATGAGGTCAGAAACAGAAAGTGCTTATCTGATTGCTGTTTGGAAATCAATATCTGGGTTGTTCATAACTGATGGGATATCAGAGAAGTTTGAGAAATTTTTTGCAGTCATGTGTTTGGAAAAAAAATCAAATGTGTCCTAATTATTTATTAAATATGTAAAGTATCCTTGGTAAGAGTAGGACCCAAATAACAAGGAACAATCTGGTACTGAAAGGAACTGAGTATTTCTCTCGTTCTGTGTTTCCAAAATATGCTGTCCTTGCAGAATCTCTCTAAAAATCTTAAAATATATAGATTCTCAATGTCTTATCTTTATAAGTACTTCATTCTTAATTATCAGGTAGCTTACGCTTTCAGTTGAGCCAGCCTTTCCATACTCCATACGTGTGATTTATTTATGAGCTACAGGCTATGTACGACCATGGCCATTTGAGCCTAGTACATGGGGAATATCAGTAACATTAGCTTGCATTGCCGCAAACTATGAACCAATCACATGCCTTGTTGTAAAGTACATTGGCTCAAGGAAAGTCTGATCTGCTGGTGAAGCTAAATGAAAACAGTGAATGTGATAATCAAAACATAGCATTTTAATTTGATTTTTTTTGTTTGTTTGTTTTTCCTTAAGGATGTAGAGAGCATTAACCATACACAGGGTTTTGTTTCAGGGTGTAATTAATAACTTAAATAGTTTAAGCAGTCACTGGGCAGGTGGGGGCAATTATATTGTGCACAAGGCTTAGCTCTGGATCATTACTGCACAATCGCTTGTTATTATTTACCGCCAGTAAAAAAGGAATTTCTGCTGTCTTGATATGCGAATGTAGCGCACATTCTTGCGCCTCATTATCTGGGGGTCAAGACAGATTCTACAAAGGGGTTTGAACTTAAGTGAGTCATACCAAGTAATTTACTTTAAGATTACCTTAGAGTATGTGTACCAAAATTAAGATTGTGCTTTTGAAAATAATTCAGATGAAGAACATTGCAAATATTCATGTTACTTTTCTGATTTGGTAATTACAACCAAAAGATTGTTACTTAAAACATTAACAGCAAGCTATAATATCCATCCATCCATCTTCCAGCTGCTTTTCCTAGTCTGGATCGCAGAGGACCTGAAGCCTGTTCCAGTTTGTGGGTCATTCTGATTGGGATGCCAGTACACTGTAGGACACGTACACAAACATGTATAAAAACGGGCTATTTAGTGAACCTAATTGCTTGTCTTTGGAAACCCAAGTATCTGGAACATACCCAGGTGACATATGGAGAACATGCCAGTTCCACACTTAGAACAGAGGTGAGCTTTGACCCACCAGCACTGGAGGTGTAATGCCAGCATGTCATCCTCTAATATCAGCCATCTAACATTTAAAAACCAAGAGTCTGCTAAAAACTGAACTTTGCTGTCCGCCTCATGGTTTCTTCACCACTCAAACGCCATAATAGCTCCAAGTCTAGGAGCAACATATTATTGAATGTCTTTCAATGATGTTTTGAGCGCTGTGAAATATTATTAACAAATTTATCATTTCTCTTGAGTGAAGTCACAGTGTCTTTAGCAAGCCAGCCTGTGTAAATAAGTCACAGAGACACTGTGTGAATGAGAGAGGACCTGTGCAATGACATTGTAAGCCTCGTTTCCACCATCGTGGTGCCAGTGCTGGTCCCGGACATTTTCCCAGTCCGGTACTGGCATGGCCTTGGGCCAGAAGAAACAGCTCCAGCATGGTGCCACAGAAAATCTGGGCTCAGAATGTGGCACCGTAATGTCAGCGAAAGTGGGACAGGCTACGGCGTCCAAACCTTCCATATATCCGCAAAATTCAATCCATAGCCAATACAGTCAGTCTAATAACAGTGGTGCTGGCAGTGAAACAACTTGCCCGCTTATTAGCAGAATAAGGTTACATTGTTTTTTTTATTCTGAGCAAAACAAAAGAGCGATCTCTTTCTAAAGAGCGATCTAAAGTTCAGTTTTTAGCAGACACTTTTATTGCACGATCCTTTAAAAGGATGCTGGTAAAACAGCGTGCAAGAGTAAACTCACTCACGCACAGACAGGGAGCCTTTGCGGAGACAGGAGTGGTTGCAGGCAATAGAGACAAGGTGCAAAAAGTCATACTCCGGAAACTTTTTTTCGGTTCAGCAAAATAAATCCAAAACTTGAAATACAGATTAACCTTTACTTCACTTTCATTTCCGCCTACGTAACACTTTTATTCTGTTCTTTTTTTGAAACCGGTGGAAACGCAGGCTGGTTCTCAAAAGGCACCAAGCGAGAACCAGCCCGGCACCAACACCAGCTCTGTATTGAAGGAAACAAGGCAATAGAGACTCTAGCCAGCCAATTAGCCTGTGTAATGCAGTCACAGAGACTCTAGTCAGCCAATTAGCCTGTGTAATGCAGTCACAGAGACTCTAGCCAGCCAATTAGCTTGTGTAATGCAGTCACAAGACTCTAGCCAGCCAATTAGCCTGTGTAATGAAGTCACAGAGACTCTAGCCAGCCAATTAGCCTGTGTAATGCAGTCACAGAGACTCTAGTCAGCCAATTAGCCTGTGTAATGAAGTCACAGGACTCTAGTCAGCCAATTAGCCTGTGTAATGAAGTCACAGAGACTCTAGCCAGCCAATTAGCCTGTGTAATGAAGTCACAGAGACTCTAGTCAGCCAATTAGCCTGTGTAATGAAGTCACAAGACATCAGTTAGTGAGGCAAACACATTAAGCTGTGCAAAAGATGGGTCATTATAAACAAAATAATGAAGTATGCCTTGTTAATTGGTTATGAATGCTTTTCAGTTAGCTGGATACCTTATGAAGCTGACATATCCCAATTATTATTCTAGTTTTGTCAGGTCAGCATGATGGTAACATGAATTAAATTCTTTTTGTTAGTAAGTCAAAAATTCTTTGTCGTACTCTAACTGTCCTTTGTACATGTTATAATGCAGGTGTGTACAATAGGGGCACTTAATTTTAAAATCTGAATTTTGACATTTTTTGGTGATCTGAAAAAGCCATGAAATGACTTGGTCTTATTGGGATGATTTCCTGTTTGATAAAATGTGTGTGTGTGAGCTGGTATACCTTACCTTATGGGGACACAATGTCCCCACAACGTGATGAATACCCATTTTTTAAAATAAAAATGTATGACTGCAATGAAAACTTTTCCCATAGAAATGAATGAGCGGTCCCCATAAAGATATGTTTACCCGACGTGTGTGTGTGTGTGTGCAGTTTGATTGTGTTTGAGATATGATGGCTGCGCCATTTAAATCAGTGGGTTTTGGAGTGTGTCGTTCTACTGGAATATTCTTTCACTCGCCTTGGCTTCCTGGAGACCCCCCCCCCACTTGCATTTCTGGACCTACAAACTATTCTTGCTTGAATAACTGTTGCCTTGAGTCATTTATGGACAATGCTAGATATCTGTTTGTCTAACCTTCTCATCCTTTATCAAAAAGTACCGGTGGACAAGGGCTGGAACGCCGTTTGGCATGGTTGGTTGTGTATCTTGGCAGGGCACCAAAATGAACTGCTGGAGTTGTAATGTGCAGGTCAACAAGGACATGAGATCCCTCGTGGAGTGTGCTGGATGTCAGGTATATGTGCTGTGCATTGCCATCCAAGAACTAGATCAATCCGGCTGTATCCAGTGTTCGAAAATCCCTTTTTGCTTTAGGTAATGAATCTGCCTTACCTATCCACCATCGTGGTGATTTTACCTTTTCTTGCATTGTCAGGCCTGATTTCCAATGGGAGGATAATTCAGGAAAGCAGCTTAGGCCCTGACACAGGTCATTATAAATACTAAAGTACATAAATAATTTTCATTAACTGTGGAGAAACAAATAGGATTAGGGTAGAAGTTGCGTACCTCCATTTATTATGTAAAAGTTAATCTGTTCCTCCTTTTAAATGACATAATGATCCTTTTTAAACCTTAGGTATGTTTTCATTCAGTACATTCGTTTGGTAACATTATATATGCTTGTCATGTATAGGTAAATACAAATAAACGTACTTGATTAAGGTAAACTTTGTGTAAATGGGTCTCCTGTGAAGATTACAACTGTTTGTAATACTTGTAGCTTTGCCTCCTCCTGCAGTGTGGTGTTATCACTGTCCTGGTATGGAGTCTCGTTGCTGCTTTGAATCGGCGGCACATGGTTCAGAGAGACGCTGTTCTCCAGGAACTGGTGAAAAGAGTCTGTAAAATTATTCAGGCAATAAACAGTAATTTGCAAGAGAGAAATCCAAAAGGCTACTGTGCAGTACGCCTTTGTCATGACAATTGAGCCTTTCCTTTGAATAATAGTGTATTAAAGATGCACTCTATTCAGTTTGAAAGGCATAAAGGTAATGACACTTGACTCTTTTTACACTATTAGCATTTCCTAAGCAGTATGAAGCTGGGGCCAGAAATCACATCTGGATTGCTCTTTCTTGGGAAACAAAACATTTTGGCGATTCAAGCATGCAAGGATTCAAAGAATGGATGAAATCTTTAATGAGCAAATAGCACAAAACTGCAAATGTAATTACCAGTGCTGTGCAGCTGATAGGAAAATGGGTAGGTTTGCCTGGAACAGGAGCCAAATGTCAGAGCCTGCTTAGGAAAATGCTGGCCCATACTTGTAATAAGGAATAGCTAATTGTACCTCTAAAAATGACTTATCAGCACATCATTTTTTGGACTGTTTCAAATATGTTTCAAGGGATCAACGTGTTATGAATCATGAAGCTGGAAGTACATTTTCATGGATTCCCTATGTATTTTGTCAGCCAACAAAATGGAAAGAGTTCAGTTATGGTTGTCTGAAAATCATTAAGTAGTGTTTTTCATAGTCAGTGGATGACAGTAGATGATGTAATAACAAACACATACTGTAGAGCTCTAAAGGCCCTGAATGGGTTTTTCTAAGTGAAAATGTCCAAATTGTGCCCAATTAGCCATTTTCCCTCCCCGGTGTCATGTGACTCGTTAGTGTTACAAGGTCTCTGGTGTGAATGGGGAGCCGGTGTGTTAAACTTGGTGTTATCGCTCTCAGACTCTCTCATACTGGTCACTGGAAGTTCAACATGGCACCTTATGGCAAATGACTGTCTGAGGATATGAAAAAAAGAATAAAGAATAAAGATGGCCCAGACTGTAAGAAGCCTGCCAACACCCTGAAACTGAGCTGCAGCTCGGTGGCCAAGACCATACAGCGGTTTAACAGGACAGGTTCCACTCAGAACAGGCGTCGCCGTGGTCGACCAAAGAAGCCGGTGCACGTGCTCAGCGTCACATCCAGAGGGTGTCGTTTGAAAATAGACAAACGAGTGCTGGCAGCATTGCCTGCAGAAGTTAAAGGGGTGAGGGGTCAGCCTGCCAGTGCTCAGACCACACGCCGCACAGTGCATCAAATTGGTCTGCATGGCTGTCGTCCCAGAAGGAAGCCTCTGCTAAAAATGATGCACAAGAAGCCCGCAAACAGTTTGCTGAAGACAAGCTGACTAAGGACATTGATTACTGGAACCATGTGCTGTGGTCTGATGAGACCAAGACAATGCAGGGCACCATATTTTTCTAGCTTGCCAGTTAACATTATCTTAAGGTTAACATATCAAGTCAGTGACCTTGTTTTAATCCTAAATCAGCGGTAAAGGTAAAAAGTTATTAAAATGATGTCTGATAATGTGATACTATTACATTAAAGTACATTAAAAAAAAAAAAAGTTGAATAAACATAAGAACATAAGAACTATACAAACGAGAGGAGGCCATTCGGCCCATCAAGCTCGCTTGGGGAGAACTAAACTAATAGCTCAGAGTCGTTAAAATCTTATCTAGCTCTGATTTTAAAGGAACCCAAGGATTCAGCTTGCACTACATTATCAGGAAGGCTATTCCATACTCTGACTACACGCTGTGTAAAGAAGTGCTTCCTTAAATCCAGCTTGAAATGTTCTCCCGCTAATTTCCACCTATGGCCACGAGTTTGTGTATTTAAACTAATGCTGAAGTAACTATTTGGTTGAACAGCATCCAAACCTGTTAGAATCTTATAAACCTGGATCATGTCCCCCCTCAGTCTCCTTTGCTTGAGACTGAACAGATTTAGCTCAAGTAACCGTTCCTCGTATGACATTCCTCTAAGACCAGTGTGCCATTTTAATGACTTTTAAGTGTTTTTTTTCACAGTTACTAAAGAAATGTAAAAGTTATGTTGAAACTATCTGCTTAGTGCAACTGATTATTGTTTAGTAGTTCCTAAACTCAAACGCAGTGGCAGTTTTGCTGGTGAAACCCACTGCAGAAAACTTATAAATCTTCGTATCCTAGCAGAAAAAGTGATCAGGTCTATCAGGAGGAAATATTCCGTTTTTTTTCCTTTACCTTTGAAAATGTTAAACATAAAAGAGGGAAACAAAGACCCTCGAGTAAACAAAGCAGCAAGAATATTCTGTACCTTAAATGTCAGTCTGTTGTTCCATTTGAGAATTTTCTGGAACTTGAAAAATAAAGCAGCACTTACTGACAAACTGAATAATGAGCGCTTCATTCGTGGTGCCAGTTGGAGGTTTGTTCTATAGTGTTCTTTTAAATATGGGTCATTGAGAAATCTCTTAAATCATGATCACTTTATTTACATGCATCATAGAACTCAGTGAAAGTGAAATTCTTCTGCCACAGTTACAGGGGAGGGAAAAGGTGCATGTGAGATAACAGTACAAAGATACAAACAATGCAATAAGAGATGGAACAATAATGTGTGGAGTGGAACAGTAAATATATTCACTGTGCATATGTTTGTGCAGGTTAGGAAAAGTGCAAAGACCATTGATAAAAGTGCAAACAAATATGCAAATAGTACAACCAAATGTGTGAAGTTCTCCATCTTTCTTGGCAAAGAAACGGGTTCTTCCAGGAGTAACAGACGTTTTCTGGGAGTGGTTGACCTAGTGAGTAATTATACAAGCACAAGAGCAAATTAATCAACATTGAAACAAATAAACTGATTTGTAAATTTCCTATAAAACACATTAATTTATGTGCACTCAAACCAGATTTGTTTTAACGACAAAGAAAATAGACATTAACAGTGCTTTAACATTAACATTATAGCCCAGAACAAAGGTTTTCAGTGCCGCTAATGATGTTGTGTTTTTGTATTTGCTAATGTGTATTCGTACTTGCTGGTGTGCTTTCATATTTGTGGGTGCGTTTTGCCCGTCTCGGCTTCCGTACTTATTTTTCTTATCTGCTTATTATGAATATCTTCTCCAATTGAACTTATTGTTGCAATGTACAGCAATAGTCAAAAGTTTTGACATGTCAAGCTGCCTAGGAGAGTTGTATCACATGACCTGGCCACCTGACTTAAACACAATAGAAATAGTTTTGGATGAGTTTGACCAGAGAGTGAAGGAAAAGTGGCCAATGAGTGCTCAGAATATATGAGACCTCCTTCGGGACAGATGGGAAAGCATCCCAGGAGGCCACCTCGTGAAACTGGCGTAGAGGGGACAGTGGGGTCAGCCTGTCCCTGGAGCAGTTGGGGTTAAGGGTCTTGCTCAAATGCCTAATGGTGGGATCACTCTGCTGACCAGGGGATTTGAACCAGCAGCCTTTTGAGTCCCAACCCACAGAGCTGCCACCTATCCCCAACAAATAATTTTTTGAAGATACTTTTTTGGTTAGGTCATAATTCCATGTCTGTTATTTTATGGTTTTGAAGTCTTTATAATTATTATAAAATGTAAAAAATTGTACAAATAAACTTTTCTGAGGGTAGGCTTGTCCAAACTTTAGACTGGTACTTTGTTCATAATAGTTCATTGGACTGGGGAAATGGAATATACTAAGAAAATGTGGGGCAAGATTAAACGTCAAAATCCTCTTGGTTATTTCAGAGAACACCTGCTCTGACAACTCATCACTCTCCTGACAAGGTTTTTCCATCCGCTTTGTGTGAGATTTTAATGGATCAGTGTCTTATTATGAAAATGTACAACAATGGGTTTTTTTTGCCAGGTACCCTTGTGTTCCCATATCCTTGATTCATTCATGATTTCAGGTATAGTCATGAGGCAGTGATGCACGGAAATAACAATGAACATTTAGAAAGAAAAAGATGAGAACAGTAAGTGTAAATTATTCACTTAATTGCAGGGATCAACATTTAAAATTACTCTGGTATGACATCTATGGTTTCCCGTGCAGCATATTCTCTGCTTTTCTGCATAGGCTACAGACAAACCTCTCCGTCAGCTTTGCAAGATGGGTTGATGAAGCGAACACAGATTCTTGAATATGAATAGACCAGCATGACTGTGAAATACGCTGCCTATTTCTATTAGGGGTGTCCTGATCCACTTTTTTTTTTTTTTTTTTTGGTACCCTGATCCGATCCATTCAATATTTATATCTACCAATTCTGAGTCTCGATCCAGTCTTTTAATAAATATTTAATCATACATACGCACACCAAAGGCGTTGCCGCATTTTTGTCTGAATAAACATTGTGATTTCACAGTATAGTATTCTTCCTTATGTTTCTGCAAGGCCTAATAAGATTTGGTGTCAGAAGCTATGCTCTGTTGCAACCTCCTCTCGGAAGGATGGCATTGCAGACATCGCTGGTAGCTGTTGGGCCACTTTGACTTTCCAGTTTAAAGAATTTTGACATAGCTGACATCTCCATAGTCAGTAGTTTCAAGCCACATGCCTCGCTTACTGCAGCCTGTAATGAATCCTTACAATCTGCGCAACTGATGCAGGAAATGAAATAGATCGGTTTTGGGATTGGGCTTTGTGGTAGCCGATATCAATCAATTAAATAATGCCTGGATTGGCCCCGATTCAAATCTTTGATATCTGATTGGGACATCACGGATTTCAGTGGGCTGTTACTGCATATATTGTGTTGTTTTGAAACATACCCTATAGGTTAAGCCAAATATTTTAAGTTCCACAATATTTTTTTGTATGGCAAAGTCATGTTTTTGAATGGGAGTTATTCCATATATTCATCCATATATAGTTCACATATATAAAATCAAACATACACTGATGGTCCATTAGACATTCTTCATATCTGTGGCCAAACACATTGGGGTTTTTTTTCAGTGTAATTCCTGTGAAACTAGAGACTCAGGGTCTAATTTTTTTCGCTGCAGTGAGACTAATGGAAACAAAACCCAGCCGCTCGCCTTGGCCAGGTTACGATAACATGGGAGCTGCGATGTGTGATTTTGATTAGAGAGGGGTGACTGGTGTGCAGGGTGGACTGGAGCATCCTTTGAAAAAGAGAACACAGAAATTAAATTAATAGCTAGAGCGTGTATACTGAACTGTGCATTTTTTCCCTTTTAGGATCTGAGTTTCTTAGGGCTTGATCTAGAGCAGACGTGCACCTTCGGCATCATAATTCTAGTGTGTTCGGCAAGTGTCAGCAGTGGCTGCAAGCCACAGTGTTCTGTCTACCCTCAATAGGTGGTGATCCCACTGACCTGCTTTTGTCTGACACTGTTTCTCTGATGATGGTGCTGCTGTACTTGAAACAGACATAGCCTATAGTTTGACCCAAAATTATATTGCAGTTGAGTGCTGTAACACACTTTTGCTAGGCATTTGAAATAAAGCCAGCATTGAATCAAGCCAAACAAATCTTTCGTCAAAACACGATCTTATCGTTATCAAGTAAATTGCGCGTTAAGACATTCCAGACTTATTTTGTGTGAATCGCTTTTGACCTTCATTTGGTCTTAATTTATTTTTCAGTCAGGTTTCAATTTTAACTTTTCCAGACAGCATTTAATGCAGGGCTGTCTGTTGTTATAGCTACTTGGATGAACATAATCTTTTTTCTGTTATTTGCTGACCTCTGAAATGAGAACTAATGTTAGCTATGATATGTGAGCTAAAATAAAAAAACAAAATTTTCCATTTGGCTGCATGGAATGACTTTCAAGGTAAATAATTGGCTGAGTAATGGTGCAATTTCAGTGTTTACATGATACTAATTTATTGCTGTATTCCTCTTGTGGTGGTGTTAGCCCTCTAGTGGAGAGTGGGGAATAAGGACCTATATACTAGCCTTCCCTGCACCTGTCCATGGTAGAAGTCAAACCAGGTTAGCTAGCTTACGTGGAGATGACGAAAGTCGGGTAATAACTCTGGGAATCTCAAGCTGCTTGATATGGAAGGCTGATTTATGAAGCATTTCTGCTGTTTAGACAAAGGCCAAAAAAAATAATGAAGGATTTTCTGAGAGACGGAACATCTGTTGGAATCAAGGGAGAATTCAATCAGTCAGTGTTTGTTTTGGAGACTGTAACAATCACACATTAAAAAGATCCCTTAATGCAGCAGGTGTAAGTGTGTTCAGCCAGCATTTATGCAGTTAATACTGTATTTATCAGCCCATAACTTTCCTGCAGAATTTCTTCAAAACGTTTTAGGTTAATGCACACCTTTGAAGAGATCCAGGAATGTTGAACTTGACCACGCTTACTTAAACCATTTGCGTAAGTGGAATTGCATGAGTGCCATTGTGCGCAAACATTGTGCAGTGAGCTATGCACACTGACTGTTGAAAGATTAAGACTCTGGTTTCAGATCATGTCCTCCAAGCTTAGATGCACTCTGATAGTTCTCTGGCTACTGCTTTTAAAGTAACTAGCTGCCGAATGCGTAGTTTCATATGGCTGGTGGATTAGCTTGACAAAAATCTGACTTTTTAGTGAAGAAGGAGTGGCTTTAAGTTTTCATGCCCAGTATATAGAATTGAATAGTGATGCCTTGTTTATCCTTATGTGGAAATTACCTTTTAATTTGTTCCAGCTTTCTGTCTGGGAGATACCCAGATGCATATGGATGAATGACAAATAAGACTTTAACCAACTGAAAAATGTCAGTTGGTGCAACCAAAAATAATTATAATTTAGTTATTTTTTCCAAAAGAAAACCTTACTAATGAAACCATTTAAGTGTCTAAAATGCATTAGATATTGTTATTGGTATTCACTGGACGTGGAATTCATATAGTTCTGGGACCAGTCTGCCACCACCGACATCGCAGACACTTGGCTTGCTATGACAATAACTTAAAAGTGTTTGATGGATCTTTTTCAAAGTTCATAGAGGCATTTGTATGGGTGATGAATTGGAACTGATCAAAAAGACGGATTACCTCAAAACTGATCTTCCTGGCAGCAAAGAGAAGGCAGTCGACATTTGACCTTGTGAATGTGATTAGTCAAAAACTATTTGATGGATCTTATTACTGCTTCTCAGAAATATATGGATGATGATCTACAATTGATTTCATTTTCAGACAAATTGTACCAAAAATGAAGCAGCAGCATTGTGTGGCAGCTGTAGAAGACGCTTTGTATTATAAACACCGTAACTCTAAAAGTGTTGAACGGGTCTTTTTAAAATTTTCTGTGCACATTTCAGGGGGGATAAAATGTAAGTACTCAAATTTTGGGAAAGATCACCTCAAAATTGAAGCAGCAATGCATACTGATTACAAAATAGGGTAGTTTCAGACATTTGATTCCGCTATTGCGATATCTGTCAAATATTTTTTGAGCTATTTTTCAGCCTATGCGTATGTATAATTAATACAAAAATATTGTAAGAGTGGACCTGATCAAATTTTGAGACAAATCACACCAAAACTGAAGCAGAGCCACAAAGTGATAGCTAAGATAAAGATGGGTTGATGAATTGCTTTAACCTTGTGAACAGGATAACGCTATTTGTTCTTATTACTCTATTTACTGTATTTGATCTTTGATAGATCTTATTATTACTTCAGAAAAATATTATATGAATAAAAATATCCCCCATGATAGACCCCAAATCATCCCACAACTGGAACTGCACTACAGAGGGCAACAGAGAGCAGAAATGGAACCTACAGCTGGCATCTAAACGTATTCAATGGATTTATATGAAAAATTCCCAGAAATATTGTACTGGTCTGAGGTTCTCAACCTGTCTATGATTTTCACAATATTCTGTAATATTCTGTAAATATTGATTCTTCATCACTAGCCTTTCTGCTCAGTAAATTTCATTGGTAGCAATACAGTAGCCAATGTGGGGAACTCGACGACAATTATTATGGAGGATTTAATCCTGTCACAAGGACTGGGTGTCATCACTGATGTCCCAGTTCACAAGGTCCTGAATTAATTTGAATTTCAATTTGATTTCATTCAATATTAACTATGATGTCCAAAGTTAGTAATCTGCCTAAATTTGGCATATTCTTATGTTTATTAAATTCGGTTAGCAGCACACGCCACATGCTCCTGTTTTGGTAAATCATGGAAGCCATAAGTGCTAAAGTGGAGGTGAATAAAACCACAGCTCAGCAGCCACAACATCTTTTGAAAGGGGAGACATTGTGGATGAACAAGTTAAAAAGGCATCAGTGATGTGGAGCTCCTTTTTGAAGGTTAACATTTGATGTTGATTAAACATAAAGATATGCTGAATTTATATGGGCTTCACAGTACCCCTCTCTTTAATATTTCAGGTGTACTACTAATCTGCTTATCAGATTGTTTGCTCACACCCACATTCATATAGTACCAAAAAGCTGGCATCCAGACAGATTTTTACATCCGTTATGTAAAGTTCTTTAATCACGTCGCCCATGTCAGCACTGATTTGTGTCTGCTGGTGTAACTTGTGGCAACACTGCCAATTTATTTGACACACTAAATTGGTAGATAATAAAGTTCTGCTTGGCTTTAGCTTTTTTCAGATAAAAATCATCTCCTTTTTATTTCATATGTAGCGCAATTTTCAACGCAAATATTTCAAATAATCGCAGTGTGATATTATGCAGCCCAACCTTCAGCGAAGCAGCTCCCACCATGATTTTTAATCTGTTTTTGTCTGTCAGATCTTGGTGTGCAAGGCTGGCCACGCAAGACTAATGGGGATGACATTTCACTAGTCATTGTAAAAGGTATACATCAAAATATTGGTCTTGGGATTTTATGAATCGATATCGAATCATGTAAACGAAGATCAGTTTAACCCAGCCCTGTGTATTTTGGATAAGTGGGGAGAGTATGTAAGGTAGGCTTGTAATAATAGTATTTTCATAGTACTGACACTCGTCTACTTACGAATGAGATACGTTCCGAATGGGCATTCGTAACTTCAGATGTTTGTAAGTCATTATTCAGCATCATTTAAGGGTATATGCAAGTACAAAGAATTAGGATGCTGGGGATACGCACACTACGCTGCTGCGCGGCGGGAGTAGTGTGGCGGGAGTAGTGTGGCGGGAGTAGTGTGGTGGGAGTAGTGTGGCGGGAGTAGCGCCCAGAAGTCATACTAGGCAGAATTGGCGCACAGAAAAAAAAGATGTACAGATGAACAGAATTTGGACTTACAGTCCTCTTTGTTCGCATGTTGAAAGTTCGTAAGTAGAGGAGCGTCTGTACTGTAGTATTTATCAGGATATGACCCTTACCATCCCCGCAGCCCACCCCGCTCCTCTTGGCTAAATTTATCATGCCCGAGTCAGTGGGGGTGAATGAAAGGACAGGTGCAGATAAAGTCACTTGTTCACCAATATTCCTTGTGGTTTTGTGAGCAATAAATTGGTATACTAAGAACCAAGAGTTAAAATTCTTTGATTTGTAAATACTGTTCATGTTGATTGTAGTTAATCCTGTGTATATAATATAAATAAGAATGTACATGTTTTTTTTGTGGTGTCAAAAGGAATATGTCGCTGTAGTAGTACACTGAAGTCTTCTGGGAAATGTTTGCACTTGTACCGTATATTGCACGATTGCTCCTTATTGAAAAATAAAATTCTGTCCATTTTAAACCAACACTGGACACGATTTGTCATATTCAATCTCCCCCCCCCAAAATTATCATCATGGACCCAGGGAGGTGGGGGATGACCTCTGTTATTTCTTAAAATCGAAAGTGGCAGCCTATCTGAGGACTGATGTTTCCATTCAAATAATGACACTGTGAGGATGAACCATGAGATTCTGAGCAGGCTAATTGATGCAATTTAATTCTTGGGTCGTCAGGCATTTAATGGACAGGAAGAGAATGAAACCTCTGACAACAAAGAAAACTAGAGATGTGCTTTACCTCTATAATGATGTTCTGGCTTTTACTGGTGTATTTGAATTCCAATGTAACGTAGAGCAAAACAGTTATGAAAAGCTGTGTAGCCTACTTATTAAAATAAAAGCCAAATTCATAAAAAATGCCTTGATATGTAAATATGTAAATGGTTATTAAATGACCATAAAGTATAGTTTTTGTCCGTTAAAAAGTACAGTCCACCATATACATATCTCACACAGTCAGAGGCAGTGGACAGGACATTTTTTTTTTTTGCTTTCTGTGGGAGTAGCTCTGCTGCAACCGCCTGCAGGAAGGCTGCACGCATCATGAAAGTGATGGGGGGGGGGGGGGGGGTCCTCGGGAACCTCATTCCTGGAGGAGCCGAAACCGCCAGAGAGCTAATGGGGTCAGGCCCATTGCGGAAAGGAATTGGTGTAGTGCCGAGACGTCACCCGCTATGCGGAAGCACTTGGGTCCTAATTTGTGGCGGCTCATCCTGTCTTTGGCAGTGAGTGTTATTTGTTCTTTTTGTTTTATGCCTATTTGCCCTTAAGGTTTCCTATTGGGCAGCATGGGGCTGACAGGACAGAGCTGTTGCCACAAACCTCCAGGACTGGGGTGTTCAAATCCCACATCTGATCTATATGTGTGGGGTTTGCATGTTCGCTTGTCTTGTGTGGGTTTCATTCTCGTACTCTGATTTCCCACAGTCCAAAGACATAGACTAATTGATGTTTCCAATAAAGCCCATAGAGTGTGATTATATGTGCATGTGTCCTGTGATGAAGTGGCAGCCTGTCCGGGACACCCCCCTGCGAGAGGCTCCTGATAACCCTGACCAGCATAAATGTTTAGAAGATGGATGGAGAAACTAGGGGAATGATTTCAATCATATGTCACGTAAAGCTTAGGGGTAATATTGTTATAAGCTGAAGATGACAATCAACTTTTAACATTAAAAAAACAGACACTAAATACTTCTACCAAATATGGCAAGCTTATTAAAAATAAATCTAAGACCATACTAAAATGAGGTCAGGTTGGGGAGCTTGCACCCACCACATGACAAAACACCTTGGGGTCCTGTTTGGGAACCCCCAAGGCCGACACACTTTCCAGTCCCACCTTCTGGAAATTGCTATTTATCACACCCAGGTATTACGTGGGCGACCCCTAGGCGTGGTCCAGCTGCTGGGGTCCTCAGCAAAGAGGATTCTGGGAGCTGGATCACCCTCAGGGAAATGCATCACATGGCCATAGTGCTGTAAGTGACGCCCCCTCACAATGCAGGTGATGTACTTCATTCGGGACACCCTCAGCAACCACTGGTATGACACAAAGTCAAAGCAACGGTACCCAAGGATTCTCTGGGGAGACGTACTACCAAAGTAGCCCAGTCTTCATCTCAGCTCACTGGGTAGCGTCCATGTCTGGCAGGGGAATGTTCATAAAGGAAGCATTGCCTCCTGATTTTGGCAAACTCACCCCGTTTTGTAGTGCAGAACACTTTCTCTAATGGTTAAGATAATCTTTGCACTGCAACGCTTTTGTCAAAAGCCCCTCTTTTGTAGTGGAAAAAAAAATCTTGTTGCTAGCTACGGATGCAATAGTCAGCACTCCGAGGTACATAACTAGCTAAAGCAATGTTACCCTTAGAGCACAATATATCGTTTCATATACTGGTATCAGCTGATATTCACTAAAATGCAAGATATCAGCATCAGTCCAATGTGTCAATTCTGGCTGATAGTGCCAGCTGATATTTAAATTTCATCTGTATTCTAATTTATTACCACCAGAGCTAAAGACACAAGCTACTAAAGTAGTGATGGTGATTGCAATGGATGAACAGGCATTTTCCATAGTGGAGGACAAAGGATTTCTTTGGTTCATTAACTGCTTATAACCAACCTACAATGTTTATTATCCATTATTAAATCAGAATATAAAACAATGTAACGTCATTCCGCTAAGCTCTACAAGTTTCACCAATGTCAAGCACCCCCCACCCCCCCCAATGACTCAGAGGTTAGCCAGTTATTGGTAAACAAAAATATACATGAATTTTTTACTGTGCACTTATAAAACGTTTTGAATTTAGGTTATCAAAATAACTGAATAATCGATTAATCAAATTAAATTGTGATCGATTTTAAAGATATACTATGCATTAAATCCTTCTAAATGATTGCAACCGAATCGAATCGCCTTGGGTGCAATGATTTCCTCATCTTTTCAGATAACCTACTTTTCCAGGGGGTTGAATATATATGCATGAGACTTAATAAGCTGGGCTTGTGAATGTGGCTGCTTCAGTGCGATTTCCAAGCCTGAATGTGATGAGACCTTCTGCCATTGAACTGCTGCTGTTCATGCTTTTTCCAGTTGTCCAAACTTTTTCCAATTTCTCTGGATGCTTTGACTTTGACCCTTCTAGTCCTCCTGAAAAATCTACATGGTGTTTTTGAGTTCACATGTTTCAGCAACATCTAATTACCAGCACTACTGATTTTATTAATAAAATCTACTTTTTTTTTCTCACAGTTCAGTAGGGGGAATGAGCTTAACTGCACATTTCATTAATGAATTCAGCTTGAAGTTTTATGTTGTGCAACAGCTTGACGAAACATTTTACAAGCTGGAGTGTGGATTGGTTTTATTATATACAAGACTGCCTGTCCCATTTTTATGTGATGATCATTTATAGTTTTTAATGTCTTACAGTTACTCATATTATTTCATGTATTATTTCTGCTAAAATCAGTTTGCTTGTTAGCCATCCATCTTGCTAATACTTATTCTGACCAGGGTCATCGGGGGCCTGGTGGCTGTCCCAGGCAGCACAGAGGAGGCACATCCTCTGGACAGGATACCAGCCTAACACAGGGTGTGTGCACACACACATAGTCCAGCAATGCCAGTAGGAGACAGCCAGCAGAACATGGGGAGAGCAAACCACCTGCTTATGAGCAGAGCGGAGCTGGGATTTCATCTCCTATCCTTGGTGTTATAAGGCAGCGATGCTCTCTGCTACTCCCCAATGCCGCATTCATTGATTGCATATGCTCTGTAACATTTTGACAGATTCCAGGCTCATTGTGTCAAATGCAGGATATAATTCCTGGTCCCTAGCATCTTGTGTAGCTTCCAAGTCAAGTTCAGGACATTTCCTTTAGTCAGGGTCACATTTTTTACAGTTTTGATTTGCTGGGTCACTTAAGAGATTAATCATTTGTAGGTTTGACATGGCCCATGGCCCAAATACATGAGCTGGTCAAGATGTACGATTTATGCTCTTAGAATATGAGCTGGAAAAAAATTATATTTAAACCTCTGATCCAATGCATTTTAATCAAAAGATGTAGTGTCCCCCCCCCCATACTGACTGATTTAATCTTTCCAGTGTGCTTTGGAGAAGAAATGAAACAGGAATGCTTGCAGCCATACAGCACAGACCTTCTGGAGACAGGCAGCAGGTTGTACTAGTTGTAGAGATGCAGTATGAAAGAACGACCATACACAAATTTGTTTCCATTAAATAAAAGCATTGGTACGATTTGTACTAAATATTTCATTACGTTAGCTGTATAAATAATATATTTATATAATGGCACAAAACGGACGTGATGTCCCATTAAAATGTGAAGAATTTAAGAATTAAATAGTAAATACCAGTTTAAGGATTAGTGAATATTTACGGTTTCCAGGAAGTGTGGAATGTTGACAGTGTGACAGGGAGGGGTGATTGGAATGTCTCTCAGCAGACTGTTTGGTGGGGGGGGGGGACATGGTGGCTCTGTGGATTTTTACTTTGAAGCTATATTCTGTCATTTGTGTTGCAATTGGCATTGATGCTTCAGCATTTTTATTCATTATAATTTAATATTTATATAAAGATCTCCCCCTTATTTTTATTGATCGTTGAGAATGGATTTTCGCCAGATTTGAACTGGAGTGATCAAAGTGATGTTTCCAACAATGGTTCAATAGAGGCTAAGTGCTTCCCGACTGACATTGCAGTTGTTTGTCAAAATTTGCCAAATATTCGCTTAAAATGATAATGACAGGGCAGTCATGGGTTGTTCGGTAATTAAGAATAAAAATCATTTTAATAGTTAGCACTTAAACCTCTAAATAACGAAATATTTCTTACATATTTTCCATATGTACAGATGGATACATTCCAAAGTAGAGTATATAGGATGTTGTGGACAGTTGGATCTACAACATTTTGATGAAAAGCTCTGGGGCCAGTTGCTCAAAATGTCTTAAGATTTCCCTTAAACTTTGAGTTAAGGTTTCCTTAAAATAAAATTGATTGTACTAAACACCTCTAAGTCTTGTCCTTAAGGTTTCCTTAAAATGTTCGCTTGTCTTATACTTAAGGAATTCCTTAAAGTTCATTAAACAAAAGACTGTATCAACCAAAGTAAGGAAAATAGCTTAAGGTACCTTTGACTGTATCTTAACTGTAAAATGGCCAACTTATAGCGATAAACAAAGAAAATGAATGCATCCTCAAAAGAGTGGATACACTTCCATTGGATACACTTCTTGATGAACACTTGATTTTTGCATTATAAATTTGACACGTAGTCAATTTAAGATTTGATTGATATGCCCCACGACATGTTTATAATTCATTTTTAAATCTGGATAGCAGCTTGACCTTTCGTTTTCCACAGAATACAAAACAATGTAACGTCATTTCACTAATCGCTGCCAAGTTTCACCACCAGCACCGGCAATATCAGACAGAAGTTATTGATCGAATTCTCCGACGCAGAAATATGGAGACGCATGCTAAAAAGCTGTTTATTAATGCATTTAATGTAATGAGCAAAAAATAATCGTATCTGTTTGATTCTCTCCATTACTTCTGTCCTTTTTTCCCCCCACACTTCCCTGTAACTTCTAAGTTATTACTGGTGCTTGTGGTGAAAAGTTTATCGAGGGAAAATGAGCTGCTTGTATTGAACACAATACACCGGGAGAAACAGTCTACATTTTTATCACGTAACGATGCAGAGGTGACAAAATCCGGCTTTTATTTGTATTTTATTTGTACTCTTCAAAAGAATAGTGTTTTTTGTCATTAATATTAAATTCATTTTTAAATCACATTCTTGTTTTAGTTATCATCATGCAAAACCCTTAGTCAGATCATATTTTTGGAAACATTTTTATCAACAAAATTAACACTGGAGGCCATAAAATGTATCATGAGGAGGCACAACTACAAGCACACAAATGGTGTCTATGGACGCTTCTATTTTACTGCCATTAAATCTCTTTCAGTGCAGTAAATCCCTAAATGTTTTTCGTTAACTAAGGAAAGCTTTTAAGGGATTCTGTGCAACATCCTTAAGTAAATCCTTCAGCTAAGGGGAAAGTTAAACCTTAACTGTCATACTAAAGGTGTTTTATGCAATCTGGTCCATAACTTGGTGAGAGATACTTAATGTACCTGTAACTCACGGAGGACTCTTGCTGTTTGAGACTGCAGTACTTTCTAGTTCAGAAAGCATAAAGTGCTGGACTGTCTGTTTCTTCCCCTCTCATATCGTTAGTCATCTGGGCCAGGACACAAGTCAGTGACATCTTTACTCCATCCATCTTCTAACCACACATGCTGGCTAGGGCCACAGGCACCCTGGAAGGGATGCCAGGCTCAGGGCACATAAACTCACCTCCTATGGCCATTTTTAGGCATTAGCTTATCTAACTGTATGTCTTTAGACTGCTGAAGGAAACCCACACAACATAGAAAGTATATGCAACTGCCACACAGGATAGATTCACACCCCCAACCTAGAAGGTATGAGGCAAGAGTTCTACCACTGACCCACTATGTCATCTGGCCATAGTAATTCTACATTTACCAGGCCTCCAAATTGTAGACTTCAAATAGTCTTTGGCATTTAAAATCAGTGGTCCATTGTTGTGGAAATTTTGACCAATACCAATAACTCATATGATACTGATAACAAACTTAATATTTACTGCTACTGATATATTAACTAATATATTGTGCATCTCGGGGTGGCATGGTGGTGCAGTGGTTAGCACTGTTGCCTCACACCTCTGGGACCTGGATTCGAGTCTCCGCCTGGGTTACATGTGTGTGGAGTTTGCATGTTCTCCCCATGTCATTGTGGGGTTTCCTCCGGTTTCTCTGTTTTCCCCTCACAGTCCAAAAACATGCTGAGGCTAATTGGAGTTGCTAAATTGCCCGTAGGTATGCGTGTGTGAGTGAATGGTGTGTGAGTGTGCCCTGCGATGGGCTGGCCCCCCATCCTGGGTTGTTCCGTGCCTCGTGCCCATAACTTCCAGAATAGGCTCCAGACACCCCCCCCCCCCCCCGACCCAGCAGGAGAAGCGGTTTGGAAAATGGATGGATGGATGGATTGATGGATTGTGCATCTCTACTTAAAAATTTCAGGTTTGATACAAATTGTTTTCTTGAATTTCATACATAGATGCTCTTAGCAGGAATTGGCAGAGACCCCCTGTTTTGATATTAAATCGATATTTGTTTGGCAATTCTATATGTATCACAATTTTTCTTTATAGTTTTTGCTGAAGATCAAGTTAGATCTACATTGAAAGTAAAGATGTAAAAGTACATATATTCATCATATTTTGTTTGCTTATGTCATTTTTCGTTTGGGACAATGAAATGAATTAATACATTTTTTGAGACGGGCAGAACCTTAATTACCAAGTAGGTGTTAAACTTGGAAAATATGCTAATTGTGACATACGTTGCTGGAAATGCACTCAACATGCTAACTCAACCAAGACAACATCATCCGAGTGTGTGTACAAGAGCAAGATAGAAACAGCCTGTGCAAGTTAGACTACCCGTGGCAATGAAGGCATTTTCACAGGAAATTCAGATGGGGCTAAAAAAATAATTATGACTCTAGGGGTGTTTATCAGTACAGATATACGACCATACTCGGTAGTCGAGAACACGGGCTTTCGTTCCTTAGGATTGTTACATTATACTTTTGAAATGTATTTTACATATTTATTTATATAATGTGCAAATAAACATCTCTTGGGTTTTGTTATTCAGACAGATGCATTACCTTATGTTTGGTTTACAACTATTCCTAATTATGTTTGCACTTTTAATAAACAGTTTCAAAACAAATTCTGTTTCCCTGCTGTACTGAAATTGCACCCAGAAGCAGATATTCATACTCATGTCTAGGTGTCCGTTTACTTATTGGAATGCAAACTTTGGAAACTTTTTACCCAAACTTTGGATTTAAATTTAAATAGTGCTCAAAAAGTCTCTGCCCTCACTTGGGCATTCATGATAACACTGTTCCAGAGTTGCACATCATGTCATGTATTATCATCATCATCATCATCATCATCATCTTCCACTTATCCTAGGTCGGGTCGCGGGGGCAGCAGTCTCAGCAGGGAAACCCAGACTTCCCTCTCCCCGGTCACTTCATCCAGCTACTCCAGGGGAATTCTGAGGGGTTCCCAGGCCAGCCGAGAGACATAGTCTCTCCAGCATGTCTTGGGTCTTCCCCGGGGCCTTCTCCCAGTGGGACATGCCCGGAACATTTCACCAGGGAGGCGTCCAGAAGGCATCCTAAGTAGATGCCTGAACCACCTCATCTGGCTCCTCTCGATGCGGAGGAGCAGCGGCTCTACTCTGAATCCCTCCCGAATGACTGAGCTTCTCACCCTATCTCTAAGGGAGAGCTCAGCCACCCTGCGGAGGAAACTCATTTCAGCCGCCTATACTCGCGATCTCGTTCTTTCGGACACTTCCCATAGCTCATGACCATAGGTTATTGTAGGAACGTAGATTGACTGGTAAATCGAGAGCTTTGCCTTTTGGCTCAGCTCCTTCTTCACCATGATAGACAGATCATCTGCTGGCGCCACACCAATCCGCCTGTCGATCTCCCGCTCCATCCTTCCCTCACTCGTGAAAAAGACCCCGAGATACGTAAACTCCTCCACTTGGGGAAGGACCTCCTCCCCAACCCAGAGTAAGCACTCCACCCTTTTCTGACTGAGGACCATGGTCTGGGATTTGGAGGTGCTGATTTTCATCCCAGCCGCTTCACACTCTGCTGCAAGCTGCTCCAGTGAGAGCCAAAGGTCACGGTCCAATGAGGCCAACAGACCCACATCATCTGCAAAAAGCAGACACCTAATTCTGAGACCACCAAACCGGACACCCTCATGCCCTGGCTGCGCCTAGATATTCTGCCCGTAAAAGTTATGAACAGAATCGGTGACAAAGGGCAGCCCTGGCAGAGTCCAACCCTCACCGGAAACAAGTCCGACTTATTGCCGACAATGCGGACCAAGCTCAGGCACTGGTTGTACAGGGACCGAACAGCCCTTATAAGGCAGCCCAGTACCCCATTCTGCCAGAGCACTCCCCACAGGACTCCCTGAGGGACGCAGTCGAATGCCTTCTCCAAGTCCACAAAGCACGTATAGACTGGTCGGGCAAACTCCCATGCACCCTCCAGGACCCTGTCGAGAGTATAGAGCTGATCCACTGTTCTGCGACCAGGGCGAAAACCACATTGCACTGAATCCGAGGTTCGACTATCTGACGGACCCTCCTCTCCAGCACACGCGAATAGACCTTACCCGGGAGGCTGAGGAGTATGATCCCTCTATAGTTGGAACACATCCTCCGGTTCACTTTCTTGAAGAGGGGGACCACCACCCCAGTCTGCCAATCCAGAGGCACCGCCCCCGATGTCCACGCAATGCCGCAGATATGCGTCAACCAAGACAGCCTCGCAACATCCAGAGCCGTAAGGAATTCCGGGCGGATCTCATCCAACCCCGGGGCCCAGCCACCGAGGAGCTTTTTAATCACCTCCGCCCCAGAGATAGGTGAGTCCACCCCCAAGTCCCCAGATTCTGCTTCCTCATTGGAAGGTGTGTCGGTGGGATTGAGGAGGTCTTCGAAGTATTCCTTCCTCTGACCCACAACATCCCGAGCTGAGGTCAGCAGCGCACCATCCCCACCATAAACAGTGTTGATGCTGCACCGCTTTCCCGCCCTGAGCCGCCGGATGGTGGACCAGAATCTCTTCGAAGTCGTCCAGAAGTCACTCTCCATGGTCTCGTGAAACTCCCCCCATACCTGAGTTTTTGTTCGTTCCGCTTCGCCCGCCGGTACTCATCAGCTGCCCCCGGAGTCCCACGGGCCAAAAAGGCCCGATAGGACTCCTTCTTCAGCTTGACGGCATCCCTCACCGCCGGTGTCCACCAGCGGGTTCAGGGATTGCTGCTGCGACAGACACCGACGACCTTATGGCCACAGCTCCGGGTAGCCGCTTCCACAATGGAGGCCTCAGAACATGGCCCATTCGGACTCAATGTCCCCTGCCTCCCCCGGGACATGGGCAAAGTTCTGCCAGAGGTAGGAGTTGAAGCTCCTCCTGACAGGGGATTCCGCCAGACATTCCCAGCAGACCAGTACTATACGCTTGGGTCTGCCAGGTCTGACCGGCTTCCTCCCCCACCAGGGGAGCCAGCCCACCACCAGGTGGTGATCGGTTGACAGCTCCACTACTCACCTCACCTGAGTGTCCAATACATGCGGCCACAATTCCGATGACACGACCACAGAGTCAATCACTGCGGCCTAGGGTGTCCTGGTGCCAAGAGCACATGTGGACACACTTATCCTTGAACATGGTGCTCATTATGGACAATCCGTGACGAGCACAGACGTCCAATAACAAAACACCACTCGGGTTCAGATCAGGGGGGCTGTTCCTCCCAATCACGCCCCTCCAGGTCTCGCTGTCATTACCCACATGAGCATTGAAGTCCCCCAGCAGAACAAGAGAGTCCCCAGGAGGAGTAATTTCCATACTCATTTGCTAGCACATTTGTTCGGACAGTTGCACCGCCTGACATTTGTGGACTTTGTCGTATAAAAATGTAACAACTGCATATTATTTCTATGTGTCTGTAAAATGTATTCGCATTAAAGAGGCTTCATACAATAATGATACACATAGGGCTGCATATGGTTGCCCATGGACTCAGTGGATGCTGAGTAAAAAGGATTAATGTTATGTGTTGTGTTTAAAGTTTTCTCATAGTCTAAATTTCTCGAGGAAACATTTTAAATGACAATTAATGATTTGTAGCATTAGAGCTCTCTTCAGTGCTTCTTTTTGCACATTTTTCTTGTTCTGCATTGTGCAATTTGCTGTAGTGGCAGGATGGCAAAGGAGAAGCAGGCAGTACAAAATTCCTTAAAGCAAAAAATGCTGACATTTGGTCAGAATCAGAGCTTTTGTTCACTAGTATTCATAAAATGCATGGCATCCGTTTATCTCAAAGGATGTTATACCACTCAGATGCTGTGCATTCTTTCCCATATCCATATTTTCTTATAACGTAATCTTTAACCTTCGTACCTGCAAACATCTCGGTTTAATTTAATGTAGGTTTGTCACCAAGGGCATAACTTTGGGTTGAGCATTTGGGATTTGAGCTCTCCACCCATTTAAGGGGGTCCAGGGGGTTGTATTGGTTGGTTTTTATTATTGTGTGGGTTACAGCCCCCCCATAATTTATGCCCATGGTTGTCACTGTCAGTTGTATTACTAATCATGTAATTTGCTGATTAATTTAACAAGTAGTCAAGTAATCATTTATCTAATTAGCGAGAAGCAGGAACCAACCCTGGCTGGGGCACCATAATGCACATTCACTGACTCATTGACTTGCTGACTCACACACACTCCTCAGTGTGTGTGTGCAGCACCCTTTATACTAGGCTTGCATGATGTGTGACATTTAATACATTAATATAGACATTATTTTGTACATGCAATTGTCACAAGACAATACTTTTCAGTAAACTATTTTCACTCTATCATAGGAAATTTTCTGCAATTTTAATAATGCTTCATTCTCAAGAATATCTAGGACATGTTAACAAAAACTGCCCCTGCTTTTACGTTTGCCGCTGCATGCATACTCTGAGCCAGTGACAGTCATTTTTATCCTAGCCGTTGGACCCTATAAACATTGTAGCTCGTTTGTGAGAAATTTTACAAAAACAAAAGATAACCAGCTAAGTGACAGCTGTTCTTTGTTTTATCGGTGATTATCTTGAGGTATAAGAATTGTAGAAAGCAAATTTATTTATGCTAACAAAGATTTGGCTAGACTACTTCAAGACACTAATGGACACATAGCTTATCTATGACTACATTCATATTATTGTGAGACAGCGGACCGTGAAGATTGATATTGCAATTGCAGTTGTGCTATTGTGATACTTCAGTTCTGTGACAATTGCACTTTCATTCACTTTTAATGTGCTTGGGCCCCCACACAACTGGCACTTTGTCTCTCTTTTTATTGGCATCCCCATTCTCTAAGCTTGGTCTTCCATCCACCATATTGCAAAGTAATTACCAGTTAGTGCTTTGAATCCTGCTAGTTTGTTTCTTATGTAGGAATAACTTTTAAACTTTTTGTTTCCTTGTAAATTGCCTAAGTTAGTTTTCTTGAGAGGTTTGCCATCTGGGTCAGTACGACATGTTTGCTTACAAAGTAGTTAGATTGTTGCATTATTTTGTCATCATTTCATTGTTGTGAAAACAGATGCCAAGACACTGAAATCGACACTAGGAATATTAACGGCTTGATTTGCTGTCTCGGTGCACATATTAGAACAGTAACACCATGTTCAAGCTTGTGGAGAGAGTGTCTTTTTGCCCATCTTACTCTCGACGAGACCCTCATACAGATGAGAGGAAGATTTGGGATTTTTGGGGTTAAGGGTCTTGCTCAGAGGCCTAATGGTGACATCACTCTGCTGAAAACGACGTTTGAACCAATGACCTTCACATCACAGTCTCCGAGCCAGATACTCCTCCCTTATTATGTGCCGCACAGCTTTTGCTGGGTAGCATCCTCCTTTTAAATAAATTGTATAAAAATAAGAAATGTTGTATCATTTTTGGAAAAATATGCCGTTGGTAGAGGGGTTCAGATGGGGAGAGTCACAGCTAGCTTCACAACAAGAAACTAGAAACTAAAACCACAAACCGCATCCCCCCCCCACCCCGCCCCCCCGGTGGTGTGGCCCGTCGCCGATCCTTCTCGTAATTTACGAAGGCATGGAATGCTTTTCCAGAGCGGCTGCATTATTCTTACGCAGCACATAGAAACACCGTCCCATTAAGCTGTGCACTGGATTTACCTGTCATGCTCACTTGTCTCAAACACTCAACAGATTGTTCATCCCTTTCAGTCCCTTAGATTGATAAATACAGGAGGAAAGATCAATTAAAAATAACGATTCACATTAGCTCTCACATACTCTTCTTGGTGCTGTTATGGAATGAAATTTTTTAAAAATTCCAACATGTCTATTTTGTGGATTCAGATTATTATTTACTAGTTCAAGGAACCTTTCATCTTCCAAATGCATTATTCTCTCCTTGCCTTATTTATCTTATTTTTATTACCTGTGGTCTTTTGCTGGCTTTGTGCGTTCTTCCTCTCTCTCGCCGTCTGTCTGTCGCTCCTCCGACTGCCGATGCTGTGGAGTGCGACACTGCTGCCTCGCCAGCTGTGCTGTGCCAGGGATCAGCCCACATGCTTCTTTTGGGACCGTATTGTGGAACCTGAGCCCCTTTGGTACAGGCTAAGCGCAGCCTCTTCCATTCCTGTGCCGGTTAAGTGTGCTACTGCCCCCAGATCCATGCATCACTGCTGGGGCAAATCATTCCTGGCTATGAAGTAAGACACAAAGCAAGGCGAATAGGGATTTCGGCTGGAAAATGGCAAAAAAAAAAAAAAAAAAGTCTGCCCAAAGAATTAATTTTTGGATATGAACATGGCCAGTTGGGCAGCCTAAGAATCTGGAAAACTAATCAGATTTTTTTTTTTTGGGTTGTCCTAACTTACCCCCCCAAAGTTCTAGATGGGATATTAAATATCACCCTTACGTTGATTTTAGGTGCAGAAGTGGAACAACCTAAAGGAGTTTAGCATACGCGATAAATCAGGAAAAAAAACGCATTCCTGTGGTTTTAGATTTTTACACAGCTGGTCATTATAATACGTGCCATACAGTAGTGAATACGTGATCTCGGTTTTCGCTCACTATTTAGCATGCCCATTATATCGGGTAGCTGGATTGCAGGTTAGATCGAAAAAATAAGAATCTGCTGAAATCTCCCTGCATGCAATGACATTCATCAATGGGTGATGCTGCCAGATATTACTGCTAAATTATTCTCCGTTATGTATGTTTTTGATGGCGCTGTCTTCAGATGCTTTGTGCGTTCGATGGTTTTCTGAAATTATAGACACCATAAAATGTTTTTTATTATGCATTTTGTTTATTTTTACTTGTTGGGCAGATCCTTTATCCAAAGCAACTTGTATACATTTTTATTGCAGCTCTTCAACTTAATAACCGTTCTCAGGCGTGCGACAGTGTAGCTCCAGCTGGGGCTGGAGGCTCTTAATCCTTTGACCTTGGTTGATTCTGAATAAGTTCTTCTTTTCCAAATGGAGTCAACTTTACAGGGAAACAACAGATCCTAAATAATCCCTGTATGGTTTGAAACTTTGGCTGTTCATGTGGTTGAAATTTCCTAATTTCTGCTTTATGATGTGTGTGAAGGCAACTGGTACAACCTGCTGAAGCCTTTTGGAAACTCCAGTATTGTACATTTCAGTTAGAATGAGAGATTGCAGCAGCAAAGCTGCCCCCATGGTCCTAACATTCCCTTTTCTTTATGCTCGTTGTGCTTCTCCCAGCATTTGCTTTGTGGGGAAATCCCATACCGATGCCAATTTTGTTTTCATGTCTCACTGCAGGCTCAGGGGAAGGATGCGGGAAAATCATCCAGCGCTTTCCAGCAAAGGACTGGGAAGACACAGCGTTTCCCCCTGGAGTGGAGATGGTGAGTCTGTGGGACATTCCCCTGAACGGTCCCCTGAGAAGTGACTGCGCTGCCGCTAATGCTGCGCTGCGACAAGATGCTGCTTACGTCACCGCGGCCTGGTGTGCTCTCCTTTCATGCTGCAGGGTCTAAAACCACAGGCAGACACATTACCTGTTTTCAGATAGCGTAGATGAATGATGAGGCACATTCCAGCATCCCAAACAATCCAAGATCAGTAATATGGGTAAATGGGCCTCCTGGTTTGGCAGGCCGAAGCCTAGCGAGTCCGTCACCTCTGATTGGTCAGTTTGTTAGCTCATTAAATTGCCCACCTTGTACTGACACCATGGCTGATTTAGACACCTGTACATGGGTGTTTGGCTTTGTACAGCTATAATAAGGTGTAAACTGGTTCAGGAAGTTTCTACAGCAAACTTAACCATAACCGCATGCAGTTATCGAAGTGTGTCGCATTCTGTTCTGCATATTTTGCTGCAAAATTGCTTCCATGTCTTTGTCTAATTTGCGATTATCAAATGCGAGGATGAAACTATGTGCTTTGGTGTGTGGGATTAATTTAGCTCCGAAACATTGACTTAACTGAGATTTTATTGAGTCTAGTGGGGTCATTGTGTAATTAAAGCAGTCTTTTAGCCTGAGTGAGGAGTAAATGGAAAAACATGTTGTTTTTCAGTCCTAGTTTGCCAGTAACTCAGATTTAACTCCTAGCGACATTTACTCCTGGAATGCATTCCTGCAGTGAGCCATTTGGGAGTTCTACCATTATCGTGCTGAATCTGTGTGTGTTTGCATTGTGTATCCATCAGGGTATTCCATGTCCCGAAGTATGACAACGGCCTTAATGCCAGGCAATTTAAAAAAAAAAAAAATTTAAGTTTTGCTTGCATATGGATTTTGCTTTATCACATTGTGATGCTGATCATTGTTGCAAGTTCAAAACTGCTCTTGAAGTTTAAGCATTATGGGTTAAAGAGCAGAGGACAGAAATTTTAGCAAAGAAACAGTGTACAGTCAGTCCTGTTATAAATCGTGATATCAAACCGCAAATCTGTTCTAATGCGACTGATGTATTAGTACCTGAGTCCAATGCAATGCAGAATCACATTTGTATTTGTGCAACTTTCAGTCAGAGAGAAAAGCACTACGCAAAGTACAATGCGATATGGTTTTAGCGAGAAACACAAAAACAGCTACCCAAGTGAATGATAGTGATGTTCAATTCATGAATAAATTGTTCTTTTGAACCCTTTCTCTTCAGTGAATCAATAGAACTGTTTTTCAAATGTAAAAGAATCAAACTTTCTGTACATCCACACATCAAAAATCTAAAAATATGTGACAAATTATCATATAAAAACACACAGCAACCTTTCTTTAATTCATTTACATTGACTGTGTGTAACCCTTCAGTAGCCTTCCGCATACCGTAATCCATTGTGTTCGGGCTGTGTGCATGCCCGGCTGCACTGTGGCTGTGACTTACTACTTCGCACTCTAGGCAATCAACAAGCTAGGGAGGTTGGCCCGTTCTGTGATAGTGGTTACAAGGCAATTCTCGTGACATAAGATCATAAGATCCATAGGAGATGTTTATGATATAATTTATTAATGTATTATTGTTATTTCTTATTTAACATGTGCATCATTACTTTACTGGCCACTGGTATCACTGTTTTTATTATTTAATTCATTTTGTTTGGTGTAAGTTACTAAGTTTTGGAGTCGCATTCCTCCAACCCTATTTTGCTCACCGGATATGTGTATTTTAGTACACAAATTTAGTGAATGCAAGGTTTTTCAGGATTTCCCTGATTGTGTTGTAGCAGGACTGACTATAAATACAATTATAGATAGCAACCATGTAAGTTATGTCAATAGCTGTGTGCAGCTACTAGTTTCATATGTTTGCCTTTCCTTGATGAAATATGAAAGGGGCATTTACATGTTCTGCTGGGAAGGGTCCTATCTTGGATGTAGGAATGTGAATTTTTCATCTGGAGTGTGCTACAGTTATTGGAATTTCCTGTGTCAACAAATTCTTCCTGCTTGTTTATGCGACAGTTTGTTTAAATGCCTTCCGCTCTTCCTAACTGAGAAATCCCGGGTCCTATTTTTCTTGTTGCATTTTACTTCTTTTTTTTTTTTTTTTTTTTTTTACTTTTTCAGGTTTTTTTTCCCCCTCTTGGCTTCATTGGGCTTTGCTGATCACACTGAGTAAGATTTCTATGCTGAGTATGATTTCTATGTTCCAATGTAAAAAGGCAAATAAAAGAATATTTAATGTACAACTAATGCAAAGCAGCACGTCAAGGCCATGTTGTACTTTTGAGATATTTTTGTATACTTTGACATTAGATCCATTATGGGTTGTTCCCTGCCTTGTGCCTGTTGCTTCCAGAATAGGCTCCGGACCCCCCGCGACCCAGTAGGATAAGCGGTTTGGAAAATGGATGGATGGATGGATGGATTTACATTAGGGAATGCCCTTGTGCTGAAGCAGGCTTTTTTTGTCACCCTCAGCCAAATGTTTTCAGTTGTTGTTTGTTTCTTTCCCTAGTATATTATCTACTCTAATTACTTTGTCTTTCTTTGTTTCCTTATAATTGTCAACAAGATACCTTATAATTGTCAACAATGAATTTGACCTGTCAACCGGATTTGTATTGCTGTAGAGAATCATGGATAATTAATTTTTTAAGTTTGACATAACACAATCCCTACTGTGCTGTGTCTGGGATTGGTGTCTGTCTGAATTTGAAATTGTTAAAAGAAATACCAGCACTTTCCATTGATAAACAAGTTCCCATATTGGCTCATAGTTATACGTCCCAGGTTTAGGCAATGAATATGCATAAATCCATAATGATGTTTTTTCATGGGCCACACTGAAGGTGAGCAGGCTGTGCATGAATGGCAAAGTGTGCAGGCAGTGTTATTTCAAGACTGGCTGAATGGTGTGCCATCTCTTCTAAGGTCTCAGTGTTGCTGTCGGCTTGTGAGAGAGATGGAAGACCCTCTTAGAACAAGGGAAATGGGTGTAATGCCAAACGGAGTATTAGAGGGGTGATTTACACTCCAAAAGAGATGTCCATGTGGGCCTTAGGGAGCAAATTTTGTCTCATCAAAATGTAAAAGGTCAGCTGTTCAAATCCTTTGAAAATGGATATTTATATTTTAATATGCGAACTTTAAAAGTATCACTCAGTGATTCAGCATAACTAGATTAAAAAGCAGCATATTATAATAGCTGTTGATAGCCCAGCTCTACTGAATTAACTTTGGGTATGTAAAACTCACTTTGTAGTACACCCCCCTGGTCCCAGTAAGAACACAAGAAGTATACAAACGAGAGGAGGCCATTTGACCCATCAAGCTCGT
This sequence comes from Brienomyrus brachyistius, assembly GCF_023856365.1. Classification (NCBI taxonomy): domain Eukaryota; kingdom Metazoa; phylum Chordata; class Actinopteri; order Osteoglossiformes; family Mormyridae; genus Brienomyrus; species Brienomyrus brachyistius. The sequence goes on along the minus strand of NW_026042324.1, from coordinate 529,082 downwards.
TTGGGGAGAACTTAACTAATAGCTCAGAGTTGTTAGAATCTTATCTAGCTCTGACTTAAAGGAACCCAGGGTTTTAGCTTGCGCTACACTAGCAGGAAGACCCTATTCCATATTCCAACTACACACTGTGTAAAGAAGTGCTTCCTCATATTCATTTTAAAATGTTATCCCGCTAATTTCCACTTATGGCCACGAGTTCTAGTATTTAAACTAATATTGAAATAGCCATTTGGTTGAACAGCATCCAGACCTGTTAGAGTCTTATATACCTGGATCATGTCCCCCCTTAGTCTCCTTTGCTCAAGGCTAAACAGATTCACCTCAGCTAACCTCTCCTCATAAGACATTCATCTAAGACTAGGAATCATTCTTGTAGCCCTATGTTGCACCCTTTCCAAGGCAGCAATGTCCTTCTTAAGTTATAGTGACCAAACCTGCACACAATATTCTAGGTGGGGTCTTACCAAGGATAATCGTAGCATCACCTCCCTTGATTTAAACTCCACCTAGAGATGTAACCCAACATCCTATTGGCCTTTTTTATTGCTTCCCCACACTGGCGAGAGTGGGACATGGAAGCATCAACATGCACACCGAGGTCTTTCTCATAATCAGCTACCTTTATTTCAGTGGAAACCATAAAATATCTGCACTTTATATTTCTGCTCCCTGCATGGATTACCTTACATTTATCTACGTTAAATTTCATCTGCCAGGTATCAGTCGAGTCGCGGATTAAATCAAGATCCCGTTGTAGCCTCTGTGCTGCTGCAGTAGATCAGTATCTGCTACATCACCCACCTTGGTGTCGTCTGCAAATTTAACCAGTTTACTGTATGTAATTAGGAACAATAGTGGTCCTAAAATTGAACTCTGCGGTACCCCACTATGAATGCAGGCCTACTGTGATATTGTGCCTCTAATAACTACCCACTGCTTCCTGTCTGTTAAGCAGTTGTCGATCCAAGCTGCTACAGTTCCTAAAATCACTGCAGCTTTGAGCTGAAGCATGAGCCATTTGTGGGGGACAACATGAAAGACCTTCTGGAAATCTAAGTAGATGACATCGTAGGCCTTTTTGTGATCACTTTCTCTTGTAGCTTCCTCAAAGAACTCAAGTAAAGTATTTAAACAGGATCTACCTCTCCTAAATCCATGTTGGCTATCCCTCAGAATGTTATTTGATTGATAGTGGATTATGTATATTGTTTTGTTAGTTCCAGCCAATTAATTAATTTTAGGTAATGTCAGATATTCCCCATTGCAGTTCTTTAATTATTTAAAAATGTATTTAGGAATAACACTCTGAGCCTTAATAAAGACTAATAAAGTGTTAGTCGTCAAAGTTAGCCAGCGCACAGCTTATTGTGAGGAGTATTTACATTTGCAAAATAACAAAACATGAATGCCCACGTACAATGCAAAATGAAGTATTGTTAAACAGTACCTACACAGATATTTCATACTTAAAGCTGCAAATCAATACTATCCTTTCTGAGCCATAGCTGTTTTAATCTATGCACTATTCTGTTTGCTTTTAGAGCAAAGCAGTAATGTGTCATGCAATTTTAATGATTAAAAAAAAGAAACATCAGTTGTGTTACTACCACAAATGCAGTTCATTTACCACTGAGTTAAGCATTGACAGACAACAACAGAAGTAAAACAGTTTTTATGAGCTGAGCCTTTTCATCGTAATTGAGCAGTGGGCGCATCATGTGTGACATCTCTCTGGGTTAGAATGCCAGGCTACAATGAATTGGCAAACAAGCTAATTTGGTTTCTGTGGTATTTGGCCGTGGATTCCTCTAAAAAGATTTTTTTTTTTAAATGCTCACGTACTGTAGTATGATGATGTGCAGTATGAAAATAAAATCAGATTATGTGACGTTTGCATCTAAGAAGGGGTGCATTGGGAGATTTGTGTGGCTTTAGTAAGTCACACAACATAATTTTTTTTTCTGCGCAGCAATTCCGGGTAGTACAACTTCTGCCCGCTACTCCCGCCGCGCAGCAGCGTAGCGTGCATACTCCCAGCATCCTAGTCCTTTGTACTTGCGTATATCCTTAAAATGATCTTGAATAACGATTAACTAGCATTTCAAGTTGTGGACGTCTGTTCGGAACGTATCTCGTTCGTAAGTACTATTGCACGTCTGCCTTCAGGTTCCTGTAACTCCCTCAAAGTATGTGTGGGGTCTGACTAAAAAGGCTTGGAAGGTCACATGCCACCTGTTATTGTAGAGTTAATTCCATCAGCAGGTCTAGACCATGCTGACATCAGGCCAGGATATATTGGTGAAACCCTGGTTTTCCCAATGGCCTACATTCCTTGTTTTGGAGGCTGAAAATGAACTTGGAAGTAAATTTTATATGGTTTATGTCATACATAAGTTTAGGAAGTCAAATGATCAGTCACTTCCAAAATGTCAGAACTACTTATTCTACCTATACTACGATATTTACAGTACAAGAGATGTTTCTTTTGGCCTCTATTGATTATTTTCTGTTTTCATGCATCTTTCACTTTAAAACAATGACAACGATGAATGTGGCAGTACTGTGAAAGTGTGAATTTGGAAGTGACTATGTACCATAATTCCCAGACTCCAAAATCTCCCGTGAAGTCTTGATCTTGTATAAGAAAATGGGAATTCCTTCTTCATTAAACTTGAATTGTTGGTATGGGTGCAATGGTACACAAAATTCTGTGTGGTACAAACCCGGATTTGGGTGCAGTTTTGGTACAGCAGGGAAAACAGAATTTGTTTTGAATTTTTTTTTCCGATTATAACTACAAACAGTTACAAGAGTCATAAATCAATGGCAGTGCTTCTCTCAACATGACTGAATAGCAAAATCTTAGAGATGCTTATCTGCACATAGTAAAAAATATATCATAAAAATCATGATTAACTAAGTCCCGTCTAAATCCCATGTTCTCCACTGCCAAGTATGGTTATATACCTGTACCAATAAACACCATAATTATTTTTCAGCCTGATCTTAATTTCCTGTTAAGAACACCTTCAGTGCCACAGAAAGACTAACTTGCAGAGTTTCTGTCTTGCTCTGGTCGTACTCACACTCAAATGATGTTGTCTCATGAACTTGCATGTTGGATGTGTTTCTAGCAGCATATGTGAGTTTGGTATAATCGAGCCAACAGACGGTATTGGTCTTATCAAATACTTTCTCTCCGGCGTTGGACTCCAATCTGCTGAGTATGACTGACTGTAACCAGCATTAGCAGTAACTGACTCACAGCCACAATTAGCATAATAATTTCCATGTTGAACGTTTACTTGTGAATTTAGGTTCTGCCCATGTCAATAAATGTATTCATGAATACCGAACTGAAAATCATGTACCGAATGGTACACAACAAATATACCGTTACAACCATAACTGAACGTGGTGAAAAGTTTTTTTTTTTTTTTGACTTGATGTTGCACGCTGTGTGTAGGATTCCAGTATGATGTCAATGGTGTTGCCCGACTTACGAGACAGGCCTACTTACAGTGAGTAGAGAGCTTAGAATTGACATGTTTCATTCACATTGGGAAGTGTAATATCGTTCTTCGCACACAAAGGCTGTTATATTACCTTCTGACGTTCCCGAGCTCCTCAGTGTGCGGCATTTTCTTTCTTTTCCAGTTTTTTCCATAGACCCATGTATATCAGCCAGGACTGTGTGTGTCAGCGTCAGGCAGGCTACTGAAGGATGACCCCCCCCCCCCCCCCCCCCAACACATGTCCTGCTCGTCACATACACATGCTGGACATGTGTACCTCCAGTCAGCTTGCTTGTGCGAGCCACTACGTAATGGAATATGCCAGAGATTGTTTTCACTAACAAGAAAAATAACCTCGTCTTTAGGCGGCCGTGACTGTGATTAAAAATTATCTGTTTCTTCTAAACTGCATGATGTTTTAGACCAATAAAGAATTATAGTGAATTCTGAAATGACCTTCCAGGGTTTAGATGTTTAGTTGTTTGAATGCTCGAATGTAATGTGGAAGTATCAGCAACTTCAGAAGAATTTTTGTGCCATTATTATTCAAAGTTCCCAAAGTGTTGCAATGTACTCTGCTAAAAGGGCAAATTGTTTGGGATTCCAGCTTTGTAGTTTTAACGAAGATAAACCATAATATTTAACATACCGCAAAAGCAATTTGTGTGCCAGTCGTAGATTTTTTTTTTACGTAAATCTTCTGTTGTTTGCACGTTTTACACGTGTTGTGAGAGAGATTCGCCAGGAGAGATTTCACTGAGGGCTCTGGAAGCCATCTGCAGCCAAATGGATGTGATGGAGCCCAGAAAGCATCTCATGGACACTACAGACCCCCAGCGAACTGAGCAACCACACCAAGTATTTACTGCAGGAACACCAAATGTGTTTCTCATCAGTTCAGGCATCGCAGACATCAGCTAAAGGATGAATAATTAAAGCAGGCCTGTCCATCCCTCAGGGATGCTTTAAATAAAAAGTTTATAAGCAGTTATGTGGTGTTTTTCTGGTGACAGAAAATGGGTCTTTTCAGTCAGTATGTCTTTCAAATCGACTGGTGGTTGCTGTACTTTTCTTTACACCTGGGGCAGTAAACAAGAACGACATTTGGATCCGGATCAGGTCTGGTCCCAGCGTACGACATTGTTGTATTCTTGAATATAGTACATAGGCCAGATTGTTCAACAAAGAATCTTCTAAACAGATGCATAATAAATAAGTCTTTGTTTGGGGCCAATATGCACTAAGGCTGCAGTTCATGGTGTTACCAAAGGCTTTATGGGCGGTCTGATCATGAACGTGGGTGGCCAGCGCAGGGGTCGTGTCGTTCACGGTGCAGTGTACGAGTCACAATGACAGTGGAGCCCTGCGTTACTAAAGAGCAAAGGCTGCTTGATGAAGCTGCCATCTTCCTGACCTTCAGCCCTGAGGAGTTCACTGAGCTGTGGGAGGAGAACAGTCCATCTAACATTTTATTCAGCCCAACCAAAATTGAAACCATCAGTGGTTATACTTCTCTGCTATAAAATATGTATAAAGTACCCCATATACAAACCTTCCCTTCTAATTGGCTCTGAATTATAATATGATGTGTGTGTATAGATATATCCTGGTTAGCAAGGTATGTTCATTGATATACAGTGTGCATTCATCTGAATGTTACTGTTGTGTCTTGCGCAGTACCGCACAAGGGTCTGGCGTAGATGATCATCACCAACGCTAAGCAATTCGCCAGGGGCTTAGTTGGCAACCAGGACTCCCTGGCTCGCCGAAACCAATCAACCGCAATGAAACTCCTACCCCCAATCGGCTGATGCAGTCTAGCGTCTAGCTGTGATTCAAGGAGATCTTATTGGTTGAAATCCTAGAGATTCCACATATTTTTCTAACAAATGGTACACAAATACATTTTGAAAACTGCTACTTTTGGACTTAATTGTCGGATCTGTTGGCCCTTTGGGTATTGTTAAAATGAGCTTTAATTGCCAACTTAATAGTCAAAACATAGTCTGGCCAAAAGACTTTCAAACGGTTACTCCGGGGTATTTAATAAACAAATTTGTTTGTTAGTTCGCTCATGTGGTTCCCTTCTGTATTCCAACAGTAAGTTTCTTGTTTGCGCTTTCAGCATACAGGGTCAATTTATATGATCTGTTTTTGTAAATTCCTTTCAGTGTTTTGATAATACGCTAAAAAATTGCCTTTTGATGCACTTGTCCACTAAATTTTCACTTTATTCACTGACCGGTAAATCTTCCGATCCTCTTTTTACAATAGACTTGTGATACATGGAAAAGGTTAGACCTCATCCTGTTGCTGAAGATAAAAGGCTTTAGACTTAAGCTTATGTCCCTGGGTCTTCGTTCAACTCTGTGCTGAGAATACATGGAGAATGGAAAGGATATGCTTAAGTAATTTCTATATGTCGTGATGGCTATTTTAGGGGAGAATATGTTTTGTGTTTGCTTTGGAATTCTATATTTCGTGGTGCCGCAGCATTTCTGTTATTTGCAATTTACTATCACTATGTCAGGCGAATGGAAAATATACAACTTGTGTCTCATAAATTAAAGTGAGTTTTTAAAATTCTTTTAATGGTTATTACATGTATCTCCTAAGAGGATAATGTAATTTAGAACAGACCCAGGCTACTTAAAACCTAAAGATAAGAAATATCTGATTTACATTTATGTAACTATAGAGTTATGACCAATTGGATGTTTCTATTGCAAATCCACCTGTCCAGTGAGGGTCGCCTCTCTCTGGAGGCGTTATGCATGAAGCATAATGACCCTGCATTGGATGCTAGTCCATCACAAGGCAGACAGAATCACTTATTCTGTAATATCACAGTATGCTTTATTACTTGAGCTACTGTATTGGCAGTCTGGCACTGATGGAAACCGGAATTATGAGTCCTGTTCGGAATGTGATTTTTTAAAAGCAGAAATATTTCAGTGATATTGATGTCAGTAGAAGTAGAGAAAGCGCCACAGTAGAGATGAAACGTTTACTGGTTTCAAAGTAAGTCGCAATAAAATTCCTGATGTTAATTATAACCTGAAACAGTAATACCATCATTAAAAACCTTGGTTGTGTTTATTCTGCTTTGAAAAACTCACATTAAATACTATCCAGCATCTGCGGTTAGCAACAGTCTCCCAGACGCAGGTGCAGCATCCAGCATGCGGCATGGGTTTGTTTTGTATGAGTGAAAACATCACAGAAGGCATTAAAAGTGCTTCGGCGTTTTTTTTTTTTTTTTTTTATGTTAAATTACTTATTATTAATTAATAAACTCCCGCGTGCAGGTAATCAGAGACCAAAAAAAAGCCAGGAAAGGAAAAAAAACTTTTAGTTGCAGTCCTTTAATGTAGCACCCAAACCGGACCAAATCATTTTAATGTACTCGTACAGATGCGACTATACACTTGCGACCATTTTGGTCTAAGTGTGGAATCCTGTGTTGGCTACATTTATTTTACTATTTATGTATCAAAAAGTGCAGAGTGCTGCTAATTTTATTTGTGGTTTTCAGTATAAAACTTGGTGAAATGATTTCAGATTGTTTATCTGTACTTTTTGAACACTTTCAACGCGTTCTAAGAATCCTGATGTAATACTGATAACCATGATAATTTTCTTGCTATAGTCGTGATATTACATTTGTACTGTGTTTCATCTATACACCTTTTTTTGTGCAAAATTGTTCTTCTTATATGGCATAATTTTGTAAAATCCTTCAGATTGAGGGAGATTTAAAAAAAATTCTCCTGTCTTCTTGTTTCTTGAATGGCAGCTTGTTTGATCATTTGTATTGCTTGGACTTGTACCTAAAGGAAATCAGTCCGTACTTGTGTTGAGCATACATATTTATCGCATTGCATTCAAGTGCAATATAGTTTGTTTCAACGCTGTTAGATTCTAAAGCATTTGTGTCTTGGAAATCCTATGATGAAAATCTGCCCAGGCTATAAGGCTTGCTTGAGTGAAATTAAAACGGTAAATTACACAAAAGGGTCACTAATGGACTGTTTCCCGTTTTATGGTGCAGGGAAACTCCACAAAACCGGCCATCAATAAGTCCAGATTTTCCCCACTTATACTGTACACAGCTATGGTTCGCTGCTTTGGTGAGCTTACCATGGCAGACAGATTCAATGATGGTTAACCACAGCTCATCAATCGCTGAAATTATAGAGTATAATCTACCAGGTGTTTCATTAACGCTCCACATTCCACCTTCAGCTCGTTCTTGCATGTTCAGGCAGAGTGTTCAGGAAGTGTTCAGGTACAGCAGGACTGCACTGCTTGTCATAGTCTATCTTCGACAATGCTGAATTTGCACAACCATTCATCACTGGAATCTGATTTATCATTATCCCAAAGACGATGTTGACTAGGGTGCTGACAGCCCGGATCTTTATGTCTGTTGCTTATACTAGTAACCACACTCATTTATAAGGAAATATATGTACTATAAAATACACGAGGGAAAATGAGAACATTTTCCAGAACTGAGTTTCTTCAAAACAAAAATGTTCTAAGCAATTAACTGTAGTTCAGATATTTTATTTTTATAAATCATAATTAAAGTAGTTGCCACAGCTATTTTTACCAGAGTGTCGTGCTCCCTGGTGGTCAGTTCCCTCCTGACTTGACATTTTTCTTAGCACTCGTTGTGCATAATGGGGCCCACGGTGTTGTGGTCCTACTTTTCTGCCAACTTGATTTATTACTGTGTTGTTGGTCAGGAGAACATTGTTAGCTTTACATTTCAATCAAGTTGGAATGATGACTGAAAAACACCCATTAAATTGTTTCAGGTGTTCTAGGGAGGAGGGGCACCCTGGCCTAAAGAAGTATGTGTACTATATGTGACCTGTACAGAAATTTCAAGTTGGGCTGCGCTGTGTCAGAAACCATGAGTATCTGAATAGTAATTAGTGATTAGCCATCAATTTTGCAGTAAAACACATTGCTTTCTTTTTGGATCAGAGTGACAGTGTTTTGAGCAGTGATTCTCAATCCTGGTCTGCAGAAACCCCCAGACAGTCTACATTTTTTGCGAACCAAATATTCAGAGGAGGACATTTCAGGTCCAGAAAGTAAAAATCCAAACCAAGATTTAAAGAGTCACAGCCACAGAGTCTGGTTTGGATTTTTACTTTCTGGACCTGTAATGTCCAACTCTGCAAATAATTAAGCAATCAAGAGCATTGAATACCTGACACTGGTCTGTTAGGAGGCTCGGAGGGAGCAAAAATGTGGTCTGTCTGGGGGTCCTCAAGGACCAGGCTGAGAAACACTGTTTCAGAGCAAACTCAGAACAGCCGATGAGGATTTTAATAAAAAATCAATTGAAAGTATAAATGGAATAAGTTAACAACCCACAATTTTCGTGGCACATGCTAAACACTTTCCACCATGGATGCTACTAAGCTCCTTTTCTCTCTCTGGCTCTAAGAATGTAATACTATCATTCAGTAATGTAATGTGATTGCCTCATTCTGCTTCAGTGTGGCTTTCAAATTTCCTCTGAGTTGGAAAGACACATTTTTTATATAAATTATGTCAAAATTAGATAGAGATAATGGAAACTTCTCAAAAATAGACATTTTGCTTACAAATTACCATTATTTTTATTATTTTAATCATTATTATTACTGCTTTGTACATTGTAGGTTATAAAGCATACAAATACTAATATTACAACCTAATTTTTTCTAAAGAATAAATTTCACGACCCATGTTCTAGTATTACAATTTTAAAATGTTTTTTTCCTTTTATTCAGACTTAAAACGATAACTGTTTACCTCTTATTTAAAGATAAATGCCAATACGCTGAATTCATCTCATGAACATTACATTTGGCTTATTAGCAATGCATCCTGTAGCAGCGATTAACAGGCTTTTATCCCGCTATAAATGCCTCATAAAGACACATAGAGAAATTCCTGGTGGAGACACACTTCCTCGAAATGAAGGAATTTGACCTCCTATGACCAGGCTCATAGCTGATGTTTGCATCTTCTGTGTTGTCTGGTGCTGACCCCCCCCCCCCCCCCCCAACTCCCAAGTCCCTGATGTAATCTGGAATGTCGGAGGCTTACTTCTGGGAAGGAGTTTAAAGTATTTCTAGCTTTACATGGACATGGCTCTGCAGGAGGGACTGAGGCTGGTCTTGGCTACAGGAGCAGACGCGGTTTTGCGAGGTGAACCTGAAGGGTGGGCAGGCGGGGAAGATGTGTGGCTGCATGTATCAGGATGATGTACCTGTGATCGCAAAGCCACGGTTCAGATCCCTGGGTTGGCGGAGTGATTTCACCATTAGGCCTTTGAGCGAGATCCTTAACCCCAGTTGCCCCAAGGATTGCAGTGCCACTCTTCTGTTTGTATTTTGGTTTAGATATGTGTCCACTATCAATCCATCTAATGGGAAGAGACTGAGACAGAGTGAGAAGATCCCCAGTGGGGCCTGGAGGCTGGGATGGGTCAGGGGCTTCCAGGCGGTGCCATGCCCTTCTGCTTCCGTCCTTGGGGGTCGTGTCACCGCGGCGTCACCAAGGCAGACATGTGGTACAGCACGTCGGGCCCCCACGTGTTTATAAAACAAGGAACTCGAACAAAAGGGCTGCATCCGGCTGCCAGGAGGCCTTTTAAGTCCTTGAGATGAGCATCATGTATGTAACCAATGCATCCGTTGCCACTCAGGCAAAATGAATAACACTGTATGACCTGAGCCTGTCTGTCAGGAGAGTTCAAGCCAGGATGAGGTCATCGGGAAGCTTATCCAGACGGCCGTTTCCTCTCGGCGAAATCCATGTCAGGGGGGCTATTTTTCTTCTATACAGAACAAACATGACTGGACCCCCCTTCACGTCCAGCAATTAACAAATATTACTCAGTGGGGTCAAAAATGACTCCTGGGGGCATTTTGTAGTGATACAATGTGGATGCTGGTTAAAGGGCTTCTGGCTGTTAAGTTAAAGCTCCAGTTGTTCATTATTGTAAGTTGCTATAAAGCTGTAAAGTAATGAAAGTTAATAGGATGAGAGTGTTTCGCAACTAAATGGTGCAGTGTTCATTGCACCTGTCTAGATTTTATGGGCTTGGCTGGTGAGCGCTAATGCAGACTGACGCTTATGCACATAGTCCTGCTAGGTCTGATCTTCCCTTTTGACTTTAAGGTTCCATAAGATGCCTGTGAATCAAGTATCTGCACCATTTTGGTCCTACAGCACCCTGGCTGAGCAGTCTGCCATTTTAACTTGAAAATGTAATTTTCGTACCAAAAAGAGACATCTTGAGTAGGTCTCAGGGTAATGCTTTAAGTTACACATTGCAACACTTGCACCTAAAATGTTTTGGAAAACAAATTCTACTTTCCGAGAACTTTGTTCACCTTAAAAGACAGAAATGAGAATATTTCTCTAATTATCCAAGTTCTTTTGAGTTCTCGGCTGTGTGTTTGCGCTGCGGTTTTGCAGGGAATTCTGCATGTCCCGCATTAATTTTCAACTTTGCATGCTAATGCCTCGTGTTGAGTCTGAGAACTGTTCTTGTTGTGGTCCTTATTATTTCCGTGCGTGTGAAAGGCCCCCCTTTTGATAGATGCTATGTTAATGACCCCCCACAAACCAGATGGCCAACAGAAGTATGCAGAACATTCTGGAATGGGGTCAAATTAAGTTTCTTTGTTATGTTTACGGGGAATAAAAAACAACAAAGGACTGGGGGAAAAAAAAATCATGCACCATATAGAGTGACTTGTTTTAAATGATTGGGATGGTGGTGGTGGGGGGGGGGGGGGGGTCAGATGTTCTCAAGTTCCACGGGGGGCAAAAGGGGAAAGAAAAAACAGGGTTGCTGGAGGGTGGATTCTTAAAGGTTCCTTTTTTCCTGCTTTACAAGAATTGTAACATTCCCCATAATTAAATGGGAATTTTCCATTACAACATTGTAACTCTAAATTATGGAAAAGTTTGGGTATCTTCTGAAACCGATCTTAGAAGCACAACATGAAAGGCCAACCTAGAACTGGAACTCAGGACCTGGAACAATGCTTACCACCATTCCAGTGACTTGGTGTTCATGTCTGCATTTGCTGTTAGTTCCGTCCAGTTCTTCATAAGTATGAATTCTGCCTTTGGTGACCACTGGTAGCTAAACCAGCATGTAATTTTTGATTAAAAAATACGACATCTGAGCTTCGCAATTTAGTAAAAAGAATGTGCAACATATTTCTTGAGAAGACAGGCTGGTGATTTCAGGAAAGGCTTTGATTTCGCTGTGAATTTCACAAATAAATGCCAGTAGGTTTCCCAAGGGCTTGACATTGTCCATCCTTCCCAACTCTAAATGTGTTTTGTCTGCAATTCATTTGCTGCTGGTGTGGTCATTTTCATTTTCTGTTCAATATCATGCATTATAATGGAAAAGAGGGAAAGAGAACTTTGTTGGCACAAATTACCTAAAGCAGCGCAGTTCCATTTTATATAGCAAGTAAACTCATCTATGGATTGCATAACATACAGGGCATACATGTATGGCAGGGTTGCCGCTGGTCTTTGTCAAAATGAACTTCTACACCCTGCTTGATGGGTAATTTTTTTTCTAACCGGCCTAAAGTCATTAAATATCACTAATGAAGTTTGTGACTGCAGTTGTCATATAGTGCTCCATCTGTTTCTTTGATCAGGTGTTACGAGAAACGACAGCTTTAGCATGGCAGGGGGAGGGGCCTAAAGGCCCCGGAGCAGCGCGCCATTTCCTATCACCAAAGGGAAGTTGACTCACGGAGGCTGCGTGCCAGAAGAATATGAGAGGGGCAGCTGATAAGCAGCTCGCATCAGGCTGACGATGAACAATAAGAAGAGGAAAACAAGCGATTGCGAGTTCTGGCAGACAGCTTTTGGGTCATTGCGCTGCTCTGCTTTGTAGTACGTATGTACATTCCTAATAGAACAAGCATACCTTTGAAATAATCACGTCCGTAATTGTGCATTTTGACATTAAAGCAGTGATTGCAATGTTGCATGCATACTCAACAGTCATAAATTTGATGTGTAATTTTATTTTTGCGTTTTTTAGTGATCACTGACAGATTCCTCATTCACTAGTCCAGAAAAAAAGTCAAGAATTTCTCCCTGCGATCAATAAAGATATATCTTATCTTATCAGTGAAGGACGGAATTGTTGTATTCAGATCCTTGTGACCCTGGGCATTGTATTTCAACATACTGCCCAGAGCAGGTGTTCTTCCGCTGACGGAACGGTCCTTGGAAAAGGAGTGTTCCTGGTTAAGCAGCTCACTTTGATTTGGGGCCACTCAGGCCTGGAGGTAGTGCATGTGTCCTGTGGTCTGATTTAAGCGTACTGTTAGTTGTCACTTTAGAGAAAAGCACACTACAGCTTGCAGCTATTTAATTGAGGTTTCTTTAATCGAGTGTCACTCAACACAGGTTAAATAATGATGGCCAACAGGATCACTAGAATTGTAATGAGGTCACTGTATTCACTAGATGCCAGGTCTTAAATTATTTATGTTTTTGCCACTTCCGGTCTTGTTAACAGATGAATGACCTTCCTCCACCTACGCAAGGCGACCGAGAGAAGCCACTAGCAATCCGATGTTATATCATAATGGAAAACAGGCGGAAAACAGACGTCTTCCTTCTGCAGGCCCATTGTCTTTGGAGTGCAGGAAATTGCTTTGAAAGCAGTGTGGCAGGAACAAAGTTTATTTGTTTTTCCTGGACAGAACGTCAGAGGGTGACAATTCCTTATAAGTCTCTGGCCAGCTAATTAATGCAAAAAACGTGTGGGGCTTGGTCAGGGTGACTTATAAAATTTTGTTTGCCTTTCAAAATTTCCTGTCAACATAGTTTTTTGGATGATTCTTCTGTTCCTGGAGTTTCTTTTGGTCTCCTTTGTTTAAGCAGGTAGAGAAAATAAACCAAAGCACACAGGCTTGTTTGTAACTGGATGGGGGGGGGAAGTCCAATGACAGGGGTGAACATGGAACTGCTGCTTAGAGGAAGCACCTGCCTGAGGGGTCATTAACGCCATCAGCAGAGGTGAGAGCTTGGAAGGGCACGCAGAGGCTGATTGTACATAAGCGCACCTTGCTCCTTCCTGGTTTAAGAAAACAGCAGCAAGATAAAAAATACAGGTATTCTAGCATATTTTAGTGCCTTTTGAGGTTATGTGTGTTACAGCTGATGGCTGATTGTTGTTGCAAATAGTGTACTGCAGGGGTGCCTAACCTGTCAATCAGTTGATTGTGCAGTGTTTCCAGGTTGATCATGGATAATGATTTATATACTGAAATACACACCCCCACTCCCCCCCCCCCCCCCCCCCCCCCCCCAACTAGCCATAAAAGATATTATCGTGATTCAGTAGCTCGTCAGAGTATTTTCTTTGTAAAAGTAAGACTAACTGTAAAAAGGATTTTGGTGTCTCTGGCTTACCTCTTAGGCTGTGAACACTTTAAGTAGTATTTAATTCTTCGTGTTTCCCATGCCAAAACACAACTGCAGTGATGAAACTGCACCTGAATGAAACCTCTTTCCAAGGAAGAGGTTGAGAAACGCAGGAATTTGTGCCTTGGCATATGCGTTTTGGCCTCGTAATGGTTCGGTAATTACTGGCATGACTAATGATCTAATGATTTCCTTCACAGTGAAGGCTACTGGCTGGCCGCTGTCAGAACACCCACAAGTAGGGCTGCTGGATTTTGGCAAAAATCATAATCATGATTATTTAACATGCCTATTCATTGACTTTGGAAATATGCATGTATTGAACTTAACAAAAAATGTGTCTTTTTATCCATGGATTTCCCTGAACTGTAAATGTAATTCAACCGAGGAACAAATTAAAAGTGGCTGGAAGAGGGTGGGCTGTGTTTATAACACAAGACAAAACGGGAGCATTATTGCGAAACAAAATGCAGCACAATAATCGTTTCATCTTCATTATTTTGTTTTGATGATCACTGGAAATCAAAATCATAATTGAAATTAAAATTTGATCAATTACTCAGCCCTACCCACAGATAATCTCTGTTTCGATATTATTACTGTGGTTTACTAGTTCTACCACAAACAATTATTGAAGACCGAAACCAAATCAACAGTGATACACTCCCCTGCTCCTCTGGACGTGTTTTAGCCTTTCAGGTCAGACGTGCCCATCAGTGCAAGAGCAGTTGTGGCTCACCTGGAACTTAATCCCGCTGCTCATGGGGCACTTCTGTGAATCATGTAAATGATTGAAGCCCGAAGGTGTCAGATGTTAACTGGGATTGTGAAGCAGTGAATGTTAACGTCACCAAGCAAGATGGGAATGACGCATTGTGAATGATTTTCTGTTACATATGATGTAATTTCCAAACTGTGTCACATTCCTCCTAGTCATCATATCACATATTGAAGTTTTTAGGGTTTAGATGAAAGCTGTGTATCTGGCTGTATGTTTTAAATTTGCACTGTTGTTTCTGTTTCAATAACACAACTATTTGCCCCAAGCCTAAAAAAATCCCCAAGGGAAACTTTAAATACTCGACTTGGCGGAACACCACAGCTACGTGCTGGGTTATGTGTAACTATGTATAATTGACACATTATTTCACATAATGGAATTAAAATGAAATCCAGCATGTTTTTCTTTTTTCATTGCTTCTGAATTTTGGCCCTGGAATTTTGACCAGAGTCCTAGTTGCAATATTAACATTGTCTATTAGTCACCCCTTTGAGTATCTGTTGTATATACGACATCCTACGTGACTTGCTAAAAATACCCGTCCCTAAAAAATACCACATGTGTTGAACTGCATGACAGTAAAGCAACCCGAGTAACATGAGCTATGTAGCATGATGGTAAACCGATGTGCATGTGCTTTTCTCCGATGATGCGGGGTCCTGCGTGGATGTTTAAGGTCCCAGTCGAGCCTGGCAGGGCGTCGAGGTCGTGCCTTTGCCGTATTGAGGTTCGGTTTGCTATAGGGGTCCCAGTAGTGTCTCTCAGCACTTTGTGTCAATTCTGAAGATGTTTTCAGGAAGCGCGAGTTCCTCCGCTTGCTCTGCCTGCCCTGGCTGGTCCCCGGTCAGCCTATGAATAGAGTAGCGCTTTTGTCTTCTTCCCAAGGCTTCCTAAAGATGTGCTTTTTGGCTTCAGCTGCGGGACAGAAATAGCCATCCCACAGGCCTGGCCTTCAGCAGCGTCGCTCGACCGCCTTTGGTCCAGATAAGCTTCCAGTCTTGTCCAGGAGGCCCGCCGGTGACATGGAGGGGAACCAGCTCAGTAACCTCGAACACAATGACAAGTCGTTCCCCTCTTCCGGAGCGGCACCGACACATGCAGCCGCAGCACATCTGTTGCCGTGTTGTTTTGCCGAAAAGCCGGCCTGTGTCAAAGCTCATCCTCGGCCTGACACACCGCTGCCCTTCTTTCTGTGTATCTCTAACCTTGTAAACAGATTTAGTAAATAGAGAGGAATGTGGGTTCAGAATTAGATTTTCATGCTTTACAACTCAGTTACAGTGGATTGTGATTACTGCCCCCCCCACCCCCATTAGATTAAAATTGTACAAGATAATAATCTGAGAAATTTGTTTATTGCCGATTCGAAAACCGACTAGAAAGATAATGCAGCTCTAGCATTTGTTCCATTTTCCACATCATGTGCCTTGGCCTTAAAGTTCTGTCCTGCCAGATATGACAGAGATGTTCATGTGTTAAGATCAGACTTTGTATCATTTTTTTTTAAATAATTGACTCAAACTAGATCTTACCTGGTGTGGTTTGTGGTTGGTTCAGACTAATGTTTAGATTGAAGTTGTAATTTGTTTGCTTTTTAAAGCCACCCTGTTATTCGCCATTGTAAAGGATACCACCTTATGGCGATTTCATTTCATTCTGGCTGGACACTGGCTCTAAACGAACTTTTTTCCAGCTCTGTAGCTGATTGGCTGGGAGCTGGGAGGGAGCATAAACGTGGACTGTCCGGGGTTCCCCGAGGACTGGGCCGGGAAACACTGATGTAGATGGAGTAGGTGGAGAAGAAGCAGCTGGATAACTGTGTGCTTCAGGGAAGGTGGAAATGTTAGAAATGATAAAGTAAATAAAGTAAAACTTTTTTCTTCTTTTACAGTAGTGCTATGCTGCTTACAGTGTTGTTGACAACAGTGATGTTTGTTGTGCTTATGCAATTGGCAGTGTACTCTGATTCCAGTCAGTGAAACCTTATGAAAACATTATCCATTCTGCTTATCTCTCCTTCTGTTATTTCATATTATATGCCGCTAATAATATTTGATCACGTTTGTTCCTGGAATGCTGTGGGGAAAAAAGATAAAAGAGAATATCAGAAGATAACAGGGCAGAATTGGAAAAATAAAATTGCACTGGAAATATCAAAACAGTGAGTATGGAAACCTTAGCGTGGTGCATGTGGTGACACACCGCAGTCATGCACTTGCTGGACTGTTCGGTTTGTTTACCTGTGGCATTGAAAATATCAGCAGGTACCTTATGTAAATATACTGTCTTTTGGTTATACATCACATTTCCTGGGATTTCATTTGTTGCTTTTAAAAATGTTTTTAACGTTGATCTGAATGGGCTGAAAGGACTTATATAGAACAAGATGAGTATCGTAAATAATGTTATTTTCATTCTGAGCTGATTTTCTGTCCTTTGGGTCAGTCCATGCCAAATCAACCAGGGGCTCCATGGGCATCATTCCTGATTTTGATGAAAACTTGGTATTTTGATCCTTATAGAGAACACTGAAAATTCCCCAAGTTTTATTGAAAAATTCTGAAGCAGTCCAAAGTTATGGCCCTTTCAAATTTGGGTGCCACGCCCCTTTTTTGCACTCGTGAATCGCGCATGTCATTTGTAAGGGTTTTCAGGAGACCATATCTTCATTTCTAAGTTTAAAATTAAGCTCAGGGGAAGCACTTCAAAGTTATGGACCTGCAAAAATCAGTTTTTGGTTCACTTTTTTTGGATTTTAACCCCAAACTGTGGGGTCACCACCACACCTACATCCAATGTTCTTCTATATTTTTGGTATTTGAGGAAGATACTGTAAGCAGATGCAAATTCATTCTAAATAACCGTTTATTCTTTGATATATTGCCATCTGAAAATGGTCACAGGTGAGAAATCCCCTACAGGACCCCCTACTTCGGGGGCGTGGTTGACTGTGTAGATAGTTAGTGATGGGAATGAAACTTATACAGTTGAAAGAAGCATATCTGAACTATAAATTACTATAAAATACCAGATTCTGAAAGAGCAGGAAACAGTAGGCCAGGAGAGCAATTTTCAGCTCTCTAGCATGCTTAGAAGGGAAGATATGGTCTCCTGAAAACCCTTACAAATGACATGCGCAATTCGCGAGTGCAAAAAAGGGGCGTGGCACCCAAATTTGAAAGGGCCATAACTTTGGACTGCATCAGAATTTTTCAATAAAACTTGGGAAATTTTCAGTGTTCTCTATAAGGATCAAAATACCAAGTTTTCATCAAAATCAGGAATGATGCCCATGGAACTTTTCTGGACATTGGTTGATTTGGCACGGACTGACCCCTTTCTCTTTTGGTGATGTTTAATTTCTTGCATTAAACCTGGAGTCTCCTGTAATTCAATTTTCATTCTTGCAAAATGAAATCTACTGTGATGGATAATGGATATAATACTGATAATTTTATTTATATGGCAGATGCTTTAATCCAAAACAGCCTACCATTGAGAAGGTAGGGTCAGCCATGGTCCTGGAGCAATTGGGGTTAAATGCTTTGCTCAAGGGCCCAACAGTGAAATCACTGCTGGTCGTGGGATTTAAACCGGCAACCTTCCCATCATAGACACACAACCCCAACCCACAGAGCGCACTGTTGAACACATGAGAAGAATTATTGTTGCAGTAGTTAGTGTGCCTGCGATGCAGGATGTTGAACTGTTTGTGGTACCCAGCCAGTGGTAATGGATGAGCGGTTACAAACTTGTTTTCCGTCCTAGGCGGGCCCTTGGAGTTGTGTCCTCGAGCGATGTCCCTGACCTGAATTATTTTGTCAGCAAAGCTTAAAAGGCTTGGCTATTTAATAGAGAGCTGCTGTCCCCTTTGGGTGCTCCCAGTCCTATCCAAGAGGTACCTCTATAAGCCCCAACACGGGAATCCCTCAGGTGGTGTCCCCAGCTACCCGGGCTGGGGGCTTCTTCCCCTGGCATCCACGGCCTGTCCTCCTCTCCCCTCACGCCGATTCCAGTCCGGTCAAATCACCGAATGGTAAAAGCTGCAATGCCATTGTCACTTGATCACATTCCGACTTTAGGCCAAAGTCCTAGTAGGCATGCCCCTGATGTGTGTGTGTGTATGTATGTCTGAGAGAGAGAGAAACAGAGAGAGAGAGGTATCAATGCACCTGTTGTTATTCTTAAACTTGTATTTTGGTGTTCCTCTGTCTCTGAAGAAGTCTATGAAAAGTGGTTTGAAAGTGGTACAAGTGTCACCTTTAGAAAAAGAAGTATTTTATCAGAGATGAGCTTTAGTAGGTAGAATTAGAATCATTATCCCGGGATTTAGGGGTTTACTGATTCTCAAGAATGCATTTTTGTTTTGGCTACACAGCACAGTTGTGTTAGTACATAGCAGCCCAGCCTGAATGCTCCAAGGGAAGCATAATGGGGACATTTGTCTGACTCATAGACACTGTGGCGCAATGTGTTGGATAAACCTGCTGTTAAATAATGAGCCGTCCAACACAGCGAGTAAAAAAAGGTTTTTGATAATTTACGATAATGGTGATCTTTGGCTGATAAATCTGTGCCATATGTTAAACTGGCCATGCAGAATGTTTCCACTTGAATAATGTGATGGGATTTCATAGACTCAACAGTGGTGCCTTGACAGTCTCGGATGCATTTTTTAAAAAGACCCGATTTGACGTTTAAAGAGCTTTAAAGTTTGAAGAAGTTGTGCATTGTTAATCTTTCTCCTTGTTTGATATATGGATCAAATATATTAGCATTTAAACCAGCACCATATGTTCCATAGGTGTTTCTTGCAGTGTTACACAGAATATCAAGTTAAGTAAAAGTAACCGTAGTTAGACATCACTAACTGGGATACTGGAGGAAGTTTAAACCAGTAACAGGTGATGGCAGGTCACGTCACTCACACTGCCTACTGGTTCTGCTGTCTTGGTACAGGATGGCTTCACAGTATTAAAAGTAATATTGCATAAGTTCTGTACTTTGGTTGAACATGCTGTTGCAGTTATACGATTCCCACACGCTTATGTATAGGTGAATATATGTCGTGAATGAACTTCAGGGTCTGTGCTGGATTCCTCCTCTACTGCACCGTAATCGACTTTTAAAATGACATCCTGCATTTATTTTGCTAAAGCGAGAGATCTGCTTGTTTGGTTGTCCCACTAGGTCCTCTGTTTTCCCAGTATCCCAGGTATGCCACCGGAAGGCATTCATCTCTTTTCCAGCTGTGATGTATCACATTCCTGGCATATTTTCAGCCACATTCCACCTCGCTTTCAGCTTTTCTAAGCCGCTCACCCCCCAGCGTTTCCTGGGTTTTCCAGACTTCCTGCTGTGTGTTATGCCTTATGGAGGATGCCTGGTCCTGTTCATGTTCCCCCCGTCTTGGTCTTTTGGGGGTTTGGGCTGCTCTGAAACCACCCCCTCCCCCACGGCGTCCTGCCTGTTACCAGCGCTTCTGTACAGACCTGAGCTCTCATCGGTGAGGCGCTCTGTGTCCAGGTGTGTGTCCTGCTGTGTGTCCTGCTGTGTGTCCTGCTGCGTGTCCTGCTGCGTGTCCTGCTGCGTGTCCTGGTGCGTGTCCTGCTGTGTGTCCGGGTGCGTGTCCTGGTGCGTGTCCTGCTGTGTGTCCTGGTGCGTGTCCTGCTGTGTGTCCTGCTGCGTGTCCTGCTGCGTGTCCTGCTGCGTGTCCTGATGCGTGTCCTGATGCGTGTCCTGCTGCGTGTCCTGCTGTGTGTCCTGCTGTGTGTCCTGGTGCGTGTCCTGGTGCGTGTCCTGGCATGCCCTGGTGCGTGTCCTGGTGCGTGTCCTGGTGCGTGTCCTGGTGCGTGTCCTGGCATGCCCTGGTGCGTGTCCTGGTGTGTGTCCTGGTGTGTGTCCTGGTGCGTGTCCTGGCATGCCCTGGTGCGTGTCCTGGTGCGTGTCCTGGTGCGTGTTCTGGTGCGTGTCCTGGCATGCCCTGGTGTGTATCCTGGTGCGTGTTCTGGCATGCCCTGGTGCGTGTCCTGCTGCGTGTCCTGCTGCGTGTCCGGGTGCGTGTCTGGTGTGTGTCCTGGTGCGTGTCCTGGTATGCCCTGGTGCATGTCCTGGTGTGTGTCCGGGTGCGTGTCCTGGTGTGTGTCCGGAGGTTACCATAGTATTTGTTTTCGGAAAAAGAGAAGCACACATTCTTTAAATAAAAGTTCTGTATACAAAAAACATAATGGGGTAAAATTAGAACCGTTTAGGTGACATTGACACGTGACTGAAACATTGATGTACGAAATTTTGTTCTATTGTTGTTCAGGGACACAATGTTGCCTTGGCTACCCTGTGTGGATTTTTTCTTATCTGCTATTTTATTTGGGGGTCAGAAACTGCAGTGTACAGTACTGTGCATAAGCTTTAAGCAGTCTAAGAAAATGATGTTCAAATGATCTCCATGTTGGTGTAAAACTATTGTGTGTGTCAAAATCTGTCAGCATAGCCATTTGAAAACCATACCTCTCTTAAAGGTACCCGTACTATCAGCAACCATCCAATAGTCCTATGTATTTTTTTTTTTTTACCCAACCAGTACCACACCTGGTATGGCTAATCAGTATCTCATTGACTTTGTAAATTAATTAATTTATCAATTGCTGTTGGTGAAATTTATGAAATACGTGGAATGGCTGAGGTGAGGTTTCAGAACTGAAGCGGTGTTCATCTAGCCATCCAGCAAGATATCAGCAAGTTTTTGGAGAACAGAAGGAATTCCTGTTTTATTGTGTTGCTCTTACAGTAATTTTCTTGTTTGTGTTTTTCGTTCGGAGCACATGTTCCGAGTGGGCTCCATGACTGTCGTCAGAAGATGCAAATAGCAAATAAAACATGTTTGTTTTTTGTTTTGTTATTACTCAGTTAAATAGCTTTAAACATTTCTTTTGACTTCCTAAGACTTTTGTACGGTACTGTATATGCAACCGACTAGGCACTTATGGCTGGTGTGAGTGAATGTACTTCATTCTTTTGAGGCAATTTTAAGCTGCATTGTCATTTTTATTATTTCTGTGTGGACGAAATGAGCTGTTTGAGAGCAGAAACATCACACAATAAGAATGATGATCTGCATCTTGCAGTAGTGATGTAGTTCCAAATTGATGAAGATATTGAGAGTAAAACCTTGGAATTTTCAGCCTCAGATGAGAGAGCCATCAATCCAGTAACCTTATTGTGGCTGAGAGGTTTTTATGCCTCTGTTATCCTAGGAGCTATATTGCCAGGGGCAGTTGCCTGTGATAGGGTTTACCAGTGGATATTGGTTCTAGGTGAGTAGGTAGGTAAAGGGTGATTCAGAAAACTCCCATAATTGATCAAATTCAGCAAGATGTGACTCTGCCCAGCTTGGGGAGACCAGGGTCCCACCCTGGAACCAGGCTTAATGGGTGGAGCTTTTGTGCGAGTGCCTATTAGCTAGACCTCTACCCATGGGGCCCAGCCACGCATAGACCAACAGGGTGACATGGGACCATCTTCCAATGGCCCACAATCTGCAGGGGGTGGGCGTGGGGGGTCCGGTGCAACGTAGATCAAGTGGCAATCAAAGGCAGAGGCTTTGACAGATTGATCGTGGGCAAGCAAATATGGCTATAAGTACATGGAATGTAACCGTTCTCATGGGGAAGGAGCCTGAGTTATTATAAGGGGTTGAGGGATACTGACTAGATATAGTTGTGCTAAACCACATAAACACATAGCTCGGGCTCTGGAACCAAATTTCTGAAGAGGGGCTGGATTTTATTCCACTCTGGAGTTGCCCTTGGTGAGAGGAGCCAGCAGTCCATTTATACCCTCCGCCCCATTTTGGTGCCAGTATATTGGAGTTTACCCTGGTAAATGAGAGGGTTGCCTTCCTTCAACTTCGAGTCACGAGCTCTGACTGTTCACTGTGCATATGCACCGAAAACCCATTCAGAGTACCCAACCTTGAAGACCTAGGATTGGATGGTGGAAGACACCCCCAGTGGGGATTCCATTGTTTTGTTAGGGGACTTTAACACCCATGTGGGTAATGGCAGTGAAACCTGAAGTGGTATGATTGGGAGGAATGGTCTGCCTGATCTGAGCTTAACCGATACTCTGTTATTGGACTTCTGTGCTAACCGCAGTTTGTCCTTAATGGACACCATGTTCGAACATGAAGTTGTTCACAAGTGAATCTGGCATCAGAATACCCTAGGCCACAGTTCGACTATCTATTTTTGTAATCGTATAATTGGATCTGCGTCTGAATGTTTTGGACATTTGGATTATATCTCTCAGCTGGAGTGAGAATATCTTGGTATTCCCTCGGTGGAGCTGGAGGGGGCTGGTAAGAGAGAGGTCAGGGCATCCCTGCTTAGCTTGCTGTCCCCACGACTCATTCCCAGGTAAATGGCAGATGATGGATGGATGGATGGATGGAAGGATGGATGAGAGTGGATGGTCTCAGTCTGAATTTTCACGCTGTTGCGCATTGTGCAGTATGCCTTGGTCACCATTTCTATATCAGATACAGTCATGTGTACTTTATGACATTTTTGTGAATGGCATGGTTTTGAATGCATTTGCTTGAATTTTGTCGCGTATTGTCCAGGCTGTTCTGCGGGTGTTTACAGAAAACCTCAGATGCTAAAGAAGTTGCACTTTGTGCTGTATTGAGCTTGACGATAGAGAGCCTCATGTGTTCTACAAAGAGCAACATTCATATGAGCAATGTCACACCATTATTTTTTGAGCAATAACTTTACTTTTGGAAACCCATGCTGGGGGTGTGAACATTATTTAAGAACCGAAGAACATATTTATGGAGAGAGTGTAAGCACCCTGGTTCTCAGTGGTTGTCCAAGCTGCGCTAAATCACTGGTTTTGCTTGTTTCAGTTCTGTCAGCCTGGAGGATGGAGCTTGTCTTGCAAGCGGAAGCAGCCCACATTCTTCACTGTGGTACTGACTGACATCGACTCCAACAGACACTACTGTTCCTGCCTGACCTTCTTTGAAGCAGAGATCAACCTGCAGGTGAGAGACCCATGGATCAGCACCACTCGCCTTCCATCACTGCATATCCAATAGGTTTGTTATGTCAAAGGAGACTTCTGGGATCATACATAAACGAAAAAAAAATATCTAAATACCTCTTTCCCCCTTTTGGGAAACCTGTCAATCTCTTCAGTTACTCACTCAGTCTGGAAACGCTAGTGGAGAACATGTACTCTATCAAAAGAGTGATGAAAAACAGTTGGGCGTTTTGAGAAGTATCCTGCATAGTTTTCCTTTCACTTTTTTGAGCATTTCTTTTTTGTTTACTTAGTTCAATTTCTTGGAACTTAATCCTAATGACTCATCACCAAATTTACATTTGCCAAAAGCATTTAAATTCCCAGTGGTGGACTGGGTGTATCTAGGGTGTATCCTACCTTTCAACAGCAATTTTTTCCTGGGATGGGACCTTGAACCACTGGATAATGGAAAGAAAATTTTATTTAGATTATCCATAAAGTTAAAGACGATGTGCTTAAAAATTGAGTTGCTCCATGCAGTTTGTGCTAAAGTTTGAGATCTCAATCTTGAGGCCTTTTTACAGGTTATGCCAATTGAAAACCAGAAATAGTAGAATAGTAGAGTTTCTTTTTAATTAGTCTTAATATTACCTTGCCATTCCCAGCCATTTCTTTATGATTAAGAACTGCACACACTTCAGTGAACAGCTCATTTGTTTAGGAAGATGATGTGGCCAGTGGGCAACACAGCTGACATGAACAGGTCTGACAATGAACATGTGAGATTTTTATCCTGAGGGAAGCTTAGTTATTTTAGTTTTTTAGTTGATCTTTTTTTTGTTTTATTGTGTGTGTTTTTTTTTTTTTTGCAGCCATGGAGGACTATTCTTAGATGGTGTTAGATGCCGCACCTCTTTCTTAAAGAAGCTGCGCACCATTTGTATGGCAATGGATATTTATAAGTCACTGGCTGAAAATAAGAGTATTTCTTAGTGCTGTTGAATATATTATGTTCTTGACTTCCGTTGTCTTTGTCTCTTGAACGTTATTGATGGTATGACTATGAAGTCTTCATTTAAACCTGTTCTGCAATGCCCAAAGTAGACTCTGTTACCTGTAAACGTTTGCTTCAGTGCTTTGCAGATCTTAACACAGGAA
This sequence comes from Brienomyrus brachyistius, assembly GCF_023856365.1. NCBI lineage: Eukaryota > Metazoa > Chordata > Actinopteri > Osteoglossiformes > Mormyridae > Brienomyrus > Brienomyrus brachyistius. The sequence goes on along the minus strand of NW_026042324.1, from coordinate 504,119 downwards.
AAAATCATCAATTTATCAACTTAAGTGCATAGACTTTAATTTCCAGTTATGTATAGTTCTCCTACCTTTAATAAGCCATTTAATAAGCCAGCAGAGAAGGCCCTTGTTAAAGATGACAAATGGTCACTGAATACACTAATACTATGGCTATTGCTTTAGGTTAACAGTGGCTGCCTCTCCCACTTATTATGAACTCTCTTGTTGGTTATGTTCCCCCTCACAGTGTAGATGACAGAGTGTTTTATTGATTTCCTGTCTGAGAAATTGTGTGGCAGAGGTTTTGGAAAGTAGAGGCTCATTGATGTTCGAACAGTGAATGGAATGTTTTCACATTGTGGGCAGCTAAACACAAGCTTGCAGTCCACACAAGTACTGTTTATATAGCTGCATTTGAAATGATATCCATCAGCCAGAATTAGTTCAGCGATAATTAGTTAACCTCCCCTCTTAGCCTCTTACTAATATCCTGGACTGCACTGTGTCATGGATGCATTGGGACTGAATCAAGTGCTTTTTTATTCTGCTGTTAAGTTAATCTGATGTGTCGCATTCATTCTGCAAGACCATTTATGGCTGTTGTTTAAATAAATCTAACTCATTTTAATATGTGCAATTACTATTGTAATCTGATTATGTTCATTAAAGGCAGATGATTGTTAAAAGTGCAGTAATTAAATATCAGCTGACATCCATCCATCCATCTTCTAATTTCTTATCATGGTCAGGGTCACAGGGGGCCTGAAGCCGAACCCAGGCAACATAGGGCACAGGGCAGGGACACACCCTGCATGACTGATAGTAACAGAAAAGCTGGATGATTCATTTGGGGAATTACCCTCATATCTCTGTGTCTGTGACAGTTAGCAGTGTACAGATGCATCAGTGCAATCAATTTTTAGGGGTAAAATAAAGATACTTATACTTCTGGATTGTTTGCTCTCACTTTCTTGTGCTGCAGGTAAATGTACAAATGGGAGTGCCTGGACGTATATTTCTGAAATATAGGATGGCAGCGGAAGGTTCACTAATATTCATAAAGGGAACACTACTTGATGATCTTTGAGCTAATCAAATCATGATAGAGATGAAAGATTTTCGATGAATAAGATCATCCCCTGAATAATTATAATCCAATCAAATTGCCTTGGGTCCAATGATTTACACCCAAAGTAACAAAATAGATATAAATAGTTCTGGGGTATTCATTTTTCAAATTTAAGTGCAACTCATTCTAAGGAATAACAGTGTCCTTAAACCTAAAATATCAGTCTGATTCTGAAGCATCAGGCCACCTATGGCAGAAGACATTATAGGCCATACCTAGTGGACCATGGGAAGAAACGTGCCCAGCACACACAAACTCTAAACCAGTATCTCTCCATACCAGTCCTCAGAGACCCCCAGATGGTCCACATTTTACTGGACTGTCTAGCAGGAAGCTGGGAGGCAGAAAAAATGTGGACCGCCTTGGGGTCCCTGAGGACTGGGCTGGGAAACACTTCTCTAAACCCCCAACAACCCCCGGCAGTGCTGCCCAGTGAGTCACAGGTCTGCCAGGCCCCCCATTCTGCCCAGCTTTGCCCCTGGAGACCTACCACCCTTCAGAGCTTAGGTGCAGTGCTAATTTAACACGCCCGATACAGATAGTCAGGCCCTAAAGTAACATCTCCATATCCAAGCCATCTTAGCTTCAACATAAACTTTGCTAGATCTTCTGTGTCATATTTGTGTATTGGCCCATGAAAATTGGAACAGTCTCAGAAAATGTTATTAATACTTTATTTAAATGGTTTTAGTTTTTTTATTATTTTTTTATTTTATTTTATATTTTAAATAAAAATTTTTATCATTTTGCCGATTTTGATTTTCAACTCAGCTGTTTTAGTTATGTAAAGTTTTTTTTTTATATGGTCCAAATGAAGGGTTAGTACAGTCTCTTCAGAACTCTGCACTATAATAACATCTCAGCTAAGCAGAGAACACTTCATTACATTATTTTATTAAAGCACAAAAACAAATTTAGTTTGTGTATAAACACATCTAAATTAGCTAACTTTTTTCTCAATTTTTCCATCTAGGGCTTATGATTGAAAAGAAGCTTTTTTGTGTTTGTGCTTTGAGTCGGCGGTTTGTTACACTGCAGAGCATTACATGAACTGCAGTTGTTATGCAAGATGACTTGCCTGCATAGATATGTACAGGTCCTTAAACCAAGTTGTTCCTATTCCTTGGCATCCTTCTCATGCTTTGACCTTTTACAAACCTATCCTCCTGGCCTAAATGGTTCAGCCCTCACCACCTTTAATTTTATTTCTCTTTATTAAAAAATCAGTGCCTGTATGCAATCATTTGTGTGACTGACTTTGAGCCTTTTCGCTCTCCTTTAACGCCTCTTGTGATTGGTTGCTCTGCCTTTCATCTATCATCCCAAACAATGGGTGAGGACAGACTCTTTTAAAAGCTCTCTCTCTCTTTCTGCTTTCAACTTTATTGGCAGTTAATTTTACTGTGGGGAGTTTTAAATATAAATTAATGTTGAATGTTCTTGGCAACGTTTGTTTTTGTGAAGATGATGCAGCTGCATTAAAAATTTTGGCTGCTCCGCCAACCTTTTTTATTGTTACTAATTTTAACATGCAGAATTTATTTGAATTTCATAAATCTGTATTCACTCTGTGAATTTTAGTAAGAGTATTTTTATTACGTTTAATATTTACATGCCAGATTCCATGTTGAATTATGCTAGATTAGCCTTCCAGTTAAGCAAAATCAATCTTCCAAAACTGAAAAATTTAAAGATGACATTCTTTTGCATGATAGTAACGGAAAACCGCACCAAGACTACCATCTGTGTAACGTGGCTAATGCATTTCCCTTCTTTGCTTATTTAATTAGTTACTTTGTATCAACTTGGTTTTTCTGCCATACCCTGAAACAGAGGGAGGAAATTTAAAAATCGCTCAATGCTGCCAGAGGTGACCCACCCCCCCCCCCCCCCCCGACAAGGCTGGGCCTGTAACAGCTACTCAAGTGGCATGTTGAATAAGCTGGGGGGGTTGGGGGTCAGGCTGCAGTCCCTAGCCAGGAACATGGGGGCCCACGTTGGCACATCCGTTTGTTCATTTAGCCCTTTGCCGGGACCCTCTTTGCCCAGCTCTGTGGTGAACAGAGACGGCGACTGTTGGTAAACTCATCGGTTACATCCTGGACCTGCACCAGGAAGGAAAACACTGCCGTCATTCCTGCAGCAGCTGGACCTCTGCCATCCCTTTGGGTTTGTATCAGCTTGTTCTGCTTGGAGACTCCATTATGCAAAGTGTGCTGCCACTCCAGTGTATTCCAGCAAGACCTTCCCTGCTGCTGCTTTGGGCATGAGGCATTTTCAAGTCATCAAAAATCACTATTGTACTTCAAGTAGTTATACAGTGTACCAGCCACAACTTACCACGACAAATAAACAAGGTCTGAAATTAGGGAAAGGAAGGTATGATTGCTTATTAATGCCTGTTCTTTCTGTCTTTCAGGGTCTGAAGGCGGGCGAGAGAGATGGGGATGAAGATGGAGAAGAGGTGGATGGTTTGATAAAGCCTGCTCAAGTCTTTGCACCTAAAAGTCTTATTCTGGTATCCAGACTGGATTTACCAGATATATTTTGGGTAAAGTTAAAATATTGAAATTTTAAATACATAAGCCTTATATTTACAATCAACTGACTTGAACGTAGCTTTCCGGTCACTGAAAAACATTTAGTATTTTATCTGTTATTTGTTTTTCCAAAACAAAAGCAAATATCCCATTAAATGCGAGTCTGCTGTAAGATGTTGAAGGTGTCAGGGACGTAGTCGCAGGGTTTTGTATGCTGGCATAGATAGACCTGGGCATTTCTGAGCGAAAACCTTTTAGTGATCTGCCCTGAGTTGCCTGCATTTGCACTGACTAAAGGGCTGGATTATCTCCTTGACGAAGCTCTCATTCACCCTTGCCTGTCCCCAGAGACAAACCTCTCGACTCATTGCCAGTCGTTCTTTGACTTGTAACAGTACACGCACCAGGCAGATATGATGAAAGCCACGTGCCAAAGACAGGGCCCCCCCCCCCCACCCATCTTTGTAGGACAGACTGTTTAGACCAGCTCTAGGGGATCCTGGATACAATTAGCAAATGTCATAGTCTAGATCTGCACCAAGATCTGACCTTTAGGAATTATTCTGCACTTTGCAATAGCCCAGTGCTTTGGTGGAGTCTTTTTTTGATTATAACTATTTATATGCCGCAGTTTCTTTTCATACTGCACTTAGGCGGCATGGTGGTGCAGTGGTTAGGACTGTTGCCTCACACCTCTGGGACCTGGGTTTGAGTCTCCGCCTGGGTCACATGTGTGTGGAGTTTGCATGTTCTCCCCATGTCGTCGTGGGGTTTCCTCCAGGTACTCCGGTTTCCCCCCACAGTCCAAAAACATGCTGAGGCTAATTGGAGTTACTAAATTGCTCGTAGGTGTGCATGTGTGAGTGCATGGTGTGTGAGTGTGCCCTGTGATGGGCTGGCCCCCCGTCCTGGGTTGTTCCCTGCCTCGTGCCCATTGCTTCCGAGATAGGCTCCAGACCCCCCGCGACCCAGTATAATAAGCAGTTTGGAAAATGGATAGACATAATCTTGGAAGGTGTCATAATCATAACGAATCAGATTGTAGAGGGGGCGGGACCAAGCAATCAGATGTCTTGGTCCCATCTCCTCTAGTTGCTAACACCCGCCTCCCCTACAATCTGATTGGTTCCCTCTCTGAACCAGTTATTTTTCGTTCTGTCCTCAGAACATTTTTCTAAAAGTAAATCTGCCATGAGCGGGATGGAAAATTGAGAAAAACCCTGCTGTGACGCTGTGAGCCAGACGGAAAAGGTCTGCTCGATGTGTTTGCTGACAGGAAACACTGTTGGAGGCTCATATTAAGTTACATTATGCCAACATCTCAAGTCTGCTTGCCAAAATGGCATGACTTACATCAGATCAGCATTCAAAAGCAATATGGTTAAAACATTTTTTTCTTTCGTTTCTAAATCTGTGTAATTACAGATTTTTATGTCACTCATAACACTAATGCCTGAAATTGCATTGTGACTATTACCTCAGATTTGCTGTATTGGTTTATGATGGATGGATTCGCATGTACATTGTTGTACTAACCCCTTGATGACTCCTATCTGTTAAGACCAAAAAATCCATCAGCATGTCTGCTGCTTAATGATCTTAGATCCGGTTTTTTGTATTTTCACTAATAGCAGATTTAGATAAAAACATATCAAGCATTGTTAAGCAGCCGTGTTGTATGCATTAGTGCGAAAAGCACTTGATTTTGTAAAATGTATTTATTTTTCTACCTTGTCAGCTTTTACTGACTCCTGTTCTGAGTTTGCGTCAATAGTCAAATTTTGCTTTTGACGTTGTGGTTGGTTTGTGGTTGAGTATACATGCTAAGTCTTGCCCATGCCTTGCAGGGCTGCCTGGGTCTGATTTACACGGTATACATAGACAATCTCAGCTTCCCGCTGGAAAGCCTGGTGGCCAACCTGCTTACCTGCATCGTGCCGCTGGCTGGAGGATCTCAGGTGAGGCCAAACAAAGACGTTCGCAAATTCTTCTGGTGTGTCCTAAGAAGTAAGGTCCAGAATTCAACTTCAGGTGACTCCATCTAGCGTGAATTTGTTTACTGGATTTTCTCAATTTATGTAAATGAAGGATTAAGGGTTCAGAAATGAAAAGGAATAAATGTTTTCTTAAATGTACACATTTTCTTTTCATATTTCCTGTTTGACGAGTTTATTTTATAGGAATCCACAAATAAATGACAATTTTGAGCTTCATAATCATCATTTTTCTGTCACTATTCCTGGTGTGAGCTTGCTGTGAAAGTCAGATTATACCATGTTTTCCTTGGCCACACACTCTTGGTCTTTCTGGGGAATCCCTAGACGTTCCCAAGCGAGCTAGGAGATGTAACCCATCCAACGTGTCCTGGGTCTTTGCTGTGTCCTCCACAATTTGGGATGTGCCTAGAGCAGCTCCCTAAGGTGCCCGAGCCTCTCACCTTCATCTGATGAGGTCCCTCTGGATGCCTGAACTCCTCATCTTGTCATGGAGAGTGAGTGTGCAGCCCTGTGGAGAATCTTCATTCCAGCCACTCGCACTTGTGACTGACTTACACCCTGCTTTACTAGTGCTTTACTCAGCCGAGCCCTGAGACTGTGAGGTACTGCTCCCCATCCCTATTACCTCACATACAGCAGTGACTCATTCCACACACCCCCCCCCACCCCCCCAACCAAGATGTTTGTTCCTTATTCCTTAACTTCCATGAAATCTGTCAAAATCCCAAAGGGAGTGGTGACTGTCAGAGTTTGCAGGTGCGGACGGGCAGGAAGGAGGCAGAGAAGTACAAAGCAGGGAGGCAGAATACGGGGAAAACTAGGGTTTTATTAGGGGGAAGACGGCTAAGGGCAGAACAGGACATAACAACAGCACTAACATCAATGACGGACATCGGACAGGGCAAGACGTGGACTGATATCGACAAAAGACATGGCGAAATAACAAGGTACAGCTGGGCATGATTGGGGAAGCGCGTGGATAATCAGGGGGCGTGGCACACATGAGGATCGTACGAGCCGGGCATGACAGAGACAAAATGCATCATTAATGGAGGCCAACACCTCTCTAAATGGCTTTGATTTTGATTTTAGTTCTTACTGTTTTCACACTGGGACCACATAGCCAACAGTAGCAACCCTGGTACCCCATCTTCCTGCGGTAACTCCAACAGGATCCGCCAAGGTGGCCATATGCTTTCTCCAAATCCACAAAGCACATGTAGACCACGTTAGCATATTCCCACAAAGCCACACAAAGCTGTGCCAGCTGTGCAAGACAATGTCGATCTGCTGCCCCACTGCTGGACTGGACTTTGCATTGTTCCTCCAAAATCCTAAATGTGACCATCTGGTGGAGTCTGTTCTCTGGAAGCCTGGAATAGACGTTCGCATGGAGACTGAGAATTGCGATCCTCCACATTTAGAACTCAACCTTTTAGTCCCCCTTTTTGCCAGTCCAGAGGAACTTTGCCTGCCTTCCATACAACATTAAAAGGGCATATTAAACACATCACCCCAACAGCTTCCAGTGCTCTCATCATCCCTGGATGGATTTTATGCAGTCTTTCCTTCCCAGAAGCTTCTGACCACCATGGCAATTTCAGCTGCAGGGGTAGAAACTTCTGGTAGAGTCTGTCAGTACCTTCTGAAAAGAAGCCATATTCACTGGGTTAAGAGATTTCACAAGCTCTTCTTTCCATAGCTCATCTCGATTGTTCTGGGCCATCTGGCCTCCTCATCTGTCAAATCACCAAGTGGTGATCACATAATAGCTCTGCCTGTCTCTTCTCTTCAAAGTCCAAAACACAGCCTCTAATCAGATGAGACAGCTCTAAAGACCTTTGGGTATGCTGCTCTGGTACCATGTACACTTATGAGCATCCTTGTATTCAGACTTCTTCCCATAGATTGTTTCTGGCTTACGCAGAAATCCAATTACAACTCGCCACTTGTTGAGATCCAGGAGGCTTTCCCAGAAGCTTGGATGCTCCAGATTACTGTCCATTGTCAAGATCTAACCCATCTGGTCCTTTTTGCTCATGCCTGCCGCTCAGATGGCTACATCTGACATCACCCTTTCACCATGACACCATAGTTAGCAAACAAGATGGCTCCACACTGCCTTTTCAGGCTGAGTCCAGCTGGGTTATGTGGATGGCTTTTATGGTTGAGACACAGCTGGAAAACGCCGCCCCTAGCACTGGCTCCGTTAGTGGGTCTCGGTAACCCTATTGGATTTTTTATTTGGCCTCTCCCTATTCACCAAGGGAGGCCCCACCAAGAACTCACTCTCCATATGACATAGCTCTCTGGATCATTAAGGCATGCTAACCTCTCCGCCACACTAAGATTTTGATTTTTTTGGAGAGGTGCAACTGATTACACTTGCAATTTTAAGACCATTTGCAAAAATTTGGCAGTACGATTTTTATTCCCGTAAGGCACAATTGACTTAATTTAGAATTGTTATACTGAAAAGCAGACTTGATATGTTCTTTCTGTATTATTCTGTGATCACAGCATTCTTGCCTGGACTCATGCTCTTCATTCCCCCTGAATGGGAAGCAAAGAAAGGTTATTGGTTTGGGTACAGTACAGTTGGTGGCACAATGTGAAACTAGATTAATTAAATGACATTTCCTTGCTTCTTGTTGCTGTACATCAATAACAGTATCTCTAATATACCAAAGCATTGATTACCTTTTAACGGACTTTTGGGATCAGGGAAGAACTCAGCAGTTGAGGTTTTCTGTGGTTTGGCCTGTTTGTAGTTTTTATTTTTTTCTCCACGGCAGAAGCTCTTCTCACTAGGAGCAGGTGACCGGCAGGTGATCCAGATTCCTCTGAACCGAAACCTTCCTGTGACCTTTAAAAGTGTGGCTCTCCTTTTCCAGCAACTAGGTTAGTATGAATGTGTTCGCTGTCCTTTAGCTTTTATTTTTTTACATGCAATTTAATATGGACTCTTGCCAGTATTCAGAAAGACATACCACTGCAATAACATGTACTCTTCGAATGGGCTTAAGTTCAGCACATAATGTGCTTCATTAGAGCATGATAAAGAGTTAAATATTATTACTGATAGCATGTCTATCATCAGTTTGACAAAATATAGAATTTCATCATGTGCCTTTGCAAGCATGACATAATAGTGTCTTGTGTCGTCTGTCTAGATGCCTCCTGAAATTGTCATGAAGTCATGATATTCATAATGTTTGAACAATTAGTCAAAAGCTGCTTTACAGTAATCAAGCCCCCATAGTGTTGGTTAAATATGCCAGAAAAACAAGTTTTATGCACATTGGCAACAAAGGTTAATACATTTTTCAACCAAAACTACTTTAGTGGATTTATATTTGAAGAATTCAGCAATATTTTGGAGATTTTAAAAGGCCATCGGATATTTAAGTGACAATAAAAGCAGGTGCAGGTCAATTAATTTTGAGAAGTTATTAGATGATTTGCTTACAAGATCATTAGTCACCTCATTCTATTATTCGTGCATTTAAAAATGCATTTATTAGTACAAATTTAGTTAAGAAAGTTAGAAACCTTGGGTCACAGCCCTTTGTACTTAGTGGTATCCCTAGTGTTTCTGAATACCTTATCACTTATATTTCTTTGACATCAATTGCAGTCCTTTTTGAAACATGAGCCTGCATCACTTGCATCATGCAAATAGCTGCTTAATTGGCAAAGTTTTTCATAGCATAGAAGAGGAAAATGACAGGACTTAACCATTAAACCAGATTGTTGCTTCATTTGGGGAGCATTATGCATTCTTCTAAATTTGTAAATCTTTAAATTAGGTTTCTCTGGAGGAAAGTGTTCCTGAAGGGGTCCAGTACTGTGGCCGTAATTTTTCTTGAATTTTCCTCTATCGCATTACACAACTAAAGTAGCGCATGGATAATTTGATCCTGGTTAGTAAGCCTTGTGGATCTGGCTTTCCAGCAATATGTGCGCTGAGCGATCCATATCGACCCGGCCCGGCCCAGAGTCGGCTCTGAGCCCAGAAGACGATATTCTCTGGTTCTTTACAGTCTCCAGTCTTGCATTGTTCTGCTAATGAACAACACATTTATCAAAGAATGTGTCCTGTCCAAAGGCCAGATTTCTGAAAATTCTTACTTCCGTCCACATACCTAATCAATTATGAAGCTGTCCTGGGAAATGATGTAATTCACAGATATGGTTTTTTGCAGTTTTTGAAATCTAATTATAGAATGTTGAGTGAAAGGCTAATGCAGTAGATTTCTGTATACGTATACTGTTAAAAAAAATCATGATGTATTTTCATTTATCCTAATATAAATACTAGTATTTCAAAGGTGATTTGCTTTCACTAAGTTTGTTTATTTAATAACTAAATTTTGGTTGAATATCTAGCACTAACCTGAATCAATCTAACGACTCTTCCTTAGTAACATTACTAGGATGTTTATTCTCACCATCACCATCTGTGAAGATACATCTCTGTAGATCATAGTTGCTCCCAGTTGCTGTCTCCTTATTATTTGGTCATTTCACTTCATGACATTCTCTTCTGATTGTTATAGTGCAATATTAATAATGGTCCATAAAGGAGGACACTATGCAGAATGTTGCATGCTTTCCTAACTGTAGCTTCTTTATGACCTACGATGAAACACTTTAGCCTTGTTGTTATGCAAATGGTGACAGTGTCATTGTCCTTGATGGACACACTGAGGTTCCTCTTTTCTCTCATGATTTTCAGTTTTGGTTTTGAGCTATAAATGGGAATTACAGCTATGGTATTTTTATTGGTATTATTATTTAAAATGTATTTATTGTAAAACAAAATCCTGCTTTACTCACTTGTACTTAAGCACGTGTTTCTTCCTTATCCTGTGTGCTGGTATAAACAAATTGATTCTCACTAGGAGCCCTGATTTTTTTGGTCTGCCCTGAATTGTTGGTGAACATCAACAATCCACCTTCCCATGGATCTCAGGGTTAGAGAGGGTTTATATAATTCCAGATGATTATTGGGAATTGTGTGAAACTGCAAATTACTTGCTGTCACCTCAGGGCACGTGAGCCACATGCTAGAAACAGCAAAAAAAAAAAAAAAACACAATTTTGTGTAAATTCCTGTTAACAGGTTTGCCATTCCCGTGTATGTTTCCACAATTAGTTGCTCTGTTAAACAACACAAACACATTAACTTTCCCGCTGAAGTTTTTTTGCTGCGGTACTGGAATAGGCAGCTTTTTGCATTACAGGTTCACGTCCTTAACTGTGTTGTTACCTGCTGCCCTATTTGTCAAGAAACTTCTTGACCTGTGGTTTTCCTCCCGTTCCTTATATAGAACAGCGGCAACAAACTTTTCTGAGTTGAAGGGCAAACCATCTGAAATCCAGCTGATGTTTACAAATACTTGCATTATAAATAACTTCTAGTTTTTTTCTTGCTGTTCAACAGGAACAGTGACGATATAGATACCTGTGATCTGTTTTCCGTAATGTCCTATCCGATGTGAGGTCGTAGCATGAGTAATGCCTGTACTTAATGAAAATGCATGTTTGTAAGGGTGTCTGTGAGTGTATTATATATGCCACATATATGTGATACGAAAATTGCACTGGATAAGCAAAATAATAAGATATTTTTCTGTTTTGGGGGTGCATTATGGTGTGGAGACACATCATACTAGCTAATCAGGTGAGAACTTCTTCGAAAGGAATTTCTGAGACATGGGGGGGGGGGGGGAGCAGCACGTGTCCCACCCACGCGAAGCACCTGACACTGAAAGTCATAGCAGAAAAATTTCCTGTGTGTGTGTCACACTGAGCAGGAAGAGCAGCCCCTAGGGGAGTAGCAGGAGTGAGGAATAACAGCCCGGGTGATTTCTGCTCTGCCGCCGTCTGTCCTCATTGTGGGGCTGGAAATGTGTACAGATAAGTAAACAGCTCAAGGTCAGAAAAGAAATACAGCTAAATTTCTTGGAGATCTCCATGAACCCATCGCCTCCATGCTGAGTGCTGGAACGGCCAGTACATTACACATCACGTTGTCTGTATTTATCAAATAACGGCATTCTCCATCAGTTGCATGGCAGCAGTAAGACACAATAGAACAAGTGCATGGAGTCCTACTTAATTATTACCAAACTTGGGATATTTCTTTAGGCACATCATGGCCTTACTATGGGTTTATGGAGTTCTGTGCATTTACTAAATAAGCTAGATGAAGGTCGAGTTGCCTTTCCTTATATTACGCAGGACATGTGCCATCTGAATGCTCAATATTATGTTCCTGTTTACTGGTGAACCGATTAAAAGATATTTATGTCAGCACTTCTTTTCTAACGTGATTAATGATTCCAGTGATAGTGTGATAGCGAAGAATAACAGGAACTGTAAACTTGAAATCTGTCAGAATGGAATTTTCTGAGGATGCGATCCAATGCAACATTTTGAACGTTTTTTTAAATTATTTTTATTTTTTACATTGTTATTTGTCATCTGTGACTCTGTGCCTGGTTTGGGGATTTCAGACGCACTTGTACTGTGTCAGGACTTCATGTGTTCTCTGTGTTGCACAGGCCAGGATGGGTTTCCCAGTGGGTTTCCGTATTGATCATGCTGAAGTTAGATCCATTAATGTATGTAGTGTGTGTATGTGTATGTGCCCTGTGATGGACTGGTATCCCATCCTGGGTGAGTCCCTGTCTTGTTCCATACACTGCCTTAGACAGCCTCCAGGTCCCCGCTGCCCTGTACAGGATAAGGCAAATGGAAGGATTATTATTTGCTGTGAATGCTGTATATACTGTGCATGCATTACAAACATTAGTGGCACGGTGGCCCATCTGATACTTTGCCCTCCCAGTCAGGTTATGATTTCTGGCTCTGCTCTGGATACATTGCAGTTGATTTTTTAGTTAACAGACCTGGCAATGCTGGAGTCTGGAGTAGGCTGGTCGCAGTACCATAAATTTAGTAGTTCATAGCAATACCAGTGAAATTCCACAATTCTTGATAATTCAATACTACAGCAAAAATAAAAAGAAAACAATTAATTACATGTACTTCAACATACACTCCTTTATTTAAAAAAAACATTTGAACATTTCAAAAAGCAACAAGAGTAGCCTTCATGTTTTTAAAAAACTATACTGCGCTTATAATACAAACAGTCAGCTTTTCATGCCACAGCATTATAATTACAATACCCAGGAGAGACATGGGGAAAATATGGAAATAATAAATAGAAAACAGGAAAATCTAAGGCAACAAAGTCATCGTGTCACCAGTGGGAATGAGCGTAAATGTAACTTTGAAATAATGTCCTCAGGAGGTCACCAGGTTAAGCAAAATGTTTTCAATAACAAACCACAAAATCATTTATGGCAGTGTAAAAATTTTACAGTGTAGATATTTTTTCAATCTGCATATGTACCAATTTTAGAGATCAGTTTGTAATCTGTGAACATTTCATGACTGTCAGGATTTGAACTAGACATGTTCATGGAAGTGTTACAAGTTGTTCAAGAGTAATAAGCAGTTAATTTCAGGTATGTCCTATTTAAAAAAAAAAGAAAAAATTTTTATGGGGTGGGGGGGGTGCGCTTCAGAGGGGGACTAAAACACTTTTAGGCGTATAAGATGCTCCCATCTGGTCTGGCAGAGATGCGTCCCTGGTAACAATATTGCAGAACAGGGCTGACCAGAATTTTGGCATCGGCTTGGTACTGAAATATCGGTGCTTGTGACGTCCCCACACAGGAGACATAAAAGTAGACTGATGTCATGAAATCACATCGTCACAGCTGTCTGAATGTCCCTTTGTCTAATTTACACTGATTTCAGTATCAATATCACCTCCATAATGTTGGGTAATGTTGCCAGTCTCTCAAAAATTGAATCATCTTATAGTGAAACTGGGTATTCTTGGGGATTCATGATTGATTCAAGATATACAGGTAGGATGTTAGGATTTACTTGCTTTTTAAGCAAATGTAAATTGTTTTTTTCTGATGTTTACTGTTTTAGGGATCCAGAATGTCCTCAGCCTCTTCTGCGCAGTGCTGACAGAGCACAAGGTTTTGTTCCATTCCACCAGCTACCAGAGACTGGGCGATGCTTGTCGTGCCCTCGAGTCGCTTATGTTCCCGCTGAAGTACAGGTGAGGTTTTCCTCTCGTTAAGGAAGTAAAACTTTAGCTGGCCTCTCAGGGCTGGTGTGCGCTTTTATTTTAGAGCTGCAGAATGCAGGTATTTGGTGAGTTTTTTCCATGGTGTTTGATCATCAAACCCAAACCCAGAGAAGTCTTCGCTGATGAGACACAGCGGAACCTCTTGTCACTTGTAGAGTTTGACCTGTATTCCTCACGTTCCAGTGCTCCCTCAGTTTTACCGTTTGGTTTCTGTTTTTGGTTGTTTCACTTTAAAGGGCCTTAAGGGAATTTTATGTGCAAGTATTTTGTGAGTACTTTTGTCATATCTTTCCAGTGTGAGGTGCCTCTCTTTAACCCTGTGGAACCCTCTACCTCCCAAAATATGATAGGCTTGACACAGCATGATGTCACATACATACGCCTTCAGTTTTACACTTCTTTTTGTCTGCATAGAGTAGCAGTTGTAGTTTGTCCATACCATTGAAATTACCATGTTTGTGAAGAATCTGTCCGTTCACTAATCAGATAGTGTTTACCTGTCTAAGAAGATGCTTTTATTAACATGATTCTAATGTAGATATTTTTTTGTTTTGGAATTCCTTAAGTCTTTATTGAATGCTGAGTCATAACTGTTCCTCCTCTCTTTCTTTCTGGATCCCAGTTACCCATACATTCCCATCCTGCCGTCACGCTTACTGGAGGTCCTGAGTTCTCCGACACCTTTCATTATAGGTGTTCACTCCGTCTTCCAGAGTGACATAGAGGACCTGGTGAGCTTAGCACCCTCTGTGCATCTTGTGCCCCGATACACTTGGCTCAGGAATCCATGTAATTGCTTTTACGGTCACTAAGTAGATTCAGGAGCATTCATGGACTTTGACAGAGGTGTTAATTTGTGAGCTTTAAGCGCAGCTGCGTGTGAGGGGTCAGTCTGCTGGTTATGCCTGTTCTCTGCGCAGCTGGATGTCATCATCGCTGACCTAGATGGCGGGACAATAAAAATCCCGGAATGCATCCACCTTTCCCATCTGCCGGAGCCGCTGCTGCAGCAGACCTGCAGCGCCCTGTCTACGGTGAGTCCTGCAAGCTGCATTGACGTGTGTTCATGGGCAATGCTTGATGCCCCATTACCATCATCACAAGTGACCAATTTGATTTTTTCTGCTCATGAGCAGGTTACTTAATTTTTGAGAAGCTGGTTAACTCACCCAGGGAGACTACATTGTTCCATTGCGGTGTTACTGTGTGATTACCTGGTTGTTGGTGGATAGTAATTCACTGTTTTTCATTCTGCTCTGCCCTTCAAGAGAGCAGTCATGTGATTACATAAGAACATAAGTTTACAAACTTTACAAACAAGAGGAGGCCATTCGGCCCATCAAGCTCGTTTGGGGAGAACTTAACTAATAGCTCAGAGTTGTTAAAATCTTATCTAGCTCTGATTTAAAGGAACCCAGGGTTGTAGCTTGCACTAAGATTATTAATCTTGGGTCAGGCTTCTGTTAACTTGTCTAAAAGTGTGTATTTTTTCCTTATATATGTTCACTATGCACAAATGTGTTTTAGCAGATGATCAAAATTTCTGCTGTTTTTTAATCACTCATTCTTGAGAATAGGGTCAAAATTTTATTTGGGGAGATTTTAATTTTACTCTTCAGTCATGCTTGGAATTTTTTTTTTTAAAGATCAAAGTCTTGAGTATTAAACTTTGTAATGGCACAACCTCCCATTGTTGTAATTTCATTACAACATAAAATTTCATTTTATCTTAAATAGCATTTTTTTTTTTGCCGCTTAGAGCTTACGTTTTGTCAATTGCACAAAAATGTATAATACTGTGGAAATTGTTTATAGTAATCACGTGTGTCTGGGTGAAATTGATCACTATAAGCAGATGAACGTTATAACCTGTGTTTTTGTTCTTTATGTCTCCGTGAGATTATCATCTAATTGATATATGTATATTTATTATATAGATACAAGGTAACAAAATGAACACCGTAACTACTTAATTTTATTGATGATTTCAAATACAGTATAGCTGCTTCAAACGCTTTTCAAATTACAGTATACTGTACAAATTAAATTATAATACGGTATAGTACTGTACATAAATATTCAGTTCAATTCAAATTTATTTATACAGTGCATTTTCACAGCGTTATATTGTCTCAAACCGCTTATTGTAGTTTTGATGCTGCATGTCAGTGGCTCGTTTTTGGGCCTTATCGTAAGCTTTTATGAGTCTATATTTGTCATTGAGCGAAAATTACTTTCATTTTCCCGTCATGTTTTCTGTGCATGCAGCATTAGCCACAGGTTGCTAGCCAGAAGCAGACAGACAGAAGCAGGCAAAGTAGGCTTATCAAAGTTAAAAAAAAAATCCCCTGAGTTTTATTTTTTTGCATATATTGCCATGTTTAAAAAGACCCAAGATGAACACTGTAAGCGTACTACTTGATTATTATAAGTGAGTTATTTAAACAGTATTTGTACAGGAATTATTCTGTCCCAAGCTTTTTGATCCATATAAGCAGTTGATCATTATAACCATGATCACTGTATTATAAAACACAGTTATAAAACAAATAACTGAATTTTTAATTGACATAAACTCATTTAAAACATTAAATGAAATCATTTTCTAAGATTAAGTAATTCTGAGCATAATGGAAAGAAATCCATCTGATGGAGCTGACATATAAAACAGCATTTAAAAACCAGCAAGCTCCTATGCTGATCCTGTCACGATCCTGGGCGTGCGAAGCAGCGATCGTGAGGGTAGGCGGGCAAGGAACAGGCAAACGGGTCGAAGTCAGGGCAAAACTGGGGGTTTATTACGGGAACAGGGAACATCAGACAGGAAGGAACCTCACCAAACCACATCTAACCACAATGACGGACCGGGAAAACAGGGCAGACCAGGACTTAAATACACCAAGACTAATCAAAGGAATCGGACAAAGCTGGAGACGATCAGGGAAGCACACGTGGGTAATCAGGGGGCGTGGCACACACGAGGAGCGGACGAGCCGGGCATGACAGATCCACAATCAGATTTCATTTTTATTACATCAAAACCTTTAAAATATCTGACAGAGTTGACATCTAACAAAGTTTTTTTTAATTTTATTTCACAGCATAGCCTTGCTGAGTATCCATTTATTTTTTTTAAAGTTGGTAATGCTGATCAAAATAATATGCATTTTTAAACCATAATTTTTATATGGTTTTGATTTAGAAGGGTTACGGAGTTGACCAGTTATGGTTGAGACATACCTGAAAAATAGAGAGCTTACCGGTGCTTCAACAGTATTCCCTTTTCTGAAATCAGGAAGTGAGGCAGGGGTCCTTAAGATATAGCTGATTCTTTTTATCCCTGATTAAATTATGTTTTTTGTATACATCTGATGGAGCTGACAAAAACCCAGGACACAACTTTCAAGGAGTAACATTTTCATAAAAATATACATTTTAAAACGAAGATGATTACAATAGTAAAATGTTACACCTATACCATCAGTGGTTATTGTTACTTTTATATTTTGAAGGCTTTTAACACATTTTTAACTGTTTGAAGTCATCAATTCTTGTCTGAGACGAGGATATTTTAGAAGGTATGGTAAGGGGCGTGCACCTGAGTGCAGCCATGTGGCAGGCGATACCCCAGCACCACACTAGTCCGAATGGACCAGTGTGAGGTTTTTTTCCGGTGGCTATAGTGCCAATCCTGCCACCAACCCCCAAGTTATTCCCTGTAAGTTGGAGGACCTCCTTACAGGGCTGGATGTAGATTAATCATACCCAGGATGAAGCAATTGCAGGTTAAGGGCCTTGCTGACAGGCCCAAAGGAGTAGAATTACTCTGGGCGTTCATGGGATTTGAACCAGCAACATTCCAGTTGCTGGCAAGGCAGATCAATAATTATGCAAATCTTATTCACTTCAAACATATAAATATTTTAAATATATAATTTCACCAAAAATGTCAATTAGTATGTATATATGTAATATTTTTAAATGTTTTTTGGTACGATGTGATTTGGCCCAATTCTGGCCCAATTTTATTCAGCATGTTTGACACACAATCATTACAGCTCATATAGGGAATGTTATATGGCATTAAAATGTGTCACAGAATAATCAGCTGATCAGGGTTTCTTTTTTAAGGTTTTACATCCTGACCTTGAGGTGGCCGATGATGCTTTCCCTCCCAGTCATGTGGCCTCTCCCAACATAAAACACCTGGTAAGAACATGTCAGAAGCCTAACGTGTACCTTACGGAAAGGATGAGGATCTAACACAGACCATCAGTAGCATGAATTTATACTCTATAGATACAAAATATATTTCATGTCGTTTCTTACGTTTATTTTTATTTTTAGATTATGTTTATTTGACAGTTTTTTTTTCAATCACTGTATACTGATTTTGTATATTCGTAATTATACTGCTACAGATTTTAATGAAATGATCAAATTTACCAGGGTACAGTTCCATCTATAACATAAAGTGTGTTTTTGAGCACTGCTGTATTGTCATACTGTAGAAATGTTCAGGGATTGGTCAGCCAGCTCATGGTCATATTTATTTTCGGTTTCGGATTTTCGTTTATCCGCTAATTAAATTAGCTAGACATGCGGTTTGTCAGCCCCGCTAATGCAAAAACACCTTCCTGTGCCTGTCTGTGTTTGCCCTTGTCTGCCCACGTCTATCTGTGTCTGTCTGCATCTTCCCTTATCGGTCCATGCTTGTGCATATCTACCCTCGTCTGCCTACACCTGTCCGCGTTTGTCTGTATCTGCCCTCATTTATCCATGCCTGTCCGTGTCTGCCTGTGTCTGCCCTCGTTTGTCCGTGTTTGCCTGTGTCTGCCTTTGTCTGTATGTGTCTGCCCTCGTTTGTTCATGCCTGTCTGTGTTTGTCCGTGTCTGTCTGTGTCTGCCCTAGTTTGTCCATGCTTGTCTGTGTCTGCCTGTGTCTGCTCTTGTCTGTCGGTGCGCATCCATGCTTGTCTGCATTTGTCCATGCCTGTCCACATCTGCCTGCGTCTGTCAGGGTCTGCCCTTGTCTGCCCATGCCTGTCCGCGTCTGCACTCGTCTGCCCCCGTCTGTCTTTGTCTGCCCATGCCTGTCTGCGTCTGCCCTCGTCTACCTGTGCCAGTCTGTATCTGCCCTTCTCTGCCTGGACCTGTCTGCATCTGCTTGCGTCTGTCCACATCTGTTCCCTTCTGTCTAACTGTGTCTGTCCATGTCCGGCAGGATAAGGATGTTCGGGCCGTGTTCCTCTGGCTCTTCGCACAGCTCTTCCAGGGATACCGGTCCTGCCTGCAGCTGATCCGCATCCACTCAGAGCCGGTCATACAGTTCCATAAGGTGGGATGCCACACGTAACCCCTCCCCGCCCCCCCCGGCCAGGAATTTGCTTGTCAGTGTCTCTGGTGACCTCTCACGGGGCCTTTCGCTCCATTTCCCCTCGAACTCCTTGCCCTGCACCCAGCTTCCATTACAGCCCAGGAATTTAGCACATTTCCGCCTGTCAGCATTAGCATATTGTGCGGTATCCTTTACAGTGGAGACCTTAAATGTTTAAGGGGAAAGGGCAATAAAAAATTCACGTTTGCATATAATATGCTGATTACATTTAGACCTTTTAATTTCTGAATGATATACCGGTGTTACGTGTGCGGATATGAATCATATTACAATTCAAAAAGTTATTTTGTAATTGTCATTTTTACACTGTTAAATTATAATATAATTTAAGCCTTACCTTATTGTTCAAAATCAAGTAAGGGTGCTTTTCTACCGCACAAAATACAGTACTTTCGGTACTTTCGCTTTTCCATTGACTTCCGGTTGAGTACCAGTACCGAAAGTGCCAAACTAGCTGGGGTGCTTCTTTGGTACTTTGGTACTTTTGGGTGGGACTGGCAAACGTATTTGCTGTTGATTGGTTATGCAAATAGCCTGCCGCTGAAACACAAAATACAACCGGCATCTTTTGAAACGCACAGCGAACAGCAAGAAATGAAATACAAAGCAGTAGAAACAAAAATATTAAAAAGTTAAATGGAAGAATGGAAAAACGAGGAAACACAGGCTTTAATCGCCATAGGGTCCGATGAACAGATCCAGTGGGATTTGAATGGCACACCGAACAATGCCGCTTAAAAAAAAAATTCAGCGAAAGAAATACCATGTCGCGCTTTGTGATGATGTCAGTCAGGGGCAGTTACTGATCATATCATTCGGTACCAGTTTTTACACCAGTGGAAAATCGACACAAAAAAAGTACCTTACTTTTGATAGTTTATGGAAGTACCATACTTTTGGTACTTTATGGAAGTACCGAAAGTACGGTACCTGGTGTGGTGGAAAAGCGCCCTAAGACATAGATGTGCTGTCCTGCATGCAGCCTGATAGCTCTATTTCAGAAATACTCACAAAAAAAAAAAATGCTTCTCCAGACAGCCTTTCTGGACCAGAGAGGCTTAATGGAGAACGACTTCCTCGCCAAGGTGATGGATGGCATGGCGTTCGCCGGCTTCGTCTCCGAGAGGGGCCCCCCCTACAGGGCCTGCGATCTGTTTGACGAGGTACGGCTCGTTTACGTGAGCTGCGGCATTTTCTGGAGGCCCGCGCCAGCATCTGGCAGGTGACGCTGGCCTCCAAATCGAGTCCAGATTCATGAGATGAGAGGAGAGCTCGGGCTGTGCTTTGTGTTACTGGTGCGGATACGTTACGAAACACAGGCGATGGAGGCTGGAATTGACAGGTGGTGGGGCTACTGGTGCCGCTGGAGATGTGTCGCACGTACAGTCTGTCGCATCTGCAGAGACGTTGCCCCCCCCCCCCCCCCCCATTGTTATTTCAACTGAACAATTCTCTCCCCCTGCACGTAGCTGGTGGCCTTGCCTCCGGAGCACTTTAAGGAGGAAGCCGCAGACCCTGCTAAGCTGCAGCAGCGGATCCGTGAGATTTCGGAGCAACTGTATAAGAACGTAAGAATCCCTGGGCTGGTCCATCGCTCTCACGCACTTGCTAGCTGACTAGCTGGTCGTGTCCAGATGTGGCTCCATACGATTTTGTGCCTTGTGGTCCACAGGAGAATCCCAACCCACACATGGCTTTCCAGAAACTTCCACGTCCCACCGAGGGCTCCCACCTCCGTGTGCACGTCATGCCATTCTCCCGTGTGGACGAGGGGAGCGTGCAGGCACTGTTGGAAGACGGGCTGGCCAAGCACCACAGCAATCCCATAAGCAAATACCCTGAGAACAAGTGTGTGGTGCCCCCCGGACCACCAGTAGGTATGTGTCTTGTAACCCATCTCACACCCCCTGGGTGTCGATCCCCCTCTGGGCTGGTGCCGTCCCCCAGACGCCTTCGCCTCTTCTGTCAGCTACCCACCAGCAGTCTGGCACAGCTCTGCTTCCCTACCATGAACACCTGACACGTTTTACTTCCTCTTTGGACTTAATCATTACCTTTAATGATGGATTTTAGTGAAATATTTCCTTCGATGTGAGTATAAAAGATTGAAACCCATCTTCTGTCATCCTGGGTTGGTTCTTGCAGCATATCAGGTCTTATATGGAGGAAAAAACCTTCAAGATATCAGTGATTACAGATGTATGACGAAACAGAATGAAGTCAAACTGTTATACAGAGTGGAGTGTGACCCTGAGTGACCCTTATGTCGTGCCCCTCGCGCCCCTGCAGCGTCCATCTTTGGCCAGACCGGCTCCGTCTTCAACAGTGCCCGGAGGCTGGAGGTGGTGAGGAACTGCGTCACATCCATCTTTGAGAACAAGATCCTGGAGACAGAGAAGGTGTGTAGCTTCCCTGGGAGCCTCTGTCCTTTCGCTGCAGGAGGGTCTGAGGTTTCAGTCACAGCTGGAATACGGCTTTTGGGAGTGTTGGATTTTTCCAGTGGATGACCGAGTTGTGTTAATTGATAAACTAAGATTTTAAATTTTAAATGATATAGTCCAGTAATATATATTTAGTTCTCTTATAGAGTAATATGAATAAAATTCTAAGGTTATTGGTATTACTTTAATACTGCGTTTTAGGTTGTAAGCCAAAGAATTGCTTGTGTTTATTTCTCGAATGTGTTTTTCGAGCGTCAGCTTGTTTTGATTTCACGTGACAGAGCCGAAGTGCGGGTCGGCCTTTATGAACACATGGTTCCTTTCTGTTTCGTCCCTTGTTTATAGGCTGGGCGGGCGCCCGCGGGGCTTGATGTAGTGCTTATATAAAGCAGGCCCGTGTCCCCACGTGGTTACAAACACGCCGAGCACGCGGCTAATTGCGCCTCCGAGCCAGTAAAGCCTTCGGCTCGCAAAGTGCACATGAAGCAGCCCTTTCATTCTATACGTGCACTGCCAGAAATGTGGCTTATTTGAATTTTTTTAAATAGTTATCTTTTCCTTGAATGATTGCTGCAGATCTGGCAGGCCGTTGTCTTTGGGGAGGTGGCTTGTGGGTTTTTTGGGGTGGGGGGTCAAATACGGGTCTGTTTCTTGCCAGCAGCTTGGGGTTACAAGTGTGAATTGCCTGAAGCGGAATGCGGTCAGCATGTAACCACTGCTGCCTATTTCGACCTGCGAGCGTCCATTTTCATGTTTGCCTGTGGTGTGTGTGTGTGGTTTCTGTGTCTCTGTGGTTTCTGTGTCTCTGTGGTTTGTGTGTCTCTGTGGTTTGTGTGTCTCTGTGGTTTGTGTGTGTCTCTGTGGTTTGTGTGTCTCTGTGGTTTGTGTGTCTCTGTGGTTTGTGTGTCTCTGTGGTTTGTGTGTGTCTCTGTGGTTTGTGTGTGTCTCTGTGGTTTGTGTGTCTCTGTGGTTTCTGTGTGTCTCTGTGGTTTCTGTGTCTCTGTGGTTTCTGTGTCTCTGGTTTCTGTGTCTGTGGTTTGTGTCTCTATGGTTTGTCTGTGTGTGTCTGTGGTTTCTGTGTTTGTGTGTGTCTGGTTCTTTTGTCTGTGGTGTGTGTGTATTTGTGGCATAATTATATGTGTGTGTGTGTTTGTATCTGTGTGTGTGTGTCTGTCTTGTGTCTGCATGTTTTTGTGGTTTCTGTGTGTGTCTGTTGTTTCTGTGTCTGTGGTTTCTGTGTATGTGTCTGTGTGTCTGTCTTGTTTCTGTGTGTATCGGTGGTGTGTGTCTGGTATTTATGTGTGTGTGTCTGTGGTGTGTTTGTATCTGTCTGTGTCTGTGGTGTGTTTGTATCTGTCTGTGTCTGTGTGTGTGTGTGTGTGTGTGTCTGTGGTGTGTTTGTATCTGTCTGATGTTTCTGTGTGTGTCTGTGTTGTGTTTTCATCTGTGTGTGTCTCTGTGTGTCTGCGTCCCGGCAGATGATTCCCGCCGCCCTCCGAGCCCTGAAGGGCAAGCCGGCCCGCCAGTGCCTGACAGAGGAGCTCCAGCTGCACGTGCAGCAGAACCGGGCCATCTTGAACCACCAGCAGTTCGACCATGTTGTGCGGCTGATGAATTGTGCGCTGCAGGTTCGTACCGATCAGCTCCCGCCACCTCAGATGGCCCCGCAGGCCTCCCTGGGACCTGGTTGCGTGGGACCGTTGCAGAATGACACGTGAAGCACATTGCAAGAAACGTGTAAATTCAAACACCAAGTGAAGCTCGCACTGTGATTTGAAATGCCGAAACCATCGGGGAGGTATTTATTATCATTCATACAAGGTTCCACTTTTGCATCCAGCTATTTTTTTCCCATCCAAAGGAAATTAGGCAGTGGGAAATCATGCTTAAATTTCCCCAAAAAGATAAACTCCTCTCTCTACTTACATATCGTCTTATCGTAGCTGTAACTGTCTTTAATTTAGAGCTAACATTGACATTTGTAGCTGTTTATATGATATCTAGTCCATAATGGGAACCGTACAAGTGCAGGACAGCCGCCAAGCTCTGAGCAGGCAGATCTGTCAGGCGAGCTCTGAAATACCTTCCTTTCAGCTGGTCCAGAAAGAAATGCATGTTTCCTTTTTCGACCTCCCCTTTTTACAAGCCATGTCTGGATACAGCCGGTCAGCGATGCACATTTGGTATTTATTTATTTCTGAGATACTGATTTATCGTCATGTTTTCCGTATGTTTGTACATTTTTACACCCTGAGCATGTTTATTCCTGGTGACATCACTACTGTTTACTTCTGACTGGGTGTCTGCTGCGCGTGGGCCATGCTTAGCCTTGAATATTGATTTGATATGAATAATCTATCTGGGGTACAGTGTAATGTCTTCTACATTGCCCTAGAGCTGTTATTGGTTCTTTTCATTTTGCAGCTTCCAGTTTGTATGCCCAAGAGCTATGTTAATGCAGAACAGTTTTACCCCAGAGGCTCTTAGTGATGACTTCAGATCATTTGTACTTTTATTCCACTACTTTCCTATTAATGTTTCCCTGATTGTTCTTTTGCATTTTCCCTCCTCACCAGTCTGTGTGCATTGCTGTTCCACTCTGCTCTTTTGATGTGTAGCCCCACCCATTACACAGGGGCTGAGTGCTGATTGGGGGACAGCCACAGGCCTCACCAATGGTGGCCAGGTTAGCGAGGAATTCCAGCTAAATCCATCCCTCTGCCTTGGTTGCTGAGACTGTCTGTGCACTATTGCTCAAAGACACAATTTGCAAATGGCACATTTGGACTTTGAAAACACGGAAAATGCTCTTTAAATGACTGAGTCTGTCAGGAAGCCCAGGTGCAAACGCTACTTCATGCTACGTCATCATTACTTGCGTGATTTTTTGCTGTAAGTGCGACGCCAATCAGGCGTTGGCTGGGATACTGCTCAGAATGCATCTGTCAGTCAGCGCATGTCATTTCCACAGAAATGACTCAGACACCGGTCCCCATAAGGGAAAAAAACTAATATTTATCACATTATGGGGACATTGTGTCCCCAGAAGGATAGGTATACCCGCTCACACACACTCACACACACATACACACACATACAAACACGCACTCACACACACTACTCGCGTGCACACACACACAGAGGTGATCTCAGTCCAGCTGGACTATCTGTTAGTATGAACTCAGAATGTTCCCGAGCAGCTTGACAAGTAACAGGAGGGGTAATCTTGTTTATAATTTTGTGTCAACTGAGTGTACTGCCGTGCTACTGTATTCTTATGCCAGTGATTTGAGAATGATGTTTGCAGTGCATTAGGCGATGTGAAATGGCCAGTTGGAAATCATGTAACCGCTAACGAAAAACATGTCAGAGAAATCTCACATATGAGGAAGAACAAAGAATGGATAGATTACACTGCATTGTCCATTTCAGTCTGTTTTTTGCAGTCTGTTGATTAAATCTTATCCAAGACTTTAAACATGAACATTTTGTGCCTACATTTTTTTTATCCCCATTTTAAACTACAGCAGTGACATTCTGCCATTAATTTGACATTCTACATAGCTGGTGAAGAATGTTCAGTTTGTGTAAGTTTGAGAAAGGTTACTAGGAAATAATGTTATGTAATGGTTGGAGGAGAATTCCAGCTTTAAATGCGATCCCCTCTCAGATCGTAGGTAACCAGACCGGCTTGGCACCTGCACAATCTTCTTCTGACACATTAATGGGCTTAACTACTACAGCTCCAGGGTACAGAACAGGCAGGAATACCGGCCTCTACAAAACACACATAATTTGGTACTTGAGATTAAGTTTGCTGGACCATGATTCATCAGTGATGACCTAGTCTCACATTCTAAATGGCTGCTTTGGGATGGCCTCCTGACAGCTATATTATATAACAGTTTTCTTACATAGCTAAGGTCTCATTCCAGCTTTCCGGGACAGATGTTGGAATGCAATGTACACGGAATGCATAAATCATTGGACGATTGCAAAGAGAGCTCATTAGTGTTCTTGACCTGTTTGTTTTTGCCAGGCAGATTATTAGTGAGAGCGTGTGCCACTGATTTACAGCATGTGTCTGCTCTCCGTGCATGGTATCTGAGATAGGAGGACTTGTATTTGGACGTTGACACATTCCCAGATAGCTGGCGGCCTCCTCCGTACGTATCGCATGGAGAAGCCAGCTGTCACACACACGGCAGCCTCTCTGCTTTCGTAAAAATGTGCTGGACGAAGGAACTCTGTAGGCTGGTGTCCAGATACCGTCGTGGCTCCGCTAGGTCTCCACGCAGTGGGAGGGGAGTCCGGCATCAGCTTGGGGGGGGGTGGATGCTCACAGGAGCCCGAAGCACAAACGGGGCTCATTCCACGGCATAATGTCACCTTCCTGGAGTGGACAAGCAGGAGCGGGAGTCGTAGTGAGGCGGCCGGTGAACCCTCTGGCTGTACACGTGGCCTCCCCTCTCCTCATCTCTCCCCCAGACGTTTTGCATTATCTGTCTCTTATTGTGTGCATAATTTGGCCGGCTTATAAATAAATTGGCACTGAAGATCTTACCCCTTTATTCTGACATAGTTTTCAGACTACGGATTTGTTTCATGACAATAAAACGCATAAAACTTATTTTTCTTGCTCTTCAAATTGAATTAGCTTATTTTATGAAATGTTTTTTGTCTCTTTGGTGTTTTTCTAGGCCGGCGTGTTTTGTGAAAGTGTCATCGCAGACGTTTGGGGTTGGGCCGTTTTATTCCTTACTGATGCACTTTCGGCAGTCCTCCATCTTGCCTTTGGGACGCGTGTGGAGGTCACAGGTTGCCACGGCGCCAGCTGTCATTTTCACGATCCACTGGCGATGAATCACCTTCGGCCCCAAACAAGGCCGAGAGCATGGCGGTGATTGCCCCCTGGCCTGTGCTGAGCGTGGCCATCGGCGCGGCCCACCCCCAGAGTGTGATTTATAAGGTCTGAAAGTCAACCCAGGACTTTTTGTGCGATGGCTGTATAATGGCTCATTAGAAGAGTGAACTGTGTTTTTCAAATATAGCTAGTCTTGGGCAAAAAGACAAAATCGCTTGTCCTAATTATGACTTCATTTGTATGGCCACGAAACATCTTTTATCACTTAAATGTGTGACTAAGGAAATTCCAGAGAATTAGCATTTATTTAGGCGGTGTTTTTGTTGCTATTTGAGCCCGCTTTATGTGACTCTGTTCCCGGTTAGTGCGCGCTCTGCTGGGGAGCCTGTCCTCGGGGGGCTCAGTAAGTGCGCCGCACTGTACATTAGGTCAAAGGTCAGGCCGTGGATGGCATGTGGCTGACAAATGTTTACCGGCTCTCGCTTCCTTCCCAGTCCGTGAGGGCAGAGCGCTCAGCTTGTCACCGATAAATTTGCGTCGGGGCTGACCAAGCCTTGACAGCTGCTTTCACAAGCACGCGGCCAACTGAGGCGTCTCTACAGCACCCCCTATCTGGTGGGCTGTGCGCTTGCCGGAGTTTAGCCTGGAAGTATATGGAGGATGAAACCCGCGGGTAGCAGAAGGCTCAGGGAATATATGCGTTCATAACATGCTTTCTGCACAAAATGTCCAGACCTTGACTTGGAATCTCTTCCTAGGCGACAGATGGAATTACTCTTTGTGTTGCACGTTTGGAACAGTTGATACTCTCCATGATATAATATACGCAATGTAGAATATGTGCATAGTTACTGCCGTATGGGAGTGTTCTGTAATTACTCTTGTAAGAACACATCCTTACAACTGTTCCTTATGGCTGAAATGTATATCACATGCAATATGTGTTTTGGTTATATGATGAAAACAAAGTGTGCTTGTTTAAAACAGGTAAATGTCGAAAATAAAATAACTGCACTGTTTAGAATATAAGTACGTTTATTGTTTTTGGGTGCAGGTCAAGGCTGTAGATTTGGGAATGAAAGGTAGGGACATGTTATGGGAGTGCTGTGTGTTTGTGGGGTGGGGGTTGGGGGCTGATTTGGCCCCCACCGACGCTGAATCCAAACCTACGCTTTTGGTAGCTTGTCTGGCTGATATTGAGGACAATTTTTCTGTTACACTATAGCAGCACGTTTGGCAGGAAAACCAGCATCCTTCTGTATGATCCTACATCCCACTTATTGTGTATCGATCATCTCCTTTCTTACAAATGCAGTCCCCGACTTTTACAGAACGTGGTTTCGGAGAGTCATGCTTCTTGCGGCTCATTCGAGGGGATGCGCATGCGAAGCCACTGGCAGCCAGTGCTTGTCTGCGTGTTTGTGTAGAAGCGAAGCTGATAGGCCTGATGCTTGCTTCAGGGAGCTTCTCTCATGCTGTGTCATAAACACTCACTGCTGCGATAAGGCCTATCTGTTGGGGCCGTGGCGCAGGAATAGGAATGCCATCATTAACATCTGCTAACATATAAGTCTGTGCCTGGTTTTTCAGATTGAAGAACTGGACAGTGCAGCTGTGGATCTTTTGGTGCTCCTTCCTAAAATGATTTATAAATGCTTTTTGCAAGGGTGGCCCTGACACGTCGTCCTGCGGCCTGTTACCTAGATGAGCTGAATTTGCATCATAGTTAAACATTTTTTGGACTGAACTATAAAACAAATGTTGAAGCATTTGAATTAAAATGGAAAGAGTAGGAAGACTTTGACACATTCCTTAATAACAGCAACTGCAAATTTACCTCTGGTGTGAGAGAGCCTTCCAATCAGAAAAAAACTGTTGTTTGTTCAGGATAAAATCAGTTGCAAGATCCACACATCCGTGACAGAGAATCAGATTGAATTATTTTATAATTTGTATTTTTATTTATGTCTTGTCCTCAAACCAAATATTCTGGAGGATTCTGATGAGAGAAATAGAGGTTTCCACGAGAAGGTTCTTTAGGTAAAAAGGATGCATCTTTCACCAAAACAAACCCCATGACAGCGTCGTAAAAGTTTCCATTGAATTTCACATACCATTGTTTGTTGTGTGACTTATGATTGTTCTTGGTATACCCTGTGCTCTTGGCTCTTGGTAATACCCCCTGCATCCTTAGTGAAGCCACCTATGCCAAAGTTGCAGTATTAAGCTGAGATTGGGGGGGGGGGGGGGGGGTGAGCGAGCAGGAAGCCTCCCTTTGTGCACTGTGGCAAACCTCTGTGCCCGCACGTCCCTCCCCGCGTGAGGAAGGCTCGTCATGAGTTACGGCTGACCCAGGTGACCCCGAGCGGGAGAAGGGGGCCATGTCCGGCAGCCACGGCCCTGCGACGAGACTCTGACACAGCCTGGAATGCGAGTGTATGCTCACAGGCGCACGCACCTTCCCAAATGAGTCAGAGGCATCTGGCTTTCTGTGAAAACTCACAGGGTTTTCTGCAGCACCTTCTTTTGTTTCACTCTCATCACTGAAACATGTCATTATATCCTTTCCTGTAATTTCCTGTCATTCTTAAATATATTTAACCATCCCTCCATCTTCCAATTGCTTATCCAGGACAGGCTGGTGGGGGGAGGGTAGGGGGGATACCTGGAGCCTGTCCCAGGCAGCACAGGACCCAAGGCATGAGCACACCATGGGTTGCCAGTTCATTGCGGGACACGTACACATTCTCACACTGTGAGCAATTTAGAGGCGTAAATGAGCCTTGCTGCATATCCTAAGACTGTGGGAGGTAATTCCATACAAGGGGAGAACATGCAGACTGCACACACGTGGTGCCGGGTTCAAAGCCGCACAGCCTGGAGGTGTGAGGTGACAGTGCACCCCCGCCCAGCCATTGGCGCTCAGTAGAAATGGGCGACTCGGGCTGTGATCTTAATACTGTTTACTGCTTCCTTGGTTTGACGGGTCAGCAGGGGTCAGGGGTCAGCGTTTGGTCTCTCTGGCACAGGAGCGGCCTGTTTTCAGTGCACTCGGGCCTTAGCAGAGAAGTGTGTTGCAAAATCGACACACTGGAGCACATAGTTTTAGTGACGTTTGGTTTGGCCCAGCCTTGGCTGCGGCCTTGTGCTGCATTTTTGTACGCTTACATTTCACTCCTCTTGTTTTAAAGCTGATGTGGAGGTCAGCAGAAGTAAACACATTTGTTAAAATAATTGATTATAGGGATTAGTTCTCACAAGAAAATGATGCTAAAAGAAAATACTTTGTTAACACTTAATTAGCAAATGACACATAAGCATCCAACCTTGAGGGCAAAATGAATGTATTGCAAAGTACATTGCTTTTCACCCAGATAATGACATTGTTAGTCTCAGATGTTTTGCTGTAGCTGCCTACCTTCACTCTGTGTCTGGGTTTGCAGTTCTGATAAAAGCATTGGTTTACCTCCAAACTGAACAGCATGTCGGGTCAAGCCGGCCGCTGGGAACAACCTGGTTAATGTAGTTAATGTGTTCACAGTTTTCTGTTAGGAGAATTGTACATGTATGTATCTGTACACTTCCCAGTGCAGGTGTGATCATATGATCACATCTTTAGGCTGTAAGAAGCAGCAGAATAAGACACGTGGATTACTGACTACCTCTTCAGGAGACCGCAGTGTGTGAGGCTCCGGGACTGTGTGTCTGAGGTAGTAGTCTGTAGCACGGGGGCCCCACAGGGAACAGCACTCGCCCCTTTCCTCTTCACCCTATACACTGCGGACTTCAGTTACAACACGGACACTTGCCACCTCCAGAAGTTTTCAGATGACTCTGCCATTGTTGGTAGGCTGTCAGAGGGGAACGAACTGGAATACAGGGGGGTCATCAATGGCTTTGTCAGCTGGTGTGAACAGAACCATCTTCGTTTCAATGCCAGCAAGACGAAGGAACTGGTGATTGACTTCAGCAAGAAGTCTCCCCCCTACTACACCGGTGATTATCCAGGGTCTGGACATTGAAACGGTGGAGGAGTACAAATACCTGGGTGTTCACCTCAATAACAAACAGGACTGGTCTACAAATACTGAGGCTGTTTACAAAAAGGGTCTAAGACGTTTTCACCTGTAAAGGCGGCTAAGATCCTTTAGGACTCTTCTTCTATGACACTGTGGTAACGTCTGCTATCCTCTATGCTGTGGTCTGTTGGTGTGGTGGAATTTCATAGAGGGACAGGGGGACACTTAACAAACTGGTGAAGAGGGCCAGCAATGTCCTGGACTGTCTGCTGAAATCCACCGAGCAGGTTGGGGAACAGAGGATGCTGTCTAAGCTGACATCCATTATGGACAACATCCCCACCCCCTGCATGAGACTGTACGAGCTCTGAGCAGCTCATTCAGCAGTAGACTTCTACACCCATAGTGTAGGAAGGAGCGCTACCGCAGTTCATTCTTACCGGCAGCTGTCAGACTTTATAACTCAGTTTAGCGTTGTTACCTGTCTAACTGACATATCATCTGTCTTTCATTGCTGTTACCGATCTGCCGCTTGCTTGTGCACTGTATATTGCACCAGGATTATTCACGCCACACCCCCCCCCCCCCAAATACTTGTGTACATATCTCTGTAAAAACTATTTGTATTTTCTTTTTAAATTTGGTATATAGACAACTGACCTACCTGTTCTGTTCTTCTATATTCCTTTTGTATAAGAGCTCTGTAACACTTAAATTTCTCATCTGTGGAATAATAAAGGTTTATTCTATTCTATTCTATTCTATTCTATTCTATTCTATTCTATTCTATTCTATTCTATCCTATTCTATTCTAATATTGAAATCCCCTGTGCTGCAGTTGAATATGAAACTCACATGGTTCTCACTGCTTCTCACTTCCAGACCCCTGATAGATCAAACTAACCTTGGATTCCCAGTTAGCCAAAAATCTTATCTTCTTTCTGTCACCCTAAGCACACCATTTGGGTTGGCACTTTCAATCTGAAGAAATACGGGTTCCACAAGTATTGGCTTTGCCGAGCGTGGTTGTTTTGCCTTGTGCTTGTTACTAGTAGAGACTGGAAGATATGAAAGAGTATGGATGAAAAATGCCTTTTTCCTCTCCCTCCAAACAGCCTGTGTATATGAGCTGGTGTTTTGTTTTCCAGGACTGTTCCAACTCTGAGGAGTTTACGGTTGCTGCTGCTCTCCTACCATTACTGACGGCCTTCTACCGGGTGAGTCACACTGCCATATTGACGCTTCTCGAACGGAAAGCAGGAGAGCTTGGACTGACAAGCTCGGTTTATGTGTAAGAGGCTTCTCTTATTGGCTAGTTTTGTTGAGGGCATTCCTTTTTGAATTACAGTAGCATTTTATTAGTAGCTGCTGCCTCAGGGCCTGATACATGCCAAACGTCAAAGATTTAACAGAAGCTCCTCCGCAGCTTGCCCCCCATTTCAGATACCTTTTGAGAGGGGAACTTAAATATTGACATGAGCAACTGGGGCGCAGCTTAACTTAGCCTGTGTCCTAGTTTTACTCCCTACAAGAGGAGGAACGGTTCTTAAATATAGCCGAAACGGACGCAAGCCCAGCCGTGACGGTCACTCTCCATCGCAGTGATGTGCACCACAAGTATGAGTGTTCGGTTGCCCTAGCGACAGACACAACGTTCTTCTATTACTTCCAGCTGGATACAAACCCGAACAAGCTGGTCCATTTGCGTTGAGGTTCTCCATAGACGGATTGTCCTGTGGACTGAATGCTGCCAAGGGATTCTCTTATGGATTACTGCCCACCAAAATAATAGATGGTCTCGCTTTACTTCTTGGGGAGGTTTTATTCTCTGAGTCTTGCACCTGAAGTTTGACTCTTTTGCCACCATTGTCAACCTGCTTTCATAAACAATGAAAACACATCTACACAGGCCGAAGTGCTCATTTGACCGATTATTTATTTGAACGTTACCTAAGTGATTCTAACAAAATGGAAATGGTTTGCAGCTGGGGTGTGTTTCGGTTGGGTTTCTTCTTCTGTCAGTTGCGATTTGTTCTTACTACTTAATAAATGAATGAGTTCACAGTTGTGTTGACACTTTTACGATTTTTACGGTGCGGTATTCGCTGGAGCCGCTGAGGCTGAGCAATGTGGTCGAGATCCAACAGCAGCTTCCTCTTGAGACGTGAACCTGTACCCTCTAAGTTTGTTTTCTGTTGTGTTTTCCTTGGCTAATAGTTGCCCGCTTTGTGCCTGATTTCCAGCTAATTACAAATATTTTAATGCTCCAAACACTTAAATTGAAAATATAACAGGCAGTGAAACATGGTAATTTGAAGCTTTTTTTACAGAAACAAAATCCACAGTTTTGTCTTACATTAAGATCTATGAACAAGGAATTCCTGTCAAAATTCACATGGGAGCTTAAATTGAGAAAGGTGTCAGAATTTCATGGCGACGCAAAATGACTTATGATGCCGTTCTTATATGTGGTTTTCTAGTTTTTTTGCCTTTGTATCAATCAGTGAAAGGCAGAAACATTTACACTGGTGCAAAATGAATGTAATGGTAACATTCGACATAATATAGATTGCTGCCTTAATTGGCTTTAATCATAAATCATTGACTTATGACAGAGATATCTTCAGCTAGAAGAAAAATTGTCTCCAAGACAGATTTCAGTTCATTCAAGGATTCACCCAATTCAACCAGTTTAGCTGGAAAGCCTGAGGGATGCTGCCACTGACATTGAATGTATAGCTTAATTATAAACATAGCAGATAGTCCTGCTACATATTTTTGAAAATTAGGATTTTTGTATGATCTGGAATTGTTTCTGCCATTAAGTCTCCTTTTCAGCCTAATTTACCATTACGGTATCGTGGCTTTCAGGCAGCCCTGCAGAGCCTGACTCTGTGACGTCAGACGTCTTTTATCTTCAGTGTGGGAAACATGATAATGGAGATTTCCATTGACAGATGCAGCTTCTCCGCACTGTGAATAAGGGTGAAGGTCAGACCACATGGGCTGCTGGAAAGAGGGAAAGACACTCGAGAAATTGTTCCTTTCCAGTCTGAGAAGCCCCCCCCCCAGTATTAACATGTCAGCTCTGCTTGCTCGCTAATTATACCGCCCCTCAGATCACCCTTTAGCATTATCTAGGGGTAGGAATATGGGATGGCTGGGCTTCTGTCACTGTCAAAGTGGGCGGACAGCAGAGCCTGCCGCTGTCACATCTCCTGGGGACAGGTGGCTTTGCACAGCGCACATACCCATGATGCACAGGGTGCTGTGTCATCAGGCACCGTCTTGTGATCATGACTCGGGACGATTTGAAAGTGCGAATCCCTATCAGGTGCTGTCCCCATGCCCCACTCACCCCCCCCCCCCCCCCCCCCAGTTCACCTTCTGAAGCAAGAACTCACATGGCCAGTGCAGCTGGGTCTGTGCATTTCTTCCCCTCTAGCTCCCATGGCCAATTTAAGAACCAGAGAAAGGGCAAACAGCCATACCCTTACATAGTGTTAGGCTGCATCAATAAGCGCGTATTGGCCATAGCGAGCTCCGACCTTTCCTGTAGAGCTGGCTCGCTGCCGCTCTCGGCTTAGCCTGGACCCCCTCCAGAGGCTCACACGTAGCCCTGAGAACCAGGTGCCTCTGTGGCCAAGGCCTCCAGACCACAGGCAGGCGCCGTCGCTGCCTGAGAAAAAGAGGAATGCTGAGGGGCTTTGACTAACGTCACAGCTGGCCTCTGTGTGAACTTTGTGCTCTTCTGCCAACATGCAGACCCAGGCGCTTCTGCAGCATCGGTGTAGCTTCTGTTTTTCTTCTGCTAACTAAAGGGTTTCTCCCAGCCACTTACACGCATTCAGTCTCCTTTCGGACACCGGGACTCAGGTAACTGAGCAGTTACAGCGTGTTAATGAGACTGGCGGTAAATGCCAGGCTGAAACACCTGAAGGATAATGAAGTGAAAGTTCTGGACAGGCTGATTTTTAAAGTGCAAACCATCACAAGCTGTCAGATATTTGTCATCAGTATCCCTGAGTCAATGCAAAGGTTTCCATTGAGCCTATTTGCTGCCCTCAAGAGACAAAACACATGGCATGTAACAGGATCGCCATTATAAGCCAAAGTGTGATGTTATGGCAGAGTTCATGGACAGTAAATTAGATCAGGCCAGTCTTTCCAGCAATATGCAGAATCGTAAAGGACTCAAATTCTGGTTGCCCTGAAGTGCTCAAATAACATACAGTACTGTGCGAAGGTTTTAGTTAACAAAAATTATGTTGAAATTAACTTCATGTTCGTTAGAAATTATGATTTTGCACTAACTATGCAATATACCCATTAACTTGATTCGACCACTAGCACGCCTCATTTAGCTAATCAATACTTATTAGGTTATTTAGTTTATTTATTTTAGTGAGCTGGTGGTGAAATTTAACACAAACATGAAATGGCTGGGATGTTGCCAAGGAGAGGTTTGGGAACTGAAGCGATGTTCATCTAGCCATCCAGCAAGGTATCAGTAACTTCTTGGAGCATATAAATGTTGTATTGTGTTGCTGTCCATTAGCATATATTCTAATATTAAATTCTGGGATTTTTTGAGCATATACACAAACACACATACACACACACTGCCCAAAGAAATAACTTAAAACGTTTTGACCGACTAAGACTTTTGTTGTATATGTGACTGCAGGTTCAAAAGTAACGTCAGGAGAGAACACAATCGATTGTTTTTCTTTTTCTGACTGCTTTTAGCAAAATAACCAAGTGCCAAACTCAAGGAGCTGAATTTAACAGTGGCATTAAGATTACAGGACAGATGCATGCATGCTGTTTATTTCTTGTCTTTGAAATATGGGGAGCATTTAAATTAGGAAGGTCTTTTCTTGTTATGGTCGCTTATAAGGAGGTCAGCACTGAATTCGTCTTGTCAGTTTACTTAAGTATCTGAACATTTATCATAGCAGAAGATCCTGCATTTTGATGGTACTAAGCGTACTTGATGTTTTTCCAGTGGAGCTTATCCTCGTGTTTTTGTTTACGTTGCTTGTTTGACTTTTGTAACGTATTAATTCACATATTTTCATTTATAAACATGTAGTCTGGGTTAAGATGTTTTTGCCCTGAATTGCACAGGCTCTGCCTCAGTGCTGGAGTGCTTCCTTGCAAATGCTGCCCTTTGTGCAGTTAAATATCTGATGTATCATATCTGTCTGCTTGTTTTTTCCCAATTTTTGTCCGCTGCTGAATGAATTAGTGCCACTTATGAACACGGCTGCACACTCACACGTGCCCCAGTACTGAGCCGTTATTTTTTATGTTTCTGGCTGCCTGTGTTATTTCAGCTTGTTTTTCATATGTGACAGTTCTTGGAAATTTTCGTATCGTTCTCATTGATGGTCTTTGTCTTTTTCTATTCCTTTCTACCTAATTCTTTATCAGCTTGACGGGTGAGATTGTGTGTGTGTGTGTGTGTGTGTGTGTGTGTGTAGGGGGGGGGGGGTTAATACTGTCCAGTGTCTCTCCCTGTCTCTAGGGAAGCTTTTATTTTGGCAGGGAACATTTTAGCTTAGGAACTTTTATATGAATTCATCGCAGCTCAGTGTAGCATTTGTCGGAAGTCTTAGAGCTATGCTGGGGATTCTGGGAAAAGGCTTGGATTGGCTCCCAAATTGGGGTTGCAGTGCGTTCTTTCTGACCCACGTTATCATAGTGCTCTTGTCCACAAAGCTTGGCCCTGAGGCGCGCTGATGAATGCCTGCTATGGGAAGAGCCCGCCTCTCTGCCAGCTGTTCTGCTATTTGCACTACAGCCTAGATACCTCCATCTACTGAAATTGAGTCATGACGGGCCATGTGCTCGCAGTACGATTTTGCACACTTGACATGCTGGTCCCCAGTGTGTGAGAGAGCAGCATGTAGCAGGACTCTCTGACCAGCACTGTTTGTCGGCATAATCACTAATCAGCTCTGATAACTTCATCCCAATAGCGTGAGTGGACCTATTCTGCGTTACTGTTCTGATGGATGGTCCAGAGATGGAATTTCAGTCCTGCTGTTTGGGCCTGATTATTATCATGTTTTTAACAATTTATTACTGGCCATGTATCACTTATTTTATTAATGTGGTCTAGACAAAAGTAATCCATCCTTGATCCTCTAAGTCAGTTCCCTACAGCTGGATAAAGCCGGCTGCCTCCTCATAAGCACGAGGATCGTGTGAGATTAGGCATTTGGCTTCTTGCTGCCCTTCTCTGCACCTTCAGTGGGACTAAGGATGCACTGGAGGCAGTGGGAGGAAACATCCACCACGTCTTTTGAGCCCTGTTTCTCCATGTAAACAGTGTACAGAAGCTCTGTGTCTCGGTCCCAGCGATCATGCAGACTTTTGCAGGAGTTTAAGCTTTAGTTAGTCGCAAAGGCTTAAAGGCTGATAGGAGCAAACATGACAGAATTCCAGGGAGTCTGTGACTTGGTCTTGTTGCGATTTCTCACTTCTTTAGATGAACTCATCTTCGTTTTGCCTGAAAGTACAGTAGCATCTTGCCTAAAATGTGTTCCTGACTGCACTGGTTCACCTCTTTCATCTTCCGCCCTTAATTTATCTAGACCTGTGGCTTTTTGCATCTAAACTTATTAATTAGTTAATTTAGTTAATTTCACTGGTGTCTTTTCATTGGATATCCAATTACCTTGATAGAGCCCATTAGTGTGCAACACGGGCAGAAAAATCAAGCCTTAAAGTAAAACCTGCAGTAAAACTTGGTGAGTCGAAAAGCTCATATGTACCATGAAAATAAGTAACATCCCGTCTTAAGTAACTGTAACCCGACAACGTGGAAATTACAGGCACCATTTAAATTTGCCACTTAGACAGAGACTTTTTTTACCCCAAGAATAAACATTTTGTCTGTTTAATAGTGTGAGAAAGGAACTCACTCTAAAGTAAAATCATATATTCATTTGTGAAATGTGCTTCTGTGACCTCAGCATAGATAAGAGGATTAATAGTGTATCTATATTCTTAGGCAGTGTTTCCCAACCGAATCCTCGCGCACCCACAGATGGTCCATGTTTTTGCTCCCTCCCAGCTCCCTACCAGACATTTTTGCTTCCTTCCAGGTATAATGTGGATTGTCTGTGGGTCCCCGAGTACCAGACTGGGAAAACACTGCTTTAAGGAAAGACTGTACGCAAGACAGGCTGGTGAGGCAGTGTGCTACTGCCCCCTAATGGGGAAGAAATACTTCACGCTCCAGATTCCTATGGTCGTGGTATAGTACTGCTGCACACCATGGCCCTTGCGCTGCCCGTCAGCCCATTAGGCCAGTGTTTCCCAACCCAGTCATCGGGGAACCCCGGACAGTCCACGTTTATGCTTCCTCTCAGCTCCCAGTGCACCTGTACCAGATATTCAGTGTTCCCACCCCCTCTGGGCAGTGAAGCTTAGCTAAGGGTGCCACATGGGCAGTGGCCCCCCACTCTCCCTATCCCAGACTCATTATAGCCTCACTCTTCAGAAGCTGTCTCTGGAGGAAAGGGCAGGACAGCTATACTGAAATTTCCAGCTTAAAGGAAAGAAATTTAGTGTGGAACCACCAGATTTGGATGCCAGAATGAGAAGTACGGCTTGGCCGGACTTCATAAATGCGCTGGCGCTCCGTAAAGGTTGACACACCATATCCTGTGTTCGCAGAAACTGGCACCTGGAGTCAACCAGTTTGCCTACACATGTGTACAAGACCATCTGATATGGGCAAATCAGCAATTCTGGGAGGCGACGTTCTACAGCGAAGTCCAGAAGCAGATCCGAGCCCTTTACCTCTCTGTTCCGTCAGAAAAAACAGGACTTATAGTGAAGCCAGAGGTAAAATGTCTAGAATGCCATTATAAACTAGTTTTCGGTATCTGGTATCAGTAAATGAATACAGAAATGATTTTTACATGATATGCATTCTATTCGTCTTCCTGATCATTAAGATGTTTGCTGTTGCAAGACTTGCTAGTTGCTTTGGTTTAAAGCATTTGCCACAGCTGTATAAGTTTGATGGCATATTAGTGCCCCCTCCCCCATGGCACAGGAGCGGGGCCTCCCCACCCCAGCTGGCACCGAGCGTACGGCCATGGACCTGGCGGCAGAGCAGCTGTGCTCCTGGCCCGGCCTCAGCAAGGAGAAGCAGCGGGAGCTGGTACAGAGCGAGGAGAGCACGGTGTTCAGCCAGGCCATCCACTACGGCAGCCTCATGGTCTACCTGCTGGTGCCGCTGGACGTCAGCAAGAACAAGCTGCTGCGGGGCACACCTGCCGCCGACTGGGAGACCACCAGCAACAGCGTCATCACCACCAACAGGCAGGTGGCCCCTGCCGTCTGGCTGGGTAAACCCCTCCAATGAGCATGATGTGTCTAACCACTCTGGGCAGGGGGGCACAGCCATAAGAAAATCTGGTAATTCTTTACTTAAAGCAGTCATGTAAATGCACTACACATTCCCTCATGATCCATCATAATGCACTCATAAATTCATAATATAAACACCATAAATACTTTAAAAATATTTATAGAAAGGCATGCCACATGTTTATTATGCATTATGAATGCTCTGTGAAGCTCTCTATAATGCACTATAGATACCTTCATAATATAGTACAAATCATCCTAAATTCTTATACTGACCATTATAATGTTTTTTAAAGGTATCTACAGTGCATTATCGATCAAATCTTCACAGAGCATTCATAATACATAATACACATAATACACATGGCTATGCCTTTGATAAATATTTATAGCTGTGTTTATAATACTTTATGAATGCATTATAAGGTATCTATAATGCATTTATATTACTGCTTCAAATAAATAAATAAATGGGGTTAAGGGTTTTGCTCTAGGGCCTGATGGTGAATTCACTCTACCAAGCCTGGGTTTTGAACCTGTGACCTTCTAAGCATAGGCACTGTGTCCTAACTTGCTAAGCCATACTGCCCCCCCCCCCCCCTTTGGAATCTC
Organism: Brienomyrus brachyistius; assembly: GCF_023856365.1. Taxonomy (NCBI): domain Eukaryota; kingdom Metazoa; phylum Chordata; class Actinopteri; order Osteoglossiformes; family Mormyridae; genus Brienomyrus; species Brienomyrus brachyistius. The sequence continues at coordinate 464,570 of NW_026042324.1, read as the reverse complement.
CAGCTTGTACCATCGTTTTATATTTTTCTAGCTTCTTCCATCCAGCCTCGGTCCTGTTACTTTCATAGATGATTCCTTCCAGTTGACAATTTTGTTGATTGAAGTTACACAGGACAGTAAGGGGACTTTTCCCATTCTACCAAAAGAAAGAAAAGACGAGTGAAACTGACTCACCAAGCTCCACAACAACAGTGTGTGGGAGTGGGGAGAATTTCCCTTAGACTTTATTCCCAGAAAGTAGAGCTATCCTGCCAAACACATTTCCTCTCGATCTGCCGAACAGTAGCTCTTTTGGAGTCATTTACTTTTCACAGCTTTGCTTTATTGCGATGAATGAGCATTTATTTAAACACATCAGTCGTTTTTCTAACTGAATGGTTTCCTAGTAAATTAAAGCAGACTGTTAAGTCACTGTTTGAGCCACAGAGCTGCGTAACTCCAGATCCCTAGAAGATGGCTTTGGACCATGAGACTTGGGTCTATAGCACTGGTTGAGTCAGGAGGGGAGCAGGGCCCCCCCCACCCCTCTGGTGCCCCTATGGCTGAAGAAACATTACTAAAATGCACTTGAATGAGTGGCCTTCTACTGGAAAGAATGTGATGCAGTGCTTTATAAGGTGCCCTTACAATGGCCTACGTGGCCCCTATAGGTACCCATGCAATATAAAGAAGGTGCCATTATGAAGTGCCCTTCTAGTAGGCACATGTCAGGCAGTAGATGGCATTATTTTCTCACCCCTGTGCTTCAAACAGTCCATCACTGGTCTATACCCCAAGTACACAGTCCTGTGCATTTTCAGCATCACCGTTGACCATGTGGCATACCTTTTAAGATATGTGTGTTCACGTGTGTTTTGTAACAGCATTGCAGGAAGCGTGGCAGAAAGCTTCGATGCGGAGAGTGGCTTTGAGGACTCCGAGAATAACGATATCGCCGTGCGGTTCATCTCGCGCTTCATTGATAAGGTGTGCACAGAGAGCGCGGTCACTCAGGACCACATCAAGAACCTGCACAGCATGATCCCAGGTAGGTAAAAAAAAAACTGGAAGGTGGCAGCAAAGGAGTCGCGGAGCGTAATGTTTACTAAGTGAAAGAAGTGAAAAATGTTTTAGATCAGGTCCCTTTATTTTGATTGAAAGATGGCCAAGGCTGCCACAGATTAGTATAGATTAGCTTGGCATTGCATTGACATTACTGCTAATTACTAGCAACCCTCAGCAAAGGGAACTTTACAGTTAAGCACATTAAGTCCTCATATGTCCTGGCACAGGTATCGTGGCCATGCAGATGGAGACGCTGGAGGCTGTTCATCGTGAGAGCAGAAGGCTCCCCCCCATACAAAAGGCAAGTGTCCATCGTAGAGCTAATTCCCCGGCTGGGAATGTACCGTGCACAATGGTACTCCATTTTGTTATGCTTGTGATGCCCAGCATACAGTAAACATACAGAGTGTAGTTTATCTGTCCATCACTCAGGGAGGTGTAACTGCAGCGTGGACTGTAGCGTGCCTGTGTCTTGTCATTTTCCAAATAAACATTGTTACTCTGATTTGTAACAATGTTCCCAGATACATATCAACTGTTACGAACTGTTTCGCGCCATCGGTATAATGTCTAGGGATGGAGGAGCATTAATAACATTTAAGTGGCGGACAGTAGGACGGGCCTCCCGAACAGATAGTCCACGCACACATACTCAGTTCTGCAGCCGGGGAGTATAGAGTATATATATATATAAAAATGAAATAAATGTGCCGTCTATACTCCCTGGCTGCAGAACTGAGTATGTGTATTGAGTTAGAGAGCCCTCCGACCCAAATTGCCAGAACAGAACAAGCCGGGACAAACGGGCACATTATAGACGGCAGACAGCGGGGAAAAAGCCGCCATCCTCCTTCTGTGATTCCCGGGCAAGATGTAAGATGGCAGCTCCTCCTCTCCAGCACGATGATTGGCCGATGGAAACACACGACGTCATTGGATGACGAGCCGACGGAAGTGAGCTGGATATGATTTGCTGCCAGACAATTAAGGACCGTCCTGTGTTAACAAAACAAGCGCACAGCGCACATAGACAGACTCACACCCGCACAACCAGCACAGCTACGGGCTCCGCAAGTAACATGAACAACTCTGGGTTAATCCAGACTCAGAATCACAGTACTGAGTCTCAGTGGGTCCAGTGAGTGATCAGACCAACTAGCAAGATCCCACACCTTAAACCTGCCAATTATTTGGCTGCAGAAAATTAAGGAATTACTTAAATTGTGTATTTTGAGGTTTAACCTTCTCAGGTTTGATTTGTTTTGTTTAATTGTTTGTTTGTTTGCATTTTAATGATTATGAACTTTAACAGTCAACCCTTCTGCATCTTGACTTGCCATCACGCATTTGATATATCACAGGGTCAGCATAAGAAATGAAATGTGAATTTTTTGGGAGTTTTGTAAAAGCCACAGATGACATAGAAAAGCTTACTAACTCATAAATGCATGTGTAGTGTATGTACAGTGCTGGTTTGCAGGATGCCAAATGTGCTTACGGCAGCCTCTCGTGATATTTTGCAGTGATCTCACAGTGATCTTATGGTGATCGTTGTATCTCACGTTTCTTGTATCTTTTCGCTTCACTTCACTCTGCTCGCACGCTCGCTTTACGCAAAACCTTTACGTGATTTTTCCAAATTATGGGGGGCAAAAATGTGTGAGAGCTAAACTGATGACCCAAGATCCCTAAATCATTCCGGAGAGTCCGACTGCTTTTCTTTTGAAGGCGCTCAAAGAGTCGTATAGGACAGTGACCCCTTCAGCTGGTCCATCTTCTCAACACAGCAAATTCGGCCCAGAACCGGGTGCGTGCTGATGACATTAGCGCATTCCGCTGCTGCAGACACCAGAGCACCTCGTTGACCCCCCATTGCGCAATTTGGTAGTGGCCTCCCATGGGGAGCTGTGGTGTCGGAGTCCGTCTGCCTCTCAATATGTTTGCTGTATCCATCACTTTTCAAGAATGCAGCGCTTGTGATAAAAGGCTGAAATCAGCAGAGGATTAGGAGGAAAGATGGGGGGAAAAGAAGAGGAAAGCCAGCTTGAGAAACATCCAGACGGCGTATTTTGTGAGCACCCTTTGCTGAGGAACCAAATGACCACTTTGCACCATCCATGGAATGGCGCTGGCCATTAACTGCCCTGCTTCTTGTGTTTGTTTGTCCGTTCGTCTCCGGGATGTGCAGAACACATTGTCTTGGCATGTCCATGCTGTGGCAGTCATGTAATCAAGCGGATTCCACTGCATTTCATCGTTATTAAATAAATTTAATTGCTTACATTTCCAGGAAGCTTTGCAGGCCATGTGTTTTGGATTGAGGGATTGTTTCAGTTGCTATTCTTACTGACAAAAAAATGCAAACTTGTGTTTGTACCCGAGTGTCATTATAAGGTGCATAATGAGTCTGAATCATTTGTTTACCGTGATGTCAGGGTTTATGTACGGGCAGTGCTTGAGTGGAATTGTGGGTAGGATGTAACACTGCTACAGTACTCTCGTGTCTGGGTTTGGGTTTGTGATAGTTTTCTCATCTTCACTACAGCCCAAGATCCTCAAGCCCCACTTGCTCCCAGGAGAGAAGTTCATCTCTGAGGGTCTGCGAGTGGTCCTCGACAATGATGGGCGAGAAGAAGCCACAGGGGGGGTTCTGGGTGGCCCACATATCCTTCCTGCAGAGGGGGCGCTCTTCCTTACTACCTACCGTGTCATCTTCAAGGGAACCCCTCTTGACCCTCTAGGTACATTATCTGTTTGGTTTCAGTTATCAAGCTGTGACAATAATGAAATGAGACTAAATGCAGATCCTTCATTGTATTCGGAATCAGAGTTATTGTCCAAGTAAGCTCACACACAAGGAATTTGACTCTGGGTGTCAGTTGCTCTCCTGTGTACCGGTCGATTTACATACAGTTAAGTCGGTTATTGCATACAGTCTGATGGATATATACAATGTGCTTGAGTGGCTCATAAATACAAAAAGTGTAAGAGTGCATTAGGGCTCATTAGTAAGGCCACATAATGCCAAGAATACCATCTGTGGCACTGTCTTCGTATCTTGGTGTAATATGCAGTGAAATGCGTGATGATATATATTGTATTGCATGTTGCATACATTTGTTTACACTGTGAAGGAAAGTTGTATTCAGTACAACTGAAAGGAGTGTCTGGCCTGTGCTTCGCAGTGGGCGAGCAGCCGGTGGTCCGAAGCTTCCCCGTATCCACCCTGACCAAGGAGAAGAAGATCAGCATCCAGAGCCAGCTGCAACAGAGCCTGCAGGAAGGCCTGCAGATGCGCTCCGCCTCCTTTCAGGTAACACCTTCAACCAAATAGCCGTCGCAGGCTGAGGACAGAGGCATGTTCAACTTATGCATTATGATGCGTGGGATAAAGCCGTACAGCCGTCTATGGCTTTTCTGTGATGTTTGGGTGTCATTTTCAATCAATTCTTTCAGCTTTTAAAAGCAGGCCTTCTATAATCCTTGGTCAGCCTCCCAAAATCCAATTGTAAGGTTATTCAGGAATTGTGAATTGTCCTAAATATAGTCTAACCTTTTTTTTTTTTGGTTGTGAACAAGCACCACTTTTCATTTTCCCTATTTTAAGCATTTAGTACATTACCTTAATAAGTTAATGTCTGTGTTTGTCTCTGGGTGAGGATATAAATGTATATCAGGCAGCATCGTAGATAAGTGGATATCGTAGCAGCAGCTTCACACTTCCAAGACTGTATCAGTTGTCAGTTTTGTGTGCATTGACCCCAAAATGCCCCCAAAGTGCGGTAACACCTGAAACTTCCTTACTTTTGGGGACACTTCTTCAGGTCCCCATTTGGATAACCTCAATTTTATAAAAATCTATGACTGCAATCAAAAAACTAAAAATACCAAAACGTCTTGTATTATGCTTGGTTATTTGTGGCTAATGTTGAGGCTGGGTGGGGGTTAAGGTTGAGGCTAGGTGGGGGTTATGGTTGAGGCTGGGTGGGGGTTAAGGTTGAGGCTGAGGGGAGGTAAGGTTGAGGCTGGGTGGGGGTTAAGGTTGGGTCTGGGTGGGGGTTAAGGTTGAGGCTGGGGGGAGGTAAGGTTGAGGCTGGGTGGGGGTTAAGGTTGAGGCTGGGTGGGGGTTATGGTTGGGTCTGGGTGGGGGTTAAGGTTGAGGCTGGGTCGGGGTTAAGGTTGAGGCTGGGTCGGGGTTAAGGTGTCTTTCCTCTTGCTATTCTGGGTTTTTTCTGGTTCTACAGGTGAATTGGACCATTCATGATGTTCTCTGTGTTCCCTTGAACAGACATCAGATCACAGCCCTAAACGGATGGGCGTGTTTTAATGGAATGGTGTTTGGATAATTCTGTGTCATATTAGTTCCAGTCAGAAACAGAAAAATATGTTTTACACTCACCCACATGTGCTTGCTCTTTCACAATGTGCAGAGTGCTGTAAAAGTTTTATTGTTCATTCCTATCTTTTTTAGTAACTCGGCCCATAAAAACACATTCTGGAGGGGGTCGCCCTCATCTATGAATGCACTGCTCTTCCAGCCACTCCCAGCCAACAGGCGTGGTCTGCATTGCAGCTCTGTCCCTCATTAAGCTGTAAATTGTACTATGGAGAGCCTGACCAGAGGTCACTGAACTGCCATGTCAGAGAATATGAAGGGTAGACCCTGAGAGAAAAGTGCAGATCGGCCTTAGCTGGAATGTGACTTCAGTTCCTAAAGAAAGTGACCACATGCCTTCATCCAGTCCTTCTGCTGTCTTTTACTCCAAAGCTTACCAAGGTGGCATTTGATGAAGAGGTGAGCTCAGAAGTGGTGGAGATCTTTAAGAAGCACCTCCAGAGGATACGCTGCCCGCAGTCCATCTTCAGCACGTTCGCCTTCGCTGAAGGGCAGACCATGCCCCAACTGATTCTACCTAAGCAGAAGGAGAAGAACATCGGCTTCCGGTTGGTCTGAACTGGACAGACAGACAAACACACACATACACGTGTTTGTATTCATATCTTTGTGGGGACTCTCCATTCATTTCAAATCCCTAATCCCAACAATGACAACCTTAACGCCTACAAAATACAAGACTTTTGACATTTTTAGTTTTTTGATTGCAGTTACAGATTTTTTTTTATAAAACTGACTGGAAAAAAACAGGTCCCACAATGTGAAAAGCACAGGTTTTTAGCACATTGTGGGGACATTTGGTCCCCACAACATAACCCACATTCACACATGCACACCCACAAACACTTGTATGTTGTATTCATATCATTGTGGGCCCTGTGCATTAATTTCTCTGGGCAAAATCCTACCCCTACCCAGCCCTAACCTTAACCATAAGTAACCAAAGTGGCATTTTTGGGTTTTTGATTGCATTCTCAGATTTTTATATTTAATTGCAGTTATCCTTGTGGAGACCAAAAAAATGTCCCCAGAAGGTAAAAAGTTACAGGTTTTATTACATTGTAGGGAAATCTGCTCCACACAATGTAATAATTACAAAAACACACACACACTTACACAAACTTCTGTTTCCTCCAATCAGCCTCACTGTTTACAGCCTGCCGTTTGTTCTCTTCCAATTGGCAAATCCCCTGCAGCACACTTTCCAAAACGATTGTGAGAGGAGCCAAAATGGCGGGAAAGATTACCATTGGGCGCCCGCACGTGGGCAAGAAAAACGAGAGGGGTAGTCGCATGACCTATCACGAGGACGACGATATTTCAGGTGAGTGTCCCACCTCCTATTGGCCCGGGCCCAGACCACCGCGAGGCCCTGACCTCTAGTGTGGCTCCCGGCATATAGCGTCCGACGATGGGGAACCTCCAACCTGTGGCACCCTCAAGACTTCTGACAAGTCCACGATGGAGCAGCTGGTGGAGCAAGCCTTTTTCCGGGACTTCCAGCGACTGGGCCTTGGTGCTGTTACTGCCAGCTCCTCACGAACCAAGGCCGGCGAGCAGTTCCGGGTCACTGCTGTCAACAGGCTGTACTCGCTGTGCCGGAGGTCAGTCTCAAAATCATATGGGGTAAAGGTGCTGATGGGATGTAGAAATTTAGAAATTTTGTTAAAAAAAATCATTATATTTTAACTAAGTTGTTAACTTTGGTCTGCAGGCTGGTGTGACATTTTCAATTCAAGACACATCTGCTCACACATACTCACGCATTTACATGTATGAAAAGGTTGCGTTAACTTGTTAATAGTTTGTAGGGTTTGCAAACTACCCCAGTGCTTTTGATGTAGCTAATTTTAGGTTTATAATGGAATAACACATATTTGCTGTAAGATTTCTTGTGTGAGTGTGAGTCTGAAAGCGTATCACCCCAGATATGTGAGTTGGCAACCCTGAAAACGTACGTTTTTTAAAATTGAGTTGATTTGTATGAAAAATAACATTGCTTTATACAGTTGTTGCAAAACGTAAACTTTGACGAACAAAAAATCACCAATAAACTATGTCGTTTTAGCCAACATTTTAAAAAATACTGCATTTGAAAACTTTTCAGTTGTAGGATTTCAGGACTGAACAGTCGCTCTTAGGAACATTACGGCTTTTTGGCTGAGGGTGTTCGATTCGCTGCTGTTATTAACACTAATGACACATTAACACGAACAAAAGGGCTGTATACACCAAAGTACGTCTGGCTTGGAGGTTAAAGGAGTTTGATATTCATTAGTTTGGGAAATGGCCGGTTCTAGTGTTAACTGGGTAGTTCTGTCTTTAACCATGCACCTTCATGAAGGCAGCGGTGCATATATATGCCGATTTAATTTGCCACTATATATATGTAACCAGGTTATTTCCATTTAATGTGTATAATTACATAAAATCAGTTTATTTTGAATTTGTTCATTTTTCAGCCGTGACTTGCCGTCAAAGTGTGTTTAATAGAAAATTCACAGAACGCAGATTAACCGGTTACATATACTATATAAGGACAAGTATTCGGATTACAACTGAAGCTTTGAAGAAAATAAAATACTTAATTTTTTATAAATAGGCTGTTGTATAATTAAAATGTTGACTTATTGCGCTATTAGCAGTTTAGTGCAAATCCATATCGTGGCGCACAATCACACCAGTAATGACTATTTCACCGTCAGGTTATCAAAAACCGAATGACCCGTCCTTTGGTGGTATGACCCTAACCCCCCCCGCCCCCCGATACAGCTATCCTGGGCTGCTTGTGGTGCCCCAGTCGGTGCAGGACAGCAGTCTGCAGAAAGTGGCCCGCTGTTACCGCCATAACCGCCTGCCTGTGGTGACCTGGAGACACCCTCGCACCAAGGCTGTGCTACTCCGCTCCGGGGGCTTCCACAGCAAGAGCATGGTGGGGCTCTTTAAGTCCCCCAACACCGCTTCCACAGGTATGCTATTAGGTTTCTCATTATGATGGGTAAAATAGCTGTCCAGCGGGTTATCATTTGGTACTTTTTTAACATTCGATAGCTCTAATGATCATGCAGAATTAACTATGACAATCATATTAGTGGTTATTGCAATGGTAACGGTGAATAAATAGTGACTCATAATGAAGGTATTGTTTCAAATGAGTGGTAACTCATATAAGTGATATGAGGTCCACTATTCATATATTATATCTCTATTGTTACACAAGTCGTAGTCTTCATAGCCCATATGCATTGGCTGATGAGAGTGTCAGAGGACTGAAATAGATGACATTCTTGTTGGTTGGTGCTCTCCAAGCACCGGTTTCCTCAGAGTCTTCCAGTAGCCTGGAGCAGGAGAAATACCTGCAGGCCATACTGAGCTCCATTCCAGCCTGCCTCAAAAAGAGTAACACAGACAACCCCAGAAACTGTGATCTGACTGGTTTGTCCCCAGGTAAGCATGCTCTGATTGGCTTTTTCCCAGGTAAGCAAAATCTGAGGGCTTTGCCCTCAGTTAAGCACATGATGATGATTTTTTTTTTTTAGTGATCGTGGGTAGAGTGGTGCCTCTGAGGCTAAGAATCTGCGGCAACAAGTTGAAGGTTGCTAATTAAAATTCTGTGAATGCCAGGAGTGATCCTACTCCAGTTATTATGTCACAGTGGGCCTGCGTTCATAGTGGGGTTCAATTTTATAACCACTGTTCTTAATTTGCATTATTGATATTGACACCAATAAATACAGTAAACTGGTTGAATTTGCAGACGACGCCAAGGTGGGTGGTGTAGCAGATACTGATCTACTGTAGCAGCACAGAGGTTACAACAGGATCTTGATTTAATCCGCGACTGGACTGATACCTGGCAGATAAAATTTTACATAGATAAGTGTAAGGTAATCCATGCAGGGGGCAGAAATATAAAGTACAGATATTTTATGGGTTCCAAATAAAATAAAGGTAGCTGATTATGAGAAAGACCTCGGTGTGTATGTTGATGCTTCCATGTCCCACTCTGGCCAGTGTGGGGAAGCAATTAAATAGGCCAATAGGATGTTGGGTTACATCTCTAGGTGTGTGGAGTTTAAATCACGGGAGGTGATGCTACGATTATTATTCGTATTATTATTACGATAATTCCTTGGTAAGACCTCACCTAGAATATTGTGTGCAGGTTTGGTCACCATAACTTAAGAAGGACATTGCAACATAGGGCTACAAGAATGATTCCTAGTCTTAGAGGAATGTCTTATGAGGAGAGGTTAGCTGAGCTGAATCTGTTTAGCCTCGAGCAAAGGAGACTAAGGGGGGACATGACAGGTATATAAGATTCTAACAGGCCGGGATGCTGTTCAGCCAAATGTCTATTTCAATAATAGTTTAAATACTAGAACTCGTGGCCATAAGTGGTAATTAGCGGGAGAACATTTTAAAATGAATATGAGGAAGCACTACTTTACACATCGTGTAGTTGGAGTATGGAATAGTCTTCCTGCTAGTGTAGCGCAAGCTAAAACCCTGGGTTCCTTTAAGTCAGAGCTATATAAGATTCTGACAACTCTGAGGTATTAGTTAAGTTCTCCCCAAATGCGCTTGATGGGACAAATGAACCTCCTCTCATTTGTATATTTCTTATGTTCTTATTGGGTCCTTCAGCAAGTCTCTTAACCTGCAGGTGCTTTGTTCTGGGTACAACGTTAATCTGCATCCAGCGTTACAAGCAGGTCCTCCAACTAACAGGGAAAATGTGGGAGTTGGTGGCAGGATTGACACTCTAGCCACCAGAAAAAACTCATGCTAGTCCATTCACCTAGTGTGGTGCTGAAGTATCACCCACCGCAGGGCTGCACTCAGGTTCCCTTCCCTGAGGTGGTTTGTTGTGTGGTGGGTGTGGCAACGCACTGTAATCAGCGCATGCTCCTTACCACTGTGTGATCAAGTATCTGGATAGACTAGGATTCCTCATCTCAATACATAGAGTGTTCAGATAAAGGCAAATACTATTTGCAGAATGAAACAGGTTTTCTCTTTTATTCTTACGAAAGTGGGATTGTTTCCTCAGAGTTATTGTGAAGTTTTTGTTTTCGGCTGTTATGTGGCATTATTTTGCTCAGGGTTAGGGCTGATGTTCCTCGTCTGTCTGTGAAAGATTTCTCAGCTACTCATACCTTAGACTTACATCTGTTTGTGTTGTGCTGGGAAGGGCAATCCCCTGTTATGCAAGAGGAACAGGAGATTACGAGGTCACCAACCATCCACTCTTTGGTTCATTGGTTCTGATTCTGTCTCCACAGGCTTAGCTGAGTTCATTCCTCTTCCACAGTACAAACACTCTGCACGCCGGTCTTATCACAGCTATCTCCTGTCTTGCTACAATAAGTCTTTGTCTGTGGGAACTGGAGTAAAACATCTCCCCCTCACCCCCAATCAAAAAAGGGAACATCCACTTTTTGGCACCAATAAAGTGGAACCGGGAGGTGAAAAAGTATCCGGATAGACTAGGATTCCTCATCTCAATGCATGGAGAGTTCAAATAAAGGCAGATACTATTTGCACAGTGAAACAAGTTTTGTTCACGGGTGTAATCTGACAGTGGTACTAGTGTTTGCTCCAAAAATCTGAAACATAACTCTGGATTCAAACGATGTGTCCATCCTCATTTAACACCAAAATCCCTCTTTTTGCTACCTTAGCATAATTTAAACCTAATCTTGCAGATTTATATCCATTATCTACATTTTTTTGGCTTACCTGTGATCACTGAAATGCAGAGAAAGAAGATACTATTCTGACATGGGCAGAATTGTAAGAAATTAAAGGTGTCTTTGTTATTAAGTGAAGCCTTTGTCTGATTGTCTCTACATGGTATTTCTCTTGATTGAAAAATGTTTCTGCTGTTTAATAAAGGCAGTGAAAGACGGACGCCCAGAACACCAAAGATGGCGCCCGTCCACTTGGACATTCCTAACAGCTTTGCTCGAGGGGGTAAGGCATTTTTTGCTTTGTTATGGTCAATTAAAATAGTTAGCCTAGTAAATCACTTGCTGGTTGTAAGGCTGCATCATTTGATATAGTAACATTGCTGTGAATTTTTCTATGCTCCCTTTCCTTCCATGGTATTGAATAGGCATCTCTTGGTGTGATAGTAGTGGCTCCAAAAAACATCGGTCTTGTTCAGTCTATAAATATAGCCTACCGTTTCTGAGTCATTACTTGAGTTTTAAGTTTTTCAGTTGTGCATTTAATCCATAATCTGCCGTACTGGTAACCAATTGATTTACTTTTTATCAGTCTACATCTTTATTTAGAGACTGTGTTTAATAGGCCTAACTGTTGGGCCTCTTGGACTAGTCATCTCTTGTCACCAGATCTGTCTCTGTTAGTCTTGGCTAAATCTGAATGCTTTTCGGACAACATAACTGGAATTAGCAGATGTTCCCCTCGAACTGCTGGAGAGCACAAGTTGTGCTTCAGCAAATGCAAACTGCCAGCCACCTTAAGGTCAAGTGATTTCAGCCTTGGAAGCTGTGTCTGTATAAATATTTGAAATTCTGCATGGACAGAAAGCACTAAGCACGCCTTGGGGGTCGCATTCCTTTCTTTGCAATTATATAGGTTGTATAGATTAAAATTATTTACTGCGGTCGAGTCCACAAACGATCGCATAGCGTACTCTCCTGCAAGGCGGAAAACAGGAATGTGTCTTTCTGGATTCCTTTGGAAACCATAAGAAAGTCATGGCTCCAGATGTTCCTGCTGACTTAGGATGCTGCCTGACTGGTGCTGTCCGCTAACAGGGGTCCCGTCCCATATAGCTTTGCGGTATTTTCTCACCGCTATTTAGTCTCGGGAAAATCCTCAGAACGCTGTTATTGTAAAAGCTAATCTGACATGACCCTGATGTCAGATCTGCACGCCGGAGTGTTTCACAAGGCAGTGTCTGTGTCAGGCTGGGCAGCCCGACCCATATCTGTGAATGTCGCATTCAGAGCATGCAACTTTTTCTGGTCCTTCCCGGGGACCCGAATTACATGCTTAAAGCTCAGGGTAGGATTCAGCTTGTTTCCAAACTTGTCTGTGAATTTCATTCCTCCATTACAAAGCCTTGATCTTAAAAAACGTAAATATAATGAGCCATTAATACTAAGATAATCAATTAGCCACATGAGAACCCTGGCAGATGTGTTTAGGTTTAGCTCACTGACACTCCTGTCTGTGTCAAACACAGAAATTAATTTGTCTTTGTGAAGGTGCTAATATGCTCTATATACCGTTTGGTGAAGCATGAACTTTGGCTGCAAAGGTGCATGAATTAAAACAGGGTGGTAACATTTTTGTTAGAAAATTTTATTTGTGCTAGGAAATAAAGTAAATATTATGAAGCAGGACTATTTAACAGCTTAATACTGACAGGGTTAAGGTAAGATCCAGGCCCTAATCATGGTTACCACAAGTTGAAATTAAATGGCAATGTAATAGTAAATATATGTACCCAGTGGAAGTTAATGATGCTATAGTAACAACAAATTGTAAGACAGGTTCATGCTTATATCTGTGTTATGCATTGGATAGCCCCAACCAATCCCCCCCACCATTACATGCTTCCGCTGCTTTTATCTCAGGATTTAGTACGCTTTTGTTAACTAGTGATTTTATGATCAAAGTATTGGTGAATAAGTAGAGAATAATGGAGCTAGTGCTGTTCAAATGAGCTGTAACTTAATGTCACTGGTGTTCCGGAAAACTGCACTAACATCATCACCCTGGGCCCATTATTCAGGTTCTGTGTTTTTTTGTAATAACTAGTTTTTTTTGTTTTACTTTTAGTGAGGTGTCCTCCCTCTTACGCCATGCAAACACATCGTGTCCTCATGCCCCCACCTGTCTCCCTCTCTCACTGGGCCATTTTTACAGTAGACCGGCCGTACAGCATGGCTGACGTGTTTCATCATGCCAGATGTGTTGATCATGGGAGATTTAGTTTTTACCCCATTGGTGGCAGCTGGACTCCAGACTGTCATTTCAACAGCAGGTTCTTCCGCTGTTACTAACAGACGTAGTGTTACGGCTGTGGCTGTATCTTGCCATGGCCGAGCCGGACTGGAGTTTTCAGGGAGTCGGTGGGAAAACGGAGTACATTTTCATGGACAGTCTCTGATTGCATACTGCAATTCACTAATTCAATGAATATTCTCTATTGAAATTGTATCCAAAAGTATATCAAATTAAAGTAACACAAAAGTGAACCCAGTGTTATCAAGACAGGAAAATAACGTTACTATTCATAGCAGTTTCATAAATCTGCTGTTACCCTATGAGCCTGTAGTGTGGTATAATCCACATACGCCTACAAGGGACTTCTATTCTGAAAAAAAAGAAATCAGTACAGCAGCGAAAAGAAAGCCAAACAGGAATGCTTGTTTGGAAACAGCTTTTAACTGAATTTGCTGCTGTGAATGTATTTATTAATCAGATACCACTGGACGCACCTTTTAAATTGCATTTGAACTCATTAGCATTGCCATTAGCTCACTCATAGCCGGCATTCAGTGACCTGCTGGTGACTCTGGCCACACGGCGGCATTAGCTTCTCCGTCCTCACATTAGCGTATTCGTGTTCAGTCCTGTGAAGGCTTTGTAGATGCAGAGTTTGCAGCAGCGTAGTCAGACTTGCATAGTGCCAGTGTAACGTACCTTCATGCTGTCTGCACATTAACCTTCGCGTCACACTGCCCCCCCCGCCCCCCCCCGCCCCCCCCCATAGGCGTCTGGGCCAGCATCCGCGCCAGCAGCCGTTTCGCCTCCCACCCCGCGCCGGCTGAGGCGGCGTCGCGGCTGGCCCCCCCAGCGGGCAGCGAAAACCTGCAGGCCCAGCTACTGAAGGAGCAGGCTGCCCTCTATATCTTCGGAGAGAAGTCCCAGCTCAGGGTAAGTGGGGGGGGGGCTGCAAGTTTTAGTTCCCCTTGTAGTACCTTCTGTGCCAGGCTCACTCTTCATTTCTTATCGTACAATATTTATGGACTGTGGGTTATCAACAGTCATGGATTAAAAACGTATTTTGTTAACCAACCAATCCGAAGCAACTGGCTCTCAGTTCTAAACAGTCATATCAGTAAGAAATAAAAATTTATTTATACTATTTCTCAAAGTATATATTCTTATTTGGTTAACCTTTTTAATAGTATGAATAATACTTTTGGAAAAATCAAATTTCCAGAAGTTGCTGTTTTCTTGTGTAAATTAGGAAAGGATATTCTGTTCTATTCTGGCAGAGAAGAGTCATTAATAAATTTGTGAATGGTTTGCTTATCAGATTCACATTTTGACACAACCTTCACATGCTCCTTTTGTCACCTATAAAAATATGATCCTTTCTTCTGATTCCTCTGCCGGTTTGTACCGTTGAAATGTTTGTATAAGCAGACAGAGAACACAAAGAATCGATGATCAGAACTTCTGGCTTAATGTCCCATTCTGGATTATAGAGATCACTCACAAGCAGCCCATAAAATGAACCTGATGTAGTGAAATATTAACGGGATCAGGTTGGGTCCTGAAAATGTTGCGAAACAAAGTGGTACAAATCGGGCACCGTCGTAAAAAACGCCATAAAGTGTGATGCTGTGCATGTGCAGACATGGAAGGTACAAATCGGCGTGCACTGATATTTCAAACAGCAATTGTAATGGGAATAACGGCTCTTTGAAGGAACCCGGATCTTTCCAAGAGCTTTTTAACAAAGCAACTCATTGTTCTTTTTTCTTTTTTTTTCCCAAGGTGCCATAATTACTAGTTGGTTTTATGCCAAAACGGGCGTCAAGATGCACACACCTCTGTGGACGACCATCCATGATCCCGAATGCTTTTCTATATTCCTATCAATGCGCCAGACAAATAGGAAAAGAGATACAAAAATAAAAACTGCAGCTAAACAAGAACTATTAATATTCCAAAATCAAGTAATCATCTATCCCTAGAAATAAAATTATTAAAAGCTAAAGCAAAATATATAACAACTATATATATTTATATCTTTAAAACTAATGAAACCATACCAAAAACTGAAATCACATTAGATTTCATTTGAAAATAAACAGTTCAAAATTAAAAAAAATAATAAAAATGACAATAACACTCATGCAAAAATACACATGGGCTATTGCTATACAAATGTATTTTAATTTAGTTTGTAGCCATTGGGGAGACTTTATAATCCAGTAGCACAGAAATGCATAAATGAGGATGTTTTGGGACTTTCTCAATTAACCTTTCTTTACATCCGATTTCCCATTCCCATTTCCCATTTTTGTTATTGTTCTGGGGTGTGTTTCCCAATAATAATGATTCTTAGTGTCTTACAAAGACTCTAAAGATATATCTTGAGAAAGGTATTTCTTTTCCTACATTCTCTTAATAGATTGCTTTAAGGCAATGGTTCTCAAACTCGATCCTCAGGCCCCACTGTCCTGCTTGTTTTCCAGCTATCCCTGCCCTACACACATTACCTGGATTAGGTGTATTCAGTAAGTCAGAAGCTGAAAGACAGCTGGGACTTGTGTGTGGGGCAGGGATAGCTGGAAAACAAGCAGGGCAGTGGGGCCCGAGGACCGACTTTGAGAACTATTGCTTTAGGGAGAGCTTCTTAAGTGTGACCTTAATAGGCGCTGGAACACCTGATTGGTTGATGTCAATGACTCAAGAATTGATTATTCCCTCCATGCAGCACCTGTTTGACTGCCGCATGAGAGACAATGGTGTAATATAACACTGCAGGAATCCTTCAAAATATTGCATTAATCACAAGTGGGGAGAACAAATAAAATAAAAAATTAACAAATTGAATCATCTAACCTTAAATATTTTCGCTGATTGGGTGCCAGAACTTGCCTCCCCAGATTGTAGTATCACAAGTTAATTTTTTATTTGTTCTATAAAACATCTGCATGCACCAATATATGCGCATGTCATTGATATAGGAGCAATGGCCCAATAGACAAAGGAGAATTTGCATTATTGTCTTAACATAAGAGAATGTCCTATGCGTTTCAGTATTGACCACTAGGGACTATTTCAGGGTGCTTTTCTGGGAAGTATATTTGACTTGCGTGTAGATGATCCTGTAGCGTCAACTCTTATCAACCTCATGAACCAAAGTTTTGATATACTGCGACCTTGGCATCTTTAGAGCGTTGTGTGCATTCCAGGGGTGTCGGCAATAGGAGTAACATGTCCACCCCAATATCAGCAGAACGCCCCACCCCTTATTTCCCCATTAATTAATAAATAAATACATAATCAGCAACATGTTCCTTATCTTTCATTATGAATCGGCACATTACTGAGGCCAACACATTCGGAGCGCAAGGACAAAACCCATTGATAATTTTAGTCATGTATCAGACAAAATCATTTTATCATATGAATCAGTTGTTTTCCAGTTAAGTGATGTTTGGTTATGAAAATGTACCCTTAACGATCTTAGTATTATTTTAAATTGCCAGTATGAGCCGACAACAGCGTTAAGAGACGTGGCTCAGACCATCCTTATGAAAGAATGTTTTACGGTAGATATACTTAACTAAGAACATTTCGAGAGGCACATCGGAGCATTAAGAGACAACTAAAGGTATAACTTACAAACGACGTAGCGTTAAGAAGATTTTGGGAAACGTACCCCTGAGGGTCATAGAGGGTAAAAGAGGTGTTTATATATAATCTTCAGTCAGACTACTTTCAGACTTCTTGCTACTTTTCTCCTGGCCAATGAATGTTCGAGGGTCACTTGACTGACTGAGCAGAGCCTCAGCGGAGCCGCCCTGTTGTAATAGATGATTTCTCAGTACCAAGAACATGATGATCATACTTGTAGTCTTATCAAGAGCAGTCTTGCTTACTTGCCCCCCAAGAATGAACTTTAGGTGCAGTGAATCATGGGATTGTTCTCACTTGGCATGGATACAACCAATGTATCCTTGATATTTGGGACGAGACAAAAATGACATCTGGGGAATTGTACCGTCCTCCGTACATTAGATCTTCAGGATTGGAACTGTTCTTTGGCAATGGAAGATAACATAAGATGGGAATAGATGAACAAAAATGCGGTCATCTATGCATATTGAGAAACGGCCATTATTTTTAAGCGTTGCATGGCTTTGCATGCATCACCCATATTCGAAAATTACATCACAATCGCCGTGCACTGCCACGTCTGCGTGAAGTAAAGACCAGTCCTTAGACATCACCCACCTTTAATGATTTTTCAGATTAATTCGTTGACTTGAGTAATTTACAGACTAAAGGAAAAAAGTAATGATGATTTAAGCTGCATATTATTACTGTTGTAGGTATGTAGCAGGCTATTGGTAGCCCCTTAAAGATTGTACAGTTTTATGCAACTAAACATGTAGTGGAGCGGATATGCAGCCATCCAGGTTCTCAGGACACTAAGAAAAGCTGCTGTTTATGAGCCATCACCTTTCAGCCCTGTGCTGCCTGCCAACATCTATTAATCAGGCAAAGCTGTTAAGGTAACTGCTGTTCTCTGCTATCTGGTTGAAGGGCCTCAAGCTGGACGCCAGCCTGAGCTGTGAGCTGGTGCCAGTGGACGTCATCGATACACGGCAAGTGAAGGGCTCCTTTAAGAAGCTGCTGAGGGCCTGTGTGCCCAGCCGCATGCCCTCTGACGCCGAGGGCAGCTTCCTTAAGAGCCTGGAGGAGTCCGAGTGGATCTTGCAGGTACTTCCCCAGCCCCCCCCCACACACACACACACACACACACACACACACATACAGACACACACCACCCACCACCATTATTTCTCTATTTCACCAGCTCAGGATGGGGACTTCCATAGCTATTGCAAAGAAAACAGACTTTCATGGTGTGTGGTTTTCTTTGAAAAATAGCTTGTTTTCCTTCTTATGAAGGTTTACTTGGGTTTTCTCGTTGCTTACACTAGGGATAAAACTGAACACGGACAACGATGGGAAAGTTTTTCTCTGTGGTAGCAACTTTTACCTATTTTAGCCTTAATGGTGTCATATATTGCAGAAGGACGGGTGATTCATGCCAAGGCAAATGAGTAAAGTCAGTGAAACCTTGTCCTACGATTTAGGCTTCCAACGATTATCAAAACGAAATAGTTAAGATAAGATGATTGTTGTGCCACATTTCGTTTCGCGATGATGCTCCCATTTTGTCTTGTGTTATAAACACAGCTCACCCCCTTCCAGCCCCTTTTAATTTGTTCCTCAGTTGAATTATATTTAGTTCAAGGAAATCCACTGATTAAAAAGACACATTTTTTTGTTAAGTTCAATAAATGCATGTTTCCAAAGTCACTGAGTAATCGAGTTAAATAATCTTGATCACAGCGTTGACCAAAATAATCGTGTTTATAATTTTGGCCATAATCGAGCAGCCCTACGAAGTTATGCTGAAAGTAATACAGGAAATGTCTGCCACCCTCACAGCTTCACAAGATCCTGCAGCTGGCCCAGATCCTGGTGGAGCTACTGGACACAGGCTCTTCAGTCATGCTTAGCCTAGAGGATGGTTGGGACCTCACCACCCAGGTACTGTGAAACCAAGGTGGAGGTTGGCCTGAAGGGGTCACTGGAGGTCACAGGCATCATTATGCAGAATTAGAGGAGGAAACTTTGCATGGTTTACCTCATTTCTGTACTCTTCAGTTACAATTACAGCATCTTGCCTGCAGATTTACAAATGTGTGTCACACTCTGATGTTATGAAATTGCGGTCTGTGGTATTTATCTTCAAATATCCTCATTAGTAACATTGAAATTCAGTTTTTTTCTGAATAGCACTTTCCCAGATTGTGTGCCAGTTCAGGTTATTTTTCAATAAAAGACTAATTTTACCAGTTCACACATTAACATTCAGTACGCTGTCAGGGCAATGCAATAACAAACAAAAGAGAACAATGGACATCATGCGTGTGGTATTCGCTTCGTTTTCACAGTTCATTTGAGGTATTTGGGTGATTCCTCAACTTCCTACTGGGAGCCTGTTAGAGGGCCCAGAGGTGCAATCCTGGTGTTTAAGCGACTTCCTTTCAAAGAGCCGTCTGCACTGGCTGGGAGCAGAAATAACGTGCAGCTTGGCTCACCATCCAGTGGAAGCCAGAGAAGGCTTTCAGTGTGGGATTTCTGCAGACATTCAGGCGTATAACAGAGCCATCTACTGGTCTAGCAGAAAACCATAGATGACCTGAGATTATCTGTCCTCCTAGTTCAAATATGGACACTGGGGTTCCAACAATGAAATCCAACACTAGTCTTCACAAAGGTTTGGCCATTATTCTGCAAGAGATCTGCAATGTATGCATTGTTCACTGTGCTATTGTTTCCTCTTCTCCTCCAGGTCATCTCTTTAGTGCAGTTGCTAAGCGACCCATTTTACCGGACCCTGGATGGATTCCAGATACTCCTGGAGAAGGAGTGGTTCTCCTTTGGTCACAAGTTCAGCCAGCGCAGCAACCTGTCCCCAAGCAGCCAGGGCAGTGGCTTCACGCCCATCTTCCTGCAGTTCCTGGACTGCGTGCACCAGGCAAGCAACTGGCCTACTTGCCCTCCCACTTCCCACTATCCCATTATCGCCCAGCTCTTATTCAGACATACCTCCCAATTGACATCATCTCATCTCTCCAGCTGCCATTATGGATGTCCTGTAGCTTTCTTTTCGCAGTACCTCAGCAGGATAGATCATTTCAATGTAGTGTCGTATGTCACGGAAACTTCCAGGGTTACTGCACTACAGGTACAACTTTGAGGAAAACTTCATGTCCTACGCTTTCGAGCTCCTCCACTTGTCCTCAGATTGATATCGCTCTTAGTGAGGATGCTCGGTTCTCCATGCAGAGCCCTCTGTTCCCGGCACTTACAGCCATGCATAGTTACAAGCAGGTCACTTTAGAAATGTGGTTGCCAAGGTGACCCAGGGAGGTCGGCGTCCTTTAAGTGTGATAAACAAAAGAAAATAATTCGAAATGTCCTAAAATAGAAGTGCCTCATCCCAAAAACAGCAGTTGTTTTTGCCAATATGGCCAGGTGGCCCAAATGTTAAAATGAGAAGAATCCACCACTTGGCCTTAGCAGACGGTTTGGACAGAGCTGCTGCCTTTTGCTCTGGAGAGCACGCCCTTCGAATAATGATGTCACAGATCTTTGCTCTCTCATCTCCGTTTCACCATGTTTAATGGCTAACATGTGCTCCTAACCCTCCTCAGCCATAATGCCGTCACGCAACCATAATAAAATCTGGGGAGCCCATCTATGTGTTTCCTGGTTTTTCATTCCAGATCCACAACCAGGCTGTGTTAGAATTTGAGTTTAATCAGCATTACTTGAAGTTCTTGGCCTACCACTATGCTTCCAACCGCTTCAAGAACTTCCTCCTGGACTCTGAGTATGAGCGCCTTGAACACGGTTAGTCATCAGATATTCTAATTTAAGACCATGCATGCGCTGGATTAACATTGGCAAACTGGAGTTTGCGTGTTTCTCTCGTGTCACGTTGATTTCCTCCTACTATCCAAAGATATGCAGTTAGGTAATTGATGTCCCAGAGTTGGCCTTAATGAATGATTGTGTGAATGGGACCTATAATGAAATGGTATCTCATCCAGGGTGTCCCCAGCCTTTTTCCCTCCTCTCACTGTAAATAGCGACTCTCCTACTAGGCATACAGTTTGAGGACAAGGGTGACAAACAGACCAAGAAAGGGATCTGTATCTGGGACTGCATTGGGCGGATGCACCGACGAGAGCCTCTGTTGTTCAACTACCTGTACAGCCCATCTGAGACTGAGGTTTGATGACTTGCCATTGTGATCCGCAGTCTTTTTGGTCCCCCACACTCATCTTTGCACACCTCACCCTTTACCCGCTCTGTACCAATGCTTTAGCCTTTTAGAATAATATTACATGTGCTTCAGATGCGCCCCATATCTTTGGCCTCTGTGGAGGAACCCAAGCATTTAAGATGTTCTGATAACAAAAATTCAGCTTGTGAACGACATGTTATTAAAATGCAACTCTTTCAGAATTCTGAAGAAAAAACATGGATGGTCATATTTTTTCCACATTAAGAGTAATTTATAATTAATGACCAGTCAATAAACATTGTGAAGTAATGCTTTTCCTCATTTTACTTCACTGATGTTACTAATTTGTTCCCAGAAAATCAACATAAATTAATAACATTACACTGCATTTCCAGCTCAACTCTAAAACCACAATTTTCCCAAATACCACTATAGAATAAATGGAAAACGTTCATGAGTAACAAATTAGAATTTAATGAATGATTATTAAAATTTAATGCGAAGAAGCTTTTTTCGGCAGTATTGTGCCAAGGAAATGGAAGCTTTTTTTTACACACATAATGTTTTGGCTGAAACTGTAATATTTAAAAATCACATGTATTGTATGGCTAATAAAAACATTATATTGGGGAAATCAGTCCAGAAATTGAAATTCTACTATCCAAATTCAAGGTCTATTTTGGTAAAACAATCATGAACCGAATAACTGTGAAGTTAGCTGATTGCTGGCCTCAAGTCTGGTTTTATTGGTGATGCCCAGCCTGCTTCCTTGTGGCTTCATTTTAATGTTCGTTAAAAATAAAGCTGTAATAAGAGATCTGCAGAATCATTTTGGCCGTGTCATCCTCCATACCCTTGGTGGTTCTGGCTGTTTATGTGTTTGTATAACATGTTGAAGCTGCCCTGTTTGATTTAATAGCTGTTATTCTCCCTGCTCCCTGTTCAGCCTGTGATCAGGCCCTCCATCGGCATGGCCAACCTCAGAAAGTGGGACTTCTTCACTGAGGAGACCTTGTCCACGGGTCCTTCCTATGACTGGAGTATGATAGCCAGCCAGATAGAAGGCAGCGAGAACACGGACACCATCGCCAGCAGCAAGAGGAGGATCGTTTGGCCTTGCTACAGTAACGTGACTCAAGCACAGCCAGATGCCATCAGCAAGCTGCTGACTGTGAGTCCCAAGGGCCTGATGGGAAATAAAATGCCTCTCTTCCTGAGTAGCTTGTAGCCCAAGCATTTGTCTAGACTTAAATAGAGAAAAAAAAAAACGTTCATATTCTCGGCAGATTACGACCAAAATGTAGTCATTTCTTCCTGAAATGTATGAATTTTAGGACATAGAGAAGCTGGAGGTGGAGCTTGGCCAGACCCCCGAACGATGGCAGACTGCACTGGAAAAGGTGAAGACCAACATCAAGGAGGACCTGAAACAAGAAAGTAATGTGAGTATGGATTCATTCAAGCATAATCTGCTGCCTGATTTGTAAACAATTTATGTGGCTCCGAAGAATCTGCTACAAATTAAGAGCATCTGGTACCTTGGTACAGGGTTATGATTCATAATGTCTGTTTCTGAATACATTTTTGTTTCTGCTCAGTAAAGGAATCCTCAAGCCATTGTATAAATAGATTTAAGACTTCCAAATGTCTGATTTCTAAAGAGAAGTGCTGCACTTATCAAAGATCCTCCTTCATGTCCTCCTAGACAGCGAGTTCTTCTAAAAGCAGAATCCTCCCCTTTTCATCTTTAAAGTTACATTGTCACACGGAATCTGAAAGGAAGTTCTGTCTGGGTTGCATGCATAGATGTCCTCTTCCATGTTGCAGCTGCACAAGCAGAGCCTGGCCATCTCGGGCCTGATCCCCACCTCCGGCCTCACGGCCTCACAAAGGCGCTCCATGCTCTACCTACCGGACAGCAGTCTGGCTAAGGAGAGCAGCCCATCTGCTTCCAATGGGGTCAGCCGCAGGGCTGCCACTCTCTACAACCAATTCGCTCCCAAGAATGATGAGAACCGGTGAGGCCTTTGAGACAGTCGGCGTCAGTTTGGACACCCAGCACATGTGGCATGAATTGTCTCGGTTATTTTGCCTTGATTATTCCATAAACTGTTGATTATTTCAGCTCATTTGAAGGTATCCTGTTCAAACGAGGAGCTTTGCTCAAAGGCTGGAAACCCCGGTGGTTCGTCCTAGATGTTACCAAACACCAGGTGAGTCTGGCAGCAGGTTTACTGTATTGTGCTTCCTGTTCATTCGGGTGCGGCTAACTTCGCTCTTGGGTTCAGATGAGATACTACGACACGGGTGAGGACACGAGCTGCAGGGGCTACATTGACCTGGCGGAGGTGGAGTCCGTCATGCTAGCTACTCCCACTATCGGAGCACCCAAACACATCAGTGAGAAGGCCTTCTTTGATGTGAGTCTGCTCCCTTGTTTCCCACAGTCCTTATACAGGTCACATGGTACATAAGACAATAAGTGGTGTGAAAATGCACATGCGCTACATATCGACAGTAGCTCTCATTAATCCGGTGATATCATCCCAGTTGAAGACAACCAAGCGGACATACAACTTCTGTGCTTCGGATGCCCAGAGCGCCCAGCAGTGGATGGACAAGATCCAAAGCTGCATCTCTGATGCGTGACCAATCGCACCCCAGCCTGCAGAGTGGATGTGGCTGTTGGAGGGGGTACACATCTGGCCTTCAGACAATGTCTCGTGATTTGCACTATAACAGTTTATGCGGCATTAGCATGCAAACACTGACAGGTCTAATGCTGTTCTTTTGGAACTATGGAGTCTGTGTCAAGACAGAATTAAAGGGTTTTTTGTATAATGCAAAAATGTTCTGCTGCTTTTAGAGTACAATAGCAGGGACCAGAAATATATTACCGAAAGTGCACTAAGATCTTTAGCACTTAAAATGCTGTTTTTTAATATACTGTATACATTTTTTTTGAAGGCGCTAATTTGGTTGTTAAAAATTACATTTCTCAGATAAGCTGAGCTGCATTAAAATTTTTGCACAGTGAAGTTACGATTTTGCCCTGACATTTTCAATGCATAACTTTTTCATGGTTTTGTGACGTTTTATGGAATACCTATATGTTTCACTACAGTGTTGTAAATTAAATTTTGTATTGAAAGCGTACTTTGTGTATTTCAAAGAACAGTCAAATGTTTATTAGATTGACAGGTGTACATCTGTCTTTTATTCTTTTTATATATTTGTATTTAAGAATTTCTTTTGGTTAAACTTAGCCAAATTAAACAAATTACTTTTTGGTCATTATTCCCTAGTGTGTTCACTTTATGTATTGGAAACTTTGTGTTACGGAAAGGTGCAGACCTTAGTTTGCCCATTTGTGCTGAAAAGGATTATCTTGTATATTATGCATTTTATTTAATGAGAGTGGGTCTGTACCCAGTATTGAAATGTATTTGCTGGTATAATATCAGCAAACCACATATTCTGACCTCACTGCATTATAAGAAAATGCTAGATTGTGCATCATAGTTCCCAGGTGCACAAAGTGTCAGAGGTATATTTTCACATTCATTTCAAACACATTTTTTCTTATTTCCTGTTTGTTTATTGCTTTTTGTATTTGCCCCTGAGAAAAACAACTGTATTTCACTGATTTAAGTTAAATAATTATCAGTCAGTTATTCATCAATAATGAATTGTATTAATTTATAATAAATTTAACTATATAAATTTAACATAAACACATTTTCAAATAAATCTGGATCGAAAAGTTAGCATATTTACATGCTCTATGGGATGAGAATAGCCCTTATAGTACCATTTTTTTCAAGCATAAGTTAATTTTCAAGCATAAGTTAATAAGTTTTTATCTAACCTCAAACTTTAAAGAAACCAAAAGGAGAAAAAAATATACTGACCCCAGAGAGAGGTATTAAAGATTTATGTTGCTGTTTCTGTACACAGGCTACAATGTGGCTTTAAACGATGCCTTAAAATTAGTTGTTTAGGTCATATTTCTGGAATGGTCTAAATTTCTGCCAGTACCATGTGGATATTAAAACAAAAAATATATATATTTACAGCAAGCAGAAAATTGCTACAGAGAGAATTTTGCCATTTCTCATCCAACATATTCGCGTCTCGGTCCAAGACACTGTTTCAAAATAACATCGTTACTTCTATGGTTGCATAACTGGACAAAGCAAGTTCTGTAAACTCAGATAAATCTCTGTTTGTAATCATGATTTCCATTTATGTTTCTCTGCATTACAAGTTAATCACAGTGAGTGAGTCTATGTCTATCACTGCAATGTTACAGTAATCTCATCTACTGTAGATCACGGCTTTCACCTGTCAGGTAAACAGCTGTTTATTAATGTATTGAAAACAGTGAAAACATATGAATGTTTCCCTGCTGCAATGTAAGTGTTCTTTATTGCTGTGTGAGCTCTGGGCAGTACTAAGTGCTATCACCAAATTTTGGACCAATATAGTGATATAAGTTCATCTTGGGTTTCCCCTCAACATCCAGTGACACACATCCTGTGGAGCAACATGTTATTTCCTTTGGCCTGTAGAACCAATTACTACAATCTCAGGGGTACCAGCTACATGTTGTGATGACAGTATCATGGTGTTAATCAAGTAGCATTAGGCAACAGATGACACTTAAGGGAAACACAAGTGTATTTGCTTTCATTTACTTTTTAAGCTCCTGAATGATTGACTTGAGAACCTCAAAACCACATAATTCCTCTCTCTGATGTCAGAAAGTTTTAAGCACATTTGTTGGTGCTGTTCGAAACACTGCCAAATACAACAATTTCAGCCATACTTGCCAAGTCTCCTCCCCATCTCAGACTGGATGAAAAGGGCAAGAATCCCTGAGAATGAGGCAAGACACTACACAGTTTGTGGCATCTGCTCTGGCTATCACCGTTGCCCGACAATGTGCCTTGCCAGATAATTCCGGAATCCTCGATTCATCATTTTATGGGAATGCAGACAAAAAGTGGCACGCTAAAAATCTCACACTAGAACAATGGGGAGTACCGTGGATTATCCGAGATGTGATCAGCACATTACTGTTTTTCCTCATTTCCCTCCTTTTCCTCAGGGTCAAAAACCATACTGAAATGAGCACCTTTCCCATGAAATCTTATTCAAAGCAGAGTCTTGTCAAGCAGCAAACGGTCACCCTAGACAGGAAGTCATTTCCTCATAAGATACCCATTAAGGGCAGTGTAGAGAGACTGATGAACCCAAATCACATGTCTTTGGCCAGTGGCTGAAACCTGCTATCCAGGAACACCATCACCCGCAGAGCCAAGCAGTGAACTGACAGCTGTGGAGGGTAAAGAACAAAGTTCTATCCACAGCTGTATCTAAAGTTACAGGTGAAGAACGAAGCCATGAGTGAATTGAAGGACTTCAGTCAGCCAGACAAATTGTTGTCAAGGAAGTAAGGATGTTTTTAATTTAGGCCATTTGCTTATTTGCTTGGAAAGCACCGGTTTGATCTAGCAAAGGGGAGAATTGTGTAGCACTGAAGAATGTCAGTGTTTGTGTGTGTGTGTGTGTTCTCTGCCTTGTTCCCAGACAGTCAGCTCAGGGAGCAGGTGCAGAGTGAAGTAACATCTGGAGTCGCTGGCCGTGCTCCACAGATTGAGCTCCTTCTTGGAGCACTGGATTAGCACCTCTGTCCGCAGGGAGGCGGATGCCACGGAAGCTGGAATCCTCCTGGGTTTCCGGAAATGGCCTGGAACATAGACATGTGTCTGTCCCCATGTGGGTATTGTTTCATAACTTACAGGAGAGTCAATGAAAGGCTTAAAATGACAAGAACATGAACCTACGCTGAAAGCATTTTCTTTGTAGTAAAACTGCCAGTTTTCTTCTGCTTTCATTAACAAGAAGACACTGTTTCCTTCTAAAAATAATTCTAAAAATAACAGCAGTAATGTTTAGTTAACAGAGCCTCATGTCTGTATTCAGTTTTGTAACTTCAAATAGTCTTCTCTGTGGTTATAGGAGTATTGTATGAGTTATCATGATATATCAGTTATATATCAGATTTTTTGATCAGACTGGATTGTTTCAATATTACATGTACTGACTCATCATATTCTGCTGGATTATGTATTACATCTGTGTTTAGCATTCACAAAATTTCCCGAATAAATCTGAAATCTCCTTCAATGATTCTTCAGCCTGGTTCATATCTATGAAATGAGATCCATGCATGTTGTTAAGGATGCCTTACATATTTTCTTAAGCAGGCAAATCAATGAATCTAATCATGCATTTTAAATGACTGTCTCTATAGTTAACATCGGGCGGCATGGTGGTGCAGTAATTAGCACTGTTGCCCCACACCTCTGGGACCCGGGTTCGAGTCTCCGCCTGAGTCACATGTGTGTGGAGTTTGCATGTTCTCCCCATGTCATTGTGGGGTTTCCTCCAGGTACTCCGGTTTCCCCCCACAGTCCAAAGACATGCTGAGGCTAATTGGAGTTGCTAAATTGCCCGTAGGAGTACATGTGTGAGTGAATGGCGTGTGAGTGTGCCCTGCGATGAGCTGGCCCCCCGTCCTGGGTTGTTCCCTGCCTCGTGCCCATTGCTTCCAGGATAGGCTCCAAACCCCCTGCAACCCAGAAGGATAAGTAGTATTGAAAATTGATGGATGTATTCAACATCCCTGGCTAAAATGAATCATGTCTGCTGGACTCTTAGAGTCACTGTGCTTGTTTTTGTTTATAAGAAGCATCAGCCATCTGTACGGTGTTGGCCAATCAAATGCTTGCTGAACATTTTGCAGCTGGCAGCTCACTTTATCCGCTTTGGCCCTGACAGTACACTTGCTTCAGAGGTTAATAAATATGGCCAGTATTCATTTCACTTTAAGAAATCCTCATTTCCCCCCAGAAATTTTACATTCTTGAAAGAATAAGCCCATTTTACAACTATTTGTTAGTACAAACTATGGAACAAATGTGCTGGATAGTCCCCAAATACATAAATAAATGAGACCTCATAAGATACAGCCTGGTTATTTTACATGGAATATTGTCCACAGCTGAGTATTAAAAATCTGTTTTATGGTCCCTTTGTAGAGAATGATCACTTATTTAACCTAATACTGTTTTCTACAGAAATAGAGGGATGATCATAAAGGATGTTAACCTTTTTCAGCTATGAGAGTCTATAAATATTACTGAACTGGAACAGGGCTCAATTTGTAGTCATCGCTTTGGATGCCGTTTCATGTGTAAGTTGTATGTTGTGAGTTTCGCCTGCCCACTTGCTGCTGTTCATCTGCAGCCATGTGGCCATGTGCTGACATCTGCCACCATCAGCTCCATAGACGGAGGCTGCTGTGAGCTTCCATGAATCACCCTGACAGAGCCATGTCCCAGTCAGCAACCCAGCCAAGCAAAACCCCACAACTGAAGGATTTATGTCAGTACCAGGCTCTTTGAAGGAAAGTTCCCCATCCGTAACGATTCAGACGGAAATCTGCTGGAGAGGACACCAGCAAGCCAGTTATGGACATTAAGCATCCTGGACCACATGTGCGTAGGACAGTTGACAAGATATGCTACCTTATTTTGGAATGTTCCGGCATCTGTGACTCAGTCAGAGAGATTCTGCCCTAAATAGTAAGCCATGACAACTGTTTAAATCACAATAACAAAGAAAACTTTTAAAAATGTCTGCACAAATTAGATTCCTTTTACAATCCTTTAAGTCACAATCTATAGATTCTCATATCATTAATTATTTGTAAAGGCACTAAAACAATCGTCTTTGTCAACACGTGTTTTGAATATAACAATTGTTGTGGCAGGTCAGTGTGTTACCAATACTTTTAGATTGCACCAATCTCTTATTTTAAATGATATCATTTAATGAAATAGTTGAAGTCAGCAGGGACCTTCTTGTTGTATAACAACACAAAATTCTCAGGGTATGTACAGGTATGATGGCCCAGCACACAGGCAATGCCATAATAGGTGCAGATAGCATGTGCTGTGTCAGATCTCTGATGCATGGCATTTCTACGTCGATGACTGTCACATTTGGAACTGCTGCCTTGTATCTGTAGTGGGTACGGCCAACAGTCATACCTGACAAAATCTCACCTTGGGCTCCCCTGTCCAGGTTTGCATATAATGTATTCAAGAGTCCCTGACAAACGTTTTGCCCCCAGAACCTGCCTGGGTATCCATGCCCCTCCAACGTCAGGGCCCCCATCCCTCTGTCTCCCTCTGTCTCTGTCTCTCTCTCTCTCTCCCTCTCTCCCCATTCTCTTCATTCTCTTCATTGTCCATTCCCGGCAGCCAGGTGATGCAGGTCTGTGCATGTCTGTGCATGTCTGTGAGTGTTATCGCTGATGCTGCTTCACTGGCCTGCAGATGAACTTTGCCTTTAACGCCTGTCAAACCTCCTAAGTCGGAATATTTGGCTCTGCCTGCTAAAGGTGTCATAGGCCTTGTGCATTAACAGGGTTATTCAAAGTCCCACACATTTTATTGTTGATGGTTAATCAATCTTTCATTTTGGCTGCTAATATGGATGGATGGGGGGGGCAGTGTTTTTTTGGGGAGGAATGGTACACAAACACCAGGAATTTGGGGATGTTTCTGGGTAGACACTCACTGAATGTCACGTAGACCATGTTGTTTTGATACACTGACATGACGATGTAGAACACTGACTCCTTCATGCTATGTGAGCTGCGTACACAATCCGCTGTGTCGAGTTTAACGTTTCACATTCATTAAGGCCAAGTAAACCTGCTGATGCTAACTAGAGTCCACATTGCTCTATGAACTGTTATGTCTACATAGCCCAGCCACAGGTTATGAACTACAGCAGGGGTGTCAAACTGCAATCCTGGGGGGCCAGAGCCCTGTGGGGAAACCCAAAAATGTGCAGGGCTCCGGCCCCCCGGGACTGCAGTTTGAGACCTCTGAACTAGAGGGTCCATTATCATGCAATTGAACTGCTTAAGTTGAACTCCAAAAGTCTCTGTGTTTAACATTCTTCCTAAATAGTTTAGAATTTTAAATGTCTGGGCTGATGCCCTGGTGGTGCAATGGTCAGCACTGCTGCCCTTACACCTCCATGGTTCAAGTCCCTGCTATTGCTGTGTGTGTGTGTGTGTGTGTGTGTGTGTGTGTGTGTGTGTGTGCCTGTGGAGTTTCCATATTGCCTCTGTATCATCATGGGCTTTACCATGGGCTCCCCCCCCACACACACATTAATTGGTTACCAAATTACCCATCAGTGTGAGTGCCCCCTGTGAAGGGCTAGTGTCCCACCCTGCCTTCTGACCATAGTCTCCAGACCCTAAACTGGGCAAGCAGTTACAGAAGATGGATGGACAAATGAGCAGGTTAGGGGAAGTGTGAGAAATATTTAATATAAATAGTGAATTTGCTTGTTCGTTTTTTGGATTATTTCTGTATTTTTCTTCAGTTTTCTGCTGTGAGTCCATGTATAGAATATACTCCTAAATGGAGGCGTGACAGATGCATTCTATAGCGATGAGATGGAAAGCTATCGATTCAGACTGGCCTGTGGAATTTGTAACATTTCCCTCATTAACCAGTCCTCAGCTGTGCAGAGAAGCAAACAGGAATGTGAGATTGAGGCAGCGCATGGGTCCGCAGCACAGCTGTTGATCCTGCCGAAGAGGCCACGTCCCCCAGCAAAGTATGGGGAGAGAACACGAGGAGCCTTGGGAGCGTTCTGCAGTGATCACGTCTCGTTCATCCAGATGATGATCTCCATTACAGCCGTGCAGCTTCCAGACTGGGGAAAGTCGGGACAGTCAGCCAACACCAGAACAATCACTGGCAGGACTGAGTTACATTCCTCTCTGCTCATCCTTCTCTAATGTTGGGTTCTTCTAGGACAATGCAGGAAGTCCTCAGTAATATTTGTCCATCCATCCATCCATTTATAACCACGTATTCTAGTCAGGATCACTTAAAATGTGTCTGTATGTATTACATTTTCCTTTGCCAGCTGATATCTGTGTGGACCTCTGTGAACTCAGACACCTGAACAGCAGGTTTCTTTTGCTGAGTTCCACAGATAATCCTCTTCACTTGCTCAGACTACAGATTACAGTGAAGATGTTTTCTTCCACTGCTCTTTAGATACCAGAGTTCTGTGCGTTTCAGGTGTAACGGGGTGGAGATTTAAACCACCTGACCTCACCAGAGTATCTGTTGTTGTGAAATTCTTTACACAATGTACTTGATGAAACTGTCTGATCACGCAATAGATTGACGTTTGCAGTCAACCGGCTGTCATGTTTTTACACGATACATCACACATAGTTAAGGAGACCAAGAAGTACATACTTTCTTTCACAGTTCCCCCTAATCAATGTCTTTCCTTCAAATGTCCATGTTCATAACTTGAGCCACATCCAAATAATCTCCTAGAAACACCATTAAGCCTATATTAAAGTCAATAATGCATTTTTATCCGTGCTCACCAAAATACCGATCAAAAAATCCCTGCCATTATTTTCATGCATGATCCTAAGCATGACATCCATTGTCATTTGTTGAAAATGTCTTAGATATAGGCTACGGTTTAACTACAGATCAAAAAAGTCCTTTTGTAGAATGGTAAAATGCATATGCAGAGAGGACCAATATTTATTTAAAACTATAGTCATTAGTCTCAGAAACAAGGGTAAAACTTTGTACCTTTGCTAGTCACTGGGGCGGTACTCTTGCAATTGTACCTTTTATGGTACAGAAATGGACTCTCAGGAACATCCCAAAGGTACAAACAGCTTAATGTACCATGAATGGTACAGAAATGTTCCTCAGAGTCCATTTCTGTACCCTAAAAGGTACAATTACCTACAGATAATTACCTACCCTTGAGGGTACAGTCCCAGTGACAAGCAAAGGTACACATTTTTACTGTTTTTCTGAGAGTAAACCACCGGCTCATCCATGAGGTAGATTAATGCTTTTTGTGTCCAAAAGAGTATGTTTGTGCTGGATATTGGGTTCAAAAAGTGATTTGTGGGGCGTGTTTGCATGCTTCGATGTGTTCGACCACCATTTCAACACCATCTGCTGGCCAAAACTTTACTACAAATGCATCTAGTGCCCGATTCGCCCAAGTGCAATTACGTGCGGTTTGCGTCACGGGGATCAATGCATGCCTACACTCAAAACACTGAGGAGTGCCAGTGAGTTCCGCACGCATCTTCACCGGCTGACAAGGGAAAATCACTCTAATATGTTGCTTTAATTCAAAATTGTATGTTAACTGATAACCAACAAACATAACACAAGGTGAGGTAATGATGCTGGTCTGATGGTGAAGGGCAGTTCCATGGATTTAGCAACATAACCGGTTAACGTAACCCGAAATTCTACTTTGAATGCGCTTAAATCATATTACTCAAACTGGTAATACTCATCTTGAGGGGGAACAAATATCTTAAGTAATCAGTTATTACTCAAGGACAAATCATGAAGTAATATGGTTCCTGTATCTACATGAACAGTCATGATTGATTAATGATGAAGGAACATGGGATCAGTACATAACTACCACTTAGTTACTGGTACATTAACGCATTAAGTAAGCATGTACCCTTCAACTATAGTGCTATCAAATAATTTTCAGCAGATGAGCCTGACCTGACTTGAAAATCAGAATGGGACCACAACACAGAAGTCCATTAAAGTCAAGGCCAAAATCGAGCCTGTATGCGTTTTGTAGTGCTGCGTTTTTAATGCAATGGGCACATCTAGTGGTGAGTTTTTGTAATGCAATCCTGGTGATTTACAGGTAGTAAAATAAAACCTGAATTACCAGTCAAAACATGAAAGATCTCTTACAATTTGGCAAATAACTCACTAGTATATCTGATCTGTTAAGCACAACGTTTAATTGGTCAGAAAGGGAAAATGCAAAATAAATATTCTAAAATTCAATAAATCCTTCAGCTTTACAAGGAAAAGCACATTCTCAGTGAACTGCAAATCAATGAAATACGCAATACTAGGCAAAACTCAGACAGTCAGTTAAAGAAAATGTTTAAAGCTATTTATATGGGTAGTAAGTATATATATTTGGTCATAAAAAAATAACATTAAAACACATGCAAATTAACAGTAACATATAAACAGGAATTCCTTCTGTTCTCCAAAAAGTTACTGATACCTTGTTGAAAAGAATAACTACTCATAAAATCCTTCTCTCCCACCTTCCTGATACTGGTATTACTGGTGCTGCTCTTATACTGTTTTAGTTCCCAAATCTCAGCCATGCCATGTATTTGTTAAATTTCACCATCAGCTTAATTAATAAATGATTTAGTTTAAAAAGCCAGTGGTCAATGCTAGCAGTTGGGTCAAAAATACACAGGTGTATTGGATGGTTGTTGCAAATGTTGGGGGCACTTTAGTGGAGGTTTTGAAGTGGCTACACTAACACACTTTGACAGACATAATATGTATCCATCCATCCATCCATCCATTATCCTCCGCTTATCCGGGGTCGGGTCACGGGGGCAGCAGTCTCAGCAGGTGCTGAGTGGTCCTAAAATCGAACCCTGCGGTACCCCACTATGAATGCAGGCCCACTGTGACATTGCGCCTCTTATAACTACTCGCTGTTTCCTATCTGTTAACCAGTTATCAATCCAGGTCGCTACGGTACCTAAAATACCAGTCGCTTTGAGTTTAAGTAGGAGCCTCTTGTGGGGGACAACATCAAAAGCCTTTTGGAAATCTAAGTAGATGA
This sequence comes from Brienomyrus brachyistius, assembly GCF_023856365.1. NCBI lineage: Eukaryota > Metazoa > Chordata > Actinopteri > Osteoglossiformes > Mormyridae > Brienomyrus > Brienomyrus brachyistius. Next base: position 430,509 of record NW_026042324.1, on the reverse strand, counting down.
CATCATAGGCCTTCTTATCATCGACTTCCTGAGTAGCTTCCTCAAAAAACTCCAACAGATTTGTTAAACAGGATCTACCTCTCCTAAATCCATGCTGGCTATCCCGCAAAATGTTATTGGAGTCCAGGTAATCTACCATTTTCTCTTTGATTATAGCCTCCATAACTTTACCAGTTATACAAGTTAGACTGATTGGCCTATAGTTAGACAAATTACTTCTATCCGACGGACCCTCCTCTCCAGCACCCCCCAAATAGACCTTACCAGGGAGGCTGAGTAGTGTGATCCCCCTATAGTTGGAACACACCCTCCGGTCCCCTTTCTTGAATAGGGGGACCACCAACCCGGTCTGCCAATCCAGAGGCACCGCCCCCGATGTCCACGTGATGCCGCAGATGCGTTTCAACCAAGACAGCCCCGCAACATCCAGAGCCTTGAGGAACTCCGGGCGGATCTCATCCACCCCCGGGGCCCGGCGACCGAGGAGCTTTTTAGCCACCTCAGCAACCTCCGCCCCAGAGATAGGTGAGTCCACCCCCAAGTCCCCACACTCTGCTTCCTCATCGGAAAGCGTGTCGGTGGACTTGAGGAGGTCTTCGAAGTATTCCTTCCACCGACCCAGAACGTCCCGAGCTGAGGTCAGCAGCGCACCATCCCCACCATAAACAGTGTTGATGCTGCACCGCTTTCCTGCCCTGAGCCGCCGGATGGTGGACCAGAATCTTCTCAAAGCCGTCCGGAAGTCGTTCTCCATGGCCTCGCCAAACTCCTCCCATACCCAAGTTTTTGCCTCAGCGACCGCCGAAGCCACGTTCCGCTTAGCCTGCCGGTACCTATCAGCTGCCTCCGGAGTCCCACTGGCCAAAAAGGCCCGATAGGATTCCTTCTTCAGCTTGACAGCATCCCTCACCACCGGTGTCCACCAGCGGGTTCGGAGATTGCCGCTGCGACAGGCACCGGCCACCTTACGGCCACAGCTCCGGTCAGCCGCCTCAACAATGGAGGCACGTAACATGGCCCATTTGGACTCAATGTCCCCTGCCTCCCCCGGGACATGGGCGAAGTTCTGCTGGAGGTTGGAGTTGAAGCTCCTCCTGACAGGGGATTCCGCCAGACGTTCCCAGCAGACCCGCACTATACGCTTGGGTCTGCCAGGTCTGACCGGTTTCCTCCCCCACCAGCGGATAATATTAATGGTGGATAATAATTTTGGCTACACGCGGCAACACACTGTAATCAGTGCATGCTCCATACCTTCCAGGCTTATAAATCTAAGTCCTCCTCACCCCTGGCTTGTGCCCTGTGCCCCCTGGAACCGGCTCGCCATGGTCTTGTGCCTGGAAAATTTCCTATGACGATAGGGTCCATTTACTTAAAATATCAAGAACACATCATAATTCAACTAACTTGGATACAAAAGCTCATTTTCCACATGCTTATATTACAGTTTAGGCAAATATAATGAGCAGAGGGGGGGAAAATGACATACAGTCCCCTCCAGTGAATTTTGAACCATCTGGTGTGTTATATAGTAAACAGTTTTTAAAAATAAAAAATAAAAAAAACACACATATATCTCCATTGTTTTTTAAAAGTACCTAAAAGATTATAAAAGTCTGACTCCAGATTGCTTACTCATTTTATTTACAACAGGTTAGCTGTAACAAATCAAAAACAGATATGCATTTAGTTATTTTCTGTGAATGAAAGATATAGACCACTTCATCGTTCCACATGCGACATTACAGTTTTTACACTTTGCATGCCTCTCTGATGCCCTCTGTTGTATTTTGAGAAGGGAGGGAAGGAGGGAAAACATTTGATTTTCACCTTAAGGTCATCTGATCTATAACTATTGTTCTATTAATCAAATGATGTTCAGAATATGGCAAAGAGGTTGTCCAGTGTGAAAGCAGTGTCCATATTTCTTTAACATTCACAACTGTACAGAGAAAAAAAAATCAAAAACATTTACAATGAAAAAGCACCTAAATCACAGGTGGAGTTGACTAGAATAAGTTGATGTGTTTTTATTTTTACATAATATATACAAAAGACATTCATACAAATAATTGCTTTAATTTGCAACTACTCTCTCTGTAGTGCTCTTAGACATATGGATATTTTGTGCTATGTATAGTTATTTTTTCCCTGTTATGTTTTCAGCTCATAAACATCACTTATATATTTTCTACATTACTCATGTTTCCGTACAAAACATTAGTATTTTTTTGTAAATGTAATAAGAACTACCTTGTTTAATGGGTACTGAAAAGTCTTGTGACACACAGAAGACATGCTTTTTCTGCTATAGCTGTATAAGATTGTGTCAGTTAGCAGATACTAAAAACCGTGTCTACAGCAAACAGGATGCCAAGGCTATAGGTGGCTTATTATAATGCCCGAGTAAAGCCTTAAAGCTTTAAAAAAAGCATCTCTTGAAATTAGTTTCCATGAACACGCCACTACCCAGGATAGCTTCAGTCTTTACTTTGCAGTGTGATTAATCGTTGTAAAGTTTCACATATATTTTTGAATCACAGATACTAAAGGTTATATTTTTATCAGAATTCATAAAGATTCTCACCATTGCTGAAACAGATATCCATAAATTCAGAGGACATCCAATTTAAGTTCTGGCAGAGGAAATATCTTACAAGGTATACCATAGCATAGACTGCTTATTTGTCTCTCTTTGGGAAAAGTGCAGAATTGTCTTGTGATCTTCATCATATATTCCAGAAGGATTTCAGGTGATAGAGGAAGTCAGGCTAGACCTTCCCAGACAGAACCTGGGTGGCTTTCATATCCCCCTGTTACCAACACAACCCCTACGACTATAAGGAATAATGAAGAGAAGCATTTCAGAGTGAAGAGCAGGAGTTTCCCTCAGGCTATGGCCGTAGAAATCTCAAAACTTTAGAGCGCAAGAATCGGATGAAGGACTTAGGAAACATTTCTCTGGACTCCTGGGCAGTGTAGTTAAAGAAGTTCTGTGGATGAGCCAGAACATCAAATAGAGCTCTCATCAGCTTCTTGTCCTAGTGAGAAAAATCTCAATTACACAAAATATTTTGCAACTGAAAACAATAAATACACAGACACATGGGAAAATAATGCCATTTTACAGTACCATTAGATGTACACTAGATGGCGACCTTATGCAATTTTAATTAATAACACAAGTATGCCTGAGCGTTACAATTCAATAGACATTAAGACGTTCCCAGAAAATATTAAAATAATAAAATACATAATACAAGTTTATATGACTTTAGAAATGTCGATTTTTGACAAATGCTGTACAAAAGCAGTTTCCCACCTTCAGTATCTCTTGGTGATTCTCTGAAGCATATAACCTGCCATCCCTGACTATGTCTTCAATTAGTTCTTGGTAATCCTCTGAAATCATATAAATAGGACACACCCAGTTCTATATAAAACCAAAGGCAACTATAAAGCAAAAGGCATTTTTCATTAAACTGTTTATTGCTGCTATATCTCTCTCAAATTTTACAACATGCATGGTTTATATGTAACATTTAGCTGAGCTGAAATTCGTACGCATCCTTGAATTACGGCTTTAGAAAATGGCTCGCATCAGCTGACTCCGCTTACCGTCATATGTTACATAAGGGACTTGGAAGCCTTTCCCACTGTTACCCTCGTTGGATCTAAACTGAATCCACAGCTTCTTGGAGCGCGAGGTGAAGGCAATGGGTCGCTCGTATGTCTGACACGTTTCATAAGTCGTCACTGAGTTAGAAAAAGCTGACAAAGAGAGAAACGTGGTCAAAAACACTTTTGTAAGGCTTTGCTTATCAGTGCTTCATGAGGTGACCGTAATAGCTTGCATCCTGTTTTACTTACAGCTTTTCCTCATAACTAGGTAGTCTCCACACTCATCTTCAATTGGAAGGTATATTTCAGGCACCACAATCAGGATTCTCCTCTTGGGCGGAGGGTTAATGGTCCAGGTGCACTCTATATTGGCGGGGTAGTTCCCAGGGTAGTTTGGAGACTCGATGTATCCAGTGAACTCCCCCAGTTCTCCCCCACACTGTCTGTCTGTGAGAGAGCGGCAGACCATTAAGCAAGACTATATGTGCTACTAGTGCCATTCTAGCATTCTAATGATGGTATCTTAGCATAAAGTCATCAAACCAGTCTCTGTAATGTGTCAATCCACAAAATTAGGTGACATTTCTTCAGGTAATTAAGGAAAGCTTTTGTTGAAAGTAACCATTCGGATGGTTTGAACCAAGATTACCCTCAGCACTTGGCTTGCTAATCTGTAAGAACTGCTTTTAGACTCTTGCTTCTCATTCTATTTAACCTATCTGTAGCCTTCAAGACAGTGAACTATGAGATCCTCCTGTCTGCCCTCTCTCAACTGGCATCATGGCAACTACTCTGAGGTGGTGTGACTCTTACCTCCCAGGCAGACCTTTCCAGGTGTCTGGGGAGATTTATCCAAGTATCTGTTAAGTATCATGTATCTAGGTATCAGGTAACAGCTAACAGCTGATGTAACACAAGATTTAGTTCTCTGTCCCTTCCGAATTTCCCTAAATACCACCTCTATAGCTGTCATCCTCCATGTTGCTTTGCCCCTACCATTATTACACAGGTAACATCCAACTTTATTGACTTTCCATCCAGAAGACCGCAGTTTCAGCATTGCAGCTATCCTTTGCTGATCACTATTTCACAATCGTATAGATTTATTTTGAAGTGATTGTATACACAGTTCAATTCCTTGTCCAGGCACTTGTCATCTCAAAACCTGATTACTGTTACTCTTTATTGTCTAGGCTGCCAGCATCTGCTCCCAGGTTGCACCTCTGCTTATGGCTCTCCAGTGGCTTCCTACGGGGGCTAACATCAACTTTAATTCCTTGATACTTGCTTTCAGAGCTATTCATGAAACGGTACCTGTCTACATTGAATCCCTTAACAGGACTTACAGACTAACCCTCTAAGGTCAGCAAGCAAACATCAACCAGGTGATTCCTTCACCACAACAAAACAAATTTCATTCACACCAGGCGTTTTTCATGTTTGATGTGATCAACTGTGGAACAAGCTACACAACTACATCTGCTCAGCAGTCTCTCACAACTAGAGCTGGTTACCGAACTTCGGTACTTTTGTGGTACCGACCGAAATCCTCCGAACCTATTGAGGATCGAAAAATTTATTATGCTCCTCAGGGTTCCAGACTGCAACCATTTTTGGAAATAGTGCAGCTAAATTTCATAACTAGGTGCACCGGTGTGACTTGCAAATATGTCCCCCATATAAGCCTAGTGGCTGACCACATGCTTGTATATCACGTGAAACACCGGGTGAGAGTGAGAATTGATGTGCTGTGTATGCAGGTGTGTGTGTGAGCGAGATCAGAACTCGGTCCGATTGCCGGTCCTCGGAGCATTAACGTGAAGGCGCTTACAGTGATTAATTGCCGATTGTTTGACCACAAGCACCCGCTCTAACATAGAAATTTCACGGAAGTTCAGAAAAAGAGACAGAGCAGATGGGATTATTTTGTACCTCAATAACAATGAATACCTTGTTGCTTGAGTCTCCATTGCCTGTGTGGGCGGTGAATCGTGAGTGGAAAACGAAAGATCGATCTGCTGGCCAGATTAATATATGAATTCTAATCATGTCGCAGGTTGTATAAGTAAAATATAAATAAAAGGTTGTGTCCCATTATGATCGCGATCGCTCCCCCCAGTAATTAACCAACAACTAACACAACGGCTTGTTCAAATAAAAGATGTGTTGTAAAGTTTAATGTATTTTTGTTGTTGCTGAAATTGATTTAAAAACAAACTGGTATCGAGAAAAGTATTGTTCAGGAACCGGTATCAAAATCAAGGTACCATTCTGGTACTCCATCCATCCATCCATTCTCCAAACCGCTTATCCTACTGGGTTGTGGGGGGTCCGGAGCCTATCCCAGAAGCAATGAGCACGAGGCAGGGAACAATCCAGGATGGGGGGCACATTCACACACCATTCACTCACGCATGCACACCTATGGGCAATTTAGCAAGTCCAAATAGCCTCGGCATGTTTTTGGACTGTGGGGGGGAACCGGAGTACCCGGAGGAAACCCCACGACGACATGGGGAGAACATGCAAACTCCGCACACATGTGACCCAGGCGGAGACTTGAACCCGGGTCCCAGAGGTGTGAGGCAACAGTGCTAACCACTGCACCACCATGCCGCCCCCATTCTGGTACTGATACTGAAAAATTCTGAACCATGCCCAGCCCTACTCACAACCTCAAAAAATGCATTATGTATATTAAGAATTAAAATGTATTTAATGTATTAAGATCCATATCTTCTGGAAACACCTCAACTAAACTTGTCCTACCATTGACATCCCCAGCTCTTGGTCATTATTGACTGTCGTATTAAAATGGTTTGCCTTAGCAACACTGCATGCGCTAGTATTTTGCACTTGGATTTAGTGCCTTAGTACCTTAGTACTGCTAAGTACTAAGTGTTTGCTAAACAAAAAACAAATCACAAAAAAATCACAAATGCAACTTTAAACTGTACTGGTGATTCTGCATTTGTGCAAACCACACAGAAAAACTTTGACACAATGTTATATCATTTTGCATTGTAGGAAGAGCAGACATTCTACTTTAAATTATTATTTTGATGTATATTCCACATAATCTGTTTCCTTAACTTAGACATTAAGATTTCGAGCAGATGTGTTCTCACTGTGTGGAAACCTGCCTGCATTGCATATGGGGGATGTAAACACCTACTCTTGCATTGTGTGATGTTGGTGGAACCATCAAAGTCAGTCATGGTGTTTCCCGGACAGGCCATGCAGTAGCTCTGCCCAAACTCGCCCTGGTAAGACCCCGGCGGACACCGGATGCAGCGGTGCGTGCTGGTGTTGTAATAATGTCCAGGTGAGCAGTGAACTGTAAGGAATAAAATCATGCTGATCAATCATTGCTATTGCTATCCATTAGTTAATATTCTGCCATTGTCAGAGATGCATATCTTTACCAAACCAATTCATTAGGATACTTGCTTGGACTAGAATTTAGGTTCTTTGAACAGAATTTAAGTTATTTTCTTTGTGGAGAAAAAATTAAAACCGCCATTGGTGTGGTAGTAGGACACTGGAAGCCAGTACATTCGACTGAACGTTGGGCTTTCAGTTGCCTGTGGAATGGACTGCCATTCTCTCACCCTTGGTCTCGCAGTCCTGGAAAGAAACAGCTCCAGCATGTTTGGTGGCAAGGTTTCCTCCACATGGGAAGCAGGTGGTGCGACCGACCTCAGGCTGGTAGGAACCCGGGGGGCACAGTGAACAAGGCACAAAGCCATCAGAGGAGTAGTGACCGGCAGGACACTGACCTTGGAGAGCAAACAAAGACACGACACAACTCTGAACAAGTTTTCAAATACCAGAAGGGTGTTGGTTTAAATTCCCTGCATCATGCTATAATGCATTATATAGCCAAAAGTAAGTAAACAACCCTAATAATTAGAGGAATTGGTCAATAAATCTACACATGCTGGCATGAGTGTATAATTAAGCACACAGCCATACAATCACCAGCAAGACAATGGCAGCAGAATGGATGGTCATACAGGAGAGGTTAATGACTTTAAACCTGGCACATAATATGATTCCATCTTCCCAACAAGTTTGTCCTGCTATACAGCTGCCCTGTTCAATAGCAAATCAGATCATTGTAAAGTGGAAACGTCTGGCTACAGGTTTGGTTTCAAGTGCTGATGACGCAGGCTCACAGAAAGGGACCCGATTCGCCAGCCTGAATCCCACCTGCAATGTTCCAACATGTAAAGAAAAGTTTCCCCCAAAGAGCACAGGCTATTACAGCAATAAAGAATGGACTGATGTTACAGTTATGCCATTGGTTTCAGAATGAGATGTTGGACAACTGTTGTCCAAAAACGTCTGACCATTTTGTGCATTATCCATCATCTAAGAGTCCTTTCTTTCCACATACCCTGAATGGCCTTTAACAAAACTAGCTGCAAGTAAGATTCTCTGATAGCTCTTTCTGTTTAGTCTGTTTGAAGAAAGTGGGAGATGGAATCTGCTGTGCAGCCGTTAACTGGATGACAGAGCAAAGTTTGTGGAACCAAAACATGGTGGCTTATTTCAGTGCTGTGCTCAGCCACCACGAATCAAAAAGAGGCTTTCTGCTGCGGCATAGGTGACTATTCAATCTGTGAGATCTTTATCGAAGCTTTTAGCTTCCTTTGTGTTTCAGAACCTCACAAGAGGTTTAATTCATAATCTTTGGAAGTGGTCTAGAAAGACACAGTGGGACTTATACAGCTCCACCAATACATAGGAAATAAGAGTGTTGTCATTACTTACCAATTAATACAAACTAATATTAGTATTAGTACTTTTCTAAATCCTGTGAAATTTCTTGTTAAGGTCATAGCTTATAATGCACTGATGAAAAGGCATGTAACTCTACCACCAATTGACCAAATAATGTCTCTGACTCTTACCTCCACACTCTGAGATGTTTCGGGCCCCCACTCTCCAGAGATTTCTGGCCCCTTCTGGTCTAGGACAGATTTCGCATGACACTTGGCCTTCTTCATCTTGGTATGTTCCAGCTGGGCAAAGTACACACCTCCCCTGCTCGCCATCATAGTACATTCCAACGCTGCAGCTCACTAGGTAGGGGGAAGGAATTTAAAGGGACTGGATGAGGAACCAGAATGATCCCTGGCCACCTTAAGAACTTTTCATTAAGTTGTTTAAATAGCAAATACAAACGTAACTAAGTCGGTTATGGAAAAATAATCAAGCAGTGAGTAGGACTCCTCCAAAGCTGCCTTTCCAGTCAACATTAAACGTTTTCCTGCACCTCAACAATCAGAAACACGTGTGACTTTGAGCAAAACGAATAAAACCTACCGCTGTTGAAAATACGTACTACTGTGACTGCGATTAATGTGGCAACTGCAATCTGGCTTGTGGCTTGACCTTACTCAAGCATCTTTGACACTTTTTAATGGAAACTCTTTGATATAGCTCTACAGAATTACTGGTTTGCTTGCGTTGTCTTTCTGCAGAAAACGAGTGAAATTTTGGCTGGGAAGAAGGGGATCTGTCTCGCCTCAGAGAGCTTTTTTGAAGTCTGAGGAATATCTTGCAAGTTATTTCAATTTCTATAACTGGGAAGTCAAGCACACACACTTGTAAGGGTTAACTGGCAGAGGGCCCTTCACCTGCACCCCCCAGAGCCGCCCGCCGGTGAACCACTCACACTGGGATAACGAGAGCGCTGAGCCCTAATGGCGTACCTATTATACATGCCTCAGCAAATTGCTCGATTCTCAGAAGAAAGAAAATGTCATTCTCTCAGGAGCAGTTCATTTTTTCACCTTTTGTTTATCCTGAATGACCATGAGGAACCAGCATCACATTGTCTTCAGCCGCTTTTATTTGATGGGGGTGGGAGGATGGGGGGGGAGGTGGAGAGAGTGAGATAGAAAAAAAACCTTGAAGCCTTTCAAATGCAAAAGGGTGATTCTATAGAGTCCTCGAATTGATGGCCCCAAAGAGGTTTAAAGGACTTTTCAATGCTATTCAGCCCCGCAGCTCTTGCCCACTTGATGACATAGGCAAACACTATGGTATCACAGTGGTAAGGAGCTGAACCCAATAAAAGGGGTCAGGATTCCGACTCTCCTCATTCTCTTCTTCCCAATCGCTCCCCGCCATTCGCAAAAAGGGGCCCAAACAGCTGATGCTAATTGATTCCCATGGTGTCGATGAAGTCAATTCTCCCTAGCAGTTCACCGGCTGGGGTCACGCCAGCCGAGGCTGCAAGGGGGGGGGATTTTGGTCACTTAGACCCTCCACTGGAATACACAGTGCTCTACCGTGTCTCCCCAGCCAAAAACAAACAGGCTAACAAGCCGCTACAATGCTGACAAAGAGGGAGATAGCGGCAGAAAGCCGCTAACTGGCACGGCTTCGAGGGCGGCATGTGTTTGTTTTGCTGTTTTGTGTCTGTTTTGGCTTTTAACATCTCACACTAAAGGCTCTAGAGAAACATGTGCATGCTAATTAAGTCTCGATGATAACTGCGACACACGGCCACAGTAAACATGCACGTTGATGGGATGTCTGGAGAGCGCCGCACGGCTATCGCACCGATCGCACCAGCATGCAGCGCTCCTCTGAGAGGCAGTGACCCCAGCGGTGAGGCTACCTCTCCATTGGCGCACTGGGGAGCCACACTGGGATTTACAGAGGAGTGGGCAAACTGAAAGGGACTAACTGCACTTAGTGATTGGAGCCAGAGGGGGTTGTGAGGTGGGGTGGGGGGCTGGAAGGGAGGGGTGAGGGTGGGAAGGAAAAATATATAGTTCCTCTGGCAGCAGGGGGGATGTGAGTCTCATTGAAGATGTTTGTGAAATAAGTGCAGTGCCTCTGCTAGTCTGTCTGTTCAACATCGCCACCTTTAACTGGAGTGCAGTGACACTGAGATCAGGTTATGACATGACTGAACAGATGACATCATTTACATGGGCATATCTCAGAATTGTTTTAAGGATAATGTCTGACCTGACCTTATCCTGGCCGATTAAAAAAGCTTAGTTTGGGGTGCAGGATTACAATGAAAGGAAATTGTCTTAAGCGTCATTACGACTGAAGCATTTAGGGCGATACGGTCTCAGTGGGAACTCGACAAATGGGGGGAACCGAACAACCCCCAAGCCAGGCGATGAGAGGGTACTTCATGGGGGGGGGGGCAATGACCAGTGTAGCCTGGGAAAAGGCAACCTTGTAGAGTCCACAAAAGGTGACAGATTTCTATAACCAAAGGCAGATTCAGTCAGGGCACTTTCACCCTAAAACAACAGCACTTCAACCCCTGTTTGTTGGTAGGGAAACGTATTTACCACCTTTGTTTGCTGGCCCAGCCAAGTGGACCAGAATACGTACCGCACTTCTGGTTCAGCAGCACCTGTCCCGTACCGCAGAGCTCCGGCGTCTCCCTGGCCGGGCTCACCATCTTCCCCATCTGGTACTGCAGGCCGGCGAAGTGCAGGTGAAACTGCTGCCGGTTGATGGACTTGCGCAGGGTGCGGATAGTCTTGCGCAGGCGTTTCTGGGCGCGGCGGCGCACGCAGCCCAAGTCGCAGCTCTCTGTGCCAAAAGGAATTTATGTCCCTATGGGACCTACTACTGCACGAATTTAAGAGCATCTCAGAGAGTCAGACTCCCTTCAAAGCACCATGACTAGTACACATTCAATCCCCCAATGAACTGCTGTTCCTGGCGAGAGCCAAAACGGGAGAAACCAACCTGTTACCTCCTCTAAGTTCACATCCAGCTCGAACTCCGCCGTGATGGATGAGCTGTCGCCTTCTCCCACTTTGCGGCCGTGACGACTGCGCGGCCAGTGGTCCGAGGACACACAGCGCAGGCTGACGAAGCTGAAGTGGACATTCTCCGTGACAGGACTTTTTCTGTCTGTCAGCAAAGAGACACTGTCAGTAACTCTGAAGTATCCTCCAGCAAATTAGAATCTCGAGATCAAAGATGTACCTTAAAGAAACTTTCAAAAATTCAAAACATCTTTTAGAAGCTTTGAAAACCTTTGAAATGGATTAGAGTAAAGCCCAGGAATTGAAAGGGAATTTTTCACACCACAAAACAACAGGTTTTTTTCCAACTGGTTTTATAAGCGTCAACATTTTGACTTTTATAATAAACCGTTTTTTATGGCAACGTAAAATATATATGAAGCAAAATTCATTATTCTTAAAGTAAACAACAAAAACCGTTATGAGACCAACTGAGAAAGAAAAGCTGCTAAAAAAGTTTTCAGCAAAGGGCTGAGTTTTTGTTAAATTTAGTCTTTTCAATGCCATGCTTTGCATTGTACACTCTTATAGAGAGTATAAAACTTTCTGTTTCATCAGTTTATTCAGATTGTTCATTTCAATAATTCAGATTTAGTGTCTTACTCAAGGGTTCAACAGCAGTATCCAGATTTAACCTGCAGCCATCTGGGGTGTTTATGTGTCTTCTATACCTGACAAAGCAGCATTCATGCCCTGTTTCAGCTTCTCTTGACTCCTTTTCAAATTGCATTTCCCTGTGCCTGCATTAAATGTAGCCGTGGTTCTTATGCGGGGCAGCATCGTCATGTCTGATTCTATAAGAAGAAGGACACATTAAAGCAGTTTACCTCACTGCTGTAACAGTCCTTGTCAGGCTGTGGGCTCTAACAAAGTCGCGACACGGGGCCGGGGCAGAGCTGCCACGGGGGCGTACTCGCCTGAGCACTGAGATCCGCTCTGGTTCCTTTGTCCTCTAGTGGAGCAGAGTAGCGGCATTCCACAGGTCACCGTGTAGGAATCCTCAGTCCCTGCGAACCACAGAAACCCAGGGAAAACAGAGATAAACACAAGATAGAATGGATACAGAGAGCGCAAAAACAGGTGGCAAGTCGAGACGTGAAGGGCAGCCATCAGTGATTCTTACCACCGCTAATGTGAACCTGGGACTGGCAGTTGAGGAGGCAACGGTCACTGCCTTCCACCTTAGTGCAGTTCAGTGTCGGCTTCACAGGGGCTCTAGATGCTGCCTGATCATCTGCTCCTATAAGAAATAAAACCATAATCACAATAACCTCTAATGGATGATGTGCAGTGATTAGCAGTGAAGGAAACAGAAAGTGGAGGGATTACAGCGACAGTGCCGCCTTGTGATCAGCCTGAAAGCTGCAGTGCATGGATACAGTGAGGGCTGACAGACAGGGGTCACACTGGCGGAGTTTCTTACGGATGCAATCCTTCTTGTTCCAGTGCAAACTGAAGCCGGCATGGCAGTGGCACAGGAAGCTGCCCATCGTATTCTCACAGCCGTGCTGGCAGCCCCCATTGTTCACACTGCACTCGTCGATATCTGCGGAGGGGTGTGGCCAATGGGGCAATCGCCACGAGCCTTCGGTTACCCTTCACAGCCAGACCCTCACTGCCATATAATCTTTACATGACGTCTTTGACCATTCATTATTTTTTTTATGTTGTGCTTTGCTGTAGTTACCATTGTAAAAAAAACAAGCCTGGGAATTTGAGAAATGATTCGATAAAGGCCTATCTCAGTACAGTGCATCTTACCTCCACAATGGGCCAACCCATACAAGATGTAGCCCTTATTGCATACACACTGGAAACTTCCGGGGGAGTTCACGCATGTGTGCTCACAAGTCCTCTCAAAGAAGCACTCATCTATATCTGCAGTGGGAGACAGTGGCTCATCAATGGCGCAGTCGTTTCACCCTCCACTGGCAATGTGTTGGTGGGTGGCGGAGGGGGGACGGGGGGGGGGGGGGGGACTTATCACAGAATATGGTTACAATAAATTCTCGCATCATACATTTAAAGCTTAAGAGATAACAGCTCAGAGATAACTCCCAAGCCTCCTGTCAGAGTCACAGGAAGGAGTCTTCCAGCAGTCACTGTATCGAGGTGGCCATCTTAGCATTTTACAGAAACACATCCTAGGAGTTAGCACTATTACATTTCCCGTTAAAGATCTTCAAAGGAATCCAGCAAGTCACCACTGGTGTTGTTTGTAGGTGTTCTTCATAGCAACCCCCCCCCCACCTCCCAGCAGAGACACAAAGAAGCCAAGGAGTCTTACCCTGGCAAGAGCGCTCATCGGTGAGGAGCTTAAAGCCCTTCCTGCAGCTGCACTCGAAGCTGCCTATGGTGTTCCGGCAGAACTGCTGGCAGCCGCCATTGTGGACAGTGCACTCGTCTATGTCTGAGGCAAAGGATTATGGGTAACAATGGGTAAAGGATTATCGGTACATGTTCCTTTTACAATGGAGCAGCCTGAACATGTGAAGATAAGTTTCTCGTGATTTAGATTAATGTCAAAACCAATGTTTACAATGAATAATAATTAATCATTACTTACAAAGTTAACTAAATAACAGCATGGTTAATCTTAAACATCAACCATTTGTTGCCTATGCTAACGCATTCTTGCATAAAATATAAATAGAAACTCACTAAGTCACAACATGCACAGAAATGATATCCAATTTGCTAGGATGCCAGCAGAGATGGTACACATATGTCACTGGGAGGTAAATCTCCCCACACAGCATGGAGCCACAGCCTGACGCCCAACCTTTGCATGTCTTTCCATCAGGCTGCAGGGTAAAGCCCACCGGACAGCTGCAGCGAACCCCAGTGGACGTGTCTTTGCAGGTGCAGTCGCAGCCGCCGTTGTTCACAGCGCAGGTTTCTGAGAGGAGAAGGGTGACAGGAAGGTGTCACAATGGGCCTGTCAAAATCACGGTGACAAAATAAGCCACAAAATGGCTGCAGGTAGAGATGAAGACCCACTGCTTGGTAGACAGGAAGATTCTGTGCTGGTGAAATCCACTCACTTCATACAACGACAACAACAACAACAATAATAATGACAATTGCACAGTTTTTAAGGTCAACACCTTTATAACAGTTTATGAGTTTGCATGTCCCCTTCATGTTCTGTTTGATACCATTGGGTAGTCAGGTTCCCTCCCCCAGTCCAAACTACCTGCTGTTGCTAGTTGCCAATTTGCCCATAAGGTATGTGAATGTCCCTGCTATGGACTGGCATCCCGTCCAAGGGCTGACTCAGATAAGCGGTTAGATGATAAATGGATGGATGGAAGGATGGATGGATGGATGGATGATAATACTAACATCACTACCTATGCTCTTTGAGCCTCAGCTCTTACCCTCCTTTCTTAGCATCATTCATCTCTTATTGAAGTCCAATCTTTCACAGGGACATTACACTGTGTGTAGATCATTCGCAGGGACATTACACTGTGTGCAGATCTTTCACAGGGACGTTACACTGTGTGCAGATCATTCACAGACACAGTACACTGTGTGCAGATCTTTCACAGGGACAGTACACTGTATGTTTATCTTTTGCATGGACATTACACTGTGTGCAGATCTTTCACAGGGACGTTACACTGTGTGCAGATCTTTCACAGGGACATTATACTGTGTGCAGATCTTTCACAGGGACAGTACACTGTATGTTTATCTTTTGCATGGACATTACCCTGTGTGCAGATCATTCACAGGGACATTACACTGTGTGCAGATCTTTCACAGGGACATTACCCTGTGTGCAGATCATTCACAGGGACATTACACTGTGTGCAGATCTTTCACAGGGACATTATACTGTGTGCAGATCTTTCACAGGGACAGTACACTGTGTGCATATCTTTCACAGGGACAGTACACTGTATGTTTATCTTTTGCATGGACATTACCCTGTGTGCAGATCATTCACAGGGACATTACACTGTGTGCAGATCTTTCACAGGGACATTACCCTGTGTGCAGATCATTCACAGGGACATTACACTGTGTGCAGATCTTTCACAGGGACGTTACACTGTGTGCAGATCTTTCACAGGGACGTTACACTGTGTACAGATCTTTCACAGGGACATTACACTGTGTGCAGATCTTTCACAGGGACATTCAACTGTGTGCAGGACCTGCACTCACAGAGACAGTCACCGTTTGAGGAAGTAAGTCAGGCTTAAGTAATGAAGACAACATTACATATTGTGTTAGAGAGGTTTTTGGAAGGACATCTAGGCTTATAAAGCTAAAATGCTTTCAAGTTAAAAATGTTCAGTCCTTAGAAGTTTGGATGGTTTTAGATATTTCTCATGGTGTCACTGCATCTACCATTTTATTGCATCACCAAGCCAGTAATTTTATAAGTGGTCCATTTGCAGTTAATTTCTTTGGTCTGACTTAAAGACCCTTAGAAGTCTGAAATTCTGCTGAAAGACACAAAGATCAGGATGAAAGCTATTATTTTCTGTCTACACAGCTTTATAATTAAGCCAAAATATTTCAGAAAGGCATTCATGAAACGTTGTGAAGTTTAAAGCAGATTTATAACCACATCCATAAATATTATGAAGCATCTATAGAACAGTGGTACTCTGCTCTGTCCTGATAGTAAAACTCCACCCTGGTTTCATTCCAGTTTAGCACTGAACCCAGTTTCATTATCTGAACTGTCAGTTGCACAAACACATTGATCAATTTTTTTAATCACTTTGCGATAAATTCAATACCTGTGGACTTTTATAAAAATAACATTTATTTTGTTCCTCCTTAAAATAAATTAATTACAAATACTGAATCTATCATTACTTAATTCTGAGTCTTAAAAATCATTAAACAGCTGAATAGCTGAAGTTTAACACCATTTTGTTTCAGACACTTATTTCACAAATGATTAACTTTGCTCTCAATTCTCTAATTCAACTAATATCTCTAAAATATAATGTGTACAATTTATTTATGTCAAAACCAAATGCAATAAACATTATTATAACATTACTATATAAACTGATGCAAACTGACTAATATTTGTTTTGATGGTCGTTATAAATCCGTTTATTTTGTTTATAACCTGATAATAACATAACAGTGAACTGATCTGCGAAAATGGGCTTGTGGAAATCAGCAGCATGCCAACTCTGTTTCTGATCATATTGTAGGTATAAATAGAAAATGCAGCCCATGAAACAAAGGGCTGTTTACAGTAGCGCGTTATACTGAGACGTTGCTGAAGGTGCAGCATCCATAGGCAGCCAGAGGAGCATAAAATTACCCATCAGCAGCCGCCGCTTCACCCGCTTGTCCACTTCGCCCAGGAGCGTGGCGTTGTGCTCAGAGCCTTCTGTCAGGGACTCGTCCCGCTCTGTGGCAAGGAGACAGGAGCAAGCGGCCGACAGCATGACATCAGCGAACAGACAAGAAAAGCCGGCAACAGTCATACTGCCTCCTGTCCACAGACGCTGGCAGGATCACTTACGCTATTGGGCGTACATGTGGCCCTCCAATCAGGGCACAGTCAGGTAAAAAAAAAAACAGACACAGATGACAGCATGACCGCCTTCTGCTACTATTACATAACAAGCGCAAAATGGACAAAACAAGAAAACAGACATATTTCTAACAATCATTCCTGACAAAGACATTGGCACGTCTTCTGTTCCACAGAAAACAATCGACAGACACCATGACTATGCCACTGAAGAATGGGGCTGAAGGAAGCGACTATGGGTAAACTCCGCAGTGAAACACACAGATTCACTATCTGCCCGCCTGCACGTCTCAGAGTAACAGAGGCCTGTTTACGCTTACACCGCACAGTTGACATTGTGCTTATGTCAGATAAAGCAGCGACTACTGATAGGGTCTGTATCAGTGAAATACTCTTATGATTTGAGATGTATTTGGAGACAGCGAGCAAATAATGGCAGCGCCAGACAGGCACTACAGGCACAGACAAGGCCACAAGGCTCCATACGGCCTGATTGCTATCAGACTGCTGGCAGGGGACAGGAAAGAAGCTGGAGAGTGAGGCACCAGAGCAAAGGGCTGGTCAGGCGGGGAGGACTGCTGCCGTGCCCAAAAGGGGAAGGTCCAGGAGACAGAGAGATGTGTGTCTGGGGGCCAGGGCGAGGGGGGGACGCCCCTGACATGACCAAGGAAAGTATTAAGGTTTTATTGCAATGGGGGTGTAACCAGAAATGAATGGTAGTATCTGGTAGTGGCGGGCGACAGAATGATACTTTATTATTATCCATGAGACGAATTTCAGAGATACCGGAGAAGCATGAAATAGCACAACACTTACATTTAATGGGATTTCTTAGACACTTTTCTCTAAAGTGACGTACAAGTGAGGCAAAATTACATTACAAACATATGTGCTGTTGAGGAGTCTGTTGACATAAGTGCAGCTAGTCAGAGCTTCCAGTGAATGGTCAGGCACAACTTCACACTGGTCCCAAAAGGTTCTACTTTGATTCTGTGGGAATGGTTTGGATTTGCAAAATCCAATGTGGACCAATCTACTGTAATGTATAAACTCTGCAAGGATACTGTTCATATAGCAGATGGCAAAAGAACCAATTTTATTTATCTATTATTATTTGTTCGCATTTGCTCTAAACTGAGATCAAGTGTGTACAGTGAACAGTGCACAGTGAACATTATTTAATGTTCTTTTGAACTCACAACTTTTAACACTTTAGCATAAAAAAATTTGTTTATTTTATGTGTACAATATTTAACATAACCTTAATAATTAATGAAGTTTATTATAATAATACTGCAAGCAGAGGTTCTAGTAAGGATAGAATTGCTGGTTACGTGAGAAAACACTCATTAATACATAGATTTCAATTTGCGAACAAAAAAAAAACCATGACGTATATTGTGGATCATGAATCTAACTAAAAATATAGCAATATGACATTTTGGCCATATCACCCCCACCCCAGTATATAGTACAGCAGTATTTATAGTATAGTATAGTATAGTATAGTATAGTATAGTATAGTATAGTATTATAGTGATGTACAACATAGTATATACTAAAATAGTACTATGGAGTATAATATATAGTACAGTAACTATGGGTCCAAAAATTATTTAGGACCATGAAACCCTCAATGGTTTCACCCAGTCAATTGGTTTTCCAAAGTACATATATGCTGTCATACATTTTAATAAATGGCCCCAAGCATCCCTCATCTATTTTATGCAGTGGTTACCCTTTCTGTTATGAAGTTCTTCTTACCTACACAGGATCTCCCATCAGAGTGCAGGGCGTACCTCATATGACACCTGCATATAGGCCCTTGCTCTGTATCCTCACATATGTGCTGACAACCTCCATTTCCATGGTTACAGGTTACTGGACAAGAACACAGAAGGCACATAGGTTTGTGAAAAGTCTCAGCACTTTCTCTGACAGAAGAACGCATTTCAACCGAGCCATCCATGGATTGTGTGAGCAGAACGAAGGCACGTACGTGTGCAGCCCCTCTGGTTCTTGGCCAGCTCAAAGCCAGGCCGGCACTCACAGGACACGCCTCCCTTGGGCGTCTCCTTGCAAATGTGGGCACAGCCGTGGTCCTTATTCATGCAGCTAAGCCCCTCTGGTGAGAGGAGGGAAACAAAGAGGGTCAGCATCATGCAACAGCATAAAGCACCAAGCAGTAAGACACCATAACACGGTAGAGCAGGGGGGTTTCTAGCTATTGAAAAGATCAAGTTTACCTGAGGCTTGACTATTTTTATTTTTGAAGGAAGATAATAGGCACCAAGACTAAAATACTTGGGGATAGGCTTAATATACTCGGGGCTATAGCCCCGAGTGATCGCGACTAACGACGCCCTTGGCCTCCACCATATTCCAGGAACTTTATAGATGTTAAGAGACACAAGAATCAAAACTCACTCACTGTGCACAAGTGTGGAATTCAAGTACATTCCCTCAGTACAAATCAGCATACACCCCTGTAATACCAACATGTGATAAAGAGTCCAGCTCCTTAACCGCAGTAGTATGTACTTCTAGAAGATTCTAATGTAAAATACGCTTTTTCTAAGGATCCTCACGACTGCGGCTTGTTTCATCAGCGTGGAAAACACTGTGGCTGAATTATGCTCATATATTATGGGACTGGCATCCCATCCCGGCCCTATGCTTCCTGGGATAGACTGTAACACTGAGTGAGAGATTATGGAAGATGGATACATTACATGAGGTTGTCTAAAAGGAGGCACGGAAACTTCACATAAATTCATGACACATCATCCATCAAATGCCTCTTTCCACGACAGAGAATCACGAACGATGCCTATGATCTATTTGTATACTTAAAGAGATGCTTCCTAACCACTGCTGGCTCTCCTTAAAACCCATTATCTATGAACAAGTAACTGGATCAGAAACAGTCCATGGGCAGCTGTTATGCTCAGTGTAAATTTTCAGAGAGGTCTCCCTTGAGAAGGAAAACATCGTGATGGGATTCCCATTTTTGTCCCGAGCTTGACGCCACTCGATGGAGCGTGAGTGGATCCCGCCCCAGCCACAGAGTAGGGCTTTGCACCCAACGTATGAATGCGGCAGACCGGTCAGACACACGGGCTAAATGAAGCGGGCCGGAGGAGCGTTATTCAAGCATATCAAAGGGGGTTTGAGGGGTAAGAGCAGCAAATCGCAAGGGACAAAGGGCTGGACCCATCTGTGGGGAAAGCAAAAGGTTTCCCTCTGAGGCATGAGGTTTCAGAAGTACAGAAACAAACATGGGGGGAGGTGCCCCCGCTCTAAATGGCTCTCCAGCTAATGTCGACTTGAAATGCTTTAAGAGCTTTACTTTACAAGACACCCTTCAGGGTCCCTCTCACATTTGTTTGCCAAGCCAGCGGTGAGATACCTTCCCAGAGACACTTCGAGTTGTTCCGTCTTTTCAGAACCCGAGCTGCAGTGGTTCAGCTGCCTTTTTTCTTAAAGCGTAAATAGGTGGTCAGATTTGAGTCCTTAAAATCATCCTTGTCATTAGCTTGCATGGACTGGGTCAGCAGTGAAGGTGAACCTCAAGCTTTGATGTTACATTAGTTTTGCAGGTTGCAGTGAGGAACTGGCACTCTTTACCTGTGGCAAGAGAGACTGCTGGTGCTGTGTAACCATATACGGCAAGAAGGGTCGCACGCCTTAAACCAAACTAACCGAGAAACAGTCACACAACAATACATGCGGATGAGAAACCATTGCACACGTTAAAAAAAAGTGCTTTATTCTCATCTATGACATCGCTCACAAAGGCCTGAGGTCTGCAGTTATTAACTTGTTTTTGTTCCCAGGGACCTGAATCTTCTTTTCCCACAGCATGAGTCTTTTGGGGCCGGGCTACTATAGATAATACCAGAAAAGGGCAACCCAACTTAAAAGCCATCACCCCCATTGTGGTGTCAATCACACACTTATATGTGAGCGTTTACAAATTAGCTCCGTAAATCTGCACTGAGACCCTGACACTGCCAAACGGCCGCATCCCCGGGCTTCCCAGATACTCCGGCAACAGTTTAATTTCAGCGGCGCTGTTTGCGATTGAATCGTTGACCTGCCCTCTTGTCTGAAATTTCATTAAATATTTTCTATTCACTTCTTAATGAAAGGATGTGCTGCACAGAGATGATTTCAAATCTATGCTGGAGCGGCTGCAGTACGCATCTCCCTGAGCAACCCTGAGACAGGGACGTGGGTGACAGGCGACTCGAGACTCACCCACGGAGCGGTGGATGCAGGTGTGCTGGTTATCGCTGAGGAAGAAGCCCTGCTTACAGCGGCACTCATAGCTGCCCATGGTGTTGACACACTCCTGCTGACAGCCACCATTGTTGAACATACACTCGTCCACATCTAGGAAGAGAGAGACCTTCAGAAAGGTGCATTTAGCCAAACGACTCAGTCCCCATGTAACTGGGAATACTGGTAGAAATATATCTCAAAATCAATTAAAGCAATTGCAGCATTATATGTGGATGGTGTTTCAATTTCAAATGTTCTTTATTATAGAAGTATTCAAAAACACCAATTAAACCTTTGTTGTTTTGTAAGATTTTTCACCATATGTTTCAATATTTCAGCATAATTGCTTATAATTTCATAAGAATTTCTATAAGAAGCAATCGATTTTTCATCTGGCACATAAAATTTCATGAAAACTTTCCAAATAAACATATATTTTTTGACGTCCTGTGGACTGTTGCCTTAAAAAATATTCTTTTGTTATGAACTTTGTAAGTATCAACCATGTTCAGTTTTTATTCATTTATTTATTTAATTTGGGACAATGAAAATTGCAGTTCTCCAGAAAAATTACAATACTGTAAAAACATCTGTCTTACATCGTTGAAGTCTGACAGAGAGCACTAGCGGATTTCTGTACCATAATGCATCTTAAGTGCGTCTCACCTAGACAGTTATGTCCATCATGTGCCAACATGAATCCGTCGTGGCACGTGCACCGGTAGTTGCCCGGTATGTTGCTGCATTCGTGCACACATCCGCCGTTGTACTCGATATCGCATTCATCAATATCTAAGAAAAGGACACAAATTAAGTTTTATGAATAGAGTGTATTATAAAAATTATAAAGCAATATAATCAAACTCCTTTGCCAGCAAGCAATATGAAATTAAACGTTCAGACGATTTATCAAACGCGAAACAAAATGTTAACAGTTCATTATGATATAAAGGCAATACTGCGATCTTCATAATTTTTAATTTTGGCAAGCAATGCTAATTGACTGGACACACACTGGCGTTTACCTTCGCATTGTGTCCCGTCCCCCGTAAAGCCCGCTTTACACGTGCATTTGTATGAAGCCGGTGTATTCTGACAAACAGCGTCAATGTGGCACACATCCCTTCCTTCCAGGCATCGGTCTGTATTTGTTATGATTAAAACCGCAAACATTTTCTATATGAATACGTATGACATGCTGTTACATCCGTTTAATTATATATTAGCTCCACCATTCATAGGCCATATAATTAAAACATAGTCCGTTTAACAACTGTTTCAAAAATGATGCGAAACATCTTATACAACAAATATTTAGAAGTTTATCTCGTATACTTAGTCCCATTTTAGTTTGCTGCTCGTTATTTACAAACTTCAAACAAAAGACACGATTACATTTGTTTTCAAACTACATTTCTGAAGGCAGAATATTCAAAATGCACTTAATAATAAATGCAGAAACATAACTGCATAAATAATATCATGATAGTGTATTTTGAATATTTTATCGAAAATAACAGCGTAAAATTAAATTAAAGGCATAATAAAAAAGAAAGGAGCGGCAATCGGGTGAATGAAAAGTGCAGTCGGGTAAAGTGCGACGACTTACCTCGATTCTTTCCAAGTCCGACACTTTGGTGAGTATTTAACAAGAGCAAAAACAAACAAAAGTCCCTCGCAGTACAAATAGCTGCCATAGTGATACGATCCCGCGTCTCCGTACGGACGCGTTACACTGAGGAGTTAACGAAGTGTCTGCCTCATTTCCATCCGACCCTGTCAAGCGACTTAAGTTAACGAGGGTTTGAGAGGAAGAAGAATGTGTGTCGGTGTGTGTGTGAGTGTCGGTGATGGGGGGGGACGCTTAGGCATTAGTTCCCCCACCGACTCTTTGGGGCCAATTTCGATGCAATGTATGATTTGATCTAAGCCTACTTCATAAAGTATTATGCAGTTATTAATGATTAAAGTTTATGGAAGTGCTGCTTTTCTTGGGGTGTCACGTACAGCTGATTTTGTGGAACTTGTGTAATGGCGATTTTATTTATTTGTTTGTTATTTTGATTGCTTAACAATGACCAGTGCTCAAAAAGATTAACTCAGATTAACGTTAAAGCGCGCACTTCCTTTCAGATGCCTTCAAAGGCGGCGATATTCGGGGAAAGTGTTTTGAAAAGGGAATGTTTCTATTTCTCTGAATTTCCGGTGTAAGTGTACGTGAGAATAAACAACAATATTTTATAATTATATCGCGTTGCGTATTTTTATTTGATTTTTATTTGTATATTAACTCCAGTGGTGATTTACAGGTTGAGTTTGGCCTTTGTATTTAATATATTAAACCTACAAAGGAATCCTTAATCCCTTTAACACTGTTTTAAAGCCACGCGTAAATTGCGGTCTTGTGGGCCCCTAACAAGTAAAATCCATATTTCTCAAGTTGGAATTCAAGTATCGAAATATAAGAGGTTAAAGTACGCTGACCAAGGTTTTAAATCATTAAAAGGAAAAAGACGTGCAAGCAATCATGGGTGATTTTTTTTAGTTGCCCTGCAATAGTAACATGGGCGAGTCACTCACTGCGATGCAACTAAATGCTTCGCAGCGCCTCTGCGAAAGGCCATACACTCCTTCTTACGTTGGGCGATGGCGCCACCCTGTGGCAACTGGACGAAACATCAAAAGATTAATCACTTTTCAGTGTTGGTAAATCACGCCGCTTATTTTGTCATTAAACGGGAACCTTGTAAATGTCCAACTGTTTTCTGCTAACATGCGTACGGTCTTAATTCTTGCCATTGTGTCGTTCGTATTGGTTATGCTAAGTTACAGTATATTTGCGGTATTAATGCATCCATCCAGCAACCTTCCATCCGCTTATACAGTAGACAGGTTGCAAAAAAATTAGGCATGCCAACGATAAAATTGTCCACATGCAGGAAATCGGTGGTTTATCGGCAGAACGAGTAGAAACGAGTAGAAAAGGGGATCGGGAGTGTCTGCAGGTATGGGCTGGGGAGGGGCCGTACGGGAGAAGAAAATCCCCGCTATATGAGCAACACAGTCCATCTCACACCCCCGATACTGAAGGTGTTATCCACCGAGCTACCTTGCTGCGTGTATGAGTTTATGTTTGTAAAAATATTTTCCAAACATTTTGCTTTGTTTTCACAATTTAATGAAATTTAAAACCACAAACAGTCCACTAACAGACTTAATCTCCAAGGAACATTTACACATTTAATGGAATTCAGCAGATTACGAAGCAGGGATTATTGCATGTATACAATGGGGCATGCAAATTGCATGCGCTTCGCTCACATATTCTGAACGCGTAGGGGTATTGCCATCACTGAGCTGAGTACTGCAGTACCAAATAATACTAACGGACTAAAATAGCATGTTTTTATCGGTGATATGAAACATAAGATAATTATTTTAATACTTTATTAAATATTTAATTTTTTAAATCAGCAAAAATATAGATGAAATATATGAAATAGCATCATGTTTAACTCCCAAAAAGTGCACAAAAAGTTTTTACAGCATCAGGAAAGTTTATTTTGTAAAATAAATAAATATAAATTATAGCAGAAATCGATGGAAACTACAATGGAATAAAAAAAAGCACATTTTAAATGACTTTAAATCTGAATCAGCAATATTTCTACATTTGGTATTAAACTTGTAATCCAAATGTTCTTATGTTACTATAATAAAGAAAAAAATTACCAATATTTAATGCTGGTAAAATTATCCAACCCGCTAGGGAGACGGAGCATTAGTGAGGCATTGTCACAAAACTAGGCCCTGACTAAAGTCACCTTAAGCAGAACACAGCTAAATACAGATTCATAGCAGAAGTGTATCAATAGATTAATTTACTACTGTAAATAATTAGTTGCAGAATTCCACATGGTTGTGGTCAATAACAAAAATGTGGGAAGAGGTAGTGGACATTGTTACATATTCCATATAATAAGGTAAAATATTTTGACAGCGCCCTCTAGAAATTGCAGTGGAATTTATTTTTACATGTTTGAGATGTTTTATTCAAATCAAAGAGTTTACAAGGTCCATTTAATTCCTGAGGAACACATGAAGTCACAAGTCAGGGAGTTTTGAAGTTTTTAAGCGTAAAAAGAAAGCATAGCATAATCAGCTTTGATAAAACCCACACAACCGTAGGTACAGTCTTTGAAAGCTCACAAGAAAAACGGGAATTTTCTTAGCCTGATGTTAGTTGGCTCTTTAATTCAGCATGATTTCACACATTCAAAATGTCTGCATAGATTTCATTTGTAATTTTTTTTGTTACAAATAACCTGAATAATGACAAACCATGAGGGAGTTTCTCAGACAACATTAGCAGGGGAGCTGATTATACAGGCTACGATCCTTCCTGACATCAGCATTCACGTGCTTCACATGGGTTAAAGCATATAAACAAACCATAATACTCACAAGTGTCTTAGCTTTCACAATGTGTAAAGGACTATGCTGCAGTCCTTTAAGTAGTAAAGGGGAGGGGACTCGTGGCATCAAATTGCTCAAAATGCCTTAATTTCTTACAAGGACATACAAGCCTGACAAAATATAGGCATAAAGAGCAAATAATTAAAAGGTACCTTGTTGGGAAACCATGGGATAGAGCTTTACAGACTGAGACTAGGTGCATTTGGATAGATGTACGTACACACAATGAAAGTTCGGATACATCAACTGTCTGAGTAAATATGTTTCAACAGACAGGCAAAATGGGGCCACACACCTACTGAAAGGTGATACCATACAAACCTAGGTGTCAAACACCTTCCATACTTCCATTGCATATTTATTAAAACTGACCAACTTCCGAACACATTTGTTGATAACTGATCTAGGGTCAGTACTGCAGGAAGGAATTAAGTTTGAAAGGCATCTGGGGTTTAAAAGAAAAAAAAAAAAACCCAACAACACTGCCCTGAACGTCATACTTTCCCAGATACCCGGAATGGACCTATCAAACACACAAAAACATCAGTAACGTGGTTTGTGTCTAAAATATGCAGAATAAGAAGTAGTTGCCACAAAATGCCATAAATAAGAACCCATCACTGCGTTGAAATGATGTATCATGTTAATCTATGCATAATACAGAAATAAACTTCCTTTTTAGCCAAAAAGGACAAAAGAACCAAAAGTAAAAACCATTAAATGTAACCGTATTTACAAACTGGCACTGATAAAATGGGATGAGTTCACAGTTTGAATACATAAAAACCCACGTTTGCTTCTGGACAAAAAAAAAAAAAGTAATAATCATACTTCCTGAAACTATAAATATAAACTAATGCCCTGACCTTAAAACAGCTTTTTTTATTTTTCATTTTCTTAAAAAAGATAGGGAAATTCATTTTTATACAAAAAAAAGAAATATTCAAAATAATTTTTTTTAAATGGGACACTGTCTACCTGTCTAACAGCTATACAGTAAGCTACAAAGGGAATTGTGGAGGTCGAGTCTGCCACTGGAGACAAAGCTAAGAGGAGCCAATGAGACTCTGAGGGGGCAGAGCATGTGGGCCATCACCAGGTCCCCTTCAGGTCCTCCTCTGCTAGAGAAACAGGAGGAGTAGAAAGGTGTGCCTCCTGTGCAGGCAGTAGAGTCTCCTGCTTCTTGGAGCTACAACAGGGTTTGAAGAAGCGCGGGTCAATGATGACTTCTCCAAAGCGACCTTTGTAGATGATCCCACAGCACACCTTTTGTCTGTAAGAAAGAAAAGTCACAATATGAAGGTGACAAATTCAGGATTTGACCTAATGCCAATGGCACTGTATGTAATCAACATTTTAACACACAAAATATCACTTAAAATCCATGAGGCCAAGCACAGCTGACAAATAATTCAGCCCGGCCAGGGATCATCAACCTGCCAGAACACAGACAAATGTGTCCAGGGCAAAAGTTTTGTCCCCCTGGATCAAAACATGCAGGCTACGTTTTTAAATACCAGATTCGTGGTAAAGAAAAAAAAAATTGTACTTTGATCAAAATATCCATCTGAATTGGCCATGGTGTTGATCCTAAGCCCAGACAGAAGCTACTTCCTAGAAATTCCTCAACAAAAACATTAGGGCAGAGTATTAAGGCAATTTCTATTATTAATATACTTCTTTTGGCTTATGTGACAAACAAACAAGCTTAAGGTACAAAAACAACAGAAATACAGCATCCATCCTCCATTCCGCTCCTACAGTAGACTGCAAACTACATATAAACACATTCATGTGTTTTAATTAAAGAATGTTAAAGTAAGCACTGCACCTCTTCCAGTAGGAAAGATCGAGGAAGGAGAAGGAGGATGGTGAGGCACGCCTCTGCTTCGATTCAACATCCGAGCCGTCGTCAGACTGATTGCTGTAGCTGGGTGACTGTGGAGGAGACACACTGGAGGTGCTGCTATGGGCATCGGAGTCTGCAGGCCAAGACAGTGCTGATCAGTACATTCATTATCTTTAATTAAAATAAATTGTAAACTGACATCCAAATACATAATATGGGACACAGAGTTTTTGTCAAATAATGCAGTTAATTATTAACTATTGTTTTACTTGACCATAATTAAATTGAAAAAGACAGTCACTGCAACGTAAACAACTGACACACCTTTCATTTTGCAAAACTGCAACTCACTCTGTCTTTTAAATTTATGGAGTCTCTTCAGCTTGCTTTTCTTTTTCGCCTCCCTGCTTTTCTCCTTCTTGGGTTTGGTCAGCTTAAATCCAGGCCCAGCCCTTGCATCTACCACCTAACGAAGGTTAGAACCAGACAGACTATCAAAAAGCAGAAATTAAAGTACACTAAATTCATTTTTATTCAATCAGAACTCAAGTATGTTGCATTGCTCTGAAAATTATTTTGCTGATTTGAAATTAAGATGAATTCTTTAAAATATACTTATATATATATAAATAATGATGACTAACGTGGTTCCAGTTCTTTTTAGATCCAAGCGGCAGTTTTTTCCACCTTTTCACCAATAAGACACAGGCATTGCAGATGTCTCCAACTCGATCCTCTACTAGTCTATAAAGAGAATTTACAAATTCCTTATTTGCAGTGTCTATTTTGTTCATTAAGACAATCCACTTACATAATACGTAATGAAAAATGTGATACAACTTAGCATTAAAAACAAAGTAAAAAGCAGAAGGATTAATTACAATAAAATTTGGGTTGCACATCGTTTAACTTACCCAAAACAGAGTCTAAAGTTTTCCTCGTATCGGCTGCTGTCCGTAAAGCGGGAGCTTGACGACTTGGTTTTACAAATGCAACAGCCTTCATGACTCCGATAGATCTTCGATTTATGAAAACCGAACATTTTCAAAGCTCGCCAGGGAGTTATCGACCTCTGTTCAAAATATGTAGAAGAGAAAAACAACAGAAAACAAACAGAAATAGATCAATAAACCGCGAACAACGGCGATGGAGGAAAGGCTGCGCACGTGCGAAGGGGGCGGCCACCGACCAAACGCGATGCGCTTATTTCTGGAGTTTTGTCTGTTAAATTTACCAAAAAAACGAAGAACAAAAATCAAAATATATTCTACATGCTAATCTTTAACAAACTGTTAGTTCGGTGACATCTTTCTACTCGTCAGCTACTTACATAAATGCATCAAAGAGGAAAAAAAACTCCCACCACAGATACCACTCTGCACTTCTGAAAGATCCCAACTCCCACATTCATAGCTAAACATGCTTTTGTCTAAAGAAAACCTTCTAGAGAATCAACCGAAATGTATTTTGTTGATTAAAAAGTAAAACTCTTTTAGGAAAGTCCGGTACTAGTATACCGTATTTCAGTTACGAAACTGAAAGTAGTATTTCAGCTAATTCAAAAAGCAAACGCTTCATCGAAAATACGGCAAATATAAATAAAACCGGCTTAATGTAGTGCTAGAAGGTAATGAAAAATAATTATACACGAAATATCTAATGGCGCAGCACCTCTCTAGCATCGCACCGTAATTAAATCCATCAAAATGCCTTCTGACGCCATCATGTAACAATCAAAGCAACTCATAACAAAAATAATTTTACTAAGACACAAAACTATGGAGACTTAGCGGTTGATTAAAAGGTATTTTGTCTAAGGTATTTTACGGAGTTATAAATACAGCGAGCAACATGCTGCTATATTTTGAATCTTTGCAACAAAAACGCGGGGAGGTGCGTCGGATTATAAGAAGCATGCAACAAACTCGGACTTAAAATTTACTAAGAGGAACGATGTACTCGAAGTCAGTCTCCGATTGTGTAACAGGATATAACCCGCTTGTATATTATATGTGAAGACAACGCTGACTTTAGAAATGTAAACTTTTGCTCGGTGTGAGCGCGAAACGACTCCGTGGCTGATGTAGTTTTTGTTACTGCCATGCCACGCTCCCCATGCACGATCTCCCATTGTTGTGCGTTAATGATCACCATGCTTCTATTTACTCTAATTTCATATAGACTAAATGCCTTTTCAAGTTAAAAAAAAATAACGTACAAATACTCATTCATAGTATATACAACCAATCAATCAGGAAAAAAACACGACTTACCAAAAACTTTGAATCCTTTCTATTTTCTCAAAACGACACTGCGCATGCCGTACTACTACTGAATACAGCTGGACATTAGAATATAATTAACATAAAAAACATTGACACAAAGCGTAGTATTACAGAAATACCATATAAGGAGTCTAACGTTTGCGTTTGAACACATATCCAGCCAATAAAAGTACGACATGGCAGGCATTTAAGATTGTTGCATTCTGGGTAGGATAGTGAACAAGTTAGAAGATCAGGGAAATCTACCGATGCAGAGAGCATTTGAAACTACATCACCCACAAGGAAGCAGTCTTGAGTAGAATTTCCATTGTTAAACGGGGTTTCCGAAATGGCGCGAAAGGGATATAGCTATTTATTCGACAATCACATTATATTTTAATTTCAAATGCTACTAAAGACTGAATTGTGCATCATTCGTATGCCACGTGCTCAAAAATGAGTGCAGATACCTACTGGACGACACAATATTTTCAGCAAGCTCTGGCAAGTGTTGCTGTGTTTACATTGTATGCAGGAATTTGACTCCTCCCCCTATGGATAACCATTTTGTGTACGTGCGTGTGGCGTGTTCGGTTCATTCACAATTTGGCGCGGTGTTACCGAAAGATTCTGATGGTATTAAAGCATAACGCGCTTTTAAATATTTTCTGATATCTTTCATGCAGTTTCACAGTTATAACAAAATGTTAGTTTACTTCTGTGAAGCGACTTTCCCGACGCAAAGTTGACTCATATGCTTAAAGGAATTGTTTGCGTTATAAATATTAATGCATTGCGTAGAAAATTAAATATAACTTATTGGAATATATTTGGATTCAGTTTTGCTTAACAGATTATTTTGTCTAAAGCAGCTTACAGGTGATTCTAATAGCACATTATCTACCAAATTATGCGCTAGTATTTGGCATTTTGACACTGCCAATGCAGTTTCAAACCTTAGGAATAGGCAGCAGGAAGAATAAGAAAAATAAAACAGAACACAACGTGTAAAACAACATTCCTGTTATTGATCCAAAACGTTTACTCTTTATTAATGAGACAGATATAACACATGTAACCACTCTTGGCGATCCAGTACATGGCTTCGGTTCTCGTACAGTTCTGATCCCAGAGCAGTTACAAGAATGATAAAGAAAGCCTTCTAGAAAATTATCTCCCATATACATTACTAGTAATTTCAGTCTACCTTCTGCTTTTTGTAAAAATATACAATACACTTTACATACAGACATGTTCTGTTATTATACACTGTACACTATTAACCACTTTTATTACATTACATAACACAGCTAAGAAGAAATATGAAAACACCCCACATCCCAAGAAGCTCATGCCAGCCATGTCGTGAGACAAAGTGCCAGTATCATCCAAGCATTGTTGGAATGAAAATTGAAAATTCCACATGTGCTTCTGTAAAGCAGTTTTGTCATGACTTTGTTATGGTGCTGTTAGTAAAATCATAAGGCAGACCCAACCATTCTCTTGGTACTGTCCATAAATTCCTTTGTGGATTTTTCCCCCAGTGATCTGGGAATTGCATAGCAGACACAGCAGCAGAGCATGGTATGTGACGGGAAGCTCGAGCCATTTTAGTACAGTGGAAAAATCATGGCACAACCTCGAACATCTCATGTCAATTCAAACTGCATGGTATGGCCTACTGTGAGCATGTATTAATGCGGCAGTCTTCTGTCAGCGTATATATAACTCAACATCTTAATAAAAGGTTCTAACAATGAAACCATGTGCTACAATAACATACACTCAGTAGGCACTTTAATTGGTACACCCAGCTAGTAGTCCAGAGGACCCACTGGCTCCAGACTATAGGAAATTTGTGCATTAAGAGAAGCCTTTCTGCACACCACTGTTGTAGCTCTTATTTCTGTGGCTTTTCTGTTAGCTTTAATGAGTCTGGTCACTCTCCTCTGACCTTTCTCATTAACAAGATGTTTTCACCCACAGAACTGCTGCTGACTGGGTCTTATTATTTTTTTATTGTATCGGACTCTAGACACTCTTGATAGTGTGAGAAAAACCCCAGGAAAGTGGCGGTTTCCAAGGTACTAGAACCACCAGATCAGGCACCAACAATCACACCACTTTCAAAATATCTTAGATCATAGCTATTCAGTTGTTTATTATAGTACTAACATTGTTGTGCTGTGTGAATGAAGCTGCACCCACATGGTTCGAGGAGCAAGCTTATGTTACTAAGGCAGTGTATCGTATAAACTGGCCACTGAGTGTACATTCACAACAGTTACAATAAAAATAATGACTAACTGAGAAAATGAAAAGAGCAAAGGTCAAAGAAAGGCAAGTAGATCCTTGCCAGTTTACATAATAACCATACCATATCCACATTAAATCTCACCAACACAGTGAAACTGGGCAGCCACTACAGAACAGCAGACGAGTTATTCTCCTGAAGTAGAGGGTGTTTGTAATTTTTGTCCTGCATGCAGCTGAACGCTCAGAGCACCGAGCTTCAGAATCTTAATTTATGCAATCCCCATTATAAAGCTGTTCAGGGGTGCTGCAGTCTGTCATTTCAGCTGCTTTACTGAATGTAATAAAGGCATAAAAGAAAGCCATACGAATCACTACCAGAAAGTGTGAGTGTACGATTTAAGGTGAATAAATATCGAGGTATTCAAAGGAATGCTAAAAAGACACATTTCTACTATTATGTCCACAATAGAGCATTAATGTAGAAAGTTAGTGGACCACAGTTTTCTAAGTTCTTATTACTGCTCATATGGGGACAATTGTGCATCAGTGATTCAAGCTACATTTCTTTAAATGGTTGGGGCTGCCTCTTCAGCTGCTCAAGTATGATATGTAAGATTTGGACGTTACTTTCTCAAGAACGATCTAATCTGTGCATTGCTATTGTAAGATATAAAACTCTTTGAAAGGAATTCTTCCTCTTTTAAATATAAAATTGACTCATTGTTAGTACTTATAAAGCATACATCTACATCATTTGCTTTGAGCTCTGCATTATGATTTAAAAAAATTGACAACAGAGCAAGCAACTTGACATACATATTAAAATAATACTGTTCCTTTCTGAAAATATATTAACTGTTTTTGTTCATTGCGTTCCATTTAAACATACCCATTGTCAGCAGTTCACAACATCCACAAAAATATTCAGCTGTCATTAACACAGTATAGCGCGTGTTGGTGTGTGTTCACCAAAATAAAAATGACAAGTCATAATAGAAAACATTTGAAATATACAACAGTATATTTTCAAGGATAAAAATTATAACATTTAAAAAGGCTCATTGCACTTACTATATGGCAAACATAAAGGTAGCTTTAAATAAGCTAGACATTTTTTCCCAAGTCTGTCACCATTTTAAAAAAGGTTTAATTTGTCTGTAAAAATTCTCCTTTGCTTGACACGTCACATCCTACGAGTGCTCTAAATGCCGATGCCTTTAACAAGCGAGGCCTCCAGAGTGATGTTGAACTCCTGTAATGTCTGAAGCACTCTAATCAGGGAGTTCACCAGTGTGTGGTCTTTTATCAGTGCCATGTCCTCATACATCTGTGCTGTGATTGGACAGTCTGCCAGAAGAGCAATCCAATGGTGCAGCAGGTGCTCTCTGTGGGGCAGAATGAGTCATGTTAACTTGCGGAACAATTACGATCCAGCAAAGTGGTAAAGAATACAAGATGCAACACATACGCTGCTCACAGAACGTCTTGTGATGCCTGTTTAATTCAGTAAAAATATTGCAGATTTATTGGTTTTATAACAAAGACCATTACTTTATTCGTGGACAAAAAATGTATCACATTAGAAAATAACAACTAGTTTTAAGTAGAACATTCATTTCAAGTACTAATAAACTTAAACCCAAATTATACTTCTAAATGAGCTGTTCGGAGTTCAGAAAAAAGTTCATTGACAAGCAGTCTTACTGGGTGCTGATTAATTAGTAACACCTTTACAATAACATAAAATACAAAATATTTCTGTTTAGTATAATTTGCGAGCCAATACCTACATTGGCAAATAATAGTAAAATGGCAAGAACAGAACTGATGACACTTAATAAAAATATCTGAGTGGAAGATATATGCAGACATGTTAAACATTGCTTGTCAATGGACTTTTGTTACGGAACCAATCAATTTGTCACATTTTTATGGAATTAACAAAGCGTCCCAAGACTTTCTGTGAGCACTATATATGCAAATGTTTGGTTGTACTGTACTGCATCAATGACCATTAAATCGTAACAAAGAAAGATTTCTGCTCTTCTTCAGTCACTCTTTCCGTCAGTTATGGTCACTTTGCTAGCTGCTTTTTCCTCTCAGACTGAGATTTGACTATGAACCCCCCCCCCCCCCCCAGTTTGGCACCCTTCCACACAAGTAAAGGATGACAAACATTTGTCTACATGAACCACCAATGACACATCAAGGCACAGGAAATAACAGGAAGGCTAATTATTCCGCTATCTGTAGCGGAGAGAAAACAGCCACTCTCTGATTACTATGTGATAAATGACAGGCCGGAGAGTACAAGGTTTTCCGGTGATGAAAGCATTGCTCATTAAACCCCCCAGCCATCGCACTGTAGGTGTACCCACCTGGCCCCCAGACACACAAGCAGCTGGAACTTTCCGTCCTTTCCGATGTTCCTGGGCGTGCCATTGATGGCTCTCATGAAGCGGCAGAAATTTCGCGCCCTCATCCGCCAGTTCTCATCCGCCATCTCCTGCTGCTCCAAGCTCTCAAAGTGACCCTGGGCCTTCTCTGTAGAGTGACATAAGGTCAATCAGGCGGCCTCCATTTTCCTGGGACACTGATGAACAGTGAGAGTATCACTGACAGAACGACACCTTTGGCTTCAGGTGAGGAGAGGCGCCCTTACCAAGGTAGTCCCAGATAAAGACGCTTTTGAAAAGACGTGGGGACTTAAAGCCGTGCTGGAAGACCTGCTCCAGAGCCCAGACTAAACCACCCTCTCCACACAGAAGCAAAGTCAGACTACCCCTCTGACAGAGAGTGAGAGAGAGACACAGAGAGGCCAATGAACTCGCTGATCATTATAAGAGGGACTCCAGGGTCACATCAAGTGTTTCACTTCTGTTTGTTTTCTGTGTACTGCTAGCAACGTTCCAAAACATTCCAAAAAGATTTATACATACTACTAAAGGGATACAATATTAGTCACATATTACTGAACATACTGTCTCTTTATATACAATCTTTGTTGTATTTTCTTTACCAGAAATTTCTACTTAAAACTCATGGAAATACTTTACCAAGGAGACAACAAAAGCAGCCAGATTCCACCAGCTTTCTGGTCAGGAGTATAATTTGTTGAGCCCCCCGCCACCATGTAATGACAACACCTGACATCACGCCTCACCTCCTTCTCTGGCTTATGGAAATGCTTCACTATTCCGTTGATGGCCTCTCCCACTCCTTCTTGAATCTGACCTGTATTTAACTCTGGAGCACAAGATAAAGTAACAGAAAGCACCGAGAGATTCTCTTTATTATAAGTACCCATGAATTCAGATCACTAGTATTTCTCTGAAGAACCAGAGAAACTCTGATATTTTGGAAAGTCTACATGCTAAGTCAGACCCAACACTACTCATATGGCAACGCATGAAAACTTATTTACAGCAAATGCTCTAAATACAAAAAAATGAACCTGCCCACTTCTTTCATCTCCCCAGCTTTATCATTTTCCCCATGATACTTACTTGGTTTGCTGCTTGGCGAGATGGTGACCAGCCTCCGTATCATCCCAGGGGAATGCTGTAGCGGAGGTGTCCTGCAAAGCCGGTCTTCACTCTCTGTACTAGGCGTAATCAGTTCCCCAACTAGGATCCTCTCTAAGCTTCCATCATCCACACCTTTCCCGAGCCAACGGCCACATGGAAACCTGATCATGCAGCCACCAGATACACACGTAAGTAATGTAGTAAGGCAGATAACACCAAGCCAGATTTACAAACGAACCATGTCCCTCAGCATAAACCTACAACGGCCATGGAAATGAAAAAGGGTGCACCTGCTGGTACTCACCTATAGGTGTGGCTGGTGATCTCATTTCGGACGACGACGCACTCCACCAGCCACTTAGCATAAAGCCCTGAGTTGTCATGTCCCATCTGCACTGTGGTCAGCTTGCCCAGGTTCTGGCACTGTAAGGCGTCATAGGGTGACTCACCGGGACCAACTTCTCCCTCTTCACGCGAAACTCTAGTCCACCGCAGGTGCCATTAAAGCCACCTGCGCTAATAATTACTATTCCAAGTAAATGAATGACCAGCTTGACAGGGTTTATTATGTGTGAGGAATGGCTGTCATTTACCTGCAGATGTGGTTTCTCTGAGTGACCCCCAGCCCCCAACACCCTGAGTGGACCAACCCGCTCTCACCTCAAAGGTGATCTCCAGCGTGTTCTTGGGGACCTGGAGCACACCCGTCTCCGACAGCTCCCCCGAGACACAGACCCAGGGGTTGGCCGTGAACATGGACCCCCCCAGCTTCTTGCTAGGGATGACCACCACGTGGTATGGGATCACTGTATCGAGGACATGGAAGGACAGCGGAGAATGAATCAACCTGATTGCTACCTTTGGGCTACACATATAGCTGAAATATACACTTATATGTTACAAAGCTTGGAAAATATGCTTTCAGAAGGAATTACTACATAATTTATTTTTGACATGAACAAAAGGTAATACTAAGCAAAAAAGTCTACTACATGCATTTATAGTTATAAATAAATTATTATAACAAACATACAGGGATCTTGTTATAACAAAATTACACATGGTATTCTCAGTGATTGAGTACAAATATTTCAGGGGGTATGATGAAATCTGCAGATAAAATTTGAGAGCTGGGGGTGGGGAGTTGATTGATCTGGATTAAATTGTGTTTCAGTTCAAACCAGAATTCACCGGTTGAGTACCCCTCATATACTTTGTAGGTTTACCTTTATGTGCTACACAGAACAATTTAGGGGGGTGGTGAGGGGGTGGTTTGAATAATTTATTCCCACTGGGCACAGAATCCATATGCCTCCCATAGCAACATGGGCCTTTGGTATACTTGGAAAGAAAAGTATTTTAATGGTGATGAACTTGGGTTTGCAGTCCTGTTCATTATCACTTCATATCTGAGATGGAGGAGATTCATCCAAGGTGCCACATCACGGTACTTAGGTATTTAAGGTCATTCCCCTTAAAACCCCTCATGTGAGACGCAAGCACTCACTGATGGTGGTGAAGACGTTGGTGAAACAGAAGTAATCCACGGCATTGAAGGAGAGGAGATGGTAGAGGAACTGCTCCTTCTCATCATCACAGCGCAGAAAGGCATAGTGCTTGTACAGCTTGCTGTGAAGACACACGGCCCAGCTGAGTGCTTTGGCAATGCGCTGCCTTAAATGCTGCATTAGGTTTCTCGCATCCTCCAACTGGCCAAAAGACTACTGCTGTAAATAAATCATATTCCCCCCCCCCCCCACGTGGCACTGTGTGTAACTAATAAACTCATCTATTAATTTTTGTAACAATCCAGACAGGTCTCTCTTTCAACACAGCATAATTAAATATAGAAAACCTTAATACAATACATGCCCTAAATTAGACTGCGTTGATGTTTAGTGTGACTATGATCTCCTCACTTGGTCAACTCGTGGTCCAACAGCAGCTTTTTGAGGTGTCTGGACAGAAGTTTCTTCTCCATCGAGAGGCGCATCCAAGCTCTTGCCTTGCCTACGTCGGTCTTGATCTCACCAATGTTCTGGATGTGCCTAGAGGGGTGAATGGTATGGCGACAGGGTGGATGGAGCACAAGCGGGCAAGGGATGATCAGATTAACGCTAATAAAAAAACTCACTTTTACCACAAGGTGATGGAACCACAAACCCTCAGAGTTCCACTGTAGCCATGAAAACAACAGAACCTCGGAAAAGTATCCAGGAGTTGATCCAGCAATAGGAAATATCCAGGCTCAGAGTTTTAACGCACCTCCTTCCATTGACAATGGCTACAACCATCCCTAGTAATGACTAGACTTGGAGTTCTAACAAGCCAGGTTAAATTCCCCTGCATGCTATAATGTTCCTGCAGCATTAGGTCATTGTTGTATAAGAGCCAAAAGTCTCCCTGCACTGCTAGAGACAGCTTCCTGCTGTCTTGCTTTCAATGCACTGCAGGAAGTCTAGCAGTCAGGCTAGACGGTACAAGCTGCCACCTCACACTGCTCAGCCCCTTCCTGGTCTTACACGATGAACAACGTTTTTGTTTGATGAACGACATTAACATTTTTCATGCATGCAGAGACTCGCAGAGACGTGCAGGAACATAGCAGCTGTTCTGCCTCAAGATACACACATCTGGCTGAACAAATCCTAGAGTTCATGCACCTAGCATTTGGATTAGGTTACATTTAAATATAACTTAATATAAAAGAACAAAAATATAAAATGGGAAAGCTGAAAATTATACAGCGTGACTAAGAATATGTAAAAAAATCCTATATCTCTTTATTTTGAAACCATTTTCTATTACAGATCATTACATTGTTCTCTAGTACAAACATTACTGTATAAAACAGAATAAATAAACTCAGGAGGCAAAATAAACATTTATGCTAGAAGCAAAGAAACTGGAAATATAAAATTCACAAGCTTGTCAGTAGAGGGCAGTAAGTAGCCAGTATAAGAACATGCTATAGGGTGTTAAATACCAACAAGACACTGAAAAACTAATACAAAAGTCACATAAACATTTGGGTGAGCAGGAGACTCCTTCAGGCTTCAGTTATTCAGTTAGTTCACAGTGCAATTTTAGGACCAACAATTAGCATTCTCAATAAACACTATCACTTTCATAGACAGTCGCCGTTTACTTCACATTAGTAGTAGTATGTTTTTAAACCTCACACAGGCCTTTTTAAGTACATTCTACTTTACATCGCTATCTTGAAACGGGAGGCAGCCAATGCACATTACACCTCGCCACAGGTGTTTCTCCCACGTGCCGACCATGCTGAGTTATAGGTGACTCACCGCATATCCTGGATGAGGGAGATTTTGAGGGGGGGCAGAGCGGAGCCGGCATCAGACTTGCGTCTCTCGGGGTTGAAGCCTGAGGAGATAACATTGCATTCATGGCGTGTTTGCTGATCTGTGCCTGAAAATGTGACTGCTGATCGTTTGAGAAAAGCAGCTTCCAGTGCTCATCCAGTATGTCCACAGCCACCAGAGAGCAGATCGAGGTGACAGGCGTGGCATACCTGGGGGGGCCAAACCGCCTGGGGGGGCATCCCTCTTCTCTTCGCTCTCCTGGTAGTGCAACAGGTGTGACCATAAGGCCGATTTACCCTGGCAGGAAAAGAGCATGGAGAAAGATGCCTGAGGCAACATCCTGGTGAAGCAAGAGTGAAGGTCTTGGAGAAAGTCTCTCTCCAAATAGCACCGCAAAGAGACTGTTGAAGGGAGTGACCCTGAGTGCACAGATAGGTACTTAATAAAAAGAGAGAGACCACTGCAAAATGCATACGCAACACAATAGTGATGACTATCTTGGGCGGCTTTGTTCGATAATGACCTTTGTTTTTGCAGTTAGCTCACATTCGAGGCAGGGATGCAAACACTTTATCGCATCCCAGCAGATTGCAGGTCGAGCTGCGGGCCTCGTCGCAAACACGCTCCCCGTCAGACACTGACCTGCTTGACCTGCAGCCCGTGGCTCCAGATGCGCTCCAGCAGGTCGCAGAGGCTGGCGATGAGCGTGTTCTCCTCCACGCCCGTGA
Organism: Brienomyrus brachyistius; assembly: GCF_023856365.1. Lineage (NCBI taxonomy): Eukaryota > Metazoa > Chordata > Actinopteri > Osteoglossiformes > Mormyridae > Brienomyrus > Brienomyrus brachyistius. The sequence continues at coordinate 390,863 of NW_026042324.1, read as the reverse complement.
TGCTGACCTCGCCGTGACCCAGCTCCACCGCCTCTCTGCCCATCTTCTCCACCAGCATGCGCTTAGTCTGGGAGAAAGTTCCACCGTCACACAGTGCAGTGACAAGCCACGGAGGGCCCAGTGAAAACTGCTGAGCTGCCATTTATCTGACGAGGCGAACGTCCGGACCAGGGTGCCCCCTGCCTTGTCTTAAGAGCTTCCTGGGACAGGATACAAGCTCACCACATCCCCAGACATGGCAGATAAGCGGTTGGAAGAAGGACGGTTGGATGCTATTATTAACATTGATTTTCCTTGAACTTGGATTTCAGCAAGAAGCTAATAAAGCTAATAAACTGAGCATTGTGTAAAACTTAAAGCATAAATTTATCTGGTTTTATAAATATGTAACTTTTATAGGGTTTCTGGTGAAATTCTATTTGGTCAATAGAAGTGGATATTATTACATGGTAATAATAATAATAATAATAATAATAATAAATGAGCAGCATCCTGAGCTTAGCAACTTTTGCTGACAAATCCATTACAACACATGGCATGGCCAATTACACAAGAGCTTGGATCTGATGCAGTAAAAATCACAAGGAAACGGGTAAATAAGATGGTACCTTGTTTCTGCATTCTTTCAGCAGTCCCTCAACAAACTTAGAGTTGGTCTGCGCAATGACAGACGGGGAGAGGTTGGACAGCTTGGGCTGCCGGATGGTGGTGCCGAGGCTCCGGGCTTCCTGGATGTACTTCTGCGGGAATAACAGAGGGTCAAACAAATGAGCTGCTCCACTCAGGAGGCAGAGAACCAAGAGGAGTGGATGCAGTGGCACAGGGAGAGGTGGCCTGTCTACTTCTACTCAAGACACAGGCAGTAGGACAACAGGAAGTTCTATGCTGTATATAACTAGGTGAAAGGGAATTAGAGATGCTAGTAAGGAGGCCTCAGCTCAGGGGAATTACAACACAAAATAAACAAGATGTCTCTCGATACCAGGTCAACAGACACAGACTTAAGGCAGGGTTGTACTGCCTGCGACTGCCAGTAGATGTCGAGAGCCAGCAGGAGCTGAAACTCCTGAAAGAGGCACTCCAAATGCTGATGGAAGATGCGGAGAGAGAGGAGGAGGAGCGGAGCAGCCCAGCGGAGAAGAAGGGAGAAGTGAGTCATGCACCAAATGTGTTAGAAAAGTGAAATAGTGCACGACACGCGGAAAGCAGTAACCGCATACAGACGTGTGCCTTATCGACTGCCTGTGGTGTGGCCAGGCTGTAACTATGGCGACAGGGGCTCACCTCTCTCTGGTCGTTATCGAGGTACAGGTGTTCAGCATGCTGCTTCTGCCTGTCCTTCCTCCTCCACTGAGCTGGAGCGCTTCGCTTCGTCCACCTGCCACACAGAAACTCGATGGGTTACCGAGCCAAGCAAAGTACTTAATGATACATTCCGAGGAACGTCACATTAAAAGTCATTAAAAACAATTTCACAATGGTATAATATGCTTAATAAATAAATTAGATATTTTATTCGGTAAAATACAGTGCTCACACAAAGTCTTGGGACACTTAATTTACTAAAAGTGTTGCATGTTTATTGGTTTTACAACACAAATCATTAATTCATTCATTTACAAAAATATATATATTACATTAGAAACAATTGGAAGTCTTAAGGTAAATCATTTTGAAACCCAAAAAGAGCTGTTCAGAGTTAAAAAGTTCATTGGGAAGCATCATAGGGTGTTTTGTAACTAGTAACAGCTTTGAAATAACATAAAACATCAAAGATTTGCGTTTAGTATCCCTATGGCAGGTAGGGACTACAGTTACAACTAACGGCAAAATGGCAAGAACAGAACGGAATGACTCGGTCAAAAAAGACAACACTTAATAAAAAGAACATTTCTGCGCAGATGATATATGTTAAACATTGCTTGGCAATAGACTTTTGTCATGAAACCGATGCGTTTGCAACATTATTACAGAATTAAGTAAGCAAGCGTCCCAAGACTTTCTGAGAGCACTTTGCTATTTGACAGCCATCCCTTCGGGGGGGGGGGGGTTGCATTCCTGGCAGCGCCCCCTGCTTACTTGTTGCCGGTGGGTCCTGTTGACAGCACATCAGACTGTAGGCGGGGGAAGAAGCCGGCCTCGTAGCGGCCCTGTCCAATCTTCATGTCCAGCAGGTGGGGATGCAATGCCGTGTGGTCCATCTTGCTCAGCCGCATCTCGATGGCCTTTTCTGCCGTCGCAGAGAAGAGCAAGACCGTCACGTCACACCCCGTCACAAAGCTTTTTCTCCAATACCCAAAAATAATCCCTTCCCTAACCTGTTATTCAAAACCAAGTTCAGCTGCTAGATTTCAGTTAATGGGCCACAGCTGTACACACATGTGTTACTCCAAGGCCATTTTTCTGATACAGTTGTGTGGAAGGATGGAAAAGGTTTCAAAGCAGATTTTAGACAGACTGCAGGCGATAAAAGCAAAATGCTGATCCTTATCCAGAAGTTTGCTGCCCTCGTTTGCTGCTGATTCTTCAGAGAGCTGCTAGGCTTACAGCCAGAACCAGAAAGGCACGATATCCCTCCACCTCACCCGCAAATCCCCGCGGCAGGTTTTCACCGCGCAGTAACCCAGTAATACAGCTTGCAGCAGGGGTCTCAAACTCAAATAAGCTGAGGGTAACTGGCTAGATGGTCTTTCCAATGCGGGCCACTTGAGCCCAGAGAGAATTAAAAAATGATGAAACGCCAATAAACCACTAAACAGCATGCAAGATGCCGGTGCCAAAACCTGGGCCAGGGGTTAGGGTATTTAGCAGAAACATTACATTGTTTGATTGGAAAATAAAAGATCAATCAGCAGGCCAGATTTAACACCGATTTAAAAACATGTCACATAACCTCCCAAGATCACCAAATTCATTTTCTGTCCACTGCAGAGGACAGTATTTTTTTGCTCCTATCTCTCATACTATACATGCCACCCTGATAAGTCCTGCTGTCCCTTAAAGAGGGCAGTCAGGGCTCTAAGGCGACATCACAGGCATGGGGGTATGACCTTCCCCTTCCTCTTCCCATTAAATCAAAATTTTAATCAACATTAATGTTTTTTCATGGATCTCAGGAGGCTTGAACCGCCACATGAGGCAGTATGTTGAGGCATACAGTGAGCAAAGTGCCACATTTACTGTTACCTGCATGAGAACCTGCACGAGAACCTGCAAGAGGTGTCCCTCCTCATATTAGTGACAGACATGCAGTAACTCCCAAGATCCCCCAAAAAGGTAGTGCGTGGTACTTCCTGTACAGGACTAATGTACTAGAGGTTAAATATAATAAAAACAATAAAAAATATAAATTTGTATAAGTGTAGCTTCCAGTAATTAACTGCTTTATTTTCTTTCTAACAGCCCCTTCAGACAACTTATTCTACATATTCTAAAGACATGTTTTTTCAGCTGTGTGTCTACAATGGTTTATTTAAATCTATTTTTGACACTTTAATGCTACTATAACAGGCCAACCTATTGCTATGCTAAATATCCTATAGCAGGAATTGAAAACACTAACAGATAAGCATTAATTCAGTGAAACAACCGGGCCATTAGCTGTAGTAAGCAGTGACAGTTTTAATTGCTATGCCTCGGTAATTCCCACAATGCACTGCCAAGCATGTGTCCTGAATTCCACCGCCGGGTGATATAAGTAAGGTTAAAGGGGGATGCATTGCTACTAAAGTGTCTTTGTTGGTCTCCATACCAATGGAATGAGGGAGAGGAGCTACCAGATCGATATTCTCAAAGCGCTTTTTGAGAGCAGACTCTGGAAACAGAAAGAGTCATTCTGTCAGCATGTCAGCATACCCATGCTGGGTATACCATGTTATTAAGTCACGTACATAACAATTCATCTGAGATGCAATAGGATGCTGACATTTCATTGCATTATTTTCCTTCTTATCTTATTATAAACTGCAGCGTCTACCGCTGCGCCCCCACCTGATTCCTCAATGGTGGTGCACTTCTGGTACATGGAGGTGCGCAGAGTGGGGGTCCGCACATTCAGCATGCGGATCTTGTCCACCCGGGCGTCGAACACCCGCAACGCGTGCTCTTTGTCCTCATCGTCGTGGCACAGGATCTTGCTGTCGATGAAGGAGGCGAACATTTGGGTTTCCAGGAAGCGAGAGAGGAAGGGCAGGTAGGGCTCCGGCTGGTCGGAGAGAAAGGAGGCCTGGACGGGACAAAAAGGCAAAGACTCTGAGGTATTAGGGGTCTTTTCTCCTTTTTCCGCCCTGGTTCTTATGAGAACAAAGGGAGCTTCAATTAATGATCTTCGTGCTGTTTTTCCAAGATTTTTCTCTGTCAAACAAAATTCCTGAGCAAGTACAGTTCGAAGCCACAGCAGATTGCACAGCTCTCAATGGCTAGGCTAACGCATGAAGCCATATTTACCCGCAGGCTTTCATCTTACCTTATCAAAGTTCTGCATCTGTTCCCGGTTGCTGAACCAAGAGTCCTTGTCCTGGCTCGGCTGGATGACAAACACCTCGTAGTCCGCGAACATCTGAGTGAAGCGGTTGGCGAAGATTTCACGCACGTGGATGTTGAGCTTGTGCATCTTGAGCTCCTCCTCGTCGCACTGCACCTTCACCTCCTTGTTACTCCCCTGGTTCTCCCTGGCATCCAGCTGAGGAGGCGAGAAAGTGAGGTGACACAGTAATTGCACCTCCCCCGGAGGAGACTGGCGGCACAAGGCTTCATCTTTGGTTAAATTATCCTTCTAGGAAGATATTGACAGTTTATATACTTCTCTCAATCCAATGTGTGCCAGTTGCTATTTCTGCTGTTTCCTTTTTAATACCGAGCACTACAGCAGCTCATGACGACAGCTATCATGACCTCAAATGCACCGTGGGTGCTTTTCCACAGCACCAAGTACCGTACTTTTGGAACTTTCGCTTTTCCATTGACTTCCAGTCCTTTGGTACTTTGGAGTGGGACTTGAAACACTTTCTTTGTTGACTGGTTATGCATCACTGCTCTCGTGATGTCTCAGTCCGACCGTCGTCACACTATATTGTGTTTTTCTTTGAAGTTTTTACTATAACAACCAAGGAAATTAATTTACAAAAATTAATTTTTGGTAGGCTTGTAAACGAATTAATCTAATTTCAGTGTTTTCTTATGGGAAAAATTGCCTTGGTTCGCGTACAAATTGGTTCACGACCACTTTCCTGTAACGGATTGTGTTCGTGAATCACAGGCACCTCTGCATTTTGCTTAATATACTAGGACAGCATGTATAAATCATATTGTCCCAGGGATGTGATTTGTTACAAAAATATTGGGGTATTAATAAAGCAAAAAAGTTCATACATTTCTCAGAAACCCATCCAGGAGTGATTTAAACAGCAGACATGAAAAACTACGACCTATATCTATGAAAGGAATAATAATTAAAATTGCAAAACCAGCAGGTTTTTACTATGATAGTAAAAATGTTTTAGCAAAACTCAAACTGCGTGCGCTACAATGTCCGTACAGAATTTAAAGTAAAGAAAGTAAAGAAAGCCTGATCTTAAATTAGCTTGCTAGCGATGTAAGAACTGCACGTGCATAACATGTGATGTTGGTATTAATGTTGCACATCATCCAGCCCTATAATATACAACATTCTTTTTTTGAATTCAGTACAAAATACCCCAGCAAGTGTTATGATGTCATTCGGCACCATGATTTTTCAAATCATGGAAAATGTCTTTCTGATTCTATGCACAGTCCAATTGGTAGAACTGTAAAGCAAGTGTGCCTAAAGGGGAGAATGTAGGCAGTACTCTCCTTGTTATTCAGTAGCGAGTGCAGGTACTCCCCTTGTTATTCAGTAGCGAGTGCAGGTACTCCCCTTGTTATTCAGTAGCGAGTGCAGGTACTCCCCTTGTTATTCAGTAGCGAGTGCAGGTACTCCCCTTGTTATTCAGTAGCGAGTGCAGGTACTCCCCTTGTTATTCAGTACCATGTGCAGGTACTCCCCTTGCTACTCAGTACCATGTGCAGGTACTCCCCTTGTTATTCAGTAGCGAGTGCCGGTACTCCCCTTGCTATTCAGTACCGTGTTCTCTAGGGAAATACTTTGCAAAAAGGAACTGAAATCAATCTCAATAAAATGAACCAAAGAATATACAAAAAAACAAATTTCAACTAGACTGATTTAACTAAAAAGTATCTTGCAATCTTCCTTCATACAGCTGACATGGGTCTAACCAGACCAATGGGGTTACAGTACATTCTGGCTATTGGAGCTTGAAGTTTATGGAGTAAATCCTGTGATGCTCACATATTATTCATTCTGATAAGTGTTAAGGGAAAAAATGGTTAAAGCCTTTTATATATATTTTCATGACACTGGTGTTTAAATGACATCAGAAGCTGATTTTTCCCTGTGACGAAACTCTGCCTTGCCTTGTTATTCTTATGCAAGTCGGTCTTGCTGAAGCTACCATGCACACAGAGCTCTTTTTAGCTGTATGTGATTCAGAAAGGGTTCTGAGGGAATGAGGGACAGAGGAAGGGAGCAGAGGAGAGAGTGTGTGGCACTTCATGTTATCTTCTCCACACATTCCTGTGCGGCCAGAGCCAGTGGGCTTGGGAACGGAAGTGCAGGCCGATTGTTTAGATTTACAAAAAGACAGAAATGTCACTCAGCTGCTAAACCGCAGTCAAGATCTCAAACTGAAAACACAAAGACTGCAAGACGTTTAGCAAGTTGCTCAGGATCTTTCAGATGTGAAGTGGATTACAGACCATCTGGCTGTTGGGCTTCAGGTAACCAGCACTGAAAGCCTTCCTGTGATTTTCAGCAGCACTTTACATGAGGGGGCACAAATAGTGTAGTAGTCATCACTTTATTAATATGTTAATTTACCAGAAACAACTGCTAGTGTTAGTTATGCACTGATCATGCAGTTTTAGTAGTAACTGAGCTACTCAATTACTTGTACCTCCTCAAGTAAAGTGTTGCCTAATATTCCTATTAGTAACATTCCTTTATTTGGAATAACCATTCCGCTATCCAGCAAACTACGTTGATCAGTCTTCCCGACCTCAGCGGATATACATACTGTAGCAAGCGCCTTTACAGAGGAGAGGTAGAGCACACAGGTAGAGACATATTAAGACAATAATATATTGTCTTATTAAGATAACATATTAAGATCCTGACCATAAATAACGCACCTCAATACCTACAGACCACCTAATGGAAGCAGACATGAGGAAACACCCCAGAACAATCTAGGTTGTGCTCATCTTATCATCTCCACAGTCTGTCAGCAAGATACCTGCAGAACATGCGGCCATGCGCTAAACCCAAAGGCCATGTTACAAAACAGATGGCAGTTAGCGTCAGTAAGCAGCACCAGGCTGGCTGAAGCTCATTCAGGGAGTGTGTCATGGCAGCTAGCAGAGCAACTGCTGCTAATTCACAGAGTAGCCTTCAGGATGACAACAGCGTAGCACATCCTACTTCCGGAAGTCACAAATTACCGCGTCATCAAATCAACGCAGTCAGAGTCAGAGTAAAAAGCATGTACGGCTTCCATATAGACTGCTATTCAATTCAGAAATTGGCACTTTACTCACTGTACGCCTCAACATACTGCCTCAGTATGAAAGTTATTTTCCATTTGAAAAATACTTTGATGCGTTATTGAAATTAAGCCCTTTCTTATCTTCAGATTTTGCTGTTTCCACAATGTTCTCCAGAAGGGCCACGCATGGCCTCTTGTAGCTTACCTTCTCTAAGCTGAGCCCAGTTCTCTTGACCAGGGCCTGCAGTCGGGCGATGGTCTCGTTCTCCTTGAGCAGATAGGAGCTGAGTGGAGAGCCGGACAGGTTGCCATTACGCCGGTCGGAGGCGCGGAAGACCTTGAGCTTGATCATGCTGTCGCTGCAGCGGAGTCTGCCCTCCGGTGGCACGCCAAACGCCAGGAGGGCCTCCGAGATCTCCTGGATAAACTCAAGCTTGTTGGGGAACTGCGGCAGGTCCTCGGGCAGCTCAATGAAGTGGTTGTCGATGTCCACAAAGCAGAGGTTCGCCTGGAAATACAAAGGTAACAGCAAATCAGTACAGCACTGCGAGTATCAGGTGATGGCATCCCGGGAAGAGACCAATAGCAGTTTTCACCCCTATCCAATGAATATGGACGATTGAGTTTATCAACAAATACAGCTACCCTTTATTTTATTTACCCACTCAAACCTTTAAAAAACAACTGGCACGTCCATGTCTGCAGTAAGTATGAAGCAGCCCTTGGAGGTTAAAGTAGATGGCAGAAAACACAACCTGTGGGTCCAGTTGTCAGAGTAGTGACTTAAAAGGGAATGGCAAAAATTCACTGCATTTCATAAGACCCTTGAAAAGTAGAAGAGCATCGCAGCCATTCAGATTTAAATGAAAAGAACATTTCTGAAAAATGTAGATCTTTGAGATGGCTGAACTGCTCTGAGGCATAGAAGGAGATACCGTCAAGATCAATCTCACAACGTTTGACATGTTACATTTGATCTGTTCTGTAACCTTAATGATCTCCCAGTGTTACTGTTCATATTGTTTTGTTTGTAAACTAGAAATCTGAAAAACTCTATTTCAGCACTTTGAGGTTTAGTCAGAACTGCTTACAAACACTTATGCTGAGTGACTTTTACATGAATCCAGACCTTTTCATATAATATTATAACACTTCATCTTTTTCAGGTGCCCTCAGTTACATGACTTTATGGTACTAAAAAAGCGTCAGGCACGCAGACAGGTAATAAAATCATGGATTTGAACCCCCCCACCTCGTTAACAAACTCTGCCGTGGACCAAGACTGCACACTGTGCTATTTTGAAATGGTGGTGGGAGGGGAAGTGTCCTTGCCTGACACACATGTTTGTTTGTTTGTTTGTTTTTAACGAAAGGCTGATAAATGAGGTGATGTGGCAGCCTACCTCCTGGGGCAACTCCAGCTTAGACCGGTCATCATGGCCGTTGGAGTGCAGGCCCATCAGATAGGGCACGGGCGCGTCCAGGAAGTGTTGCAGCGAGGCGGGCAGGATGGGCACATAGACGTGCTGCCACTGGAAGGGGAACATCAGGGCGGTGATGCTCTCAGCCACTGTCATCAGCCTCTGGTAGTCTGTACGACCAGCAGACAACAGCAGAAGTACAGTTAGTACAGTTAGAAGTACTCCTTGGTTTGGGGGTGGGGACAGCCACCCCCCATTATATTACATTAATTTATTGGCAGGAGTTTCTATCCAAAGCCGCATACAACTGCACAAGCAGGGAAAGCCACTCCTTGGTGAACCTGGGACTACAGACCTTGCTGAGGAGCCGATTGCCATCCACAGTCCTACCCCACAGATCCACACATGCTATAAAGCGACCAGTTTGTTACTTAAATAGCATAGCCAGAAAAAAACCTAGTCTAATTCAAGAATTAATCTTCCTGGCTAATTCATGAATTTGCTCTCCCTTGGGGTCTTCCATGTCTAATCCTTTATTTGCACTGTGGCACTCATGCAAAACCCCTCTGCCTCGTGTGCTATGTGCTTCTGAAGAACTACAACAACCAATACATTATTCAAGCAGATCATATCGCTAGAAACTGGCCCATAATGCAACTGGGGTGCATCAGACAGTGAATTGCTTTGGTGCCCCTGAAGAGAAAATCAGAGTAGAGATGATGCGATGACAACATGCTGGGTGTCCTGCACATTCACCAGCTGCCTTGGCGCTTCATATTCAGACAAGCGAGCACCACCTTCCTCGCCAGAGAGCAGAACACCATACAAAACTGCATCGGTGCCTCACAAACAATTTGATTTAAGACTATTAATATTTAACAGGTCTGTACAGACAAACGTTCAGAAGTGTTTTCATATTTCAGGACTGCATCAACATTGTGGCACCATTAAACACAAGTATTCATATAATGTTTTTCCTGCAAAATGATTATTTTCTTCCCTTCATGCCACTTGCAAAGAGCAGCCTTTGATCTAAGGTTCTAATGCACTCGATTTTGCTTCCTGCTGAGAATTCATGCACAGAAGGCTGGTGGCATGAGTGCAGGAATCCTGATCCAGTCAGCCCCCCACTGTCCACTGGAACAGAAAACCTTTTCATTCCCAAAATCTCACATTACTGCACAAGCACAGGGTCTAGTCAAGTGCTGAGCTGGAAGATTGCATAACTCTATTACAGATTTGGAACTGAGTTCTCAGACTGTATAAATTTAATTGCTAGTTAGCATTTCAGATTAGTACATATTTATTTATATTAAGCGTATATATAAAATCATCTATGAATACAAATTGCAAAAATGATGGGCTGTATATCACAGAAAATATTAGTATACTTATTTGTGTTACCTACACCACTCAGCACAGTCTAATAGATTTTTAAACCAACACGAGGCTGTATTACTGGTAGGGTTGAATTAGTTGCTATAAATTCAATGTAATTATAATAGTCGTCATAAAGAAAACTGCGTGATGTGTTTGACGACCTCATATGCCCAATATACATGCTTGGCAAACAACAGAAACTACTTTAAAGAATTCAGTTTCATTGGCTAACTAATACACCTCAGGTTCAGACTTCCAGAAGAAAAAGCTTCACTGCTGTGAGTGGCGTGTTACTTTTCCGCAGAAGACATCCCCAATCTTTACGTAATTTTTCGGCTTAATTCTTCCAAATACATTTCTGCAGCACAGTTACAGCAAGGATGATGTCATTTCTAACCAATCGTATTTGTGACACAACCTTCACCCCTTCCTTGCAAAGCGTTGCCTGGCAACGCCACAGCATTGCACCTGAAAGGCTTCCCTGCACTCTGCGAACCAACAGCTCCATCTAGTCATGCATACATGCCGTCTTTCTGCTTCCCACATCCTTAAGTGGTTTTACGGGGTACAGTGGCAGGGCTTGCTGAAAACAGACCCTGTGGGTTTTTACACGAGAACAGATTCGTCACGCAGCTGGTTTGAGAGATGAGCAATGCTGAATAAGGCGAATATGCACCAATGACATGCTGCCAGTGATGTACTTTCAGATTTCACATATTCTTTCAGAAACCACCAACTGTTTTCTGATTTCAGAGCTTTATAAATTCTAAGAAAGTGATTCTTGATTTTTTTTCTGGTAACTTCTTCAGAAATCAGTAAAATGATAGGAAATGTATGTTTTTTTGTTATACTTGGAGACATATTTGATTTGAGGGTCTAGACTGTCCATCAACCAAAACTTTAAATAATTTGAAAAATGAGAATATGCCTCACTTCCCGCTGAGGAAAGTGCTCTGCTCTTCTGCTCCAAGCCAAACAGAGACTGCAACCTAGCTATTACAGTAAACAAACTACCTAATTAAGCTGTCTGTCACAAGTCCACTGAAAAAAATCTACCTCTGCCACTTCCAGGGGTTCCCGCTAAAATCAAGAGAGATAACTTGAGGTAAAACATAAAGCACAAAATTCACAAACATGTCTCAGTAGCATAAAGAGGTGGGGATTATTAAAAGCCATTAAAGGCAAGTTCACACCTACTTGGTAACAACCACAGCAATACGTGTTCTGGGAACTGGGATTAAACAAAGACGTGGACCTGTCCAGTCTGCCCTGAGGACTGGTTTAGGAAACACTGATTTAGTAAATACTTTTATCCAAAGTGATGTATAAGTGAGAGAGCAGGGTCAGCGAGTCCCTGAGGGAATGGGGATTAGGGGCCCTGCTTGTGGGCCCAATGGTCAAATCACTCTGCCTGCCTAAGGGTTTGAACCTGCAACCTCCCGCGGTCATGGGTGCAGCACCATAACCCACTGAGCCGCACCTAACCCCACCAGCTCGAACAGGACTAGTGAGACTCACGCTGAGAGTAAAGCAGGATCTGAAGCTCCAACAGGGCGCAGGTGAACAGCTGGAGCACGTTCTCCACGCCCAGCAGCTCGAAGACCTCACAGACGGGGAAGTCGAAGAGCGGCAGCTCGCTGGTGCTGGGCCGCTGGCACACCACGGGCCCGTAGACGCCGGAGAACTTGAGGGAGCGGCCGGCGGGCGGCAGCGGCACCTCGTACAGCACGTTGTAGATGTAGCTCTCCAGCGGCAGCGGCGGAGGTTGGGCGGCGCTGACGGCCTGGTGCAGCTGCTGCAGCACCTTGCGGCTCGCCTGCGGGAAGGCCAGCGGCGCCACCAGGCAGATGCACTTGGACACGTAGAGCGTGTCGCGGCTGATGTCGTAGGAGTTGAAGCGCTGCAGGCGTGAGAATGGGCTGGCGGCGTGGAGGGCCTCCTCAGGCAGGGCGGCGGCGGCGCTGTGCAGGACCTCGTACTGCTCGGCGTTGTGCATGTGGTAGAGCGTCTGCATAGCGCTGCATATCTGCTTGCTGGTCACCTCCTCGTAGAAGGTGAGCGCGAAACCGTAGGTACGGGAGCCGTCCTCGCGGGTGATGATGAAGGAGTGGAAGCGCGGCTCGCGGGCGTCGGCCTGCGTGCGGAATGACAGCCCCTTCGGCATGCAGAGCTGCGTGGGGCGGGGGGAGGTGGGGTTAACATGATCGACACCAACTTTAATGGGGAGAACTTTACTGATCCCAGCAGAGGGCTATAAATAAACCTGCATATTCCCATTCGCAAAAACAGGGATAATCATTCCGCGTGACTGAGCTCGTGGAGCTCGTACCATGCCCACGGCGTCCTGGTCAAAAGGGCTCCACTCCACATTCTCAGGGTAGTGCGCTAGCACCTTCGATTTGAACGTTCTCCGCAGGGGACTCTGCTCAAAATTCTCACCTGAGGAAGACGGGACAGAGAGAGAGATACAGACAACAGAGGTAAGGGCGGAGACTCCACGGCCAATACAGGGACAGAACACCGGCACATGGATGGCAGCGTCCAATCAGAAATCAGCTTGAGGCACAAGGCAATGCCCACAGGAAACAGGTGAGTCAGCAAAAGTGTGAGAGAATGATTTATATTGCTTAAGGAGGTGCCACCTTCGTACTGCATAGCAGGTTTGAAATGGGTTTAATGGGAGGGTGAATTAATACTTAAAGTATCTGAAAAAGACCCCAAATAAACTGAAAGGGAAGCTAAAAAAATGGTAAACCAGTATCAAAATGCTGATTTGCTAAATGCAAATGTATGCAGTGATGGCAGCCTGTTTAGCAATACACTGGGGGACACACCCAGCACACAGGCCAAAGGGAAAAGCAGAGGAAAGGAATCGCTCTGATCAAAGAGGTTAACACACAAGCGGTAAAACCATGTGCACACACACACATTTCTGATTCAGTGTTTATAGTAGGGAGGTGCAGTAGACAAAGACCAAGAGATCCCAGTGAGAGCAGACCGGATATGCAAGGCAGCGTTCAGTAATCATCACACAGACGGGGGGGGGGGGGGGGGAAATCGGCGTGCTCCAGGTTCCAATCAGCGAACAGCTCAGCTTAGAGATGCTGTGAAAGAAGGAGGTCATGTGAGAGGTTGAAGGGCACAAGCAGAGCGGAGAAGGTGGCGTCAGAAGAGCCGTCGGGTGGTGGGGTTGGGGTGGGCAGGGTTACCTTCATTTGCACTCGCTGACATTCGTCTGGCCCCATCTCTGAAACTAGTGGCCTGAATATACTGGCATAAAGCTATACAGTAGATAAAAGAACAGTTAATCACATGAGCGTCACAGCAGGCAAACACTAACGACAACATTAAGGCAACGTGTTCCGGGCTTTGGGGTGGGGGCAAGCCCAGGACGCCTGCTGCGGGTCTGCTGACATGAAATGTGCAAGCAGCACTTCCTGTGTAAGGCTGAAAGGATACATACAGGTGACATAAGATTCTGCTTATTCTGATTCTATTGATTGAAGTGAAAAACAGGAAATACAAAACTGATGATGGAGGACTGTAGACGAGAAAAAGCTTTTAGGATGAAAGCGAAAGGCCTCCTGACAACCATCAAAACTACAAGTAACGTTAAAGGGTGTAAAAAAAACAAGACAATCGATGGCATGTCGCTAAAATTACTGCTGCAGCAGATCAGTCCAGTACCCTGTACTGGATTTCAATCAATGGAGGAGCCTGCATGATAAAAGAAAACAGATTACATAGCGAGGCAGGAATACAGAAAGACTGACTGTGCATTTCGTCAGCTGGGGCAGGAAGGATTTCTTGAGTGCTAGGCTGAGGACATTTTGGTAAATCTGCTTTGGGTTTCACATCTACAGACACCATCTGAACTGCACTTTCTACAAGCTACATTATATTAAAGAAAAGATCACATAAGCACAAAAAGAGAAATGGCATGTTTCACAAAGGTCATGTCACAGGTTTATGGCGGCGTCCAGGTCGCTGTGAAAAAAAAAGTCACCCTTGTGGATTATGCTCACGACTGATCACTAAGGATGGGCGACAGGCAGAGGAGCATGACCACGATGGCGAAGGGGGCAGCGAGTGGCGCAGCGGGGGGGCTTTTGAGCTATAGGAGCAGAGGATCTTCTTGCCTTATCAGACCCACACTCTAATTCAGCTCCTCATCCCCACACGTCAGCATGGTCATTTGCTATCAGGCTGGCATCTAGGCGGAAGCTGCTGATTCACACCCCGTGTAATCCCTCTCCCACCTCCGCTAAAGCCGGCCCCCTCAGTCTGTGTCTGTCAGTGACAGATATGCGCTATGGTGAAGGACCGATGATGTCAGACACAGCCTGGGCGAGCCAACCAATCCGGACTCTGTGAGTCATAACACGGCACCAAGCCAGGGCCGCTGACTCGCTCACCTGAGATTGACGCGTGACTCGCTTTGCAGCCCCCCCTCCCCCACTGACCAGCTGCACAGACGCGGTGCCGTTAATGTACCACGCCCCGATTGACACACCTGTGCCCACACAGTCCAGCGCCAAGCGGCACACCGAGGAGCCCAAACTCTGACAGCGCGTTCATAACAATTGCGGGTTACGGTACAGAATCTATCGACAAACTGCCAGGACAGCGTTTCACAGAGCCCCATCTCTGCGCATTTCTTTCTGTGGTATGAAGCCGCATCGTGAAAAGCAGCCGAGAGCAAAGCCTTCGCGGGAAGGAACACCAGGGGCTGACATCACGGAGTAAGAAGGGGAGCCGAGAAATGTGTCACGGGCTGCGCATTTGCACAGCCTGATGGGAGATGGGACGGATTACAGAAAGCACACAAGATGAGAGAGAGAGAGAGAGAGAGAGAGAGAACAGCTCAGTCGGCACCAAGTGGTCTGAGAGTGTTTAAGTGCTCAGACGCCTAATGAGTGACGCTGGAGCAGTAGGTCTGGGGGAAATTTCAGCCTAAGATTCCAGCACTTCTTAAAGAGTCAGGATGGGCGTGGAAGTGGAAAGTAGAAGGAGCGAAAGCTTATTGACTGAACATCTGCAAAAGCTGCTAAGTGGGGCGCTGACAGGGCTGTCCTCTGTCGCCACGGAGCACGTGCCAGTGTGGGGGAGGCGTCATTTGCATCTGCACATGTCAGGCCAGATCTAACAGGAGAACTGGGGAGAGGCTTTGGTCCATATCTACTGAAGCATGGAGGCTCGCTAAAGCGTCGCCCATGTTTACACAGAAACATGCATTTGCACAGTCTGCCTGTTCCTACCAACACCTAACAAAGGCACCCTGTGGATTCTCACTATGCATTTCCGATGCATTTCACATGGGGACACATGTGCTGCATAACTGGGGGGGGGACAGTGGGACACCACAGCACAAGATTTGTGAAGACCACATTCTTAGTTGACATCACCCACCCAGAGCCGAACAGCTGTGATGGGTCTAGACAAGCAGGTGTTTGTGGACAGGTCTGCACAGCTCTGTCTCCCCACAGCGTCTGCTAACACAGACACGCCTGCACTAATAACATGCCTCACCTTGATCACTCGCCCACCTCATAAATTTTTTAATTGCCCCTCGGAGACAAATAAAGTTTTTTGAATTTGAATTTGAATCTCCACTGATATTCAGAATCACGTTGTCGATTGCCTTTGTTCACATTGTCTTTCTTCACTCAAATGTGATTTGCTTAGTATAACTATTTCTTTTGTTATTGAGTATATGGAGGTGTTTTTTGGGGGCCTGAGCTGCACTGACATCCGCCTCTTACTGCTGTTATACAGATACACAAATGATAATCAAATCCTAGTAAAACTGTAACATGAGTCATTTGACCTAATCTTATTTATCGCGCGATACTGCAGTCAAATGCATCTTGGCTTTTTTTAGGACAGCTGGCGAAGCACAATGCACCACTGATCCTACACTAAACCAAAATAACAAAAAAATTACAGAAATACTGCGCCTTAAAGGAGCCCATGGTCGGACACTCAGGCATCTCACTACAGCAGCTCAGAGTAAAGAAGTGCACTCGGGACAGTCAGAAATATTATAAAATGAGGTTTCAAAAAAACTATTTTGAAATAAAGACTGATACCGTACCAGGTTCTAGCAGTCATAGCACGGCACTGTGGTATCACATTAAAAGCAAAACTCATCCAGTGACACAACGAGATTAATGCAGTGAGAGTAACCAGCTGAAATACTGTGTTGCCAAGGAAGAGTGGAAATCCTTGGAGGAAGCAAGTAGGAAGTCTGATCCTCAGTCTGAAGAGAGGGCAAGGAAGGCAAACATGCTGATGTTTGCTTTCAGATGGAGCAAGGAGTGAACCGGGCACTGAGTGCAGGCTGAACGTCCCATATAAAGCACTTACAAAAATAAAACGATAAGAATCTGTTGCAGGCAAGAACCGTGAGTGATTTCACATATCTTTCACCAAAATAATTAGAAATCAATTCCAACTGATCTCTTTTATTTAAGGGTAACACTGGTTGGAAATGAGCATGAGTAATTGTATTGCGTAATTCATTAAGACAAATGCACTACTAGTCAAAGGTTTTTGATTGTTTTTAGCATAAATACCTTATCAGTATTATTTAAGAAAGATTTGAGGTGACATGCATCCAATGGTCATAGTTACACAGTCAGTTTCATAGTTCCGCAGGCATCTGTGGACATAAGGCCGGTATTTTATAGAACTTTTGTAAGCTAGGTTCACTTGGGGCTTTGGAGAGTCTAAAATGTTGCCCGTTTGCATGACATAGATGGTGTTTGTCATTCCTGATAATATTTTACCTTAATTGCCACTCTGTACCTTTTGTACATGAGACACTTCAGGTGTCCATATCCCTTAGGCTGGCAGTGTATGACAATGAGAGAACAGGCAGAACAGCAGCCTTCCCACACACTGGCAGGGAATTCCCTAATGCCCAAGGTTTGGCGACTCTAATAAAGATGTATGGGGTTAAATCTGGCACCGTTCCTTCTAGCAGAAACACAGAATCCCAATGAGACATAGGTAGAGGATCCAGGCCATTTTAAACAATTTTCATCGGTTTATTTAACATTACCACCCTAGTAATCCTAGTCTCTCTCTGCTGCCTAATTAGTTAATTTAATTTGCCATCTGGTGTATCCATGTGACAATGTGTTTTCCACACCAGAACATAATTTCCAACATTTCAATTTACAAAACAAGTCCCAACCCAACAGAAAAACCATACATATCGAATAACCAAACTCAACAATTGTTCAAAAATGCAAGCCGTGTGTCCTTATGTCAGCTCAGTTCAGCTGCAGTGTATGGTTGAAAGAAGCCTTCATTTCAGTGCTGTGGGAGATAATCACCTTGACAGCACTGACACATTTGCAAACAAGGGATATCTTGGATACGAAAGGTTTTTTTCCTGCTTGTGTTTCACTCAAGGTGACATCGGTGCTGGCTTCATACCTCCAAGCTGAATAATCTTAAGAGAAAGGCACTGTGATCATTCTAGACGGTACACTGCTTGATAGGAAGGGATTGGATTAAAGCCACAGGGCTCTGTAGTCTTAAATTGGAAAGTGTCATTTGGATGGTTGAGGAGAGATATCCCTGCATAACTATGAGCTCAGTACAATACAGTTAGAACGCTGACAAGCCTGGGTCTGATAAACAGGATGTATGAGCATGAATTAAAATAAATGGTTTTCAGAGACACTGCATCACTGCATCAAACCGGCACTTTACTCTGAACTCAGGAGTCTTAGGATCTGCTGAGGATTCCAATTACAGATAATTCTCCTTGAAAGAACAATAGAACACTGCAAATAAGTATTAACCACTACACTATATGTATAATAGTAAAAAAGTTAATCTTTTTTGATAATATCCTTCTCACGATGAGACATTTGCAGAGGAAAAGTCTTGAGAGATTCCACCAAAATACAGATTCTGTTAAGAAGAATGGAGGTGGGACATTCAACTATGATTCAAACAACTATGTGGACAGCTCATCTTTCACAGGAGATCCCCGTGCAGCGATTGGACAGTGAGGCACTAGCAGTGCCTGCTTTGTAATCTAACAGATTTACACTCTGTGAAGACCACATATCTTTACCATAGGAGGGCTGTCTGAAAAGAAGCCTGGGGGGGGATGGGTGCAGGAGGCTTTGTGAGGAACCAAAGCAGTACTGCGATTGGGGACGGTCGGCCTTGCTGCCCCCTAAGTGTCAGTCTTTGTTGGGACAATCTTCTGCCTGAAACAATAACAAGTCTAAGCAAGTATTTTACCACAGTGGATCTTACAAATACTACTCTATCAGCATATTGATAACGCTGAATATTACAAACCCTCTGGTTCATTTTAAGGAGGACTGAACTTCTCACTGCATGAACTTCTCACTGCATGAACTTCTCACTGCAGCCCCTGCACCAGTTTATCTGTTCAGAGGGGTTGCAGCAGACAAAATGGACTTTCAAAAAACCCCAGAGCCTTTACAGCCAGACCCGAAGAGTCTGGGGAACGTTTCTTCAGCTTGACCATCTGACACATTTACACCTATTTATTTAGCAGAAGATTTTTGTCCAAAGTGACAAACAACTGAGAAAGGAAGGTCAGCCAGTCCCTGGTGCAATCGGGGTTAAGGGCTTTGCTCAAGGGCCCAACTGTGACATCACTCTGCTGACCAGGGGATTTAGCAACTTCCTTGCAAAAAAAATAAGCCCCCGTCTCCTCAACAGCTGATGCCGATCCACACAGGATCCTATTAAACCAAGCGTCAGCTCTGAGTGGCTCCATTGGCCTGTTTGTCATACCCGACTCAATACGCCTCTCTCTGGTTCTGCAGTCGGAACCGGCCTCCGCCATTCTGTTGGTCTCATTCCCTCCCCAAAGCTGCAGTAGGATGGAGGGCCCCACGTCCCCTGCTGTCACACCTGTGTCCCAGAGCAGCAGATCAAGGCAGGGGGAGTCTACCAGTAACGTACATCCCCACATACTCCACTCACTCAGTAAGAAAAATACATATTTCCAATTAAAGGGAACTAGACTGGCTGCTGCATATGCAAGTCGGGCTGCACTGGCAGAAAAACACTTTAAAAATGCCCTTGGAGATGGTGCCAAGACAAAAGCGTCTCGCATACAGTGCTTCACGCCTAACCGGCAGCGGCAGAGAAAGTCTCAGAGAAATTGAAATCAGACGCTCAAGGGGAGGAAGTGACAGTCAACAAACGAGGCGAAAACCACAGGTTCTGTGCACTCAGAGAGCTCTCTGAAGCAGTGAGAGGTGCCTATGGTCGCGGAACACTGGTCAAGAACATCCAAGGAGCCAGGCAATGGATCAGAACCTAGCATGAGCCGAAAAGCGGCCGGCGATCAATGCGCATAGGTCAGGGTAATGACTGAGGACATTTAGCTGATACACAGCCCATAGGAGCACGACGCTAGAGGGACATGCAGCTGGTCACACTACACTGTCAGGAAAAGTAGGAAATCCTCATGCAATGTCTCTGAAAGGGGGCCAGAGGCTGAGCAAAGCAACGACCTCGCTGCTTAAAACACAGGGCTCGCTCAAGTGAGATTATGCATGCAAAGTCATGGCCTCCCCCCACCATGACACCATGATATGTGCTTCGGTGGGGGCACACCACATTCATCGCCTCTTGTTGTCTCTGTAGCAGGCGTTACGGATAGAACAACACTGTAGCGGACGGCTTCAGGAAGATGTATGTGGAACGTAACCAGGGCTGACACATGCAGAGGGAGCTTGGAAGAATTTCCTTAAAGGACAAGAGAGGCTGTTTTCCCACACGGCCAGATCTCTCGTTCTGTGCTTAAACAGCTTAGCCTAGTGCCTCGAGCCACAACCCGATGGCAGGCTAAGCAAACGCTGCATCTTCAACAGGATATACTAGAAATCTCTTATTAAAAGCTGCTGGAAGCTATGCTTTGTCTGGGGAACTAAGCAGAACCCACTGATTATCAGCTGCAGCAGAATAGGGAACCTGCATTTTACATGCGCTGGACGCAGTAAAAAGACAGATTTACAACCAGGATTAACACAAACTTTTTCATCCACTAGGTGAAACGTAAAATTTTCCTAGTAAGCTCTGTATATTCCTACAGCAAACCTTTTACTTTAACCATACCTAAGAATATTATCACATTTTGCTGTAAAACATACAGAGCAGCCTCTACAAAATAACGACAAGGAGTTGCAGGCATCTTTTCTTTCCTTTACGCTAAATTTTGTACTCAGGCCCTGGGAGTTAATACACGTAACCCGTCTTGCACAATTTTGACGACAGTATGTGAACATGAGCACAAGGCATTCGGGAACGCATGCATCTCAGTGACAGGCGTGTCACTTGGGGGGCTGAAATATACATGGTGCCAGAAGAAGAAATGCAAAAATAAAGGTTGCAGCATGAACTGAGGTGCATTCGAATGTCAAAGCGCCACTGCGATGCAGAGGTCATGCAGCAGCCCTTCACAGGCGATCCGGCGAGATGGTCGGTACACAGGAAATCGAATCCCTTCACTACAGGCGAGCCTCTGCACAGGCAAGAACAGAAAAACACTTCCTCTCCCCATCACGATGCTCCTTTACTCTATTCGACACATTTAATGCACTAATATTATTGACTTCAGTATATTCTCATGTATCAAACGTTTCATTTGTATAAAAACTAGTGTATGTCCTCAGGGACACCTTATGTAGCGACAGTGCATGTCACATCTACTTTATGTTAATGCACCAAGTCATCACAATACATTTAAATCATGCAGATGAATACAGTTACACAACTGTTGACAAAACGCCAGGTGTTCGGGTTTTACTGCAAAGCCAGAGCACTTTCCTTTGTAGATTCATTGAGGGAACTGAAATTTCCGTTCCTCAGCTACAAACAATAGAGTTTTCCCCACATTATATAAAACACCCATCCTCCAGACAATTAGCCAGAGTACTGGGTCATGTGGAGCCTGAAGCCAGTCTGAGGCAACATAAGGCACAAGGTAGGGGACACCATGGATTGTATGCTAGTTCAATACACAGACTTCACAGATTATGGCAGTGTTTCTCAACCCAGGCCTCAGGGGACCCTGGGCAGTGCATGTTTTTGCTCCTTCCCTGCTCCCTGCCAGACAGTCCACATTTTTGCTACCTCTCAGCTGGAAGCTGAAACATTAAAAATAAGAAAATGAAGAAAACGTTAAAAATAAGTTTTATGTTTGTTATTTATATTGTTTTATTTATATTATATTTTATATTCAATTGAGAAGTCAAATACGAGAGAAGCCTGTCATTTGAGTTTGTGGTGAAATATTTTATGGTGCCAGATATTTGTTCTGTTCTTTACTGCATGTGATGATGGCAATTATTTAAAACATTTCACCATACATCTTCATTATTTAGCATTTTTTGTCTTTCAAATTTATCAAATAAAAGGCTCCTTTCCAGTAATGTATTTCCTCTTTAAAGTTTTCCTTAAAATAAAAAAAACTTAAAATATCGTATTGTCTTGTCTCGTCTCGTTCTCGTGGGCTGAGTATATCGTTACGCCTCTAATGGGGATTCAAAGTGGCATGTAATGAACATGCAAACTGCACACACAAAAAAACAGGGCTGGGATTCAAACCCCCAATCGTGGAGGTACAGGGTCACAGGCCCAGCCAATGAGCTAAATTCCCATTATAGCATCTACAGGTACATTAAAAGCACATTACACAGCTGCTTAGGTCAGATGATGTCTTCCCATTCTCGTATTCCTCAAAAGGAAAGTGAATATCATAGTTCATTTGGCCAGATTTATTCTAGCTTCTTCTAGTCAGGTCTGAACATGACTGTGATCCTCTCATGAAGGGATTGCACAACAAGAATCATGCCAGGACTGACTGAAGCTAATATAGGTGGCTACATCTGGAGATCTTTCATTCCGATCCTTCAGGTCAACAGATCAGAACACACAGCTGCAACCATGGAAAAATAAACTGTAATATTTGGATGAAAAGAATACTTTTGCTCAATATGTAACATCTCCAGCTGGAGATGTTGTAATTTCTTTGGTAAAATAAAGCGGATGCAATACAGTGACATATTAGGAAGAGCCGAGCGGTACACCTTACCGGCTGATGGTGAGAAGTGAGAAGTTTCAGTGAGAAAACTCAAAGCAGAGGTTTACAATAAAGGTTTTCTTCCAGTTAGTCTCACCAAGGTAAAACTTCATTACTCTGCATCCGCTCAGAGACTCAGCACATGAAATTGTAAAACCCCTAACTGCTAACTCAACCACAGTCTCACATTGTGTCGAGATTCACCGCAACTGTAAAAAAAAAACCTGCAAAAACCGGGGTTTCCTAAAGTTAAAAACAAAGCCTCCCTGCCTTTTATCGTCAAAGCTACTCAACAAGTCCCTCTTAAGCTACGGGTATATATGACTGAGGCTTGGGAAATGCTGTGCTACAGTAACTCCAGAGTTCTTCGAGGCCTAATTGCTGTCAAGCTGGTGATCAGTGCAGCTTCTTGGGAACAGCGTGAAGCTATGGGAATCTGAAGGAAGGAGGATGTAACTCTCACTGGCGGCAGAGAGAACATTTCCTTAGCCGGAGGCAGCGGAAGGTTCCGGGCGCATCCAGGTTCTCCTGGCAGTACATGGACTGTGCATCTGCCGAAGATTTTCTTTTCTACATGCTGTTAACAAACAGCAAACTGATCAGACTGTTGGGTAATCGGACTGTTTGGCTGCCTTGCCTACGATAGTGTGTTGAAAGGAGAAGACAAGATTGTGAATAACAGCCATGACAAGGAGAATACCAGCAGCTGCCATCAAACAGCAGCCAAACACTGGAAGCTAGACCTGGATACAGGCAAAGATGAGCTACTTTGCTTAATTAACAATCATGTCAACCCATTTCTGATACAGTAAGACATCTGTTAAGCTCTTCTGCCAGATCAAGACCGACCAAGATGTCTTACAGGACTTTCAAAATGAGTACATATCTGTTGATTTGACAGGAATCACCATCTGCATGCGCTATTTTTCCTGACGCTGAACCCACATCCACGGCGTACATTTTAAAAATGTAAAGGTACTTGACAGCTGTTCGTTTTAAATGCGGCTCCGCAGCCTTGTCTGCAAGCAGATTCCTTGGGCTTGTTTTCCAGAAGCAAGGAGAAATGTTCCATAGTCCTGTGAGCCATCTGAGCAGAAACGTGCTTAAAACACCACAAACACTAAATAACATTCCGCTTGCAATTTCAGCCTCCCCCCAGAAAAAAATCTTTAGTCCCCGCAGCGCAGCCACCCCTTAAGCGAAGTGTGGAATGCTGCCGATGCTCCTCTCCCCCCTCTCCTCTCTGGAGGATGACGCCGCTGGAAGCTCCGGCTTCCATCCCATCGCGAGTGTGAGTCAGTGGATGGAGGGTAAAATCCAGGGGGTAGACAGTGTATTACAGGTCGTTCAAAGGTGCTGGGATAGTTTAGCTATGAGCTCAATTTTTGCTTTGTAATGACATCAAAAGCATTCCTGTCCACTATACAGTAGGCATGTAATGATGAATCGCGAATTTATTAAAAATCTATGATTAAATGTATGACGATTTAAACCGGCTGATGTGGAAAATGAATCGCCCCTTTACTTCGCGGTACTTTAACAGAAAAATATTCCATTTCACGACGTCAGTTCGACGTCAGATGTCACTGCGTATTCACGTTTGACATTGTACATTTGACCGAACGCGAGATGGCGAGCGAATTTGAAATTGATGGCGCACCGCCAGGCGGCGCGATGGCGCAGTGGTTAGTGCTGCTGCCACACAGCGAGAGGGTTCAGTCCCGGGTCCTTTCTGTGTGGAGTTCGCACGCTCTCCCCGTGTCCGCAAGGGTCTTCACCGGGGGCTCCGCTCTCCTCCCACGGTCCAAAAGTGTGCAGGATAGGTTGACTGGTGAGTCTAAATTGGCCCTGTGTGTGTGTGAGCACCCTGTGGTATACTGGCTACTGCCCAGGGTTGGTTCTCACTTGCTCCCATTGTTCCCTGGATAGGCTCAAGTCCCCCCCCCCTCAGTTGGGATTAAGCGGTTTCAGAAAATTGATGGATGGATGGATGGATGCACCGCCTGATCTTAAATCGGCGGTGTGGCAGCATTTTAGCTTTCCGATAATCACAAACGAAAACTGGGAGAAAAGCACAGACAAGACAAAAACTGCATGCAAACATTGTAAAAGACTAATAACATACACAAATAGCACAATGAACATGCTTCAGCATGTCCACCGGCACCACAGTGAGCTGAGTGAAGATTATTAAAAGGGCAAACCACGCTAAAAAGCTGCACATGCAAGCCTTAGTTTATTTATTTTATTTACTTATTGTGATTTGGGATTTTTTTAAACAGTATTTTATTCAATTTCAATTGCACTGTTAAGAAGAGCACACATTTTGCACAGTTTAGAAAGATAAAGATAAATTTATTTTTGAATAAATTTGTCTGTAGCTCATTCTGTTAAAAAGAATCGTGAGAAAATCGCATCGAATCATATCGAATCGTATCGAATCATGAGTTGAGTGTATCGTTACATTTTCGCTCTCCCTCAGCTCCCGGTAGCAAAAATGAGGAATATCTGTGGGTCCCCTAGGACTGGGTTGCGAGACACTGTAATAAGTAATGCCTTCAGCATAATTTACGGTTTTTTAACCCAAGTACGCAATATGACCCGGCACTGGATAAACAAGTGACCCTGTATTGGATAAACAACAGGATGTTGGAGGAATGGATAGACAACAGGAAGTGCCATTTGCTTCCCACATGGTATCACAAACAGACATGCTTTGCAACTCACACAACATCCATTAGCTTAGCAGGCATAGCCCTAACCCCCAGCCTACATTCATTAATAATGGTGAATTCAAAACCTACGACAGAACAGAGATCTCAGGCATCCGTGACTGAACGCCAACTCTGAAACAGGACAAACTGCAGGAGGACCCTCCAGCATCTATCATTCCAGGCTGCGCAAAGGACTGTCTCGCAGTGGAGATCAAGATGTCTACAAACCAGCAGAGGAAAAAAAAGTCCAAACCATTAACAGTGGATTAGAACTTAACACATCTCAAGGGATCACTGCCACTGGCAGGAGCTGTGGGAGCTGGGATACGTCACAGCCATACAAGCACATTGAACACACTGAACACTGCAAAACTGTGAGCAGAGCAGCTACAGCACAGCCTCCAACACACATCAAAGAGTATATTCCTGGGGGGGGGGGTCTCCATTCTAAGACAGGCAATTCCCTTTGACAATGACATATTATATATTCTGATTTAAGACTGATATAATCATTGTTCTTTTTGAGAAATTCCATCTAAAGGCATATTCAAAATCTAAAACCCTTTGCTTTATAGATAATTTGATGTATGCACATTGCATTTCCACACCCAATGATCACACATAGCTCGAATGAAGACTTCTTCCCATTCATCATCAGGTCAATGGTACGTATTCATAATCTATGCTGGGAAATCAGGGGTCATTCATTGAATTGTGTGCCCTGGCAGACTATGGTCAGATTGGCCTCGTCACGATCTTGACAAGGTGCCTGGAACATGTCCTGGAACTCAGGTAGCCCCAACATTAAGTAATAACTCTAAATGCTTACTTGCAATATTCCAGTCCTTGGCATTTTACTTACAAGTTAGGTTGTAGGTAATTTTGTTATTTTAAAGAGGGACTCAATCTGCCATCTCACTAGTTAACCATATTTAAATACATTAGGCTCCTATATGTAAACCTTTAGCCCTTCAACACATAACTTCAATTAAAAGCTAAACCATTCAGATCAGGAGTGGGACTTACCATAAAGCAAGAGCAGGCAGCCACTTGAGATGCCCAAAAACTGGGGGCCCATGAAGACAGCATTTCCAGAAGTTACATTTATGGATATAAGATAATATGATTATTTCAACTATACCAACATGTGTGCTAATTGCTATTTAATTTTCAGTACAGAAAAGTTGCCCCCCACCCGCCGATATAATGGACTATTCCTTCTTTGACACGTCATGCTACCCAGGTTTCTCTTTGCATTGGATTCTAGGGCAGAGTTGCCAGGTCCGCGGTTTTCCTGCCCAGTTGGGCTATTTTGAAAATATAGTTCCAGGTAAATATTAGGAGGTCACAGGTTGTGGGTTTTTGGGTTGCTTTCATAATGCTCCACAACAGTGGACTGTAAGGGGGAAAGAAATGAATTGCGAATTCAAGTGGCTCCTAATGCGGAGTAATACTGAGTCGCTAGGCACCGAAAGTCAGAGACAGACGCACACAGAAATCAGGGTTGCTAACTCACGCATCTGGCGTGATACTCATGCTTTCATGCTTTCAACATAAGAACATAAGAAATGTACAAACGAGAGGAGGCCATTCGACCCATCAAGCTCGTTTGGGGAGAACTTAACTAACAGCTCAGAGTTGTTAAAATCTTATCTAGCTCTGATTTAAAGGAACCCAAGGTTTTACCTTGCGCTACACTAACAGGAAGACTATTCCATACTCTAATTACACGCTGTGTAAAGAAGTACTTCCTCAAATCCAGTTTAAAATGTTCTCCCACTAATTTCCATCGATGGCCACGAGTTCTAGTATTTAAACTAATATTGAAGTAACTGGCTGAACAGCATCCAGACCTGTTAGAATCTTATATACCTGGATCATGTCCCCCCTTAGTCTCCTTTACTCGAGGCTAAACAGATTCAGCTCAGCTAACCTCTCTGCATAAGACATTCCTCTAAGACCAGGATTCATTCTCGTAGCCCTACGTTGCACCCTTTCCAAGGCAGCAATGTCCTTCTTAAGGTATGGTGACCAAACCTGCACACAATATTCTAAGTGGGATCTTACCAAGGAATTATATAATCGTAGCATCACCTCCATTGACAGAAACTCCACACACCTAGAGATGTAACCCAACATCCTATTGGCCTTTTCAATTGCTTCCCCACACTGACGAGAGTGGGACATCTGCAAATTTAACCAGCTTACTGTATATACTGTTGTCAATATTGTTAACATGAATTTGGAATAACAGAGGCCCTAAAACTGAACCCCGTGGTATAAACACAGGCCCACTGTGACACTGTAAAGCAATCTTACACAAGCATTCTAACGGAAAATCTATATTATTCCGTTATAGATCGGAAATCAGAAGTGTTGGGTTAGTTTGCAAGCCCTACAGACTATTTACAGGGTAATAAAACAGTTACATAAATGTAAATGCACTTACAGACTCGTCTCAAATTAAAAATCTTACTTCAGCCAGCTGACCAAAGTTGCCAATCCAGGAGAAAGAGAGTGCATCCATCTACGTGATGTCATTGTGTTTAACTGTGGTTTTAAAATGTTGAATGTTTGAATGTGCAAAATATTGGTTCATTTCTTTGAGATTCAGTATTTTGGGATTTCAAATATTGGGCTAGTTTCATCTTTCAGTGGCGGATTATAAGTAGACCTTGGGCTGGAGATGTCTTCTGGACCTGGCAACAATCTGGTTGTCTTTACTGCCAAGCAAATCAACATAACAAACAGAAGACGACAGCGGCATAAGACTAACATTATATCTCCCTTGTCTTTAATACTATCCCACCATAATGCTAGACAAATTATTAAACAAACATAAGCGAAAATTCAAGACAAACCTTAGGTTTGGGGTAAAGTAAGGCATAGGCTAGGTCAGGGGTTCCCACTGGTGGGGGAGTCGTGAGAATAAGTCTTTAGTATAATTAGATTTCCAGAGTATGTTTATCAAAATCTTAAAAAGTGAGAAAAGTCTATGATAACCGCAATCGCAACCAGCCAATTCTGATACATGTACTGTACCACAGAAACCCCTCCCCAAATCTAATAAGGGGGGCTCTGTGGGATTGCCACTCTCTGATACTGTTATGGCTGAAAAGTTTGAGAACCCATGTTGGTGTCCAGCCTAGGATCACGGCAAAGGAGAGAGCAGTGGAACTTTAATTTGAGTGATCAATCCTTTAGTGATTCCCCCTCCCCCAGAAAGGCGAATTTTACAGATGGAATTTCCACCCTCTCCCTAATCAGTAAGTTTTACCGCTGACACCAAGTTCACTGATTATCAGATTATTGATGTTCCATCGTTTTTAATTCCCTCTCATTTCTTTTTCAGTTTCAAAATATTGGCTCAAGTGGCCCACTTAGGGGCCCCATACCCATGTTAGCCTAGGGCCCGCAGAGAAGTAAATCAACCTCTGATTTACACTAAGGTAGCGATTCCAGTGAATTAACTACATAAAACTAGGATTTTCTTTAAACTACTCTTTATGTACCTTGCATATATTTGGAAGCCATAACCGCATGGGTAGACCGATACTTTGGCCAAAGTAAGATCATTAAAGTTCATATATGGATTAGTACAAAACAAACGCATTCAATTGACAACAATATCTCATCCTCAAACCAAGATTTCATTTGACTGTTTTTTAAAGAATTGCATCCCTGTCGTTCGCTTCCCGGTTAACTGCACGGAAAATGAAAACTTTACCGACACTGACATAAATTCAGACCGAAAGCGCAGTTTGCACGCTGCAGATCAGCCGCCTATAAATTCCTGGGGTCAATGGCAACGACGATTCTCTAATGCGGGATCATCTGAGTACAGTCTGGCAGCCCTGCCCTGTTTGTTTTCCCTTGGGTTTCATCTTGACGGCGAAGAAATCTTCAACTCGTACCACATATACCGATTATGAATCCTAAATCCCCGATGATTCGTTCAGAGAAGATCAGTATTAACACTTTAGAACTTGCATTCAGTAAGAAAATACTAATAACAACAGTACTCAAATTAAGACTTTAATAATAATAATAATAATAATAATAATCTTGCAGCACGATCACAGAACACACTCATAGATTAAATGATTTATTTAATAATCTGAAATTCTACAATAATTATAATTAGATCATGTAAAACGTAAGCATATCTATTGCAAGGGGTATAACATTACAATGCTTTTTGTACAAGAATCTTATTAACTGTATTAGTAGTCGACAATTAAAGCAGAGAATTATAATATAGGTAAATAGTATAGGTGCAGGGGCACTTACCGGACAGTTCGTCTGGTTCCAGGCCAGTTTCGGTGTCGAGTCCGCAGATCACAAAGTAATCTGCGAATCGGCAGGAGCTGGAGCTGAAGCCGGTGGTCATCCTGCGATTGGGCCGGTGCTCTCCACGCACTCGCCGCTTCACTCCAATGCATATCTGCGACTCTGGGTCTTACTTGGCGCTGCCATTACGGATGCGCCCGTTAGCCCCAGCGCCAGAGCAGAAAGAAGCCGAGAAGAGCGGCCGAAGTGCATTATGGGCCGCCCCCCTCCCCATACAGCTGTTTTCATCTGTCGGATATCCCCCAGGTCCAAGAAAGACTGGTCTGAGAGGTGAGTCCGCGCATGCGGTCTGGTGCAAAAAAAAATCCCATTGCGTTATGCGGTTAACTCTTCAAAGGCAAAGAGCCGGCAAAAAACCCAAGCGCATATTAATTACAAGAAGACCCGATTCTCTTTTCCGGCAATGAAACTACACATGAATGTTTTCCCAGAGACGCAGACTTGCGGTTAACTAACACAACAACAATTTTTATAACTGTGAATGCATACTTAAAACTAGTACGAACCTGCAGTGGAAAATTACGAAGTAGGCCTATATTTTATTAAAATATTCTCCATGTCAGGGTCTTGAAACAATTGTTTCATAATTGTTTATTTGTAACCGGTACATCCAACATAACACAATCGGGAAATGTCATTTCAAAATCGATTTATGAACCCGCAGTACCCTACGTCACATGAATCACTGGAGAAACGAAAGATCGCCACCTAGTGGCCAAGTATGAACCCCGCAGTTCTAACAAATTGAAATGTTCATTGTATTCCCTTGCCTTCGGGGATGCATGTGGTTAAGCCCCGGTCTGCAGACGCTTTGGTATATGACTCAATAACTCAAAAACTGATTGACGTTTTTTTATTGGATAACTGCCCTGTTTTTGATTAATTGGAACTGCTTAAATTTTGAGACAGGTCGCTCCAAAACTGAAGCAGTGTCGCATAGTAATATCAAAACAGGGCAGTTTTGATAGTTGTTTACATTAAGACAGATTTTTCAAGAGGTATTGCATGGGCGCCAAACTGGAACTGGAAATAAATTTTGAGATAGATGGCCCCAATGCTGAAGCAACACTACTTTTTGGAAGCAACGGGAAGGATGAAATTGTGAATGTGATAAGTGAAAAAGTATTTAATGGAATATATGGTTGTATCACAGAAACAGTATATGGATGAAGATCTACACTTGGTTTCATTCTCAGACTTTTCTTGTGAATATGGTCAATTTATTTGTTACTCTTTACTTTACTTAGGCCTACTCTATTTGATATTTAATGGGTCTTATTATATCACTTCACAAAAACATTATATGGATGAAAATCTCTGTAACCACAGTAAAATCCCGTTATAATGGACTCGATATCGTCTATAACGGACGAGGTCCGCTGGTCCTTTGCGCCTTTACGAACATGCAGAAAAAGCATCGGATATAGCAGACTCGCATATAACGGAATTTTGCTTATAACGGACAAACAATTTGGTCCCCGGAGCTGCTTTTAGCTGTAGTTTTGTTCGACTATAACAAGACGCATGGCGTGCCGGTGATATCCAGTGCAGATATGTAGTCGAGATTATTAATAGTTACGCATCTGGTCAGGTAAAGTTGAATTACTACATGTACAATATAATAATCCATACCACAAGTGTGTCTGCTGGGGTGTGGCATGAGTAAATGGTGTCCTGTAGTTGTGTTCTGGGCATACAGCAACTCTGGATCTAACGGACTTTGGATATAACGGACTGTTATGCCTGGTCCCCTGAAGTCCGTTATAATGGGGTTTTACCGTACTACGATAGAGGAGAGCAAATTTGGATCTGCCAACAGTGGGCAGCCAAGAGCAAAATCAGACTGCAGATGTACCTACTGGTCGAACCCACTAAATTGTCTATACTGTAGGTTTCACAAGTTTCAAAGTGCATGATATGTGTAGGTTGACAGGTGCACTTTGACCCCAAGCTGAAATTGAGATGATGGGGTCTTTGGTTTTGAAACAATACCATGCTGTATATATCACCACCATAGAAACCAAAGGAAATAAGGGATTTAAGTTAATTTCACAAATTTTCTACACGTTTCACAAGTACCAAAGGCTATGATAGGTGTAGCTTTCCTCATGTACTTCAACCACAGGCTGAAATTTAGTATAGACCTAGTCAATGTTCCCAGGGACGGATTACGGACTGGGCCAGCAGGGCTGCTGCCCAGGGGCCCTTGGGGTGCAGGGGGCCTGTGGGGCCCATAGCCCAAAACAATTTGCAACGCTTATCAACAATGTATTTTCGTTTGTCTATTTTAGAGGGCCTACATTCTTTGATCCTCTGCCTACAAGGGCCCCTGACCCTATAGGGAGGGCTTTGGCTGCCAAGGGCCCTTGAATTGTGGTGGTTGTGGTGGTGGTGGTGCTGGTGGTGGTCGTGGGGGGAGGGGGGGCCCTCGCGAACGTTTTGCCCAGGGGCCCACACAACCCATAATCCATCCCTGAATGTTCCACCTGCATAGAAAAATAATGGATATGTTATCTTATACCACTATTTACAATTTCATGAGTGTTAGTGGGCGATGTATGTGCTTGTCATTTCTTGTAAATATGTGCCACATTGGAATAGTGTTTGAAAGTATTTTATGCGTTTTGTAATAATCATTTGCTGAGCTACACTTTTTTACATTTGGGACTTTCATTTTGAAACATCGCGGTCTGTCAAAACCCAAGCGAACGCGTTAATTCACAGCAGGAGCTGCATTATTTTGATTTTTCACAATTTACTGGATATAATAATTGGATAACCAAGGTATGCAAGTGATTTCACAAACACACACGAATTTGTGAATGTGGAATTTACTTTGTTGTGTAATGTTTTACTAGATTGAATTCAACGATGATCTGTGAATGTCTGACGAATATCGAACCCACTGCTAACTTTACTACGGTCCATCCCAATTCCGTGGATCTTTGTACAGGAGAGCATTACAAAACTGTGGCGCCAATATAAAGTTTGTATTGATTATTGGTCGCTAGCATCACTGTTCAGTCAATTTTGTCCAAAGCAGTACAGTAGCCGGTAAGTGCGGATGAATGACTACATTAAAATGTACTTTGATTCATACTTGTTCTTGTTCCAAAACTGTACGGCTCAAGATGATTTTCTGAATATTTTATAATAAAGTTTAACTTGATCTTTGTCGCTAACCTCTCCATTTGGAACATTATATATATTCAGTGCGGTAGCCGGTTGGTGAATTGTATTGTAGGGAACTCTGCTAAATTTACAGCGGAAGAATTTAATCATGTGACTTTTTCGGAGACATGGGGCTGTGTAAAGTAGCCTTTTATTAATATTTTTATATTTGATATAGATTTTTGTTGAGCAAATAATAAAAAAAATCCATTTGGTCCCTTAAGCTTTTGATTGTCTGAGATAAAAACACCTGTGATGCATACATGCTAATATTCCTGATACGTGCAATATGAAAGAGTGGTTCAGGGAGCATGAGGAATCATTTCCACACATGAATTGGCCACCACAGACTTTTGACCTTAACCCCATTGAAAGTCTTTGCGATGTCAGGAAGAAGAATTTACTCAGTGCGTTCAGTTTCTTTAATAAACCCCTTTGCGTCTCGGATCAGCCAGTGGATCGTAACCTTTTTCCTGCCTACACCATGCCGCACTGTAACAGAATGCGCACCATGATCAAAACTAAAGGCGGTACAGCACAATATTAAAGTGTGCTTTTTCTTTGGCCAGGCAGTGTACTTCTGTAGGCCTACTGAGAGTACACTGTGCATGAGGTATCTCATGTTGAACCAGATGCTTTAAGTAGCATACAAAATGTTGTATACACTGTATTTCCAAAAGTATTGGGACACCCCTCCAAATATTGAATGCAGGTGTTCCAATCACTTCTATAGCCACAGGTGTATAAAATTAAACAGCTAGGCATGCAGACTGTTTCTACAAACATTTGTGAAAGAATGAGTCACTCTCAGGGGCTCAGTGAATTCAAGCGTGGTGCCGTGATAGGATGCCACCTGTGCAATAAGTCCATTCATGAAATTTCCTTGCTACTAAATAATTCATGGTCAATGGTTAGTGGTATTATAAGAAAGTGTTAGCAATTGGGAACAACAGCAACTCAGCCACGAAGTGGTAGGCCATATAAAATCACAGAGCGGGGACAATACATGCTGAGCTGTACAATGTACAGAAGTTGCCAACTGTCTGCAGGATCAATAGCTACAGAGCTCCGAACTTCATGTGGCCTTCAGATTAGCTCAAGAACAATGTGTAAAGAACTTCAGGTAATGGGTTTCCCTGGCCGAGCAGCTGCATCCAAGCCTTACATCACCAAGTGCAATGCAAAGCGTCGGGTGCAGTGCTGTAAACCACGCTGCCACTGGACTCGAGCAGTGGAGACGTGTTCTCTGGAATGACGAATCACCCTTCTGTCTGGCAATCTAATGGATGAGTCTGAGTTTGGCAGTTGCCAGGATAACAGTACTTGCCTGACTGCACTGTGCCAAGTGTAAAGTTTGGTGGAGGGGGGGTTATGGTGTGGGGTTGTTTTTCAGGGGTTGGGCTTGGCCCCTTAGTTCCAATGAAAGGAACTCTTAATGCTGCAGCATTCAAAGCCATTTTGGACAATTTCATGTTCCCAACTTTGTGGGAACAGTTTGGGGATGGTCCCTTCCTGTTCCAACATGACTGTGTACCAGTGCACAAAGCAAGGCCCATAAGGACATGGATGAGCAGGTCTAGGAGGAACTTGACTGGCCTGTACAGAGCCCTGATCTGAACCCGACAGAACACCTTTAGGATGAATTAGAGCAAAGAGCCAAACCTTCTCATCCAACATCAGTGCCTGACCTCACAAATGCTTTCCTGGAAGAATGGGCAAAAATTCTCATAAGCACACTTTTAAACCTTGTGGCCTTCCCAGAAGATATTCCCCTTCAGTATTAGACCATATACAAGAACTTGTGGCCATAGGTGGAAATTAGCAGAACATTTTTAACTAGGTTTGAGAAAGCACTTCTTTACACAGCATGTAGTTAGAGTATGGAATAGCCTCCATGTTAGTGTAGTGCAAGCTGAAACCCTGGGTTCCTTTAAATAAGAGCAACATAAGGTTTTAACTGTGAGCTATTAGTTAAGTTTTCCCCAAATGAGCTTGATGGGCCGATTGGCCTCCTCTCATTTGTATATTTCTTATGTTTTTATTGCATGAATTTTCCTCCTAGATATCTTTAGCAACCAAGAACCCTGTGCTTAAACTCTCATGAGGCACACGTAAATTGAACTTCCTCACCCTGTTCTAACCCTTCTTGGATAAAAAAAGCTAAGTCATTTAAATATGAGTTACATGTATGCAAGAAGAAAAAAAAAACTGTCTGTAGCATACAGTATATACTTTTTTTTTTTTTTTTTTTTACAGGCCCCCCCTAGGGCATATATCCAGTGATCCATGCAGGACTTCTACCAATTGTGGAAGTTGGTGAGAGTGGGACAAGTACAGATTACATGGGTGGACCAAACAGCAGGGCTGTCCAGGCAAAATGGTGCTGTCGCTTCCAACAGCACCAAATTATTATGTAGAAACTCACAGGCCACCCTACATGCTTTTATTTTAGGCATGAAACAATGAATCACAAAATAACAGTTAAGTTCCATAACTTTAAATTTATAAACACAAATGATATAAAACTGTTTTAAATACAGTCTCATTCTGGAAATGACAAATTTTAGTGTAACATTAAATAAAACTATCACTGGAAGTATAATTATTGAGAGTATTACTTATCATCAAGTACATTTCAGAATATTTTTTTGTAACGTGACTGAATATGGCTTCTACCATCCATCCATTTTCCAAACTGCTTATCCTACTGGGTCACAGGGGGTCCGGAGCCTATCCCGGAATCAATGGGCACGAGGGAGGGAACAACCCAGGATGGGGGCTCAGCCCATCGCAGGGCACACTCACACACCATCCACTCACGCATGCACACCTACGGGCAATTTTAGTAACTCCAATTAGCCTCAGCATGTTTTTGGACTATGGGGGGAAACCGGAGTACCCGGAGGAAACCCCACGATGACATGGGGAGAACATGCAAACTCCACATACATGTGACCCAGGCGGAGACTCGAACCCGGGTCCCAGAGGTGTGAAGCAACAGTGCTAACCACTGCACCACCATGCCACCCCCAGCTTCTACCATGAATTATATATTAAGAATCTAAAGCCAGATATTTAGTTGACATACACCGTCAGAAAAAGGGTAGACGCATGGTAGTTCTGTTCACCAATATACAAACATTAATGCTACAAAAATGTTCCAGAGTCCATTTCTGTCCCTTAAATCAGAGGATACGACGTAGACATCAGGAGGTACCTAAAGAACGGAAAAGAATTTTTTAGGGGAAAAAATAATTACACACACATACATAAATATTCTTAAATAATAATACTAGTGTAATTTATACTTTTTTCCTATTGCCAACATTTCAGACAAAAAAAGTATTATAAACTGCTAAAATAATTTTAAAGTCTGACATGTCACATTGACAGTGGTCCGACCATATCTTGATGCACATCTCTGTATCCATAGGTATGTCCTACATCACGCAGTTGCATAACTGCGTGATGTAGGACATACCTATGGAATCAGCCACTCCCCCCCCCCCCCCCCCCCCGCATCCTCAGATACCTCTACATCTGCAGGACCCTTAATGATTTGGCAGATTTGCTCTGCTTTACTAAGCAATTGGTTTTCTACAAAATATCTAATCAGAATACAAAAATCTTTGGAGAAGACGTCAATGTCCACAACGGATGACAATTACATACTGATTTGCAATGCAATTAAGTAAACTGAAAACAGGTGACTACAGTTAATAAGTCCTTACTGAATGAGAAAAACAGGAATACCATACCAAAAACACTTCATTTATTATTATTATTATTATTATGAGGGAAGGTAACCCCCGAGTTCAGCGACACGTGCTGTCTAACACAGCCCGGGGGGGGGGGGGGGGAAGCGCCGCCCGTACTGCACAGAGAGTGGGCGGGGGCGCGCGTCAGGAAAGCGCTCCGGGCGCGAGCCGCACGTTCCTCGTCCGCTGATTATCGATGGTGGTCGCGCGAAGAACCGTAGATCTAAGCGCGAAGCAGTTTCTGGCGCTCGCGGCGCTAACGTCACCGTTCCCCGCGTGCTCTGCTCGAGAGCAAAAACAAAGCTCTTTGTGATATTGTGACTCTCCAGCATAAAACTGTACACTTGGGTTAAAAATTAGAAATTAGGATTATGGCATCAAATGAAAGAGCACAAAAAAATCCTCAAAAAATATCTAAAAATACGACTTCCGTACGGTTTTGTGCTGGAGGGTCACATATCAAAAAAATAAGAAGCTTACCTTTGGGAAGGGTCGGGATGTGCAGGACAAAGACTTCCCCAAAAAAGTGGAATCGTGGGAAAGGCCAGAAACTAACAAACATTAAAATAATGCCAAAAACTACAGTGCAACAAACGTCTGCCCAGTGAGGACTAATCTTAATGAAACAGTGAGGCGTATACAATATTCCTGCACTACTGCGCCCCATTTGGAAAAATGAGAAATAGCAGAGTTTTAACTTTTAAAATTGCAGTAAAGATTTTTTCAAATCAACCGGTCCTTATTCTAAAAGATATTTTACCTGTGCTATTTTTCCTTATCTCAAGTGCACTATGTGAAAGCAGGCAGTGGATCTTGTTTTACACCAGTCATTTAGCAGCAGTGAGGTTTCATGACACTGCCATATACAAGTACCTTGATCATTACCACATTTTCAATTAATCACATACCAAGAGAAAAAATTGGAATTTGATATAAGGTAATGGTGAACAGTATGAAGTTATACCTTCAATGATTCATGAAGACACAATGGATGGATAAGCAACACAGATTAAGCAATTGTAATTCTATATTTTTACTGTTGTACCTCAAAATAAATAAATTTGACAAAAAATTATGTAATATTAACAGACGTACGTCATAGTAACATTCATAGTTAACCAGCGTAGCACACATTCTAAGGCACAACTTAGAATTAAAAAATTAAAAAATCAGCAGCCTGTAGGACTGGGGTCTCCAACTCCAGTCCTGGAGAGCTACTGTACTATCCAGTAGGTTTTCTGTCCCACTTGGCTTCTGATGAGCCACACCTGTTCCTGGTATTTACCTGAGAGCAGATGCAGCTCATCAGAAGCCGGGTAGGACAGAAAACCTACTGGATTGTAGCTCTCCAGGACCAGAGTTGGGAGACCCCTGCTGTAGGAGGTGCTTTGCTTAGTCAGAGTATTATTAAAATTCCATAGAACAAAACAGAAATTGAGCTATTAAAAGTTTTGTCTCCCATAATTGAAACACACTGTTCCAATCTAGATTAATAAAAATGAAAGATAAAACCTTGGACTATGGAAAAAGCAGATTAATTTTCATGGAGACTCGAGGTAATGGCCGCCTTTGTAGTGAAAATAGCTGTTTTAGTGCACTATGGACCTGAGCACTGGACTTTGCCTGGCGACCTCATCTGGCATGTGAGGCTGGTGAAGGACAGAAACCTTCAGAAAATGTGCTCTGAACCTCAAACAAGGACAGACTATTCTAGTTTCTTCTGCAGCTTCTTCTGGAAGCACACAGGCAGGATGGAGAGAAGGGCAAGTACAGCCAGCAGCAGCAGAGAGTTCCAGGACACAGCCTCCCCTGCTGTGGTCAGCTTGTACAGCGTGGTCCCGGCATTGATGGCCACAAAAGATGGAGGCGCCACTCCTGCAAGAATGGAAATGGGGTTTCAGATCCCAGTGACAGGTTAATGTAGCAGAGAAAAACCAACAACGCCAGAGAGGACAACTGGTACCACGGTCAAACAGTACATCAGCTTTCATTTATACTGGACAAACATACACAATATATACCACACTGGGAGAACATGCACTGCATATGGAGTTTGCAAGAGCAGGACCAAAGTCCCTAGTACAGGAGGTGGTATAACCAGGCGATTATGTGAACAAGTGTAAACTTAATCTCATTTGTTGATATTGACATATCTCACATATTACGTGTCACTTATTACACACATATTGGGGGCTCTGTAGTTAAATTAATGTGACATCAATGAGCATTAATTGGTCTTAATCCTTACCTAGGAATGTGCCAAGGAAAAAGAGCCCTAAAGGCACATTAACGACGGGGGATGTGATATTGATAAACCAGTTGGGAAGGAAGGGAGTGATCCTCAGGAATATGATGTAATTAATAAGATGCTCTCTGTGGTTGTCTACCTGCACAAAAGAGCCAGAGGGAGGGAACATCTTAATGAAAAGATTCAGAATGTAGCTTGTCATAGGGCTGGACAGTTAAATTACAATTATAATTTTGGCTTCCAATGATTATTAAAACAAAATTGAAGGGAAAAAAAAAAAAAAGATTGTGCCGCATTTAATTTCGCGATGATGCTCCCACTTTGTCTTATAAATCCAGCACACCCCCTTTCCATCCACTTTTCATTTGCCCTACTCTGTCATCGTGCTGCTCTCTGGGGAGCACTCTTTAAAACAGGGATATGGAACTCATTTCAGTTATTGAATTGAGTTTGACACCAGTGCTTCAAAGGACACTTCAAACAACAGTCTGCTTTTTACTGGCCCTGATGGCACAAACGTTTTTATTTAGCTCTTCAGAGGTTGGCCAGATTCTCATACTCACTCTTGCCAGTTCAGACACCCTCACCCCCCACACCATATCAAACTCCAAGTCATCGTCAGCGTCTCCCAGGTACATCCTGACTGACCAATATTTACCTGCTGAGACCACTTCTCTGCCTTCTCCGTCAGGTATTTATAGACCACAGGTCTGCCCACCAAGTAGGAGAGCATATAGCAGAAAGAGGCTCCAAGTCCAGAGCACTACAAGCACAGGAGACGTGATCAGAAGGGGCATGAAGTACATAAAATGATATGAAGTTCATATTTAAATCCATTATGGCATAGTATCATACTTACCAAGCAAACCAGGAACAATGCTAGTGGGAAGGAGTAAAGATAGCCTGACAGGATGCTGAGAAAGATGGAGCCAGGGATGGCAAAGGTCTGGAGGCTATGGCAACAGAATTAAGGCCAATACCAGCAGGGTTACAAAAAAAAAAAAAAAAAAAAGGTTTTCATAGATGTACAGAAAAGGCCATGTATATATAATTATAAATGTCATATACAGCATACCATAGAAATAAAACTGCACGGATGACTTTTGAAAATGACTTGTGCTAAACTGATATATGGTCTCGCATTTAGTGACAGAGGTCTGTAAGATGCAGAGAAATCTTTTTCAATGCATTTTGCAAATATAAAAGACCTCATCTTCAAGACAATTCCCACAAAACCGCTGCATCCTGATTTGAACACCACTTGGGTGATTTCATTGTACATTGAAGAGAGACTGAAGCCAGTCAAGTAGGATTATTGCTGTCCCACAGAGATGAGAATGATACAGCCCCCTCAGTTGAATGCTGCTGTTCTCAGGGGCAAAAAAGACCCCGACCACCTTCTCCTGCTCAGTTAAGCTATCTGCTATTGGGTCCTCAGCCAAAGTATCTTTCATTCATATGTTTAAAAAAAAGTTGTGGGGGAAAAAACCAGATATTAATGTACCCAGTGGTCCCTGAGAAACACACAAGCTGCATGTTGTATATTATCACTAAAATTACCTTATACACCAATTAATGAAGAGTACTGATTTACTTAACTATTTGTATTGCTTCTGAAAACTGCAAACAGTGAAGAGAGATTGCATAAACAAAAAACATCCAATGTTATCCCAGTTACAAGCTGATCGAACACCAAAAATACGTGTTCACAGACATCCAAATAAGCCCATTACCCTCAATGACATTAGCTCCAAGGGACACATCCACACACTTATCTTCTGTAACTAGTAATTAGTAACAAATTACTCGGAAATACTTCATTCAACATATCACACAGGGGAGACGGTCTAACTTTTGCTTCAGGGAGCATCAATAGCTCTAACTGTACAATCAAGTCTCTCAGTTAATTTAGGAAAACAAATGTAAATCAAAGCCAGTGCACACTTTAGTATGCTTTCATATTACAAAGGATACAAGACATATGTGGTGAAATAGGCTATCAATACTTGAGTGTAGTAAGTATCCTTGTACTTGGACAGAACTGTGCCCAAGGCTTTGGCATCATTCATGTCTTTGGGAATTTTCATTTTTTCCCACTCTTCACTGTACGGGAGAAAAAAGGTCATAGATCAGTGTGAGGAACTCCTCTGAATGGAATACAAATTGCATATTCTACCTAAGACATGGCTATAAAACAAACATATAGATTTGAAAGCAATACAGACCTAAGAAACACATAAGGGTCAGTCCGTGCCAAATCAAACAATGTCCAGAAAAGTTCCATGAGCATCATTCCTGATTTCGATGAAAACTTGGTATTTTGATCCTTATAGAGAACACTGAAAATTCCCCAAGTTTTATTGAAAAATTCTGATGCAGTCCAAAGTTATGGCCCTTTCAAATTTGGGTGCCACGCCCCTTTTTTGCACTCGCGAATCACGCATATAATTTGTAAGGGTTTTCAGGAGACTATATCTTCTAAGCAGGCTAGAGACCTGAAAATTGCTCTCCTGGTATACTTTTCCTTGCTCTTTCAGAATCTGTCATTAGTTCCTGTGACAGGTCAGTGCTTCGGGAAGTTTCCAATGGAGCAGGTATCCAGGGAGGAATTACCAGCCATGTCAACTGAATCCATGTTGGTTATTGGGAAGTCAACTCACTAATGAAATGACTGCCTTGTGTCTTAGGAAAGAAACTGAATGTACAGCAATTAGGCCTTTTCTTGGAATTGACATCATTCTTAGTAATACTTATCCAGGATGTGAAACATTCCTTAACAAGCCAATGTACCAACTGGACTACATACATGACATAACAGTTTTCATTGGAGTTAGGCTAATAATTCTTACCTAGGCTTGGCCAGTGTGACCTATTTTTACCATAGTAGACTATGTTATAACAATATTTTAAACTATTTTGAAAGTTGGCAGTTTGAAAACCTTAACAGAATGTTTGTTCTGGGATTGACTCCCTAACAAGCCACACCTGTCAACACCATGGTAGGCAGTCGTAATGAAAACCATGTCTAGGCCCCATGTTTGGCACCTAACTCAGTTGTAGTTGCCTACCTAATACCTTGATTTAGTGTAAAAATCAACCAGCATCAACCAGCATTAGTTCATAGATGTATTGAATGCAAAGGGCCATATTGCTTGGAAGCTATTTGCAGGGGGTGGGGCTCATGCATGCCAAATGCTCATTTTTTGACTGGAATACTATATGCTGAAGGAGTTGAGTTGAGATAGTTATTTTCAGCCTTTATAGTTCAGATATGCTCAACTGTACTGTGCACTGACCTGTCACAGGAACTGTGTTAGTCCGGATGGATTGACCAAAGAATATCTAAGAACTGTGAACATGGCTTCTCATTAATTCAATGATGCTACTAGTACGTTTTTCAAATTTACGATCTGATTTAAGTATCTCTGTCTGACAGTGCTCCTTCTCATGAGATTCACATTTCAAGAGGGGTATTCCCAAAATTGACCTCTTGGCAGCTGAACGGAAAGACATATTTGACCCTGGGAGTTTATATTGAAGGAATTGAGTTGAGATAGTATTTACAGTTCAGATATGCTTCTTTCATCTGTATAAGTTTCATTCCCATCACTAACTATCTACACAGTCAACCACGCCCCCGAAGTAGGGGGTCCTGTAGGGAATTTCTCACCTGTGACCATTTTCAGATGGCAATATATCAAAGAATAAATGGTTATTTAGAATGAATTTGCATCTGCTTACAGTATCTTCCTCAAATAACAAAAATATAGAAGAACATTGGATGTAGGTATGGTGGTGACCCCACAGCTTGGGGTCAAAATCCGAAAAAAGTGAACCAAAAACTGATTTTTGCAGGTCCATAACTTTGAAGTGCTTCCCCTGAGCTTAATTTTAAACTTAGAAATGAAGATATAGTCTCCTGAAAACCCGTACAAATGACATGCGCGATTCACGAGTGCAAAAAAGGGGCGTGGCACCCAAATTTGAAAGGGTCATAACTTTGGACTGCATCAGAGTTTTTCAATAAAACTTGGGAAATTTGCAGTGTTCCCTATAAGGATCAAAATACCAAGTTTTCATCAAAATCAGGAATGATGCTCATGGAGCCCCTGGTTGATTTGGCATGGACTGACCCATAAGGGATACATGCATCATTGTGAAGAGGCCAGTCAGGAAGATAAAGGAGATGAAATCTAACCTGGAGCCAAAGAAACTATGTTTCTCATACCTAGCAAATTTTACATGCCATATTGCTCCGCTTAAGCATAGCATAACATCCATT
Source organism: Brienomyrus brachyistius (assembly GCF_023856365.1). Classification (NCBI taxonomy): domain Eukaryota; kingdom Metazoa; phylum Chordata; class Actinopteri; order Osteoglossiformes; family Mormyridae; genus Brienomyrus; species Brienomyrus brachyistius. Next base: position 347,871 of record NW_026042324.1, on the reverse strand, counting down.
CATCCATCCATTTTCCAAACTGCTTATCCTACTGGGTCGCGGGGGGTCCGGAGCCTATCCTGGAATCAATGGGCACGAGGGAGGGAACAACCCGGGATGGAGGCTCAGCCCATCGCAGGGCACACTCACACACCATCCACTCACGCATGCACACCTACGGGCAATTTAGCAAGTCCAATTAGCCTCAGTATGTTTTTGGACTGTGGGGGGAAAACGGAGTACCCGGAGGAAACCCCACGACGACATGGGGAGAACATGCAAACTCCGCACACATGTGACCGAGGCGGAGACTCGAACCCGGGTAGCATAACATCTTTATTTATAAAAGACTAAGTCAACCATAGCTGATACAAAGTGCTGTACATTGGAGCACTGGAGAGAGAAAAGAAAAATAAAAACAAATACAAAGTCAGATCATTAAAAGAAAACTAAGTCCAGCTGGGAGATTAAATTTTCTTTTTTTAACTAAAGCTTAAGCAAACTGCAATCAGATTTGATTGTCATCAAATTGAACACAGCAGGGCAAGCTAAATTCACACATGGCTGACAAATCAACATAAGATAAGATAAGATAGGACTTTATTGATCCCACAGTGGGGAAATTTGCGTGTTAACGCAGCTCCAGACAGCCAGCAAGAGAGAGTTTACAAGAGTAAAGAATATAAAAAATACAAGTAAGAATACAAAATAAAAATAATATAAAAAGATAGAGCAAATAATAATAATAATAAATAATAATGCCTATGTGCACCCATACCGTATGGAATATGGGTAGTGGGTTGTGGAAAGTGCAAATAGTAATAAAAATCAACTGTTTAACTACTATATATACAAAGGGTGGAATATTGTGGTACTTACTCGCTCATGTGTGGGAAATTTCTGTACACTAGGTACATGATACAGGCAGCACAGGAGAATATGGAGACCAGAAGGAGAAGCGACATCCGAGCAGAGCCCCTGCCAGAATAAGACAGGCCTTGGAAGGCAGAGGGAGGGGAGAAATCAAATCATTCTAAACTCTCAAAGCTCAATGGCAGAACCACATAAATATCACTGCAACATTTAGACTTGTGTTTCTCAACCTGGTCCTCGGGGGCCCCCAGAGAGTGGGAAGCTGGGAGGGAGCAGGGAGGGAGCAAAACGTGGACTGTCTGGGGGCCCCTGACGATAAGGATATGAAGCACAAATTTAGACTCTGATGTATGTTTAATTGCGGTGCAACACCTTGCATGAATTTGCATCACTTGTTGACACAGAACATAGGAGTAGTTGAAGCTTTTTCCTCCAGGTGACGAAGAATTACTCAATATTTAATTTAATTGTCGTTGCCCGAGATTACCAAAATTTTGTAAATTTATTTTGTCGTATTTACCGGTCTAAAAAGAATTTCTTTTAATTTTACAGAATCACATCGTTTACTTCGAAACTCGTTTGACATAACGCCAAGAGATAAGATCATTTAGGTCGGCCAAACATACAAATAAGAGCTAACTTTTTACACGCAGCCGACCAGACAAAAATACACAGTCACTACGTAGAAGCAATAATAATAATTGTATTTATTATTGTTGTTGTTGCAATTATTACTAAAGAGGAAGAAATCTTCCGAAGAACCAGAATCAAGCGGGGAACCCCACACTCCGCTAGACGGCACCGGACAAGTTCATACAATTTACTGAATGTGACAAGGAAAAATAATACTTCAAATTAAAGACACCTGAAACATATACAAATTAGCAAACGATTACCTGGTTGTTTAGATAGACTGACACAACCATAAAACCATATCAATATAACTTGCCATTTTGTTTGCCTGTCAGTTTAATAACGTAAGCCACCCTAAAATAATGCATGTCATACACATGGCGTCTGTTGACCGATTACAACTTTAAAAAGAGCAGCCGGTACCTTTTGGGACATATCCCTCCTTCGGTTTGGTTTCCTCTTGTTTTAAAGTGTCTGTCGCAATGCGCTCTATAGCCTGTCTTTCTGTTTGCCTTTTCGCCATTTTTACTTAACCTGAAAGACGTTTTTTAATCTATTGCGTAAATATAATACCCAGCATTACCGGGCAGCTAAGATAAACTTACCGGGTAAGTCCGGCCGCTCGCTGCCGCAGAGAACTCACTGGCCTTTCATGTTATAGTCGTTGGCTGTTGGGAAAAGAGATGAAAGAAGCTCGGGATCGTTATTAAAAACGGTGAGCCATTTCTCACTAGCGCTCCCATACGGGCGCCAGTCGAAAGTGCAGCGATGAAGATGAACGATGTATGTACACAATTACAGCAGAAAAGTGCAAATTAAATACACGAGTGCAAACTTCGTGGTAGGACATGGACCACATAGTGCACAGGAGGAGTTCAGGGGTCTTACAGCTTGTGGGACGAAGCTGTTACAAAGTCTGGTGGAGCTCGTCCGGATGCTGTGGTATCTCTTGTCAGGTGGTGAACAGCCCATGCAGTGGATGGGAAGAGTTTTTCACAATGCTGAGGACCTTGCGGATGCATTGCTTATGAAAGATGTCCTGGATGAACAGGAAAGAGGTCCCAATAATTTCCTTTGCGGTATTCACTGTATTCTGCAGTTACTTGCGGTCAGGGACATTGGAGTTCCCAAACCAGGATGTGATACAGTTGGTCAGGACATTCTCAATGGTTCCCCTGTAGAATGTGGTGAGGATGGGGGATGGGAAGCAAACCTTAAGAAATGCAGTCGCTGCTGTGCTTTCTTGGCCAGGGAGATTGTGTTGAGGGTCTGGGTGAGATCATCTGTCAGGTGAACACCAAGCTTCTGAAGGTCTCAATCTCTCATCCCATGATGTACAGTGGGGAGTGGTCAGCACAGGCCTTCCTGAAACCAGTAATTGTGTTTTTCATCTTGTCCAGGTTCAGACACAGATTGTTGCCTGTACACCAGTCTGGTAGTTACTCCACTTCTTTCCTGTAAGCTGACTCATAAATCTTTCTGATGAGACCCAAACACTGTGGTATCATCAGGGAAAGGACCTATGACCAGTGTGAGAGTGTGAGTGAGCCTTGCAATGGGTTGGCGCCCCATCCTGGGTTATTCCCTGTCTTGCGTGTGTAGCTTTCAGAATAGGCTCCAGACCCCCATAACCCTGCACAGGACAAATTGGTATAGAAAATTGATGGATGGATGGATGGATGGATGGATGGACTTGTCGACAGGTATGTAGCCAGTGAGTAAAATTATAAGTTTGAACACCCTTCAAAATTAATTTTTGGGTATGGGTTAGCCAGAGGCCTCATACTAATTGACCCTGTTAGTTTATTTCAGGATTTAAAACATAGCTGCACCTTAAGATAAACCAATTTCCTCATACATGTAACACACTTTCGAAATAAAGTGATTCTGACTGCAATGTCAAAGGAAGTTCACCTAAACTGGTTTTCCTGTCAAATCACTGCAATCTGCCCAAAACAAAGCAACACTGAATTATATTTTTTTCCATTGCACTTTCATTGCAATTCTTCCAAATATATTACAGTATTTAAAAACAAATTCTAAATGAAATGCAAACTAATAGATCTTTAGACAGGTGTAATGTTTTTCTTCTACATAAAAAATAAACTAAAACTTGCTGTTTTATGTTTAATGTTGCTCTTATCACAGTCCGTGGTGTGTTAGAGTATGAGCCCTACAATTTTAGGGCCATGTTAATTTTTAAGCCCACAATTATGAGTGTGTCATGAGACCATTTTAATTTTGAAGACCTATCTTATTTAAACTGTGCTGAATTGCACTCAGCTTTCAAAAGTTAGACCATAAAGAGCCACACTCCGCCAATATTAACCACCTTGGGATTTTCGACAGTGAAAGCTTTTGAGAGCAGGGATGGGCAATCTTACCCAGAAAGGACCGCTGTATATGCAGGTTTTCGGTGCAACTCCCTAATTAGATTACTAATTAGACTGGTTGGCTAAAGAGTCCTCACACCTGGGTTATCCCAAAAACCTGCGCCCACAGTGGCCCTTTGCGGATAAAATTGCCCACCCCCCGTCATAGAAGCACCAAAGCAATACCGGACGTACTCCCCGATAGGTCCTACGTGGTGTTTCCTACACCATGTCTCAGCAGGTCAACATTAACAGGCAATTTGTAGCGTCCGTGGTTTTTCTGGATGTAATCATAACTTAAACTTTAATGTCGACATTTATATTCGGTGATTTTTTTTTTTCTCCAATTTTTCTTCAAACGTTAGACTTTTTATTAATCACAAAAGCGTAGAGATAGGCGTTTTCATTATTATTTGAATATAAAGGGCGTTTCTTTAATTCTGGAAGCAGATGGGCTGATAGGCTTGTTTTACACATGAAACACAAAGCATTTTAATCTTCTTTGATTCGGTTTTCCTCTTCCTTTTAAGGTGCGCGTTCATTCTGGGAAATCCCACGTGAAGCTCATTGCAGCACATTATATTTTCTATCCACGTTTTTCACCTCAAGCTTTTGTACACTGATGTATAAACCAGTATAATTATCGTCATTTATAATATACACAATTTAACGTATTTTAATGGCTAAACATTTCGAGAACAGACGCGATTAATATTTGAATTACACGCAAAAAGATGACTGCAATATTTGTCAGAACACTCCAGCACCTACAATTAACTGTAACGGAGCCATTACAGCCGTCGCGTGAAATGTAGGCAGCATGGAAACGCGGAGCTCCTTAAAGATCTGGCTGCTGCAGGTATGATTTCCATCCTCATGTCTCAAAACTTGGCTTTATCAAGTCAGCTACTCGTTGGTCATTTCTCAGATGTGAGGAATGCTGTTGTATTGCTATGATCAGTATTTTTGTTGTTAATGACCTCAGTGTAACTTTTTGAAGGGTGTAAATATACTATACTTGCTGCGTGTGTGTGAAACTTTTTTTAAGATGGGCATTTAAGGATTCCCCCAATTCGCGATTCACTTCGATTCATGATTCAATCTTTCCACGATATATTTTTGAGGAAAAAAGGCTTAATTACCAAAAATGTAACACTTTACCACTTAATATATCTTTTGTTAACTTTAAAAAAAAAAGTAATTTTCTTAATTGCAGTATATAAACATTTGTAAAGCTTGCAGTAAAATGTAGTAGCCTGTTAACGCAAATATTATATTTATTCAAAATGAATAAAGTTTATAAATAGGCATTTTCTTGAATTATTTCGCCATTCCATAGTGTTATTTCTGAAGGTTGCATTGGTTGATTTCTGGTAGGGGGGCAGGCCTAGTTATTGCATTTTGCTGTATAAACAACGCAATTAAAGCTAGCAAAAACTTAGCTTTCGCAACCTAATCATTTTTAAGCTACTTTTTATTTCCACGATTCGAATAGTCAGATATGTACCGCGATTTATCCTCTTAGCCTAGTTTGAGCGTTAACCCATTTACTGTGCATTGTTATCCATGCTGTTATACTGTAGGTAGTCATCTCCAAACAGTTGGATTGAATTGCTAGGCAAACACGTGCTACTGCTCATGGTGAAGTTGAATGTGTAGGGATCCTGAGATTGCTTTTAGCCTAGAAAATGACTGGTTTGATTTCAGATGTTGTAGAGCAGTTGTCCTTGTCACCAACCCTGCTCCTGGAGACCTACCCCCCTGTAGAGCTTAGGTGCAGCAATAATTTGCTACACCTGATACTGAAATTCAGGCTTTTTTAGTGGCATCTCCATGTGTATCGTCTGTTTCTAGCAGCCGTAAGTGCTCAGCATATATGTGGGACGTCCTTCAGGACATCTGGAAAAGCATCCCAGGCGACAATCTCATGAAACTGGTGTAGAGGAGACCGGTGTAGGGTCAGTCAGTCCATGGCACAGTTGAGGTTAAGGGTCTTGCTCAATGGCCCAATTGTGCGATCACTCTGCCGACCACAGGATTTGAACAAGGAACATTCTGATTCCAAATCCACCTAGCTGCCCCACCCTGCCTAACAGAGAACTTAAATACGTTTTTGGTCAATGAATAAGCCATATGCCTGTTGAAAATAAACAGCATAGATCAGCATTAATTCCATGCCCAGCATAGCTGTTCTGGTCTTCCTGCACATGAACCTGGTCCACCAGCACCCAAAGACAACACATACCGGTATGCACAGCACGCTTTATACTGGTCATGCTGATAACCAGCTATGCTGCTCTGTGGTGTGTTTTCAACAGGGATATATTTTACAGTTTTGTTCTCTTATATGTTATATTGTCTGGCATCCCCTGGATTTACTGTAAATATTATAAAAATGAAACGATAAAATGTGATCTTAGTTTTTCCTGATTTTAACACAGAAAACAAAGCATGAAGCCTGTTTTTCTCTTCCTGTTCTGATTTTAAAATAATTTGGTTTTGAATTGGAGAATTCAAAGGACGAATGATACTCTCATTCATACATAGCTGGCTACAGTACTTATACTAAGTAGGGGTGAGTGATTTGATATTAGATTGTGAATTACTAAAATGCCTGTGGTCTGCATACATGGAGAGATCATCAGTATAGTGCTACAATGGACATTCTATCAGTGGCAGTTCTATGGCTCATACATAAAACTTTAGTTGTTTCAGCCAAATCGGTTTCAACACACCAATAAACCGGTAATAGCTAACAGTACGTAGGTTGATTTCTTCCTCCCTCCTTTTCACACCCTCATCCCAACATGCAACACGTTCCCTATTTGCCAATGTAGACATGGACGACGTGGAGGAGTTGGTCGATAATAACGGTTCATCTGTACTGTAATATGGAACCCGTTTAGATTTTCCAAAAATGACTTGGCACAAGCAACAGTTATTTGCAAAATTTTCAAATATAAGGTTCACACTTCGAATTCCGGCATGATAAACTCTTTTAGCCACCTCAAAAGGAAACGCTATTCTTTACGTTTTACCTTGTAGGGGTATATTTTTTAAAACAGGGGAATCAGGTTGGTTCCTGCTCTACAGGATACAAGATGATTGCTGCTTGGTAATACTGTTAAGTAACTTACAAAATAGTTTTAAAACCAAACATGAAGAATTGTGATAAGATCGTGGATTGTGATGATACCTGAAAAAAATCGTGATATTTTTGCTGTATTGCCCGCCTCTAATACTAAGGGTTGGTTCAGAAAACGATAGCAAATTAATGGAATGCATTTTCTATGAAATAGCCACTATGTCTCTTTATAACCTCCTTTGTCTTCTTTTCATACCAGGAAGGAAGCTTGCAGTATGTTATGAGCATCAGTAAGAACTAGAAATCTTTGTACAGATGTACTGTTTGGAACTGGCCCGTGCTGTAGAGGGCATTGCGGTCTGCAGTTGATTCTTGTAGTAAATATTTGGGGTTATTTCTCTCAAGTGAGTTATAAGCATCAGATTTACTTGTTGAGACCTGAACTTTGAGCAGCTTCCAAACAATTTCGTCACCCTCCAGTGTTGTAACATTAATATGGTCTAACAAAAGAGAAGTTTCACTGACTTGAGGCTGCAATTTCCTGCTATACAGGAAGATGAAATATTAAATGAGCAATATTTTTCCGCTCAAAACATCAATATTCTAAAACACTGTCTCCTCTTTCCTGTAATAAAGGATAGATTGCTACTGAACTGCTGTCTAATGAAGACATGCGTTCACTTCCGTGCTTTTTATCCCAGGTGTCAAATACGTGAAGAACATGGTGAATCAGGATTGGAACAGGAGGAAGACCAGGACCACTGAGATTACTTGCAGCCCAGGAAAAGACTGGTGCTTGATTGCAGACATTGTAGAGCAGCGGTCACCAACTCTGCTCCTGGAGAACTACCACCCTGCAGAGCTAAGGTACTACCCTAATTTAACACATCTGATACGGATAATCAAGTTTTGTAGTGGCATGCCTGTATTCAAACACTTCAACATAGCTGGCTCCAATACTTATCTGAATAAGGTGTGTTAAATTAAATCTGCCCCCAAGTTCTGCAGCATGGTAGCTCTCCAGGTGCAGGGTTGGTGACCATTGTTGTGAAAGGGTAGGGTTAGGGTAGTCCACTCAACTGAGTACATCTAAAGACAAACTGCTTGGTCATTATCATTGGCTCGGCAAATGTGATGCTGCTGTATTATTAATAGTTGTGTTTAGGCCTTGCATAACTTATACCGAATATCATAGCATGCAACTTTTTTTCTAACAGAAAAAGGAAGATGAACAGATGACGTTGTTGCTACCAAAGTAGGATACCTGAGTTAGCGTAAGTGTGCTTCAGTCTCTGGTTTATAAAAGAATAACTAACTGAAATGACACGTTTAACCTCATACATCACACACCAGTATTGAGTTTCACTCCAAAAAAAGTCGTCTTGTTTTACTTTAGCCTCATTTCCACCAGCACGGCACCGGTGCTGGACTTTTTCCCAATCCAGTACTGGTTCCATGCATTTCCACTGCAAAAAAGTCTTTGGGCCAGAAAAAAGAAATAGCTCCAGCACGGCACCACAGAAAAACTGGGCCCAGAATGTGGCACTGTAACGTCAGTTAACGTAAATGTGGGACAGGCTATAGCATCCAAGCCTTCTTTATATCTGGAAAATTCAATCCATAACCAATAGTTAGTCTAATAACGGTTCTGGCAGTGAAACAACTTTCGAGCTTATTAGTGGAATAAGGTTACATTGTTTTGTTTTTATTTTATTCTGAGAGAACCAAAGATCAATCTCTTGGGCAGATTTAATCCCAAAGTATAAATATGTCACAGGTTGAATAAATAAAATATTGTGGCGTTCGTGTGGCGAAGAGATCATGAGGCGGACTGCAAAGTTTAGTTTTTAGCAGACACTTTTATTGCATGATCCTTAAAAGGATGGCGGTAAAACAAATACTAAAGAATAAGCTCACTAATATACACAGATATGTAATATGTGACCCATCACCACGAAATGAGTCTTATGGGTGCAGTTCTACCAGTGCGATTTAAGACTCATTTCGTGGCGACGGGTCACATATGTGGATACAGACAATAGAGACAAGATGCAAAAAATCATACTCCGGAAACCTTTTTTCCGCTTCGGCAAAATAAATCCAAAACACAAAATACAGATTATTCTTTACTTTCACTTCTGCCAATGTACCATTTGTTCCATTCTTTTTTTAAACTGGTAGAAACGCATGCTGTATCTCAAAAGGCACCAAGGAAGAACCAGCCTACCGCTGGCACCAGCACCAGCTCTGTGCTGGTAGAAACGAGGTATTTGTAGCTGACCAAGACCTTTATAATTATGAAAGCTTGGATCTCTCTACTTGTGGTCATTTTCTTTTATAATACCTGAAGCTGTTCAGAGCCATGATATGTAATAGTTACATCCTTTTACATCTCTGTACTTGTATGTGCCGAACACCAGAGTATCCAGTCTTTTTGGAGACCTCGGATGGGGTACTGGAAGGCACCTTCACTGGGGACTCCATTGTCCTACTGGGGGACTTTTAACGCTCATTTAGGTAATGACAGTGAAACCTGAAATGGTGTGATTGGGAGGAATGGCCTGCCCGAACTGAACCTGAGCGGTGATCAGTTATTGAACTTCTGTGCTGAATACAGCTTGTCCATAACGAACATCGTGTTCAAACAATAGTGAGTTTATAGGTGCACCTAACACCAGAACATGCATGTTTATTGACAGCAAATTTTTTGTAACCGTGTCATTCAATCTGTCCGCATGTTTTAGACACTTGAGTGAAGAGATGAGCCGAGTTGTCAACTGATTATCACATGGTGTAGTGTTGGGTCAGGTGGGGGGGGGAAGATGCCGGATTGACCTGTTACACCCAAATGCATTGTGAGGGTATGCTCGGAATATCTGGCGGAGCCCCCTGCCCAGGAGATCTTTAACTTAGAACTTCTCTTGCATCCCAAAGGAGTCAGGGAAAATGGAACATGAATGGGCCATATTCCTGGACTGGGTTACTGAGGCAGCTATGTGGAGCTGTGGCTGTAAGGTTGTTGGTGCTTGTTGTGGTGGCAATCCCCGAACCCTGTGAAAGACACCAGTGGTAAAGTGAACTTTCAGGCTGAAGAAGGAGGCCTTCCTAGTTTGGTTTCCTTGTGGGACTCCTGAAGCAGCTGACTGGTACTGGCAGGCCAAGTGGAAAGCGGCATTGGCAGTCGCTGAATCAAGAACTCGGTTGTGGGGGGAGTTTAGTGAGGCTATGGGTAACACATACTGAATCCCTCAGATGTCAGCAACTACTAACCAGTATCACTTTGAAAAATTCTTGAACGTGCAGTTTACAATTAGCTGTGTTTCTCTCTCTTTCAGAACAACCTTCATGATCCTAACCAGTCTGGCTTCAAAGTGGCACATTCCACAGAAGACTGAACTCTTGGCTGTCACTGAGAATCTACATGCTGTCAAAATAGCCAAATTCTGTCCTCATCCTCCTTGACTTTTTCAATGACATTTGACACAGTCAACCACAACCACTCTTGTCTATCCTTATGAGTCTAGGAATTCATGGCTCAGCATGGCAATGGTTTGCTTCTTACCTAGAAGGCCAATCATATCAAGTGACATGGAAGGGATCCACATCAACTCCACACAGACATTCCACTGGCATCCCTCAGGGTTAAGTTCTTGGTCCTCTCTTTCTTCAGTTCTTGGAGCAGCTCTTCACCCAAACAAGGATACTGGAAAGTTCATTGGAGTTGCCCAACCAGTCTACATATGTTTTGTGGACGGCATCCGACTGTGTCCCTTGAGGGGGGGGTCCTGTGGTGGGAGCTTCAGGAGTGTGGGGTACAGGTTCTGTTGTTGTGGGCCATCAGGTCCCTGTATAAATGGAGTGAGAGTTTGGTTCACATTGCCAGCAGTAACTCAGACTCGTTCCCAGTGGGTGATGGACCCTGCCAGGGCCACCAGTCATTGATTCTGTTCATAATTTTTATGGACCGAGTTTCTAGACGTAGCCAAGGGGCAGAGTGGTTCTGGTTTAATGGCCTCTGGATCGTGTCTTTGCTTATTGCAAATGATGTGGTGCTGTTGGTATCATTGGGCTGCGACTTGTGCCATATACTGGAGCGGTTTGCAGCTGAGTTTGAGGTGGCCAGGCTGAGGATCTGTACCTCCAAGTCTGAGGCCATAGCTCTCAACTGGAAAAGGGTGTGTTGCCATCTCCTGATGGATGAGTTACTGTCTCAAGCAGAGTAGTTTATGTATCTCGGGATCTTGTTCACAAGTCAGGGAAGAATGGAGTGGGGAGTCAACAGGCAGTTCAGTGCAGCGTTGGTGAAGGCAAAGCTGTTGATTTACTAGTTTATCTGTACTCCAACCATCACGTATGGTCATGAGCTTTGGGTATTGACTGAAAGATTTAGATAGCGGATAAAAGGAGCAGAAATGAGTTTCCTCTGCAGGGCATCTGGGCTCAGCCTTAGAGAGAAGGTCAGGAGCTTGGACATTCAGATGGAGCTCAAAGTAGAGCCACTGCCCCTCTGCATCACAGAGCACATACACACTACCGGAAAGACACCAGTTAGTCTTGTTGCATGTTTTTGGACTAGAGGAGGAATTGCATGATTTTAAGAGCGTGCTTACTGCACACAGGGCGCACGTATGATTTGAACTATCAAACAAGGAAGTGCAAAGTAGCAGTGTTACAATTAAGAGCATGTACCTCTTAATATAGTTAAAAGGGATGTCACTGCCTTCATCTGGCCTGTGATGTAGGCAACTGAGAACAGTGCTCCATCACTGTCGTCCAGAATATGTCTACAGTAAGATGCCAAGTGGTATGTCTAGCAAATGACATGAGATGATGTTTTAAGGTGTGTGTTACTCTCCCTCCATTTGATTAGTCAGAATAGTTTTGTCATGTCTAGCAGCAGGCCTGTATGTGATTTTTAGCAGTTTTCGTCTTTGGCCTTTTACCCATGTCGCATTGGTGTTTTACAAGATTGTTTTTCCTCTGCCACACATCAGAAGATGGTCTCATTTTTGGTAGCTTTTGCCACTGCTGTATGAAGTGTTCTAGCAAGATGGCGCTAATTTCTTTAAGTGTTTGGTTTTACTCCCATGTCTCATCTGTTATATGCAACTTCTGCTTCCTCTTATTTCTGCTCTTGATTTGATTTCTTGTTTCCCTTGAGGTTTGGGGGTCTTTTATGGAGACTTCACTTTATGTATGGAGTTGACTAAGTTCTTCTGGCATAGATACAATGCTTCTGTTTTGTATCTGTGACAGTTGATACTACTGTTAGGGTCTGACCACCTTCCTTTGTACACCTGAGTTGGAAACTGCTGTACGGAGGCTGTTGAAGTGATATGACGCCATGCTGCTGGTATTCAGTTTTATATGAAATTCCTTGCAATGTAAATTCTTGCATCTTGATTTTTGGGATGAACGTGTATTTGTGATGTCTGTCAAACGTAGTGTATAATATCTATACTGGCTCTTGCAGGTTGTGGTTCTGGAGCTGCTGATATGAGGTGAAGTCTAAGAAAACGTGCCATGTGCTTCAAGATTACCATTGCTGCCCTGCATTACACCCCCTCACTCCTGTAGGACACCAAAGAACCTGAGATTCCCCAACGTCAGCGATCACATTATCAAATGTTTAGTTTCACAGCTGCAGAAAGATGTGCAGTACACCCAAGGGTAAGCCTGACTACAGTTTTCATTTGTTTTTAATCTTCTGTAAATATAAAAAAAATGGCTTTGCATAAGTTGCCATGGTATCTCAGATTTTACCAAAATTGTGAAATGTAATTTTTGTAAACAAAACAATGATTTTTGTCCAGAATTTTCACTGAATTAAGCATCCCAAGACTTTTACTGTGCACAATATATAGTAACAATTCTATACTGCTTGGACTGTATGGTCAAAGGCATCCATACATCTACATATTATTCTCATTAGGAAGCCAATGGTGTTATATTGGGATTCCGTGTTGGTTTAATTACATGTGTCTATCACTTGTTGGAGTCAGTAAAACAGTTCTTTGTCGAGTGACCATATAAGATGACTTTCCTTTTAAGTGTTCACTTAAATATGCATTTGTAATGCCAAAAAAACACAATTATAATGCTAGCAAATTTATGTTTTTATATAACTTGGTAAACTCTCCCTTTTGGCTCGTACGTGTATTAATATGAATTTGGTCCCCATGCTACTATAATGAACTCATGTCCTCTGGGAAGGCAGAAATTGAACAAACTGTCTTGCTGGAAAGGTGGCTTCCTATGATTGTGCCATGTTGGAAGCCACTGAGCTCTTCAGTATTTCATTGCCAATGATTGTTGTCATCAATGGGTAAGGTGCCAATTTCTTTCATTTATGACATGACACCTTTGTCATTTTAAAAACACGACTGCTTATTACAAATGTGACAAATGCGAGCTAAAGTATGGATTGCAAAAAAGGGTACTTGCAGGTCACATTTGCTGGAGTGCCAACTTTGGTCAGCTGGCTGGTTTGAGATTTTTAGTCTGCACATGCATTTATATGTAAGAGTTTTATTACCTTGTAAATCTGTAGGGTTTGCAAACTACCCAAATGGTTTTGATGTAGCTAATTTTAGGTTTATAGTGGAATACTATAAATTTGCAATAAGATTTCTTGCAAGAGCATCACACTAAATGTGAGAGTTGGTGATCCAGCACTTTTATTTTCTGAACATGGTAAGCACAGAACATCTGAATACTAAAATTCTGCCTATTGAAGCATTCATGCATGAACAGTCTTATGGAGGGCAAACAAAATCATGTATAAAGCGCGTAATATGGAATGTTCCTTCAAGTACAAGGAATGATAGCAAAGCAATTCTTACTGGTGTAATGCATCTTATAGGTGTTTTTTTTTATTGGAAAACTGGCGAAGTACTTTAGCATGGACTGCGTAATTCGTTAGGCCTAAGTTAGTTTTCAGTATGGTTAAATGGCTAAGCGAGTTCATACTAAATAGTAAAATTAGCCTGTTGGCTATCTTGGAACCGGTTTAAGTACAGTACAAATAGCATTACATGTAAATGGAATATCGTAAAGAATGGGATGAATCCAAGGCATGGTAGCTACCAGTTGAATGTATCTAACTATTAAACGCGACTTTAAAATTCATAAAGATTTTTATTTGGCTTCCACTCATTGCAAAACCCTTAATGCAGTCAATTAGCAACACAAGGGAAAGCTTTCAAGTTGCTTCCTCTTCCGGAAACATTGCCGCGAGTGAACATAATATTCTGACGTTTTCTTCGTTTCGGTTTTAAAAACTTAAACCCATTTCGTAGTTTAGCTAAGACAAACATCACGGAAAAGCTGCAGTGAGTAAATATACAGCCATTCCGAGTTTTGTGGCTTATGCCAAAATAAACACTTTCCTTAGTTTAATGGACGCCAAAATGGCGTCCAAACATTGCCCTTCAACTGGTGTGATCTCAACTAAGGTACGAATAGCGGGCTGAAAAAATAGATTGGCCGAACATTAGACCAACAGAGAGGCCTATTTCTTTGCGTCAGGCTTTCACAGCCAATCACAGCTGTGCAATGTCCGTTTGACATGCCCATCTGGAGTATGCTCATTGTTTCATACATGTTCCTGGGTTTCAGCAACATTGTACGTTTCCTGCCCTGATGCATGGTGGTCGGACGGAGGAATTGTTGGAAAATTTCAGAGGTTAGTATATAATTGTGTTTTTACCCAGTGTGCCTTATTTCTAACAGCCATCTCCAGCGGAGCAAAGTGTAGCTAGGCATTTCCTGCGCTGAAACAGCAACAGTAAAGAGCAAATAAACCAAGCACAACAGAAAGGAGTCAGTTTGGAAAAGGTTTTATTTATGAATTAGCTAGCTGCACTCCACGTTTTGTACGAGTTGAGCCGGGCGTCTTGCAATACAGTAGCTACTTCCCCCCTCCGCGAAACTAGTTTCCCCACGGTAACGATTAATTCTGTGTAAGACAGCTGTACATTCAATGCACATGTACAACGTGCGAAACTTTATAGTTCACTTATCACCCATATAACTGGCCATGCCTAGCTAGCTATATAGTCTAGTTTAATACTAAGGTCGGTACTCATAATCGTCACTATAATTCATAGGTCAGATTTTCTTGCTGGGCTAAAATAATATTTAAATATCTGTTGATTAGCTATTAACGGGAATAATGAGTATAATAAAACGTCTCACCTTCGCCAAGCTAACCAAGATTGCGCCCTTTTTCCTCCAGGTATTTTAGGTATCTAACAAAACAATATAAAGTTGAACTTAAGTAATTTTGTTATAATATTGTTTATAGAAGTGCTTTATCAGCTTTCACAACTAATATTTTTAACTAATTTGGGTAAACCGTGTTCTCAAACGCAAGACTGCGAAGATGGCTGCATTAGCTGTTCGCCGCAAACAGGCTAGTTAGTGAAAGTGCAGCGGATTTTATTTCCAGTGTTAGTGTTAGTAGTCGTTTAAACATTTTCTCAATGTAGTTTCATACTCGTATAATGCTTGGTTTTCAGAATCAGGTGAATATAAATTTTGTATATAAAACCGAGCATTTATTTAAAAGCTAATTGTAAACTTTGGTTATGTCCATTGCAACTATTATTGACGTTGATTATTACCATAAAGCGTAAGACTGCCTTATGCATTGTATCTCGAAGTGTTATACGTGCTCATTTCGACGGAGTTATTTCTCTAAATATCTCATTTTGGTGTATAACTCATTTAGTTCGAAGAATCTTATAGGTCATGGGTTCGAATCCCACAGCTAGCAGTGTCTTTGTCATTGCTGTAGGCCCTCTAACCCCAGTTGCTCCAGAGGCACTGACTGGTCCTGCTCTAAATTCCTCACTTATTTTGCTAGAATAGAAACACCTGATGGATAAATGTAAAATGTGAATGCACATACATACCATATGGTACCAAGCTGCTGTCTTGATGTCCATTATCCTTCAGTGGGTCATTGTGCCTTTTCCATCTACTCCCCATCAACGTTTTACATTTTTTACAGGAGACCGACAAGTCCAACGCTTTCAGTATTGCACACCATTTTTATGTTCTGTGAGCCTAGTATATGTCCACTAAACAAAGGGTTTCTAACCTTTTTACATATGTTTTCAGATCCTTTATTTAATCATTATAGTCACATTGAGAGGTCTTTTTTCCAAGTGATCCCTTTACAATCCCTCATGTTAAGTTGTTTGTATCTGAAAAAGATGAAAATGGTTATACTTATGAAATCGGCGGTTGATCGCCCAGCTGTTTCATTGGCCCATGATATTTTTGTATGGCGTAAACTGGTCCGCAAACATCAAGAGGTCTGGAACCCCTGCACTAAACCTTTGACCTATTTGCTATGTATATTTAAAGATGCTTGTATGTGTGTGTTTAGGGAAGTCATGCTGTTGGCTCAGATTAACCACGAATCACAGGGTGTGGTGGATTTACAAAATGGCGGAGGAGATGCCCAACATGTCACACTTTGTCTTGCTGAGGCGGTTACGGTTTCAGGTGAGGTTGTGCAGGATTCACAACTGTTTTGCTTTAAGCTACTCTACCTTGCACTGAGATTTTAATCCAACCTTTTGTCACTGATTTGTCTATATACAGTAAATCCTAGCTATTAGACGTAATTCAGCTAATTTTCTTTGCTTCAAAGATGGTAATCATATGGACAGCATGGACACTGTCAGTTTGCAGGCTGTGACACTTGCAGATGGATCGACAGCATACATTCAGCACAATCCCAAAGGTAAGATTTTCTTTGCAGTGTCTTCAGTAAACGTCTAGTAGATTAGACGACTACATTTTTTTGAGACAATAGTTCTATCTTGCAATAAGCGGTTGAATAAAATGAGATGTGGGGTGATCAGCCTTGCAGGAATGCAGTATTAATTTTGACAGCATATTTTAATTTTAGTCTTGCTCTTTTGATGAAAATGCAGTTAAGTTTTAGTAATCTGACATTAAAATTTCAGGATATTTAGGCAACTAAATATACAGAACGTGCCGTGATTGGAACTAGTAGGTGTAGCCATGGTTTAAAACATCGTTTTCACATTTCTTTGAAAACTTCTTCACTTAATCTGTGTACACAAACACACAGATTTCTCTACCTCTCTGCTCTAGATTTCTGAAGGAAATGTATGTAAAGCTGTTTTTATAGCATTGCATTAGGTTTGAAGATGTGATTTTTATGGACACAGATTTCACTGTTGTAATATGAAACATTACACTAATTCTAAAATGACTATCAATCACTAAATATAAGTAACGCAAATTTACTTGCATATGACGCTTCTGCATTCGTATTATAAGAGAAAAAGGCCAATGGAGAACTTGAACATAGAAAATTGAAGTGTGTTCTCAAACACTGATAAGTATCAGGAAATACCACCTGGGTAGTGCTGATTTCTGCATTTGGTTTGGTTCATTACAGTGAACTTCTCAAACATTTTAAAAGGAAAACTTGGCTATTTGTTCCTATTAATTTGTTGGTGCTTTTAATTTTGCGGTGTTCCCCGTTACTGCTGCTCCACATGGCTTGCACTGAGTCTTTTCTTTCACCTCAAATGTGAAATGTATCCATATTTCTGTGCGTTTTTCTTCTGCCTAAAGCCAACCCTGGCACAGACTAGGCTTGGGTAGTAGCTATCGTTTCATACCCTGCAGAGATTATAGAGCACTAAATGGTATTTGGATAGTTTTAAAGCAGCACTATTCCTGTATTTTCAAATATTGATATTTAAATGTATATTTTTAAATTTAAAGTTTGTTAGTATTAATACTATCTGCAAGGCAGATGAGTCAATGCAACGTAATTACGTTCTGATGCGCGCTAACCGGTGTATGTTCTGAATGACAATGAAAGTAGCTATGCTATTCTGTTCTAAAATTTGGCGAACTAGTAGGGGGTTCTCACTATAAAATTCACCTAAGCCTATCATAGATATGGAGTTTACAGCCAGACTTAAGAAAATGAAGAACATGGTTTATGTGCATGAAGCAGGTTAGATTAACATTATCCAGTTATTCACAACTACAGTCTACACTAATGAAAGATACTACTTCTCATTGGGTCTGTTTAAATGTCTCTTCCTGACATTTTCATCCTTTAATTTTTTCATTGACAGTAGTGTCAGTATGTTTCATACATTTCAGTCAGTTAACTAACGTTTTTGTCAATGAAAAATCAGCTAAATTAACACCGCAGGAAAATAAGTCATTGTGTTGTTTAGTTTCCATTTCAGATGGTAAATTAATGGATGGGCAGGTCATTCAGCTGGAAGATGGATCTGCCGCTTATGTTCAGCATGTGTCCATGCCAAAAGCAGGTCAGCCCCAGGATGCGTCGTCCTCCTATAGTTCTGTACTGCACATGTTACATTTTTATCTGGGAAGCTGTACTCGTATGTTTCTAAATTTTCAATTTTATAATGTATTGTTAAGGCTGACATGGTGGGATCTGAACTACTGACTTTCTGATCACAGGCCACATACCATGGCTGACAGTGATGCTGACGTTTGGCTCTTCAGCAAGGCCCTTAACCCCAATTACTTCAGGGACACTTGCTGACTCTATACCCATAAAAAAAAACTTGCGCTCACCTGCATATTTTTCTGTCTCTCATGGGGAGTAAGATGGGGCAGTCTAAAACTACTTATTCATCACAGTGAGAGAATCGTATCAATATTAGGTTCTATGAAGCATGTGAGACCTACAATGGCCTAGCCATCTTCTCATACTTGACGTGAAATGTTATCCTTTTCCTCACATTTAATTCCCACAATATGTGTGATGCAGGAAGTGACAGTCTGAGACTGGAGGATGGACAGGCTGTGCAGCTGGAGGACGGAACGACGGCTTACATTCATGCGCCCAAAGGTATACCTTATCCTGCAGCAAACCCTGCCTGTATTCGCATTCTCTTATCCATGTACATTTCTAAACTCTGAATTGCTTGTTTACATGTAGTATTTGTTTAATGGTGCGGTAAATTCTGGAATGCCCCAAAAATGTGTACCCTTCTCTCTTGTCCTCCCTCTTTCCTCTCACTGCTGTACATATCAGAAACGTACGATCACGGTGCCCTGCAGGCCGTGCAGCTGGAGGACGGCACCACGGCGTACATCCAGCACACCGTGCAGATGCCCCAGTCCAACACCATCTTAGCTATACAGGCAGACGGCACCGTGTCCGATCTTAATGCCGAGGGCACCATCGATGATGAGACCATTAGTGTTCTAGAGCAGTATGCTGCCAAGGTGGGTCACTGTAGACTCCTTTTTGAGCATGTGCTCTGCACTGTCTTTGTTTATAAAACAAGGCTGTGGCTTGAAATGAGGTCCATATGATCCATTTAAATGAATGCTTGAGTTGTTCCCCCCCCACCACCCCCACCTACGTTTCAGACAGAGACTGCGGAATGTGTCAGTTCAGGGCTGGTCAGCAGGAACGAATCAGATGGGGCTGTTCAGATGCAGGTAAATTTTAGCCTGTGCTGAAATCCAAACTACTCCAGTGTTGCATTTTCTTGGTGCCCAAAGAGGAAGCTTATGTGTATTTCTCTGTCAGATCGTCGTCCAAGGCCAGGAAGCCGCTCGTGGCATAGTGAAGGTGCAGCCACCAGGGGAGAAGTCCTTCCGCTGCGGCTACAGCGACTGTGGGAAACTCTACACCACAGCCCACCATCTGAAGGCATGGTTTCAGAGGGACTGCAATGACTTGTTGCTTTCCTCTACAAATTGCTGGATACTCAACTTCTGCTTCATTTGCAACAGTGATATAAATCACTTTCTAGTAGACTGAAGACAATTGCCATAATATTGTATAATTATTAGAATATTTCAGAATCTGCGGAGTTAAAACCCAATTAAAAGCATTTTTGTTGTTTGTAGTACAACAGTCAGTTGGGACTTTCTGTGTATATGCAGGTGCATGAGAGATCGCACACAGGAGACCGACCATACCTGTGTGACCACCTGGGCTGTGGTAAAAAATTTGCCACAGGTAACAAGCTTCAGTTTGACTAGCTTGACTGGCTGGTCATAAACTGATCATTGTCGTCATGAATTGTTCGGACTTCTGTTTTTCGCTTGAATTTCTCAGAGATATTGTTTCGTTTGTTCTTGCTCCAGGGTACGGGTTGAAGAGTCACATTCGGACACACACTGGAGAGAAGCCATACCGATGTCAGGAGACAAACTGCCGCAAGTCCTTCAAGACGTCTGGGGACCTCCAGAAGCACATCAGGACCCACACAGGTAAACGCCTACACTGTACCTTTTGAATACTGACACTCTATCAACCTTTCATGTAATTGCTCTAGGTTTTGTGAGGGATCTGTGTTGTGTGATAGCTAAATTGGTTTTGCTAGACAAATTATTAGGTTTGATCGAACGGCGTTTAACTGTAAAGATGCTTGTACACTGCCTTGGGACAGTAACTTTTTCAATATGCTAATGAACTGTCCTATTTGTAGGAGAAAGGCCATTCATGTGCCCTTTCGAGGGTTGTGGGCGGTCCTTCACCACCTCAAACATTCGCAAGGTGCATATTCGCACGCACACGGGGGAGCGACCCTACTACTGCCCCGAGCCGGGCTGCGGACGTGCCTTTGCCAGCGCCACCAACTACAAGAACCACATGAGGATCCACACAGGCATGTTGCTGGCCGCCTTCTGCTGATTTGCTCACTTCTGCTTGATGATGATGATGATGATGATGATTTGATATCATTGGAATATCAGTGGCCTTGACACACAATATTATTGAAGTGTTAATTGGTAACTTTGCCTTTTAATTGCATAACTATTGATAATGGTACCACAAAATCCCACGCTTTGGCCTATAAGAGCTCATATTCACATTAATAAAATGTTTGCCGTCCATATGAGGTCCATAAGACTTCTCAAAAACTTCTATCCCAAGTTATTGCAGAAGTTTTTGCTCAGATGTAGAAGCTATAAGGAAGCTGGATTATCTCTTGGTAACAAGACGTGGTTCGGCGTGAATTTAAAGCTTTGCATTTTCATCACGCTTCATTTAATAAACCCCAGTTAGAGTCTCTAGTGTACGTGCTTCCAGACAAACATTTTCCTCCAGAGGGTCATATGGCAGAGTTGGTCGTTGCATCAAAAAACATCTGGACAGAAAAACAAACACGTTGGTGAGAACAATGTGTCACATACTTAAAGCGAAGTGACCACCTCCTTCGTTTTGTCATGCCATAACCTAAGAGTATGCAGAATGTTTTCAATGTAGCAGCCACATGCAGAGTGCAAATAAATGTATTGTGGCAAGTCCTCCTTAATAAAGGAGATGGTAGATTAAAAAGTTATGTAGTAATTTTAGATTTAAAAATAGAAATTGATTTCATACTAGCAGTGGTACAAACAGGGAAGTCAACTATTTAAATGCATGCATGCCATGGCAAAGATTACATGGTTACAACTATTACTAGTAACAGAGATGTCCGAATACACATTCATTTACACTAAAGTGTGGTACTAACTTGCTGGTAACGGCACAATCTGTGCTGCTGAACAACCCACATTTGTCAGCCAGTCATGGACAGTGGATGGAATGAGAACAAACAAATGTTTGCCTTGGGGACCCTGCAGACAAGGTGATGTGCAGTGATTACCACACATAACTCGTATGTCAGTGGTCCCCGTTTTCCTGATGATACTGTGGGCTTTTAGGCTACATTTCTGCTTTCTTTAGCAAGATATCTGTTCTATAAGAATTTCAGCATCCTAATGTAGATGATCAATGGCTTCTTTTTTTAATGTTGATTTTTAAGTAAGGAATAATTGACGACGGGCCGTTGAATTATTAGAAAATATAATAATTTTCTACGCTTCGCGTCGTGGCCGCATTACCACCTCGGGTGTGCATTATTTTCTAATAATTCAACGGTCCGGAGTCAATTATTCCGCTTATACTACGGTTGCCACACCTCAAGACATCGATCAGATGATATATTTCAAGGGATTCGTCCGGTTTTTCTACTTAAATCGCTATAGTGAGTAGGATTATTTCTTCCGCATCTCATCCAACGACTCTTGCTAGCTCCAAAACGTCATTTTAAAGCTGGCAATGGAGGCTTGAGCCGTTGATAGCAGACTAATGCAGTTAATAATGAAGTTATTAGAAAGAGAGCAAGAGAGACAGAGACACAGAGAAAGAGAAACAGAGAGAGAGAGAGAGCTTGTATGAATTAGGCCACCTCTGTGTGTCCCTCAACAGTGTTCTGAAGCACCGTCTCTAAACTGTAAGTCTGCTTTAAGGTGCAGCGCTGTTATTACCTCGCTAGTGAGAAATGTCATGTGTAGCCTTTAAGTTGGTACACTAGGCTAACTAATACTGCTGCAGCCCAGTTGTTGAAAGTTTCATATTCACCGTAAATATTAAAATTTACTTTCGGAAAATCGTCTGTCATGTTGTTGTTTTTGTTAGTCCTGTGTGCTGTATAGGTACTGTATGCTAATTTCCGTTATTAGTTAACTATGCGAAGTGATATGGAACTGTAATGCGGTCAAGAGAGCTACCTGGAACTACGTTCGCCGTGCGTTTATCTGAAAATAATTGCACACCTCAGAACGTTCGTCAGCCAATCAGATTCAAGCATTCAACGGTCCCGTAGTATAGTCTTATTTAATGTGAACAATTTATGGTGATATTTAAAAACGACTTTGCAACTTTTGAAAATTGCCTGTCAACCAGCCCCACTAGAAATAAAATCCCAGGTATTAGGGGTTCTGTTGGTGATTTTGAACACAGCTCCTTTACTTCATAGTGTACTGCTGGCCACTGGATCCCTCATATTGTATAAAATACTGTATAAACTGCTTAATGTTTTTTTTGTGTGTACGAGTTAATAAACACTAGTGGCCATTCAAAGATTAGCTAAAACTTTACGGAGAAATATTGGCCACAATACTCCCCTACCCCCAGGAATTAAGTGTATAGTATAAGCGAGGCTGATAATGATGGACTGATAAAACATGTAGCATTTTAAAATCACACGTCCTCTGAAGAAAGTTCTCCAAGAGAACTTTCTTGTAGACTTGCTGCTGTTGCTGTTCCAGTCCAGCCTGACTTCGATGTAGAAATGGCACAGTACTCTGCCATAGCATCTGCACTCTCCTGCAACCTGTACTATGTGTCGGAATGATGTCGTGCAGTGCTTTGGGTCACAGCATAACCTGTGATAGGCCTGATGACCATCCAAAGCACATCTGTCTTTTGTGAGAGGGAGCATTTGTTCGGGTTTCTGAGTTCCCTCACCCCATGTCTGCAGGAGAGAAGCCGTACGTGTGCACAGTGCCAGGCTGCGACAAGCGCTTCACCGAGTACTCCAGTCTCTACAAGCACCATGTGGTGCACACGCCCTGCAAGCCCTACAACTGCAACCACTGCGGCAAGACCTACAAGCAGATCTCCACGCTGGCCATGCATAAGCGCACGGCTCACAATGACACGGAGCCCATCGAGGAGGAGCAGGAGGCCTATTTTGAGCCGCCAACAGGTAAGGACCTGTCTGCTCGCAAAGTGCCACTTTATAACACAAGCTATGCACCCTATGCATAAATATTAGGCAAGTGTGTATTTGGCTTGTATCTTCCTCACAATAGTACTAGTCCAGATTTATCTCCAGTTAAAAATGGACTGTTTAAAAATAGAGCATGGTCAGTGTTTGGTCTGAGTACTTTAATGCTGGGAGAAAAACTGGAAACCTTAGATACTACAATGTGCAGAATTATTAAACTATCATTATTAAAATGTGCCAAAAAAGGTCTTGGAGAAACTGGAAGGGGGGACAAAATGCTGAAGTGCAGATGAAACATCAAGAATGGGCACATGGACCATTTTAAGACTGATTTTCCAATGGTTTTGAGGACAGAGGAGATGAGTGATTCTTGGTGGAGCATGTGAATGGGCCCATGGATGGACAACTTAAAACGGCAAAAAAAGTGGTTGGAGGGGTGATATGGGTTGCAATTATCAGTGACTTGCGGATGGTATAGAAATTAACTAGGATCTACCAATTTCTAGATGCCACCTTCTTCACATGCTGGTACGGGAAGAAGTCTGTAGCTTTCAGAAAGGTTATGATATTCATACAGGACAATGCTCCTTCCCATGAATCAGTATTCCATAGATTGGCCAAGAAAGACTTGAAATTTGATCAAATTACGAATAGTATAGAATAGAATATATCTTTGTCATTTGTAGATACAACAAAATTTGAATGCCCAACTTCCAGTGCAAAAAAAAATAAAAAATTTACTTCATATTGCACAAAGTTCACGTTTTTTGCCATGTTAAGTGCTATTATGGCTTTGGGATAGAAACTGTTCTTTAGTCTATTGGTCCTTGTTATCATCACTCTGAACCGTCTGCCTGAGGGCAGCAGTTCAAAAGTAGTGACCTGGATGAAATTGGGTCTTTTAGGATGATTTGTGCTTTTTTTAAGACAGTGGGATCTATACAGTCCGTCCAAGGAGGTGAGTGAACTGCCAGTGAGTTTCTTGGCAGTGTTGGTGACCCCTTGAAGCACCTTCCGTTCAGCAGCTGTGCAGCTGGTAAACCATACACAGATGCAGTAAGAGAGAATGCTCTCTATTGGGCATTGGTAGAAGGACACAAGCAGCTTCTGTGTAAGATGGACCTTCTCAGGAAGTGTAATCTCTGCTGTGCTGCCTTCTTGAGAGCGGTGGTGTTGGCTTTCCAGGACAGACTGTCCTCGACGTACACACCCAGAAACCGCAAAACCTTTCCACACATTCCCCATTGATAAAAAGGCGCTGGATGTCACTCTTTTTCCTCCTATAGTCCATAACCAGCGCCTTGGTCGTAGATATGTTTAGGACCTGTTTTTTGTTTTTTTTTTTTTTTTTTGGAACAACACAGTCGTTCCACCTCATCACGGTTAGCACTCACCCCCACTACGGTGATGTACGGGTGAAGAGCAGGGGACTCAACACAGCCCTGGGAGGAGCCAGTGCTGAGGCTCGGGTCTGCAGAGATGTGAGAGCCTCCTCTAACCCCCTGGGAGTGATTTGACAGGAAGTCTTTAATCCATAGGCAGATGGAGTAAGAGAGACCCAGGTCTAATAGCTCGGACACCAGTCTGTGAGGAAGGATGGTGTTTAAAAGCAGAGCTAAAATCTACAAAAAGTAGTCTAGCTTAGCTCCCTTGCTGCTCCAAATGGGTCAGAGCAGTATGGAGGCTTATTGCTATGGCATCCTCTGTACACCTGTTCACTCTATAAGCAAACTGGTTACAGGTTTAGTCTACCTGGGAGTAATGTGTCTATGGAGCAGTTTCTCAAAGCACTTCATAATGATTCGTGTAAGAGCCACAGGACGGTAATCACTGCTTGACTTAACCACCACTGAGAACTACTGGGCCTGATAAATGAGATTTACCAATGTGGTAAGCAGTGCACTTCTCAGAGCAGCGTCTCGGCTAATATAAGATGGGATTAAATTCAAAAGCTGGCTGGTTCAGTGGACAACAAGCTCATGATGGCCTTTGAGAAGAAAGGTGGCTATACAGGACTGAGTAATTGAATTGTATAGAACAGCTGATTTAGTTTATTGCTTATATGGACAGAATAACTAAAACTGATGGTGGAGGAAAAAATCCACTTAGTTTCTGACTGCTTGATTCAGTATGCATAATTGTGTTCCTTTTATTCTTATTTGTGGCAGACTAACATTTTCTCTGAATCAAACAGAACTTATGAATTCTTTTATATGTCTACCCAACTTGCTAAAAATTCTCAGGGATAGTACTTGCTTAATACTTTTGCACATAGTGTACATTATGGTATATTGAGACTATATAGGGAAAAATGCACAATAAAGGGCAGTTGCACATAATGAATTTATAATGCAGTGGTATTCTGCATTAGATCGTGATTGTTTAAACCATTATCACAGTATACCGTGTCACAACATTAACATTCGTGAAGAACACATTAATGATGTAATACTAGCAGATGAAATATCAACTGTTACATTTAATGTTCAATGTTCACATTCATTCTGATTTAATTTGTAAAACTGACAATTTGCTGTTTTCATAACACATGCCACAGTGGGGGTGGTACAGTGGTTAGCACTGTAGCCTCACACCTCTGGATTCAAGTCCCTGCCAGGATTCCATGTGTGTGCATGTTCGTCATGGAGTTTCCTCTGGGTACTCTGGTCCCCCCCCAGTCCAAAAACATGCTGAGGGTAACTCTTGTTACTAAATTGCCCGTAGGTGTGTATGTGTCGGTGAATGGTGTTTGAGTGTGCCCTGCAATGGGCTGGCACCCTGTCCTGGGTTACTCACTGCCTTGTGCCCATAGTCTCCAGGATGGGCTCCAGACCCCCAGCAACCCTGAATAGGATAAGCAGGTTCAGAAATTGGATGGATGCCACAGTGGACAGCTTCTTAGCTAATACAGAGTGAAGATATCTATGTATTCTCAGGAAACTGAGGATGCAAGTTAACATTAAAGGGGCAAATTACACCCACCACAAAAATGGTGTATGGTCTCATTTTGGGTTCAGAAAAAAAATTATGGTTAAGAGTTATGGTTGAGAATGTCTTGCCAAATTGTAGAGCATGTGGTAAAGCTATTGTAACCCTGTGCTAAACCATTATGTACCAAACCACATTTGTCATGCTGGGACTTATTCATGCCATTGTAGCCCTGATTGTAGAAGTAATACAAGCCAGCTACAGTAATCAGAATGGGTCTACTTCTGGTTTTCATGGTGGTTTGGGTATGTGCTGCACTTGCAGTGGAATATGAGGAAACAAACAAGGGTGACAGGACTGCTTGGCAAGCCTTAAACCTGACTATGATGCAGTCCTGAAATGTTTGCTTAAGTGGCCATGTTTCATTTTGCTATTATGCTTCAGATGCCATTGATGATCCTGCCGTGACCTATGTTCCAGAGATGGAAGAGGAGGATTCTGGATCAGAACACGTGTCCTCTGAGACCGTGGAGGCCATTGGGCATCAACACGTGGCTCTTATCACACAAGATGGAACTCAGCAGGTAACTAATCTTTATGTGCTTAGTTCTGGAAATTTTCAGTAAATTTCTACCTCCACTCCTCAGTGAACAGATGACATGAATAATGCAGGATTTTCCAGTCTGAGGTCGGGAGACCTGCTTTAAGCCTAATGCAGTATTATACTGTTCAGAAAACTGCACATGTAACACAACCTTTTTTACATTTCAAATCCAAAATTCAATCCAAAATGTGAATGTTGTTGTTGTTGTTGTTGTTAACACTAACACAAATACTACCATTAGACTAGATTCCAGTGATGCCTTGCAAATTGAAAATACTTTTAAGAGTAAAAATATTCACATATTTGGTTTTGCAGTTCTAAGCCACAGTGCATGGAGATAAGTGCAAAGATTCTGGTAACCAGGAGTATTCCACCCTCTTACTGATGTACTTTAAATGATTGTTATTGAATGTATCACACGTTTCCAGGTGGATCGTGAAACACTGGACGCAATTTTGTCGTGTATTTTTCTACTTGCACTTACATGCATACACTAGGTCAGGGGTCTCTGACTGAACTACCTGACCAGGTGACTTGCTGAATTGGTAACCATTCTACACTTAATGGTATAGATATATGAGTTTTTAGTAACAGTGGCCAAGAATTGGTTTGGAATAATACGTCTCAGCCTGCATGGTAGCATATAAGCTTGTCTGGACTATGCAGCTGATTACACAGGATGTTCACATTGTTTTGAATGAAAAGGGGGAAAAGAGATGGCAAAAATGTATGGATTCATTCTTAAGCACAATATGGGTCACAAACATACCATAATCCATCAATTTTCTCTTTTTAATATTAGTTTGAAGAGAGACAATTAAGTTATGCAAGTTGTGATAATGTTTAAAATGCCTCTGGGGCAGTTCATCATTGTTTAATTATCCATCTATTTCTGTAATTAACAAGAGTGTATCATTAAATCTAGGACAATAGATGCAGAGAAAATGACAAAACAAAGTGAACAAATAATTATGGAGCCCCCAAGTGGTCAGGGTAGGAAAATGTTTTTTATAAACTCTGTCCATCCACCGCCAGTGTCATTAAGCAAGACAGCTGGACTGTTGAACATGAAGTGCACACACAAAATTAAAATGTATTGCAAACATTGAAAGATATTACCACTGGAAAACTGCATATAAAGCTAACTTTACCACGGTGTTGGAGTTGAGGTTTAAACTAGAACCTGCTTTCTGGAATATTTCAGTATACAGTAGATCTAGTAGAGCACACACCATCAAGCAAGAATACCAGGTATACCAGGTGGTGTAGGCCTACCCAAATGTGGTTGTGGGTTTAATCCTTAACTATGACACCACGGTAAGGTTATATTTATATTCAGTTTTCCAGCTGTAATATCTTTCAATAAAAGCAAGCAGCACCCCTTAACTTTCCAACTTTCTTTATGGGCAAATTTCAATTAATATTAAAGAAAATATATTTTTTTTATGTATTGTGTGTGCACTTCACATTCAATAGCCCAGCTGTCTTGTATACAGTTGCTGGTGATGAATGGACATGTCTGTATCGTTTACGTTTATTCTTATTAGTCCATTAATTCTGTTTTGTACTTTTAAATGGAAATAGAACAGTTATTAGTAACGCAGAACTATTGCAAGGGAACGGAAAACTGTTTAAAAAAAAAAATGTTTTCCCACCCTGGCGCCTTAGGTGCTCCATAAAAATGTACATCATATACAAAACGTTTATAGTGAGTTGCATGCAATAAAGTTACAATTAAAAAAACATTTGATCTAATGTCATAAGATCTTTGCACTGTGACAGTAGTGAGATTTTTGGCTATTTATGTAGGGAGAATGGTTGAACAAAAATTGAGTTACAGTTTGTAATACAGTGATTAGTACTGTTGCCTCAACTCTGGAACTGGGGTCCAGATTTCTGCCATGGCTCCATGTGTGTGCAGTTTGCATGTCCTCCCTGTGGTGGTGTGGGGTTTCCTCTGCATAGTCTGGTTTCCCGCCATGGTCCAATATTATGCTGAAGGTAATTGGAGTTACCAAATTGCCTGTAGGTACGCATGTGTGAGTGACTGGTGTGTGTGTGTGTGTGTGTGTGTGTGTGTGTGTGTGTGTGTGTGTGTGTGTGTGTGCGCTCTGCAATTGGTCAGTACCCCATCCTGGGTTGTTCCCTGCCATGTGCCCATAACCTCCAGGACAGGCTATGGGTACAGTTGATTTTGGATGGATGGATAGATGGATAAGTAAAGCACTACTTCACTGTAACATCAATTTTTTTTGTTGTTGATGGATTCCCTTTTTTGTGAGAGATCAAATGTATGTGTAGTAATCTATTGCCATGCTTTTGTTTTCAGAATGAAAGGGTTTCATTTAAGTTCACAATACAATTAGTCCATGTTTCACAGTTTACTTAATGGTAAAATCATTGAGGCTGTAACCCCCTCTTCTTGCTTAATAAATTATACTTCTTGCACAGCCACGCCTTCATTTTGAGTTACATGTGGTGGACGTGACCTCGCTGATGAGGGTAGAATACACAACTTTTCAAGTGCTTTTTTGACATGTGTGCCTGATGGACCCTTTAATGTTTTTAGTTTTTGAAGAATATTAATTTCTTGTGGAAATCAGCAAATGTATATGTCCCTAGGTCAGTATATCCCAGGCAGATGTGCAGGCGATGGGAAACACAATCACCATGGTCACTCAAGACGGCACAACCATCACTGTGCCTGCCCATGAGGCGGTTCTCTCTTCGGAAGGAACGCACTCCGTCAGTATGGTAGCAGCTGATGGGACGAATGAGCAAGTATGTTTCCTAAGCATTTATATGACCTGGTCCTGTCAGGTGTTTGTTAGAATGTTGTAGTGGGAAAATGTAAGCAAACTTAAAGGGAATTTCCTTTTTTATAGTCTTGTGAAGTAGGGCCTATCTAGTGATTAAAAAATATCTATATTTCACTGTTGTGTTTCTGGGTATTTCCTGAATGAGTTTGGGAAAGCACCTTTTTTTAACTTGGCTTGAAAAGCTGTCTTTCTTAGAGCCTTTGGGACTTAAACATGATAGTACTTGTTTTGTACTTCTGTGTTGTCTCCCTGCAGGTAACCATCGTGACTCCAGAGTTAACATTCCATACTACACAGGCTGAGCTCGTCCAAGATCATGAGCACCACCTAGTGGCAGCCAGTCCGCACCCCGTCACCTTATTAGCCACGTCCAATGGCACTCAGATTGCAGTACAGGTAGGTCACCGAGAAGCTATTCGCACAAGAATGTGGAGTGAGCCATGCAAGTATTTTACCTCATTTGTAGCCCTATCAGATTGCGCAAAATGTTGGTCATAGGCTAAGAAAATATGCAAAACCATATCTCTGTGCTTTGACAGGAAATGTTCATAGGGACAGGATACACTGTGTATTTTTTAAAGCATGCACTGGATGTAGGTTTATGACTTTGTGGGCAGGAGTGTGGATGGGTTGAACCCACAAGAGGCCCTACTTTTTGAAGGGGAATGCATTTTTGAGAGATTTACATGATATAGCTTCTAATAAATTTAGCTATAAATTAAGCTATAGAAGCATTTATTGTTGCTTATCAGAGTCTCCAGCAATTGAATTGAGGAAACGCCTGTTAAGGTGTTGGGTTTTTTTCCCCTCCCTTTCTGTAACATTTTTAACCACCTGTCATTGCACTACGTTAAGCCTTTGAACAATTGCCTTATGTTAAATTTAGCAGTGATGTTATTAGCTACAAGTCATAATACCCCTGTATTGCACAAATTGATTTTGCAATTAAGCAAACAAATAATTCTTCTAGACTGTGATCATATGAAGGAGACCCATCTGCTGTTGGACAGCCTAGGTTCTGTTTCCATAACAGGAATTACAGCCTTGACTGAAGCGTGAATGATTCATTTCATTACCAACTTTAAATTCCTTGTAGCTCAGTGAACAGCCATCACTGGAGGAAGCCATTCGAATAGCTTCACGAATACAGCAAGGAGAAACTCCCGGGCTGGAAGAATGAGACGGCTGCTGTTTTTGCTTCTAAAGAAAATTTCAGGGAAAAAAACTGCAGATGTTTTTGGCTGCTTGCTTGTTTAACAGGGCTCTTGCAGTTTGCTTACTCACAGGTATTGATACTGAATATGTGCATATTTTAAAATATGTACCTGGCAACTACTTTTGGATAAGCATTCACTTTAAAAAGTTTGTGAAATTTGGAACACTGAATAATTCCACTGTCTGAACTACCTAAACTTTTTTTTTTTTCATTTTTATGATAAATATATACTTCTGTATATATGCAGTCAATGTAAATTGTGCATATTTTACCTTGGATTATGTACAAATAAAGCATTAAGCTTTAGTTACCTGGAATTAAAGCAATGCATCTCTTGTATTCTTTTCATTCAGTTTAAACTGTTTTTCAATATTATTGGTATATAGTTGATTTTCAGTTTTAAAACAATTTTAGAATATTGCACATTAGGTATACATTTGAAACGAAGGAAAACCACGTATTAAGATGCCTACTTGGGAAATGAACTACTGTACTATAAATGTTTCAATCTTAATGTTTGTACACTGGAAACACCAGATTTAGACAGGACCCGCCGTCAAAATATGTACCTGTTTAGTCCTAATAAACTTGGAGGACAATTATTAAGGAAAACGGTCCTGTGTAGTAATTTTACCTCTCAGTTTCAACTATCATTTCGAAAGGCGTCTCATCTCACTCGAACAGTGTAAAGGTCAATATAAAACAATACCAAGACAAACCCTACTTCTATTCTGGGCTCTACTAAATCAGATCAGTGATCACACCAAACTTTTACCACTATTTTTGTGAACGTTGTGTTTGACATTCTTCAAAATGTTAATACAATGTTACTCGTAATTATATTCTCTCTGTGGTCGCTGATTAAACGACTAACCCTTAGAGCTTGTGCCCTGAATGCACGTTGTCTCACCCTTTTCAGCAACCCACGCGTTCTGCTACATCATCATGAATCGCAGCGAAAGCAATGTATGATGTTCTCACTAGTGCGCTGCGTTGCAGGAATGCTGCACCCATTTCTTTGCACTGCGCACTCCCATTGATCATAATGAAAAATGGATACAAACGCATTCCAACGTGTTTGTATGGGTTTTACTCTTTCCTCCACAAACACTAGGGACAATCATGTACATAGGTTATTATACCGAAACAAAAATTTAAGACGCACAAGAACGTGGACAAACGCGAGATAAAAACGCAGTACAAGGCGTTGCGCTTTTCATTGTGTGATTTCCCTGGTGTGAACATACCCTTACATACTAACAATATCGCATCCCTAACAAATGAAGGCGAAAAACTGGCGCCAAAATGACGTATATCCAGATTCCCAAACGCCACAGATGTAACCATTTGCCCCGCCTCCGATTTAAACTCGGAAGGTTTGTTCCAATTGGCTGTCGGCCGGACTCTCCGACCAACGGTCGCCATGAGTGTTTTACTGGGCCGAGCGCAAGTTGTATTAGTGGTTCGGAGTCATTTCGTAAACAAACACGAGTTGTAACTTGTGGCGGCTGAATTTGGCAACTGAGAAGTTCTTTTTGACTGCTTATTTCACATTGAAATGTTTAATTTATCATCTTTTATGACAGGATGCAATGCGTTAAGTTAGCATGCAGTATGGTAACCGGATGAATCTGTTGTAGCCATTTTCGTTCTGTGTCGCCTCGGTTGTCTGCTGAAAAGTGCCGGCTGGTTCAAGGACTGCTTCTCCTAGAAGAGTCATCTATTTTTGGTTAAACTTATCCGGTCCTATGTTTATTCCCGTGTAATGATATCGTAAAGTGACTTTTAATTAAACGTCGGCAACACAATTTCGAGATACGGCGATATCACCCCTGGGAATATGTACTAAATGTACTAATTAAAAGACCGTTACCGTTTTTGCTGCAAGTAGTGGCGTTAAAGGGCAGTCGGCATGAGCTTCACGGTCTGTCGTCAGCTTGATTCCCCAACGGCCGGGAAAAACATTCGTCAGAAGTTGCAGTTTTCTCCCGGCGACGAAGACTCTTCGGTGGAAGAGGACGGCAACCGCAGTACGGGAGCCGAGTCGGGCTTCACGGAGATGGACTCTCCGCGGCGTGTTCGGCGGAGCTCGGCCGATGACCTGAATGATGCTGGAAGCAGCCCCTTGGACAGCACCAGAGAAGATGCCGAGTCTTGGGACGAGGAACGTTTCGGCTCACTGTCCCCCTTGAAATCGAGCATTTATATGATGCGATCCCCGTCTCCGAGGAAGAATGTTCGCAGTTTCTGCCGCTTCGGCGACCGACGTAACTGTGGCTCCCCTGTAGCTGATCGGCCCGATACTCCTCCGCACAAAACTTTCAGAAAACTTCGATTGTTTGATACCCCGCACACACCGAAGGTAACTGGCGCTTTGCAAATATAAATAGTTTTACTGGGTATATTTCAATCTGCGACTAAAATGCTTAGTTCATGCATTTTTGTATGTCCATTCGCTGATTGCAGTAAATTCCAAAATGCATGAATAATGAACGGCATCAAGTGTAGTCTGGTGTGTGTACGTAGCGCTATTCTGTATGCTATTTAAATTTGAGTGTGAGGTCTATATTCCAAGAACTAATTGTATTTCCCTCCCCCCAGAGTTTGCTGTCTAAAGCCAGTGCGGTCAACACGCGGTCGTTAAATAGGAGAGTTTGTCTCTCCAAGAATGTGGATCCGACGGAGAAGGTCAGCCAGACCTTAAGAAACAGTCATACGCCCCTTATTAACATCAACCCGTTTACTCCAGAGTCATTGCTCCTCCAGTCGGGGACGTTGCAGAGGATTTACAGAAAGCGGTCACACTGGAATGAGTAAGGACCTTTTTATTACAATAATAAAGGCATTTTATGCAGTTTTGGGTTTTGACACGCAGTTCACTTTAACACTTGAGCTACAGTAGAGGTAGACCTTTTTCCCCCACATATCCCACTTTGCTCTACTTTGAGACGCACGCACGTGTACATGTGAGAGCGAAGCGCAGGATCAGTCATCTGGCGCTCCTGAGCATTTCGGACTTCCTGGGTTTGGCATGCTGTTTGAAGCAGTTACAGGTTAAACATACTTCATTCACATGTGTTATAAAATTTGCATGCTTTATAGTTTACAGGGTTTGCAGTTCGTGTGATACTTGCAGGAAACCAAGTCCACGTGGTCGTTAAGTACTCGCTGCTCCCTCTAGTGGTTGGTCTTCGTATTCAGAGAAATGTTTTGGATTTCAGTTCTTGCGGAGAAGATATGGAAGCAAGTGATGCTGAAATTGAAGATGAGATCGTTCCACCATCAAAGGTAATAAGCAGTATATAACAGCAGTGCATATCTTGAATATTTATACATTGAGATGATGCATCCTAAAACTTTTTTTTTTAGAGGCTGACTATAATGGAGAGTAACATGATGTCAAGGTATGCCACAGAATTCCACGAGCTGGAGAAGATTGGATCTGGGGAGTTTGGCTCTGTCTTCAAATGTGTGAAACGCCTGGATGGTTGCATATATGCCATCAAACGGTCCAAGAAGCCACTAGCTGGCTCTGTTGATGAGTAAGTGAGCACTATATCTGTACATGAAAGCTGGCTCTCGGAGAAATTTCCTAATGTCACTCACTGTTAGTTATTCCTTCCACAGGCAAAATGCACTGAGGGAAGTCTACGCCCATGCAGTGCTGGGACAGCATCCCCATGTGGTCAGATATTATTCTGCATGGGCAGAAGATGATCACATGTTGATACAGAATGAATACTGTAATGGTGGCACCCTCTCTGATGTCATAATGGAGAACTACAGAGCCTTGCATTTCTTGTCTGAACTGGAGCTTAAAGATCTTCTTTTGCAAGTTGGCCGTGGCCTCAAGTACATACACTCCACATCGCTGGTTCATATGGATATCAAGCCAAGTGCGTTTCTCTCCGAAAGCAATTGTGCGTTGTGAATTTAGTGATGACAATAATGTAATGCATCTCTTTGTTTCAAGGTAATATATTCATATCTCGGAGGACGGTATCCTGTGTTGATGATTGTGATGATGATGATGGACCAAATACCAGTGTTGTTTACAAAATAGGTAAGGTAGCAAATGTGACTGGCCTGGGCCAGAATTCTTAATTTGAAGTGACAGGATATTAATTGTGGGTTATTTTAATTTAGGTGATCTTGGACATGTGACTAGGGTTGACAATCCTCATGTTGAAGAAGGTGACAGTAGGTTCCTAGCAAATGAAGTGCTTCAAGAGGTAATTTGGGCATGGTTTTTTTCCTTTGGTATGCTCGTTTTGCTTTTTGTCACTTGACTGAAGAAAAACTTGATTTCCAGGACTATACAGACCTTACAAAGGCAGATATCTTCTCACTGGGATTGACTGTGATAAGCGCTTCCGGTGCTGAGCCGATGCCGGCCAATGGTGACAAGTGGCATGACATTCGGAAAGGGAAGTTACCCTTGATACCGCAAGTGCTCTCTCAGGATTTCCTTAATTTGCTCAAGGTAAAATATTACACACACCACAATTATCTGTGAAAAAGGCTTTTAACATGATCCCGACTTAATATGTTTATTTAAAAGATGCCTTTCAGGATGCTCAAGGTCACCTCACTGAAGTAAAAACAACTTCAGTTTCATGTCTGTCAAACATGCTGCTATTTGCTGATGATATTTCTTGCTTGTTGTAGCTGATGATCCATCCAGAAGTAGAGCGGAGACCATCTGCCTTTCTTCTTATTAAGCACCCGGTGCTGCTGACAGCAGCTAGGATGAATGCTGACCAGCTGCGTGTGGAGCTTAACGCTGAAAGATTCAAGAATACCCTCCTACAAAAGTATGATTCTTGTCATGCTCATTACCCCTCAGGCTCATCTGACATATTAAAGTTGCTGCCAGGTTACTTTTTGAGGGTATTGGGTTGATTTATTATTTTTTTTGTGCATAATAAAGTTGACAATCATACTGTTCTAATTGTGAAAGAATGTTTCCTTCACAAGTGTGAGTAGTGTAATTTTATTGCAGTGGTCTTTTGCATTGTGTTGCTGATAGAGCTGAATAGTTGTCATTTGTTTGAATCGTTGCTTTGCAGGGAGCTGAAAAAGGCCCAGCTGGCTAAAGCTGCAGCTGAAGAAAGGGTGCTCTTCACAGACAGGGTACTCACTCGCTCCATTGTCCAGTCTGGTAACAGGACATCGAGACTCATCGGCAAGAAGATGAACCGTTCTGTCAGCCTGACTATTTATTAGCTATTAATCAGCTGTTTTTTGTTAGATCTGTAACTCTGTACCTTGGAAGTCGGGCAGAATGTCAGTTTCACTAACTTGGATTGTGCTGAGATCTTGATAGTACTTATTCCTTTTTGGGTACTTGGAACGTTTGTTCTTGTTGAAGCTGCATCTGAAATTTCTGCTGTCATAAATCCTTCAGAGTGAGGGGGTTGCATGAATGCCCCTAAGCACATGAGAGGTTTCCTTCTATGCGGCGTTACTGCTGTTTGAGGGAGGCTGTGCATGGAAGCGGCTTCCCTTCAGTGTGAGGATGCAGCCTGTTTGATTTTTTGCACCTTACAGTCTGTGAAATATCTGATGTCCAGCAAACACTGGGGCAT
The DNA here is from genome assembly GCF_023856365.1 of Brienomyrus brachyistius. Lineage (NCBI taxonomy): Eukaryota > Metazoa > Chordata > Actinopteri > Osteoglossiformes > Mormyridae > Brienomyrus > Brienomyrus brachyistius. Next base: position 311,218 of record NW_026042324.1, on the reverse strand, counting down.
CAGATAAGATTCACACAATTGAGCACTTTTATGGCAATGAATATATTTTTGTCAGGCATGTTTGCTGCTATAAATGTTTTGTCTGCAACTGAGGTCGGGATTGTTTGGGTCGAAATTTTCTGGCCCTTGTGAATCATTGATTTTTAAAACATTTTAACAGTTGCTGTCTTCTCTCAGTGTATGCATTGCTTACACACCTCAGCCAGGAGTCTCCAGTTCCGGTCCTGGAGAGCTACTCTCCAGTAGGTCTTCTACCTGACTTCTACCACTATGTGGCTCATCAGAAGTGAAGTAGGATAGAAAATCTGCTGGAGAGTAGCTCTCCAGGACTGGAGTTGGAGGCCCCTGTATCAGGACAGATGTTAACTGTTATGGATGTCAACTATATCTTCACCATTGCGTTCTACATTCATAAAGCACCATCACCTATGGCATAAGTAGCTGAACCATGGCATGTGAAAGGTGTTAGGGATCCTTCCTCTTATCCCATAAAATCTTTTACTTTACACGTGGTTCTTATGGTGCTAAAGTAAATAGAGCCGGAAATGGGAATCGATCCAACTCTGCCTCTAGCGTTAGTATAGATCATTGCCTTTTTCTTTTTGTGAGCGATGTTTTTTTTTTCCTCATAGTTCTCATCTGTAATGTTTGTTGGCTCGATTACTTTCTCTCATTCTGTAGGTTCGTTTTCATTTGTTTGTCACCTTCATTATATATGGAGTTCGTTGCTTTTGTACAAATGTTCCTAATAAAATGGAGTTTTGATCAACGCGGTTCACACGGTTTTTTTTTTTGCGTTTGAGTGAACGCTGCCTGTATTTAAAGCAGCATGTTCAGTAGCGGCCTTTAGATGGCGTTAAGGGTCCTGTAGATCGCTGTGGGCGTGCCTACGCCGATCACGTGGCTGTCATTGTGTCTGTGAGTTGCGTTTATTCGCATAAGGGAACTAAAGTTAAAGCGATATCCATCAAGATGGGACTCAGGGACGAACTTTTGAAATCTATATGGCATGCTTTTACAGCTTTGGATGTTGACAAAAGTGGGAAAGTGTCTAAATCTCAACTAAAGGTAAGAATTTTGTTTTTTTGAAACGTAAAATCCTTTTTACAACATTGCTATGCGCTCACTACGAACGAAACGCTAAACAAGTAGTTAACCTGGCAACATTTTCTTTAATCAAAATACAACTCTGGTTTTGGGATATATTTAGCGCTATACACACGAAAATGCAAATGAAACATCTTGCTGAGGTATTGTGTTGTAATATTAGTGATGTATTTCACTGTTCCAGTGCATGTTATGTTTAAATAGTGACTGCAATTAAATTCACAATGCCACCTGTTAGTCATCCACATCTGCCTGTACTAAGAAAATAGGGAAGTCCATGGCTCTGCCGTGGTAGCAATCGGTTTGCCATTGTTATCGTCAGGAACGACCCCCTTAGTTGGGAATTTTATGGTATCACAGCGGGTCGCGAGGCTTGAACCGTATTTTTTGGGGGCGTCTCTATACAGAAGGTCATCTTTGACGGGACGCTAGTCACAGGCACGCGTGAATAATGTAGGACCTGCAAAACGGAGGGAAGAACACGTGTGGGCTAACAGTCACACCCAGTAATTATTCTTTGAATTATCATGACTGCGTATATTTTCATATATAGGTGCAGATCAGTTAAATATAATTGTAAATATTATTAACTTGGCAATACAATAACATAATCATAGGCTCATATCTGGAGATAAATCTTCACGTCCTTGTGTCCTGTGCATAAACAGAGTACTCAGTAACTCAGTAGTTAGTGCTGTGGTCTTACACCTTCATTTATTGTGTGTTTGATTCCTGTCCTGACTGCCCAAATTCCTGCGTGGGTTTCTTTTGGCTTCTGGAATTTTCCCCACTTTCCAGGGAACTATGGTGTAGGTGGCTGGATATCTTAACATTTCCCTGTTTGTAAGTGTGACCTGTAATAATCTGGCATCTCCGCCCTGGAATACCTCTTGTGATAGGCTTCTGTCTAACAGTATCCCTGCAATGGATTAGCATTTCTGGAAACGGTTCAGTAGTATTGCATTTAATGGTTTGAAACTATTGGTTAATATGTATAACCTTATACTGGGCAGAATTGAACATGAGTGAATGGAAAAAATATCTGAAATCATTGTAGATGTTATTACTTAAGCACAATGATACACCCCTATTTTATAGTTTTATAGGTTGTACAGAGCTAACTCGTAAAGAGTGTATCCTCCATATTGTCTATAAGAATGATGAAACACTTCCTTTAAGAAACAGTGCATGTTGTTATTAAGAATGCAGTCTGCAGTGTGGAACCACATACCTCATATTGTTCAAACAACCCTGAAAGACTCGACTGTTCAGCTGCTGCGTTACGTCAAGGTGGTGTGTTTTGTAAATGTTGTGCTTCTGCTATTGGCCCCCGTCTTGTATTATCAATGTGTTCTTGTGTCTCTCTTCCCCCTGCCCCCCTCCCTTAACAAACAGCTGTGTGCTCTGCCTCCGCATAGACGGCTAGCATGGCACAGTTAGTCCCGCTGACGAGTGCTTCTTACAGGTTGTGCTGCTTGAGCCTGACACCCCAGAGCAGATCGATATGGTGTTTATGACATCTTGTATGGCTCAGATATGAGACCCTTGTGTGTATCCATTACTGTTTATGGTTTTAATAATCAAAGAGACTGAGGACTGCAACATTTGTCACTAAAACTAAACCCATCCAACTTAACTGTTTTATTTCCACGGGGTCATAGGGAGCTGACATTATTACCCTTTTACTATAATCACAGAGAGCCTTTCTGTAATCAAAAGGACTAGATGTTGTGGTTCATCCTAATTTTGCACTTCTGTTATTATTGATGTTTCACAATCAATGTATTTGACGTAATTAATATATATTGACTGTGATATTTATCAGGGTCAGATTTTGACACAGGATTTAGGTCACTGTCACCAAGAGACCAGCTGCTAGAGGCTCCTATCACTGCATGTTAATGAAAAGTAGGGGGGACTGATTTCAGCCGGTCGGTTTGTCTAAATGTTTGCATGACAGGTTTTTTTTTAAGCATGTGTTAAATTCTTGCAAAGAGGAAGTGAAGATAGTGGTAGAGAGGAACGATTACAGGGAATTAAATCTACAGTAGCCAGAACAAATAATATCACAATAACTTAAATAGCACTGATAGTATTATCTGGAAATTTGTTTTCCCAAAAAACTAATCAGTATTTATGTATCTGATGCCTTTATCCAAATTAGCAAAGAATTGAGAAAGCAGGGTTAGGCACTCTGTGAGCCGTTGGGGTTGCTCAAGTGCCCAACAAGGAAATAATTATGCTGATTAGGAGATTTGAACCAGCAGTCTGCTGGTCATATCCATCCCTGCCGAGCCACATACTGCCCCAAAGATACGTAATTGCTTCTTGGTAGCACACTTATTACATTATTAAACAAACTAGCCATAGACTGAGTTGCATTACACTCATTTCACCCTTTTATTCAAACCCACATACAGCAGAGGGAAAGCTTACAGTTGATGTTTGCTCCCTGGCATTTTAACCCATGACCGTTGCATTATTAGCTTAATGCTGTAATTGTAGAGCTACAGTAGATCAGAATTGATTAACCAATCAAAGAGTTCAGCACTCAACCAGTACTGCGGTGCCGCGTTTTAGAAAGCTATTCGGTATTACAATTCACGCTATAAGAGACAGCGCTAACGCGATTATCCAAAGTAAATTCAAGTTATTAAATATAGTGCAGAATCCTGCCTGGTCCCAAGAGGGTAAACAAACTGGCTACGTTAACATCGGCAAACTAGCTGCTGTACCTACGGGTTGTTATTTTAAGCAGTTAGATAATCAAGAATGTCGTTATGCGGGAAGAAAACTTTTATTTATTTTTGTTTATTGAGCACATGAATGGAAGAAAGCAGCTTGTTACTCTTTTTACAGAGGAGAGTAATGATGATGATTTTGATCGAGGCAGAAATACGTTTCTCTCTTTTGCGTGCTTGCGTGTTTTTCACTCCGTCAGCAGTGTGCCCTCTCGAAGTCCATATAGCGAATCGCATCCATACTGTACATTACGGTAGGCTCATGTATTTCCTGTACGTTTAATGTTTCAGTGTTGTGATCATCTCTATCCATAGTCCTTAATGTCCTTTACTCATCAAAAGAGTGTCTGATTTCAAGTGTGTTTTACTTTAAGTGATATTATTCAATGACGTAAGTGCATAATTTACCTTGAACAATAATGTTTTTTTTCCTTCATTGATATCATTGCAGTACAACCATTTAGATACTGAAATTGGTATCGGCATGGGGGTCATAATTTTGGTATTGTGACAAATAAGGGTTTATCGGGACATTCTGATGTGTAATTGAGGGGTACAGTGGTGCCGCCCTGGGCATCCACTGACATCCCACCCTGTGCAATGACATTGAGAAAAGCATTTCCTCCCACACATTCTCCACGTTCTCGCATTTACCCAACATTCTAACCATATTCTCACATTCACTCTGCAATCTCTTGATCACTTCCCTGCACTTACTCTTACCCTGCAAGATGTGTTTTACCATGAAGTTTTCAAAAGAAGACATTTTCATTTTAAAAGTCTTTCATATCACGCTTTAAATTTTTGAATTATCATTGTCATTTTGTAGTAAAACTCAAAAACCGTTTCTTTGACACATCTCATGATCTGAACGAGTTCTATGAGGGCCTTTCTTCCAGGACACCCCTGACAGCAATCTTCAGTGTGCAGCTGCCGCATTTCTGCTTCGTTGACTGTGTGCCTGTGGTTCCATTGGCAGGTGCTGTCACACAACCTGTGCACCGTGATGAAGATCCCACATGACCCTGTGGCACTGGAGGAGCACTTTAAAGACGACGATGAGGGACCCGTCTCCAACCAGGGATACATGCCCTACCTGAATAAGTTTATCCTGGATAAGGCAAGCGTCCCCTCTCTGTCGCTGCCCGTAGCCCCACTGCAGAATGCTTACTCTAAGAAGTCATAGGAGGTTCCCCCACTTCCATAAGACCCCAAACCGAATAGATCTCATCATCCTTTGTAGGGAGTTGTGGCAAGTCAAGTATGCAGGCTTGCATGAAAGGGACCTGGCCTTCGCATGCAAACAGCTGAATGTAGCACGATATGAGAGCTCAGTTTTGTGCATCAGAATTTAACAGATAATAGTTTCACAATGTGGCGTTAACTTCCCATTAGGCATGTGGCTTGGCCTGCGGTGGTAGAGCCTGCAGACGCTGACCACAGGAATGCCAGCACTGCAAAATCTATTTTGATTCTTTAAGGACCAGTGATAGGTCACGATTCAAAGCAGGATTCAGGAGCAGCACAGCAAGGATGCCTAAGGGGTCCCCCAGCCGGGAGATCAGTATTATGGCGGCAGCTGATGTACCGTTGGCTCTAAAGTGTCTCTGTCCCTGCCGTTGAGTGAAAGCTGAGAGGAAGTGGACGGCTACAGCAGGCACGCTCCCTGCTGACGTCACAGCGGCAGGTTTGGCAGCTTTATAATGTCCTCAGGGCTGATTCGCTCAATTCTGCGGGAAATACAGTACTGTGCATCGTGCATAGCGAGGCAGTCCAGTGGACAGAAACCTGGTCTCGGGCCCATGATACCTGCATAACTACTAATAAAGGCTTAAAAGACTGTGAGAAGGCATTTATAAGCAAACCTAAGCAAAATATTTATTCCTCTTCCTTAAGGTTTAGAACTGGGGTTTCCAACCTTTCTTAAGTCAGGCAATTGTTATTCTTTCCCTGTTGGGAGGCTATAATGGCTTGTTGCTGCATGTTCCATTCTCTCCATGGTGTAAATGCCCTTTCTATTTATGTTTATTATTACAGAAGTATAGTAGCATTTGCACAGCAGGGTGTGCTGACAGAGTCTGTATGAAACACTGGGTTGGCAACTCTCACGCATCTGATGTATCACGCTTTCAGACTCTCACGCTCATGCAGGAAATCTTATGGCAAATCTATACCATTCCATTATAAACCTAAAATTAGCTACATCTAAAGCGTTGAGGTAGTTAGCAAACCATACAGACTATTTACAAGGTGATAAAACTGTTACATACACGAAAATGTGAGTGCATGTGTGTGCAGACTCGTCGTCTTGAATTGAAAATCTCACTCCAGCCAGCTGAGCAAAGCTGGCAGCCTTGGAAGCGGCTTCACCCGTGTCTCTCATGAATGCAAATCGATATTTCTTTAGTACCAAAAGGAGCTGCTTGGCCTTTAATAAGGCTGCCATTGTTGATGCCTGAAAGGCAGCAGAACATCCCCAATTATGGAAAAGGGAGGGAATTATACTGAGAATGACTTAATCACTAAAAGCCAAAAAAACAAAAATGACAAAGCTTTAGTTACTGTGGTCTCCTCCTGTCCTGTGTCAGAATTAATGAGGATGAATACTTTTTTTAATGACTTTTCTTTAATTGTCACATCATATATTTGCCTAGAAGCACCACGAATCTAAACAGAAATTTGTAATTTCTTGTTTATTGTTTTAAAAGCATTACATGGAGATCCTCTATTGACATTTGTCTGTAAACCATGTAACTCTTTACCTGCATTTGAACTGATATCAAATCTTCCTGAGATCATGTGGCTGCCTCAACCTCTGCTTTCTCTGAATTGTTGGAAGGCAGGTGTGTGCTTCTTTGATAGGCTTGTGAGAAGCTTGTGTGTCCCTGTAACTGAAACCCCCCAGGCTGCAGTCCCTCAAACGATGCCAACATAGCTGAGACTGTCAGATGTAGGACTTGGAAATGATTCACCCAGTCTGCACCCGCTGGTTATTTTATATGTAACAGGCCTCTGACTTAATGCACGCTGGCCACAAAAGCTGAGCAGGGGGTGAAGACTAGCACCCCTTCCTCTGGTTTCTGCGCCCGCTTATCACCCTCTGTGACAGAGACGTCATCCAGTGATGTGAGGTGCTGGTGTAATGATGTGCTGCTGCAATTTGTCTGTCTGTCATTAATTACTGGCTAGCCGGACAACTTACATGTTCTTTAGCATAAAGCCGGGCCTTCACAGGGAAATCGCTAGCAGGTTTTATGATGGTTTAACTTGCTTCAGAGTCATTTAGTGAAGTACAGGATGTGGACGTTTCCCTTTTCTCAGTACATCTGACAGTTGGAAGCTGTTCCCTGTCTTTGTTGAGTGTAATTTTAAATAGAGAAGAACATTTGTTATTCAGTGCATTCAGACCTTTTAGTTGGATTATGTCCTTTCAAGTTACTGAGCACTATTTTCTGCTACAGGCCAGAGGGAGATCCTTTTTATGTCTGTTGCTTATCACAAAATGTTGGTGTCATACTTTAATATGTGAGCTGCATTTATAGAATCATATTTATGCATTATTTTAAAGTGATAATTTAGATATAGGTATAGATGCTGTGGTCTGTAACATCAGTGTTTACTGGAAATAGGGGCACATCCATTGTAATAACTTAATTTACATCATATTAATCCACAAATAGCATTCAAATGAACGTCCTACATCAACATGACTTTCAGGGAGTGTAGTAAACATGTAAATACACAAGCATATCAAATGAACTGTATAAATAGTTGCTAATGTCTCAGTAATAAACATCTATTCTTTCCAAGTATTCTTCCTCCTGCTTGTGGGTTTATCAAGTATTTTATGCTGCCACTGCATTAAGAGAACGTATGCAATGATTTAATAATGACCAGATCTAATGTAAACTGCTTTTGGGTGCAGGTTCAAGAGAACTTCGAACGTCTGGATTTCAACAGGATGTGCTGGACCCTATGTGCCCGTAAAAATCTGGACAGGAATAATCTGCTAATTAGTGATGATGATGCCTTCAAGGTCTGGTGCATTTTTAATTTCCTGTCGGAAGACAAATACCCGCTGGTCATCGTCTCTGAAGAGGTGGGTCTGACAGTGTTGATCAACTCAACACTTTTTGTCCTCCTTCTCTCAGCTGTGTGTATCACTTTGTATCATGACACAGTTTTGTGATGCAGACGTTACTCACTTAATGACCGAATGCCGTTATTAAGACTAATTCATTAAGCGAAATGGTTGATAAGTGATGAGCCGACCCTTACCGGTACTCTTACCGATACAGCATAGCAAAGTTAATCATCAGTGTAATTACAAATAAATGATAGGCTAACATACATAGGCATGTATCGCAAATTAGCATCACTGCAGTCCAGTGAATCACTGTTTTTGTTCGATAATGTGCAAAAGAACACTAACAGCATATAGAAAATAAATAAACGTCACTCGTACAAATTTACTAAGATATTAAAGAAGTAAAATACTCACAGCCATTGCTGTCCAAGATGTAAGAAAAGTATAAGACACAGGAAAACTTTAAACTTGCACACGTCTGTGTTTTATGCGTTACTGGAGGTTCCCTATCCCACAATACAAAGTATATGCGTCACACTAAAGGTAACTGTTGATCCCAAGTTCAGTGTAAATATCAAAATAATGATGGTCCCGAATAAATCAAAGCGAACAAACAGAATACAATAGAGATGCTGTGCTGTAGTTTCCACCACCAGTGGCCTCATACAGTGTACAATACCAGCTGGTCTGTGAGCTGACCGTAAGTCCGGTCGGTCATTAAACAGGAAGCTCATTAATTGAGGAGTGTTTGTATGCTGTATATATTCCTGTGTTCAGATTTCATAGGTTAGGTTTTCTGATTATAGTTATTAATAATTAACTTTCTTCTTCTACCTTGGGAGTCTGGTATGCTTCACATAAACAAACCCAATTCCAACCAATCATATGGATGTCCTTTTGAATGAATGTACTTCTACGCGCAGCAAGGTTGCTTAAGTTAGTTGAGCACGTTGCCATTTTGGTAATGCAAGCGAATCATGGAAGAGATGAACGTTTACTCAGGAAAATTCGGTGTTTGTGAGAAAAGCGACAGCTCAGTGGCTACAATATCTTTTAGAAAATTTAGATATTGTGGATAAGCAAGCAAAAAACATTGGTGGTGTGGCGGTACTTTGGATCCAGCAACAGACTGGCGCTAAGTACTGTGAACTATGCCGAACACTTGTGTTGACTAGAACTGGAAATACTACAAACGTCCTTTTCACCCCTTGAAGCGCTGGCATCCAGTAGAACATACAGAGTGGAAGTGCTTACAGTCACCGACACCAGTAACGACAAACCCAGCCTTTTCTAGTGTTATGTTCTACGACAAAAAGGTTGTTTTTGTATGATTTATTAAAATTAGATTTCAGTTTGCAGTCAGATCAATTTGTGGTTATTTTCATGTTCTGAATCCATTTAAGGGGAATCCTAAGGGAATTTTAAGCAAAAATATAACTGCAAAGTACAGAAATAATGATCAACATAGACTGAAATGAAGAAGATGATCGTGATACAATATTTTGCCTTATAGCCCAGCGCTAGAAGTGATTGACCCTGTTGGTCTTGCTGTCCCTTATTCTGAATGTCAGTTTGTATGTCTGCTCTGTTTCTCAGTATTCCTGGAGCAGAACAAAAGCTTAACACTTTTTAGACATCCAAACCGCAGCGTATTTTACTAGAGAAATGCAGGCTACTTCCTTATTTCTTGAATTTTCATGTTTGCATGTTTGCCAAGGTAGCATTACAGAGAATGTGATTGCGTGACTTAACCTCTTGAAGTTGTGAGTTATTATGCTGTTATTAACATGTATTATGTCCTGAATATGTATTTTTTTTGTGATCAAATGAACTAAAAAATATGATACTGTAATACTTCTTAAGGCACACTGCCCTGGGTTGTGCTTTGTCCCGTGCTTTAATCATCATACTTCCCTTTGTATGAAAGCCATGCTGAGCAGTGCATACAGAACAGGAAGTACATTTTTTCCTCAGTATTGTGACACAGTTAATAGTGCCGTGGTTACATTTTACATACTAACAGAACAAAAGCTGCTGCATGCCCAGGGGTTACTGGAAAGTATCTATTGCTGTATTGTAGGTGCTTTGCTTTCTGTGGCTCACTTTTTAATTTTGAATGGTTAGTCACTAAGTAGGTGCGTTTTTCTAGATTGAATACTTCCTGCGGAAACTCACAGAGGCCATGGGGGGCAGCTGGATCGAAGAGAAATTCGAGGACTATAAGCTGCAGCTCGACCAGGAGCAGCAAAGCCTGAACGTATGGGAGCTGATCAGCCTTGTTGGAAAGGGCAGTTTCAGCAAGGGCATGGACCCCCAGACTCTCAGCATGGCCATCACCGAGGTCTTCCAGGAGCTCATCCTCGACGTGCTCAAACAAGTGAGAATTTCCCTACCTATACCCAAATCATGCGAATGACTGACTAAATAACACATCAGTACTCTTCCATTCATGAAACCTCAGCAAGACTGTGAGGTAGTACCCTGTGCATCACACTGCCAAACAAGCACATTCAGAAAACACGACTCCAGGAAACACACATGAACCTATTAAAGACAACTGTGAAGCAAACCCACCAATCCTGAACCAGGGAATAGATGACAATGTAAATCTGAACCTCAAGATTCCCCTGGAGATGTTATGGTGTCGTACTTGGGTAGGCTGTGATTGTAATAGTCTGTTGAATGCTGAATGACCTTATAGTCATATATACAGTAAGGCCTGCTGAAATCCCACTAAAAGCTGTGCAAAATTATCATGCTTTTGTCATGTCTAATTGTGCTAATATAAAGTGGGGGGAATAAGTATTGGCCGTGTCAACATTTATATCAGTAAATATATTTCCAATGAGGCTATTTACATGAAGTTTTCCCAGGACATTGGAATTAACTCAAGAAATCCACAACTGTAAAGAATTCACAAAGTCCACAAGTTATAAACAATAACAATAATGTGTAATAAAGTGGAATGACAGGAAAAAAAGTATTGAACGTGTTAACTAGTGGAGAAGCCTTTGTTTGTAATCACAGCTTCAAGACGCTTCCTGTATTATGGAAATTTTGACCCTTCTAAACAGATTGTCTTGAAATCTTGAAGATGCTGGGGGGGTGAGGGGCTTTTGTGATCCCCGATCTTTTGTTCCTTCTACAAATGTTCAATTAGATTTAAGTCAGGTAATTGACTGGGCCATTGTAACAACTTGATTTTTTTCTTTGAAACCAACTGAGAGTTTCCTTTGTATGTTTTGGGTCATTGTCCTGCTGGAAGGTCCAGCCACATCTCATCTTTATCCTGCTGGATGGCAGAAGATTCATTTGAAGAATCTCTGGGTACATGGCCCCATTCATAGTTCCTTCAATTATTCAAAGTTTGCCAGTACCATGAGATGCGAACCAGCCCCACACCATGATGCTTCCACCCCCAAGTGTCGCTGTTGGTACAGTGGTTTTTGGGTGATGTGCAGTGCCATTTCTCCTCTAAATACAGTGTGTAGTATGACAGCCAGAAAGTTCACATTTGCTCTCATCTGACTAGATTACATTCTTCCAGTATTTCATAGGCTTGTCCAAATGTTGGGTAGCAAACTTTTTTCGATCTGCCTTTTCTTCAGTAATGGAGTCTTGTGGGGTGAGTGCACATATAGGCCATGCCCGCGGAGTGCACTGCCTATTCTATTCTCTAACAATTGTACCTGCTGCCTCCAAGTCTTTCTGGAGCTCTTTCCGAGTGGCCCTTGACTCTGATTATCCTTTTGACTCCCATTCGAGGAGCTTGCAAGGAGCCACTGTGTGTGACTGTGACCAGTTGATGGTGGAGTGATGTTCCTTCCACTTGTGGATAATGGCTCCAATGGTGCTTACTGGAAGATTTAAAAGTTTTGAAATATGTCTGTAATCAGTTCCATTGATATGTTCTGCAACAATCAGGTTCTAGAGCTCTTTGCTTTTACCCATCATGAGATGTTTCTTGTGGGGCATCTTGGTGGTAAACTTGGTGATACTTACCCAGCTGATATTACAGACAGGAGGTAGAATTACTTTCTAACTACTTATGGATTTCAGTTGGTTCCTTGCCTTTCCTTACGTTGGCGTACTTTTTTTCTTAGTTTTGTTCGATATGTTTTCCCTTTGTCATTCCACTTTATCACACATAACGTTATTTATGGACTATAGTGTTGTGAATTCTTTATATTTGTGGATTTCTTCAGTTAATACCAATGTCTGATGAAAATGTCATGTGAATATTTTTACAGTTACATTTACAAAATATGTTAACATTGTTAAATCCTCCGCTGGACTGTGATAGCGTAAAGACTGGGATCCAGCCCAATGATGCCTTGATGCTAAGACTGTCTTCTTTATACAGGGCTACATGATGAAAAAGGGCCACAGAAGGAAAAACTGGACTGAGCGCTGGTTCTTGCTACGGCTCAACTCCATCTCATACTATGCGAGTGAAGACCTCACAGAGAAGAAAGGTGACATTGTGCTGGATGGAGACTGCTGTGTTGAGGTAATAGCTGATTTGCATAAACAGCACAAAGCTTGATCTCCGTTTCTGGCTCATAATGCATCATTGGCTGTGTTTCTTAATAATAATGACATACTCATTGTGTTACAAACTGTTTATTGAGCACCTAGTCTTGGACAGCAGGTTTATATGTTAGGGATTTTAATGGAAAAAGTTTTCTGTATATATGTTGATTCAGCTGGCTACACATATTATTTCTTGAATGCCATGAAGATATTGCCTCTTACTATTAAAGAATGAAGTCAGTTCCTTATTAGGTCATCACAAGTGACTTAATTGATATGTGTTTTAAGATCAATCCATCTATCTTCCACCATATACAGAGTATGTAGAGCAGTGAAGGCACAAGGTGCATACATCAAGATTTTATCTAAACACAAAATCACTGGGAATGTCATCAAAAAGGCTCCTGTGTTTTCCATAGGAAATGTGAACTGTGACTGCAAAATTGTGCTCTCTTTGCAGCCTTTGCCAGACAAGGAGGGAAAGAAGTGCCTCTTTATCATCAAATGTTCTGATAAAAGCTTTGAGATTAGTGCATCTGATAAGAAGAAGAAACAAGAATGGATTCAGGGTAAGAACTAGCAGAGGATTAACTCGAACAACAATCTTAAACTGATGTCGAAACCTTTGAAGTGTCTTGATGTGTTAAGAATCATTGTTGAAATTTCAACCACATGGAAAGTGCTACTATGATTCTAAATCCAGCCTGTAGCTCACTGACAGATTTGTGTTAGATTGTGAGAATACTGCACATTGCCTATATGTATGTGATTGTGACATCCTCTTTCTTGATGTTCCCATAACACACAGAATACACTCCAAAAAAACATGAACCATCCATCCCTCCATTTTCCAAACCGCTTATCCTACTGGGTCGTGGGGGGTCCGGAGCCTATCCCGGAAGCAATGGGCACGAGGCAGGGAACAACCCAGGATGGGGGGCCAGCCCATCGCAGGGCACACTCATACACCATTCACTCACACATGCACACCTACGGGCAATTTAGCCAGTCCAATTAGCCTCAGCATGTTTTTGGACTGTGGGGGGAAACCGGAGTACCCGGAGGAAACCCCACAACGACATGGGGAGAACATGCAAACTCCACACACATGTCACCCAGGCGGAGACTCGAACCCAGGTCCCAGAGGTGTGAGGCAACAGTGCTAACCACTGCACCACCATGCCACCCCAAAACATGAACTAAAACTGCAAAACATTAAACTTTTAATGGTCTCAGAAGAAATAATTTGTCAGGACTTTGGCAAGAATTAAAGAAATAGATAAATTAACTTAACTTTTCCCTTTGATTTGCTTAAATGTTTAAGTGTTGTGGGTAAACTTGCAGGCAGCCCTTTTCAGAAAGAAGAAAAATGTATCCTGGTTAATTTGTGTTTATTGTGAGACCAGATATTCTCTATAGGGTTCAAATATGGACTCTGACTAGGGAATTTTTGAATTTGGGCCATTTTTATGGTACATGATTGTAGTAGTTTACGAACCGTACAGAGAAGTTGTTTCATATTCCTCTTTATATTCTGATTTGAGACAGTGTCCCGGAGGAGATAATCCCCATCACATAGTGTGTAGGGGCTTATGGGTAGGAGGGAGGCCAGCATAGCACACATGCAGTCGCACTCAAACCCAGGTGCTGTTTGTTGGTCATGGCTGCACCCCAGCTAAGCCCTGGCTCTGTCTCATGCCTCGCAGTCATGTGTGAAGGCTCTTATGGAGGCTATCCTGTCATCATGTGCTTCCCTCAGCCATCCAGACCTCCATCAGCCTGCTGCGGCTGGGTCAGCCGGCACCACACGTCGAAGCCCGACAGAAGCGCAAGGAGTTGCGGCAGAAGTTGCAGACAGAGCAGGAGGAGCTGCAGAAAAGGATGAAGGAGCTGCAAACTGCCAACGAGAACAAGCAGCAGGAGCTGGAGAGCATGAGGAAGGTACAGACTGACTGACCTTCCTGCAGGAGTGGGTTGTACAGTGGCGGCAGGGGCTGTCTGTGGGGTTCCAAAAATTAATTACTGTAGACGGTCAGTTACCAAGAGGGGAAAAGTCAAATTCCTTCAATAACGTTTTACATGACCTTTTCCCGAAAAATAAATCAGACAATTCCAGAAATTAACGGTTTATAAGTGGCAAACTGCCCAGTTCGTGACTCCTCCCCCTTTGTCCCCGTACCCACGCTTCCCTGCAGAACTCTCTTCTAGTCTGCCTCTAGCATTCTCGCTGATCACATTCGGTACTGTCACTGCAAGCGTTTGTGTCACAAAAATGTATAAAAAGCATGGTTTTTATTGCTCCATCATACATACATAATACTTTTCATTGCTCTATCAACTCTTGAGAATTAGGCTAGCTTGAGAATCCCTTTCATTTCAGAGGAAGAGTACAGAATTGCGCAGTAATGTATAATGTACTTTATTAATAGCTTTCATAGATTTCAGAAGTTGAGGAACTTCACAGAAACAGCACTGGGATTTTTATATATATATATATATATATATATATATATATATATAAAATGTTTTTTTTTTCTTTTTTTTTTTTTCAATGTTCCAGCAGACTCCTTCTGTCACAGGTAGTTTCAGTAATAGAAGAATGTTTAGGGTCATTGTCCTCTTGGAAAATGAATCCAGGCCCAGTAATACGACTCCCAGATGGTACTCCATGCCTCACCAGAATGTTGGGGTATACTTTCTGATTCATGGTGCCATCAAATTTCACTAAGTCACCTGTTCCTGAGGCTGAAATGGCACCCCTCACCATAATACTACCCCCTCCGTGTTTAACTGTTGGCAAGAGACACTCCTTTTTATCTCTCTCCCCCTTCCTCCGTCGAACATACACTCTTTGCTTGTCGCCAAACGGTTCAAACTTGGACTCATCAGTCCACAACACTTATTACCAATCTTCCTTTGTCCATTTCTTATGTTCTTTTGCAAATTTCATGCGTTTCACTATATTGTTCTCTCTCAAAAATGGTTTCTTTGCTGCCAACAAATAGTCCTTCTTCTCCCAGTCTCCGACGCAGTTCTTGAGGACACTGACGCACCATTAGTCACTGTGGTGTTGATCTCATCACGCAGATCTCATGAGGTCTTTCTTCTGTCCTTAAGACTTAGAATTTTGAGATGCTTCCCTTGTCTGTCTGAAAGTTTCTTTTTCCTACCTCTTCCCTTTCGGTTCTGGTGTGAATCGGTGGCATCATGGTGGTCTAAGTGTACTTTACAGTGCTTGGACTGCATCTCAAGTCCTTGGCTATGTGGCAGTAACTCCAGCCAGCGTCAAAAAGGGCCTTTAATCCAACCTGTTGCTCACTCATTAACTCCTTCACCTTGGCCATGTTCAAAGAAGAGCAACATGTGCTTCAAGACTCCTTCTAGAGGCTTTGAATTTATACCAATTGGTGGTTTGGCCTCAGTGACAAACCCTGATGTTACTGTACCAATCACTTAATGGGCAGGATAGACCTTGTACATTCAAAAGAATCACTCAGCTGTGCCCCAAGACTCTTGATTCACGATCACTGTAACTATGATCACACCTGACAGTGATTAAACAAATAATTTGGCTTCTTCTGTGAAGGAACATGATTTTGTGACATTGACAGTGAAATAAGCCTGGCTTGTTTTTTGTAAGGAACATGACCTAAATTTCCTTATGGTGGCTCTGTTCTATGGTTTATAGAGCATAATGATGACTTTGTAGATATTTCATTCGTCTTATGGATATTTTAATGGCCACTTCAACAAAAACAACTGACATCTCTTAAAAATGCCAAGTGTTCTAATAATTTTGGCCACCACTGTATATATAAAGGGGCGGCATGGTGGTGCAGTGGTTAGCACTGTTGCCTCACACCTCTAGGACCCGGGTTCGAGTCTCCGCCTGGGTCACATGTGTGTGGAGTTTGCATGTTCTCCTCATGTCATCGTGGGGTTTCCTCTGGGTACTCCGGTTTCCCCCCACAGTCCAAAGACATGCTGAGGCTAATTGGAGTTACGAAATTGCCCGTAGGTGTGCATGTGTGAGTGAATGGTGTGTGAGTGTGCCCTGCGATGGGCTGGCCCCCCATCCTGGATTGTTCCCTGCCTCGTGCCCATTGATTCTGGGATAGGCTCCGGACCCCCCGCGACCCAGTAGGATAAGCGGTTTGGAAAATGGAGGGATGGATGTATATATAAACTACAGCAAAGCCTGATATGTTAAATATACTCTGCTGATGGTTACTGGTGATAATTTCCAGTTTGTGGCTTGTGAACTTGTGTAGCGTCGATGAAGTAATGATTAGTAGGAAACCAGAATTACCCTTACAGCTGAAAATGTTTCACGATGTTCTATCAGGCACTTCATGCTTCATGTTTTCAGCTGCCTGAATTAGAGATTTACTTTATAAGGGTTTTATTTTATTTTTGAAAGTCGTGGAATGTCCAGTTATTCTGGTTTGTTTAGTCACATCATTATTTTTGGCATTACAAATATAGTTTATTACCAAATGAGTAATGTCCTTTGGTAAAATAATGCTTGGATTGAAACTGAATAAGTCTTCAGAAAATACTAGTCATTACTATTAAAGAAAGACCAGATATCATGAGTCAAAGTCAAGCAAAAATATATCAGTTGCTGACCATGCAGTCATCAGCATGACACATATCCTTGCAGCACAACAGTGGTTTTATCTAGTCTGTTGTGTTGCATGAAACAAGTCCCTGACAGGACGGGATGTTCTCTAAACATGCATTCCTTCATGCAGAGGTCATTCAGCATTGTGGCTTTGTGGGCCGTGCTGCAGGCTCTTTCAGTTTGCATGGTCTGTCTTTGTTTGTGTGGGTTTGTCCTGCTTTCCGCTTGAATATCTGGAGTGCAGTGAGGAGTAATGGTCCTTATCTGTGATTTGACTTGTCTGTGACCCCATAAAATGGGCAACACAGTGACCCCGGGTTAAAACAATTGCCTCATTCTGGAGAGGTGGAGTTTGCATGGTCTCCCTGTCATTGAAGGGTTTCTCCCAGGTATTCGGGTTTCTCCCTACAGTCTAAAAACGTTGCTAAACCGTCTGACTGTCTGTGTGAATGGTGATCGTGCCCTGCAATGGGTTGGCGCCCCATCCTGTGTTATTCCCTGCCTCGTGCTGATTGTTTCTGGGATAGACTCCAGAACGCAGTGAGTCCATGACCCTGCATAAGAGTATGGAAAATAAATGAATGAATGACACAATTAAATCCAATCCGAATGGAGCCGATGAGCTTTATGCCCTTTACGTATGGCAGTGTGTGAATCAAGCTTTATGTGTGTAAATCACCCAACATAAACCAGCCGGTAACGTTTGTAGTGTGCTCATGGTTACTTATGTTACAGGTCTTCTTTGTTTGTTAAAGAAAGGCCTAACTATAGACGATTTGAAAGGCTTAGTGTTTCAGATCACTGTTTCAGAGGCAGGACAATTTACTATCTTTAAACGTCCCTTGATATCTTATCCTTGGTTCTGTATGTCTCCGAAATTTCTGCAGATAATGTCTGTTGGTTTCTCAAGGATGTTTTTTGGCCAAAAACCTTCTAATCTCAATCCTTTTTATTTTTATTTAACTGATGGGGAAAATTCATAATAATACTTTTCATAGTAGTATTTTTCAAGTCATTGCTACCTGTGTGTAATGGCTTTTTTGTCATTGTGCTGTGCTAATGTTAGCCTATTAGTTTGATTTTGGTATAGAAAATCATCTAAATGACCTATCATGTATCATGTGTGTAGTTTATTATCCCTTGGTTGCTATGCTTGTTACTTATTTCCGTCTCACTTGCATATCACTGTAGACAAAACAGTCTGCAGAAAATGAATAATGTTTTATTTGGCTCTTCTAAACTTAACCATATCAACAGATGTCGGTGTGAATGTTTTGACCTTGCTGATACCCCATACAATTTATTGTTAATGAGAGAACAGCTGAATTGGGGGTGGGCGTTAGGGTTTTCTGTCACAAGCATGTCGGTTTCACTTCTCCAATGCTGAGAACTATAACCAGGACTTTTCAGTGTATTAACCTCTGAGCCTTTTAAAGGCAAAGCGAATTTGGCAGAGCGAATCTTTAACCTGTGTAGTAACTGAGTAGCGGAGTGTTTATGTTTAATCAGACAAAGGTTTCCATACCTTTTGGTCTGACTAAAAACTTTCAAATACAAAATATGAAGTCTTTAGTATGTAGCCACCCATGAAGGGAGAATAACCAAGCTTAGCTTAGAGGGAGTTTTGATTGCAGTGTTGGAAATGTTTTATTGAATAACTTTTTTACTCAATTCACTTTTTGTTCTTTTATCAGTTCATACATTCTAGATTTTCTCATAGGAGAATGACTTTAGGACAGGTTTGATTAAAAACCTTAATTTTTGGCATATTTCACTACTACTAACATTATCGTTATCATAGATCTGAAAAGGCAATCTAATGCACTTTGCCATAATTTAGAGGTTTTGCCAGTTATGTCCAAAGTCTTTAAACTTTTGTATTTTGCAGGTGCAGATTGTACGTGGTAGCTATTGCCGTGCAGTTGGTGAAACAAGCGTTCCTGGTCTCTTCGTATCAAGACATGAGAGCATTCTGAAAGTCTTCACCCTAAGGTTCATTGAGATGTTGATTAAATGTTGTGGTTTTGTTCCTCAGAAACTAGACGAAGCGGCAGCCCAAGCGGTAGAGGAGGAGCAGCGGCGCCTACAGACGCAGAAGGAGCTGCAGGAAAGCTACAGAATAGAGCTGGACAGGGAGAAAATGGTACTATGGGTGAATGTGTTCCCCGGAAACTGTGCAATGCTGCATATTTGGCTATAACTTTCATCAAAAGTGCATGTACCACATTACGCTGGTTTTAATTTGTCTTCTTGCTCCTTCAGAAGACTATGGGATTAAAATTCTATAGGATTTTCCTTTGCTTTTGTTGATAAAGGGAAGAGCTTAAAGTAAAATGAATGTGAAATCCACAGAATGTGGAATCTTCTTGAAGTTTTCCATCACCTCTGTTCGTGTTAAGTGAGTCAGATCTATTTATTGTATTTCCTCAAATAAAAGCTGGTATTCAATTAAAAGCCAGGTCTGAGATAAAGGCCGGGGGCGTGTTTGACATGAACAAATAATGGCTGGACCCCAAATAGAGGCTGGGAAAAAGCAAGCCAGGGTGGATATACTCGTTTATAAAGGCTTTGTACAAATGAAATATACAAAAAACATTCATATGCACATTTATACAATAATTGTGGGATTTATAAAGAAACAACAAATAAAACGAATGATGCAGAGCAGTCATACGAATGTTTTGGCGGAAACAGAAAAAAGTGACATAGTTTAGGTCTAAGTTGCATTTAGTGAGTTTTAGTGCGTGACGAAACATGCATCAATAAATACAAAAACATTCTTATTCTATCTGATAGACTTGTTAAAAACTAATGACTTTATATATACCAATATATTTACTGGATAGAATCTAAGAGGTTTGCATGCTGAAAAGCTACGCTGCAAACTTTAAAGGATACAAATTTAGAAGGCAGTTACTGTTATTGTTAGCCAGCTCTTAAGATGGCCTTGAAATCT
Source organism: Brienomyrus brachyistius (assembly GCF_023856365.1). Taxonomy (NCBI): domain Eukaryota; kingdom Metazoa; phylum Chordata; class Actinopteri; order Osteoglossiformes; family Mormyridae; genus Brienomyrus; species Brienomyrus brachyistius. The sequence goes on along the minus strand of NW_026042324.1, from coordinate 291,170 downwards.
TCCGTTAAATAGTTTTAGGAGAATATTACCACTAAATGTACTCGGTATATTTTACAGGGTTCAAGCTGACACAATGGTGGCGTTTCATTCATCCATATATAGAATTTGTATTAACGGCATAATGCAGTTATGGGTAATTAGAAATAAAGACCTGCCTCTACAACAAGCCTCAAATGAAGGCCTTTACTTCTGTGGCTTAGTTGAATAAAGACCCTGGTCACTATTTCAGGAAATTCCATACTTCTTTAATTTACAGTTCAGGTAAAAAGGGCAGTCATGCACCTGATGTGCCTTTGCAGGAACTCGGCTCACTATCATTTGTGGGAGGAAGTAACATGTTCAGAAATTTCCCAGGTACGTCAGCAGATGGAGGAACAAGTGGCCCAGAAGTCAAGTGAGTTGGAGCAGTATCTGCAACGTGTGCAGGAGCTAGAGGACATGTATCGCCGCCTGGAGGAGGCGCTGGAGGACGAACGGCAGGCCCGGCAGGACGAGGAGACGGTGCGCAAACTGCAGGCCAGGTGAGAGCATGTGCAGCAGACACCATCGCATATATAGTGCAAGTCCATTCATATTCCTCTGATGGTGCCTCTTTTATACATTCATATGTAACACAGATACATCCCTAACGGTAACCCTAAGCCACATCAAGGTGATACTGCCTTTAAATGCCCTTAAATCTCTGACTGTAATGCTGAGCCTAAGCAACATTAATGTCATACAAACCCATCTTCATTCACTCACAGTCAAGAATCTGGAAATCTGCTGACTCTAAAATAGAATAGAATAGTCTAAAAGCAAATATTCATCTGGCTTAGTTGGGGTATTTCTTGCAATCATTACAGTAACTGGCTAATTGTAGGAAAATGATCCTGCCACAGTACAAACAGATTGAAGACATCCAGGATTGGGCTCCACCTGAAACAGAAAGAGGGCGTTTTCTCTACCAGAAATGTCGTTCTAACGTGACTAACAATTTTTCCCGTGCCTGTGTGTCACATGTCCCCAGGCTGCTGGAGGAGGAGGCGTCCAAGAGGGCAGAACTGGAGCAGATCCATCTGCAACAGCAGAGGGCCATCTCCCAGACAGAGGCGGAGAAGCAGGAGCTGCAGAACGAGCGGCTGGCCAAGGAGGAGGCGCTGCAGGTGGCCTTGAATCAGCTAGAACACTTGCAGAGCGAAAGAGAGGATGCGCTACAGCAGTATGAGGTGAGACAATGCTGTAGATGTCAGTTGTAGTTAGGGCCGTGGAGTTCCACATCCTATGCCAGGGAAGCCTAATGCCAGCCACACACAAACAAGGAATTTCGAATTTGGAAATTTCAGATCCAGAAAGTAAAAATCCAGGCCACAATTTTGCGTCAACCAAGCAATTGAGTATAAAGCAGGTGTGGGGAATCTGTTCCATGGAGGGCTGGTGTGGGTTTTTGGGATGTCCTCTCAATCGGCCAATAACTGAGGGCCCCGGGACTGGAGTTATGCCAAAAACCTGCAACCACATCGGCCCTCCATGGACCAGGTTCTGCACCCCTCGTATAAAGAGTCTCAGAGGGCTCAACTGATTGGTTGAAACAAAATCTTGGTCTGTGTTTTTACTTTTTGGACCAGAGAATTAGTCTCTGTGCATTTAGTGGAATAAAAGTGTAATATCCATTAATTTCACAGAAATTCTGTGTGTGTGAACTATTCTCATCTGGTTTGGAAACAGTGCCATGGTTTTTTTAGAGCAATGGATTTTCCTCAAGATTAACAGGAAGTGAACTGACTACTGACTAAAACTAGTCATAGTTAAGACTAACTGAATCTACACTGAAACTGAAAGTGCAAATAAAAACAATACGTATACAAATGAATGAACATTTAGAAGCTGTAAAAACCCCTGGTGCTATCAGGGAAACTGCACTTTTTCGCACATTATGCAACTTGTTGCTCTACGCAGCGGAATTTTGCCCTGGGATCAATAAAGTTAATCTTATCTTAATCTGTAATGGCTGGATGGCAGAAGTGATCACAATCCTGGAGCTGCTGGTAGAGAAGCCTCTTCTGACTTGCCCTCCCGATGTGTCTTTCACATTCCTGCTTCACAGAACCTTCCCGCTAAGAACCTCCAAAGGTCTCAACCATCCCATTCATGTGCTAATTTGCTTTTAACAATTTGGACAAGACTGGCACCTAGTGGTTGTTATCGTAAATGCGCTTTTAAAATTGCTGATCAGTTGTACAACGAAATCGCGCCTAAATTTGATGTTTGCCATTCTTACCATCCATCCATCCATTTTCCAAACCGCTTATCCTACTGGGTTGCGGGGGGTCCGGAGCCTATCCCGGAAGCAATGGGCACGAGGCTGGGAACAACCCAGGATGGGGGGCCAACCCATCACAGGGCACACTCACACACCATTCACTCACACATTCACACCTACGGGCAATTTTAGCAACTCCAATTAGCCTCAGCATGTTTTTGGACTGTGGGGGGAAACCGGAGTACCCGGAGGAAACCCCACAACGACATGGGAACAACATGCAAACTCCACACACATGTGACCCAGGCAGAGACTCAAACCCGGGTCCCAGAGGTGTGAGGCAACAGTGCTCCATTCTTACCATTTGCTGAAAAATGTTAGTAAGTTATTTAATGTTATTTAATGTTAGTAAGTACATGAAAGGGAAACTTAGCGTTCGGTGTATGGATCAGTTGGAAGCTTCAAACTGTTCCCAGTCATAAGCTGTCATGTAATCTGTTCTTCACCATGTTCCCAAGAATTTACAGGACACGGACAACAAAAAACCATGAGAGTGGGGAACACCCATATTTGACGAAGTGTCTGATGGGAGAATAGACCCCTCGCTGTGTAAATCCTACATTATTTTTCAGTACATAGAAAAAAATATTTCTGCTATTACTGATATCAGTGAAGCTGTTTAAAAACCAGTGACAAGTTTCAAGGTGTATAAAGTACATTTTCATAAATAGAACATCATCTGATAGCTGTTTAATATTAAATATCCATTTTTGGTAGCATTCTTTCAGTATCTTTAGTCTTATGGTTGAAATTGCACATATAGGGATGTATGTGTGATGCAAACTCATCAGGGGTGAAAAAGATGACAAGGATGAAGCAACAACCCCAAGGAAGAAAAAACTGTAATCATCAGATTCAACTGCTGGTTGATTTGACATTTTACAGTTGATTTTAACACATAGATACGGGGAAAGAAAAATCACCCTAGAATTCATGTAATTTCACTGAAAAAGTGCAGAGCCAAGCTGTATTCAAGAACAGTGCATCCACAATACAAATAAAGTTTATTGAACATTACGAAAACACAATACACACAACTGACAAATAGAAAACACAGGCTGTTATACTGGTATGCTTGATAGAGAGAGCGGGAGAGACTGTACTACCATCTCAAACACCTGCATTCTTAAAGTAAAGTAAATTAAGTTAATTATCACAAATGCTGCCAATCATCTTTCATTTACTCAGACAAATGTCATAATTACATTGCTATATGAATAGAATGTCTCTGTATAAGTGTGATATATTTTTTTTATTAGTTATTTGCTCTTTAACACTTATTTCATCAGTTAGGTCAGGGCCAGGATATGATGTTTATAAATAGATTTCACAACCACTGCTACAGTACTAACAAAACTATCACAAGGTCACTTCAATGCAGCTTCTGCCATTTACAATGAGTTTTTACAAGTGGCATTTGTCCACTTCATAATTAGGCTACTATAATGGTACCTCCAGTGTTTGCTCTATTTTGTGCTTCAAACTAAAATGTTCTCCTTAAACAAACAACACTGATTGGTCAATTAAAAAAATTGCCGCACTGCCACTGCAAAAGTAGAATTTCTTATCTTGGAGCTGGGCGAGCATGTTCTTGATTCATACACACAAGCAGCAAATTTCTTGGAACTGCCCCCATACCACCACCCAACCCACCCACTTCCCATTGAAAATGAATTAAACATTAGGTGTCACTACCCTTGTGAGAAGCATGTAGCCACATCATAAGTAACTTCATGACAGCATTGGCTATATTTCCTGGGGTCTGTCCTTGCAGACCCTACCCTCCCCCCATTTTTTCAAACGGATCTACACGAATCACAAAAAAAATAATAACCTTTTTTGGGTTCAAACAGTGAATTTTGTCGAAAGGTGACAAGTTTGCATCCCTGACAAACCAACCCATCATGTAATTGCTGTTAACGTATCTTTTTGGAACTATTAATTTTATTATGGGTAAGAAAAAAAGTAAAGAAATTCCAGAAGCAGGTTCACCCTGTTCATGATTTTTATAAGTGTTACATGATTGCTATAATAATAACTATTACTGCTAGTACGTTTAACAGCAATGATATGACTGCTGTGTGTGAAACAGGAAGTGATTAAGAAACTGGAGGATGCTGCCAATAAGACGAAGAGCTGGAAGGACAAAGTTGCCCAACAAGAGGGACTCATTCGTCTCATCCAGCCAGGTGAGGCAGCAGGGAAGTGTGACAGCAGCAGGCACCATTAACACGCAGTCCCTCTGAAGGTGCTTTCTTCCCTGTCACCTCCCAGGCTCAAAGGGACCGTGCAAGATGACAAACTGGGGAGCAGCTGCTTTCACAGAAGCAGAACTGACCATGAGGGAAAAGAGCTGGCAAGATCAAAAGAACAGGTCCACCCAGGCCTAGCAAAATCCAGTCCTTTCATCAGAGTGAAGATCTGTCAAGCGCTGATTAGATAATGCTGCAACTTACACTGCAGTATTACAGTGTAAATACGGATAGTGTAATGCTGGGGTTTTGCGATTGTGCTGAAAGATGTTTTTGTCATCAGTTCTGGAATGTTATCCTGAACAGCACCATAAGCATAAAGCAAACGTGACACAAGGATAAGCCTAGTCAGACAGGTGAATCACAGCAGTTTCTGACCATTACATTCCATAAAATGACTACTTCTAAATATTTCCCTCTTCATTTAATTTTTCCTTAGTTTTCACTCTAAATATTTGTCTTTTTTTGCCAGAATATTAAAAAAGTGGAAATTACATTTCTCAGAATTGTTTAAACATAAACTACTTTCCATTATTGAGAATTTTGTCTCACCATTATTGAAATATCCACTGTTTTAAATACATTTCAGAAAGTACATATTTATTGGTTCTGGTATTGGCAACATTACTATACTCTCATACTAAATATATAATGACATCATACTACAAACAGAATTATTGTAAGGACCTTTTGTTTTTACTTTAATACTTTGTTCCTTATGCATATTTTATATTGCTATGAATTGTGCTGACTACTGATTTATGGTTAAACCATTAAAACATACTACTAAATCCATATCGTTATAATTGTCAATTTTTCCTCAGATACTTGCAATTCTCTCAAGTTTCAATCTAGATCTAGTATTGATGACTAAGAGAATTTTAATCATTACCAGGAGCCCAAGTTTGTTTCAACATTGGTAGGGATCATATCCACCCCAAATAGCGACATGTCCCTATACTGCATGTCCATACCCAAATCTACGCCCACATGCATTCCTACTGGCAATTTAGCAACTCCAATTAGCCTCAGCATGTCTTTCGACTGTGGGGGGAAACCGGAGTACCCGGAGGAAACCCCACGACGACATGGGGAGAACATGCAAATTCCGCACACATGTGACCCAGGCGGAGACTCGAACCTGGGATTCAGAGGTATGAGGCAACAGTGAAGTCCCTCCTTATGATGCAAAAAATTGTTTGGTCTGCTGTTTTGGGTGTTGTGTCGAAATCCCTCTACCCTGCCCCATTCGATACAAACCGGTCGCTATAATGTTTTTCTGCGAATAAAATGTGGTTAAAACACTGCAGTTCTGGGAATTCTGGGAAAAATCAGCATCAATGTATTTAATTTTCCGTCAGGTTTTTATCTGTTGTATGCCTGAGACGTCGACGAGGTGATTAACCTGGTTTAGCATTTCATAGATTTCCAACGGACCCAGAAAGGTGCAGTAAGTGGACTGTGTCAGTCAGGTGACAGAAGTGGCAGCCCATTTAATACACGCCTTTCTGTATTATATATATATATATATATATATATGATTATGCTGATAATCGGCTGATTCCGGTCTCTGGCCGATGATTTATGTGTGTTTTTTATGATTTATTAAAACTAGATTTCAGTTGGTAGTCAATTCAAATATTTATTTACATACACATTGAACAAGGTCCTCTCAGTTTTCTTTGGGGGCCTTTTGGCTGGGGGCTCATTTTATGGAATATTATTTAGCACTATATAACGTAGAACAATCATGGTATCAAAAAGCATAACAAATACTTGAAATCATTACAATGTAATCATAATGTAATTAACTGAGTGTATCTGCACCTTATGTTAGCCTCAAAGTCTCTGTTAGCTGTTTTATGTTAGCCTTGGTTGTATGAATATCCACCTTTATTAGTGTTGCAGTTTCACAACATTGAAGGACAAATATATTATCATCTTTAGTCAGACAATGTGCAACAAGTTGAAGCTGCCAAGGTTTGTTACTGAAGCGAAGGGATTCATCTGAGTTCACCAAAAGTTCATGGCTGAGTATTTTCAATAAAGCAAGTAGAGATGGTCTGGCCACAATAATGTTCAGCCGAGGGACCAAACAGTAAAAGAGTTGATTGACAAACATCACCTATGGGTGTGGATCAAGGGAGAAAACAATGATGGTGAATGGTTGAGGGACTGATGATGCTTAAGTTAGAGATATTGTTAAACGATATAAAAATTGTAAAACACTATTGGACACAGCCTTGGTTGTAACCTCATTGTTGCAATAAAGACTGAATTTGGATCTACACAAGCGGCTTCTGACTTTGACAGGGAAGAAAGACCCACGACAGTTCTTGACGTCCACCTCAATTAGGGTGGCATAGCTGACTAGCCCCAGGGTGGCAAAGGTCTCTGCTATTCCAGTCGTAATTTTCGGTCCTGCCAATTGTCAGTTTTGGACAGGAGACTGCCACCCACTGGCATTGCTTTATCCTACACCCCAAATTGAAGGAGTAGGACCGAGCTCGATCAGAAGAGAGAGAGACAGCAGTGTGGTTTCCATGACACAGCGGTACATACCCTTATATCCCTCCACGCTGTGCTAGTGGATCCTCAGTGGCTTCTTTCTTCTGAGCCTCCAGCGCTGGGTCCGTAGATCTTTTTGGAGAAGGGCCAAAGCTCTGGGAGAACTGCTGTATCATTGATTTTACTTTCTTCCCAGTCTTTCTGCTTTTCCCCATGGTTTATTTTGACTTTTCATGTTGGTACATGCATAAAATGGACTGGTTCAGTATTGGAAATAGATGAGACTGATCAACCTGTGTCTGGTCCAGGCCGAGCACACTGATAATCGGCTGATTCCGGTCTCCGGCCGATTGATGAGTGCATCTAAGAATCGCTGTAACTGATGTGAGAGCTTGTCACTTCAGTGATTGATTGTTGGCTTGTTTTGTACAAATACATCTTCCGTGGCACTCAATGTGTTACCAGGCCACAGTCTGCAAAGTCACACTACACTATGAGACACTCGCAGCAAAGTTGTGAGACACCGGCTTTACGTGCATGGCACAATGTACCACAATGTTCTGGCTGAAAGCCCCTGGTGAAATCACGAGACACTCGCATGCATCACACTGCCATGGAAAATGTAACAGTACAGTACACTTTGTTCTCTAACTGCTGCTGATCTGTTTGTTGACCTACTATAGTTATGGGAGGTATTTTCTGCAAAAAATAAAATGAAAATGATCAAAAGAAAATACAATCTCCACTTTGCTATTTAGTTTCCAAAGTCTGTGTGCAAAAGTCCTGCAAAAATTAAAATGAAATAGCACCATTTGTATTTTAATTTTCCACTCATGTATGAGTCTGATTTGAAAAATTTTAAGAAATAAAATTAAAAACCCCTTTTGTCTTTTCATTTTCCAATTTGTCTTTTCATGTTCAAGTTCACTTCATGCAAATATATGTTAATCGGAGTGGGGTGGTGGGTGGAGCTATGGGATACTGCTTTCTCGGTGTGTTTGGGGGATTCCGTTGTCGTTGTGTTCCTTGGCCATGGTCAACCTTGTCACCCAAACTAATGGCAAAGTCACACGGGGCTTAAGTTAGCTACTTATCTGCAGCTTCTGATTCGTTTAGCTTCTTATTCACAGCGTCTTATTTCGTGGCTTAAGTTAGTTTCTTTTTCGCAGCACCGCTAGAAGGTATGTTTGCTCAGCACATAATGCAGTTTTTGAGTTATAGAAATAAAAAATTATTATGAAACAGTTGCAAACCAATTTCATTGATCTAAGGAAACAGTACACCGCAGTGTACCACAACAATGACGCATCACCTTGAAGTACATATGAAATGGATTTCTGAGTTTAAAAAGACCTTTGTTAGATGGGTTTGCTGGTATAGTAAGACTGTATGCAAAAAAGTGAACCAACTTTCAGCACAAAAACTCCACACGAGGCAGCCTCCCTCTGAAGGGAATTGCGGATTGTGTTGGATGGCCAAGAGGACAATGCCTGTCCCCATGTTTTCATGAATGCCCTGAAAAACAGACATAAAAGCCATTATAAAAAATGGCATGACAAAAATCTATTTGATATCATTCACAGTGAGAAACAATCTTACTCCGAGAACCTAGAGCCTGGGTTCTCATACTGTGGTACACGGGCTCCCTCCAGTGGTATGCCGGGAGTCTCCGATGTCCTTTTATGAAGATAAAAACCCTTAACCACAAAATCATTGAAATTGAATTTAAGGTAGGTTTTGTCTTTCTTAGGGGAAAAAAAACGTTCGTTTTTATATGAGCCAATAGGCTACAAGCTTACTGTGCTAACCCAACTTTTTGGAGCATTAGCATTAAGCAGTTAAGTTGGTAAATCAAGCAGTGGTGGCAAACAAAGGAAATAAAAATAATGATTCAGAAGCATTTCGATCGTGGCTCCAAATGGGAAGTATTACAAAGAAAAGTTTGGCGAATATGTCAAGCACAGGAAAATGTCGACTTTTTATTTCTAATCAAATTAACAGTTCCCCTTCACTTTAATATTTCTGTATAATTTTCCGTTTAAGTGTGTACTTTTGATGTTACAAGAACACAAGAATTTAAGAAGTTTACAAAGGAGAGGAAGCCATTCAGCCCATCAAGCTTGTCTGGGTAGAACTTAACTAATAGCTTAAAGTTGCTAAAATCTTATCTAGCTCTAATTTAAAGGAATCCAGGGTTTTCGCTTGTGCTACACATCAGGAAGATTTCTTTGTTTATACCGAGTTCTACTTTTCTTTCTCCCTTTGTCCCACTTAATTATCACTTGGCTTTGTACTGGTGTTATTCCTGAACAGGATGTTGAAGTTCCCTCTACCCTTATCTTTTATGTTTGGTCCCCTTTCCCTTTAGACTATGTGTTGAGCCTGTCTCAAAAGGGATCATAACATAAGTGGGGGCTCCTCTGGGACTTCCCTTGTCCAGTACAAAGTGCATAATGCGCACCGTTGATTGGCTTTGTGGCTGAGCATTAAAACTGTAGTGTTGACACACGGCTCGTGTTTAGGAGTTCATTTTGGCACCTTCAAAAGCTAAATTACCGTAATTTGAGAACTATTAAGCACACCTAAATTCGCACCCACTGAATTCGAAATTTTTTTTTATTTTGAACATAAATATGCCGCACACGTCTATAAGCTGCAGGTGCCTACATTGAAACAAATGAACTTTACATAGGCTTTAACGAAAAACAGTGCCTGTAACACAACTTGAAACAAAACAGTAGCCTACCAAGAAAGTCAGTGGTCACTGTCTTCCTCCTCCTGCGCACTGAAACCACTCCTTCGGTGTCGGAGTTGAACAGCCTCAGAATTGCTTCATCCGATGTTTTCTCAGGATCGTTTTCATTGTCGCTATTGTCATTTTCATCTGGAGGCAAAATCCCCGCTGAGATCGTGCTGCCCTCTTCAACACGCAGCAGTCCAGCCTTTCGAAACCCGTTGATTATCGTGGATTTTTTGACAGTGCTCCACGCTTTCAGGATCCACTGGCAGACTTGACCATAAGTTGCTCTTCGTTTTAGTGAAGGATTTCTCCCCACTTTTCATCCAGCGCCATCTTAAATGGACGATTTACACTGTTGTCGAGTGGCTGTAAATACTTTGTTATGCCCCCAGGAATGACAGCTGGAATTGAGTTTGTCCTCTTGATGGCTTCTTTCACAGAATCTGTTATGTGGGCCCTCATGCTGTCCAAAACGAGCAATGCCTTGTTCCTGTGAAAGAATCCTCCCGGTCGCTTGCCGTTACACACCGTCAGCCACTCATGCATTAGGCTTTCCGTTTTCCGTCCTTTCTTGTTGACTTTCACAACAATTTCACTTGGGAGTTTTCTTTCGGCATCGTCGTGCGTTTGAAAATCACAATCGGTGGAAGCTTTTCTCCCGATGCCGTACAGCTCAGAACACAGTTTTTCATGCCCAGTTGTTTTCAGCGTGACGAATAATTCGCCTTTCCTGTTAACAGTCCAAGTGAGAGGCAGGTGAAACGTTAGAGGAACCTCATCCATATTTATGATGTCGTGCGGGCCGATGGAATGCTCCGCTATCTTTGCATGAGTGAATTTGTGGAAGTTTGAAACTTTTTCCTTGTAGTCGGGAGGAAGCTGCTGACACAGAGTCATCCATGCCCTGATGGACAGGCTTTTACTTCTCATAAATCTGAGACACCATGATGGTCCACCTCTAAAATCCTCAAACTTCAGTGCGGTGGCGATTGTTTCGGCTTTCTGTCGGATCTGCACTGTTGAAACACCTCGGCCGTTTGCTCTCTGTGCGTTGACCCAGTCTTCGAGCTCATTTTCTAGTTCGGGCTTTTCTTCCCTTTGAAAGCTTTTGTTGTCTTTTTGCACTGAGTCAGTTCCTCACGCTGCTGTTTCTAATGTCTTATCATCGACTCATTAAGGCCAAGTTCCCATGCAGCAGCTCTATTTCCTTTTCCAACAGCCAGATCGGTCGCCTTCAACTTGAAAGCTGCATCATATGCATTTCCCTGTGTCTTTGCCATGATGAGGGTGTGTACATGACAAAATGACTACCTTAATCAGAATGATTCAGTGTGAGCACGTTCGATTTAATGTCAAGAGTTTCATTGGTTCACCTTAACCTGTTCGGCAATTTCATTGGTCTAATGTTACGGAGCTCAGTTTTTTGGTGGCATGAAGCTTGTGAAACCGGGACAAATCCATAAATTAGCCGCTTCATTGTTTAAGCCACAAGGTTCAAAGGGTGGGGAAAAACGTAGCATCTTATAATCCGTAAATTACAGTAATGTCCTTGGGAATGGATGAGTTAATTTGGGTAGCAGCACATTATGGACTTTCTCTGTTCCTGAGAGTTCTCTGAAAACAGATCTACAAGAGCTGGGGTGCGAGGTGTCTCCAGAATATTTATCCTCTGGTCCTGAAGTGGGTAGGGCTGGGTACCGAACGAAATACTCTGAACCCATTGAGGATCGAAAAATTTATTATCTTTCGGTGCCAAATTCCAATACCCAAACAGTAAATCTCAGCGTGTGCGAGCTAATAAGCATGCAGCATGCTTTTGTAAAGACCTGAAGTTGCTGGTCATTGGCTAATGTAACATTACACATCGTCACAGAAGGATGCTCGCCAGAAGGAAAAACGCATGCCCAGAGACAAACTTGTGAACTGGTTGGTGCCGATGTTGTTATTCTTGTTGTACAGTGTAAAAAATGCATAAGAAATCAAGTGTGGCTCCACAGCGTTCCAGACTGTGACCATTTAGTCACATTTTGCGACCATTTTTGGAGATATTTGGAGCAATAATTAGGCACATCAGTACGACTTGCAAATATGCCCCCATATAGAGGCTGATTACGTCATCATATATCACCTGAAACAACAGAGAGAGTGAGAATTGCTGTTTATGGGTACGCATGTGTGCGTGAGCGAGATAATCGGAATTGGGTCTGATTGTAGTTCCTCAGAGACACTACAGTGGAGGCGGTAACAATGTTTACTTGCTGATTGCTTGGCCATAAGCACCGGCACTAACAATGAAGTTATGCAGAAGTGCAGAAAAAGAGACAGAGCAGATGGCTCTCCCTCAGAGATAGGGTGAGAAGCCTGATCATTCGGGAGGGATTCAGAGTAGAGCCGCAGCTCCTCTGCATCGAGAGGAGCCAGATGAGGTGGCCCGGGCATCTGGTATGGGTTTCCCCACTTAGACTACTGCCCCTACAACCCGACCCGGAAAAGCGATAGATGATGGATGGATGGATGGATGGATGGAAGATTACATAGGATAAGACTAAGGATATGTTAAGATAAGACTGTATAACTTAAGATATCACAGAATAAGTTAAGACTAAGATAGGATAAGTTAAGGTTAAACTAAGATAGTATGACATAAGATTACATAGGATAAGATAAGAATAGCTTAAGATAAGATTGTATAACGTAAGATAACATAGAATAAGATAAGACTAAGATAGGGTAAGTTAAGATAAGGTTAACCTCTCCTGGAGCTGACACCTTATCGTGGTGGAGGGGTTTGTGTGTTCCAATGATCCCAGGAGCTAAGTTGCCCAGGGCTTTATGCCTCTGGTAGGGTCACCCAAGGCAAACAGGTCCTGGGTGAGGAGCCAGACGAAGTGAAGCTCACCAGACCCCTTATGATGAATAAAAACATAGATCAACGTTTTCCCTCACCCGGACATGGGTCACTGAGGCCCCCCCCTGGAGCCAGGCCTGGGGGTGGGGCTCGATGGCGAGCGCCTGGTGGCCAGACCTGCACCCATGGGGCCTGGTCGGGCACAGCCCAAAGAAGACACATGGTTCCCCTCTCCAATGAGCTTACCACCTGTAGGACGGGCCAAAGGGGTTGGTTGCAGTGCGAGTTGGGCGGTAGCTGAAGGCGGGGACCTTGGCGGTCAAATCCTCCGCTGCAGAAGCTAGCTCTAGGGACATGGAAAGTCACCTCTCTGGTGGGGAAGGGGCCTGAGCTGGTGCGTGAGGTTATGAGGTTCCGACTAGATATGGTCGGGCTCACCTCGATGCACAGCTTGGGCTCTCCTTGAGGGGGGTTGGACCCTTTTCCACTCTGGAGTTGCTCACGGGGAGAGGCGCCGAGCAGGGGTGGGCATAATTATTGCCCCCTGGCTGGGCACCTGTATATTGCGGTTTACCACGGTGGACAAGAGGGTAGCCTTCCTTCGCCTTCAGGTTGGGGGACGGGTCCTGACTGTTGTTTGTGCTTATGCTCCAAACGGTAGTTCAGAATACCCACCCTTTTTGGAGTCCTTGGAAGGGGTGTTGGAGAGCGCTCCTCCTGGGGACTCTCTTGTTCTGTAGGGGGACTTCAATGCTCACGTGGGCAATGACAGTGAGACCTGGAGGGGCATGATTGGGAGGAACGGCCCCCCCGATCTGAACCCGAGCGGTGTTTTGTTATTGGACATCTGTGCTCATCACGGATTGTCCATAATGAGCAACATGTTCAAGCATAAGTGTGTCCACATGTGCTCTTGGCACCAGGATACCCTAGGCCGCAGTTCAATGATTGACTTTGTGGTCGTGTCATTGGAATTGTGGCCGCATGAATTGGACACTCAGGTGAGGTGAGGAGCGGAGCTGTCAACCAATCACCACCTGGTGGTGGGTTGGCTCCCCTGGTGGGGGAGGAAGCCGGTCAGACCTGGCAGACCCAAGCGTATAGTGCGGGTCTACTGGGAACGTCTGGCGGAATCCCCTATCAGGAGGAGCTTTAACTCCTCGGATTCAGGAGGAGCAGTGTGGTTTTCGCCCTGGCTGTGGAACACTGGACCAGCTCTATACTCTTGGCAGGGTCCTGAAGGGTGTGTGGGAGTTTGCCCAACCAGTCTACATGTGCTTTGTGGACTTGGAGAAGGCATTCGACCACATCCCTTTGGGAGTGCTCTGGGACTGCCGGGCTTCCTTTTAAGGGCTGTTCGGGCACTGTACAACCGGTGTCAGAGCTTGGTCCTCATTGTCGGCAGTAAGTGGGACTCGTTTTTGGTGAGGGTTGGACTCCGCCAGGGCTGCCCTTTGTCACTGATTCTGCTCATAACTTTTATGAACAGAATTCCTAGGCGCAGCCAGGGCGTTGAGGGTGTCCGGTTTGGTGACCTCAGGATTAGGTCTCTGCTTTTTGCAGATGATGTGGTTCTGATAGCCTCATCAGACCATGACCTTCAGCTCTCACTAGCATTTCACAGCTGAGTGTGAAGCGGCTGGGATGAAAATCGGCACCTCCAAAACCGAGACCATGGTCCTCTGCTGGAAGAGGGTGGAGTGCTCTCTCCAGGTCGGGGAGGAGGTCCTTCCCCAAGTGGAGGAGTTTACGTATCTCGGGGCCTTGTTCACGAGTGAGGGAAGGATGGAGCGGGAGATCGACAGGCGGATCGGTGCGGTGTCAGCAGTAATGTGGACGCTGCATCAGTCTGCCATGGTAAAGAAAGAGCTGAGCCAAAAGACAAAGCTCTCGATTTACCAATCGATCTATGTTCCTACCCTCACCTATGGTCATGAGCTGTGGGTCGTGACCGAAAGAATGAGGTCGCGAATACAAGCGGCTGAAATAATTTTCCTCCGCAGGGTATCTGGGCTCTCCCTTAGAGATAGGGTGAGAAGCTCGGTTATTCGGGAGGGATTCAAAGTAGAGCCGCTGCTCCTCCCTGGTGAGATGTTCCGGGCATGACCTACTGGGAGCAGGCCCTGGGGAAGACCCAGGACGTGCTGGAGAGGCTATGTCTCCTACCTGGCCTGGGAATGCCTTGTAATTCCCCCAGAGGAGGTGGATGAAGTGGCTGGGGAGAGGGAAGTCTGGGTTTCCCTGCTTAGACTGCTGCCCCTGCAACCCGACCCGGAAAAGCAGTAGATAATGGATGGATGGATGGATGGAAGATTACATAGGATAAGCCTAAGGATAGGTTAAGAAAAGACTGTATAACGTAAGATAACATAGAATAAGATAAGACTAAGATAGGGTAAGTTAAGGTAAGATTATATAACATGCAATAACACAGGATAAGATAAGATTTGTCAGGGACTGTATCGTTCCTATCCTCCCCTTCAATCCCCAAATGGGGGGGGGGGGGGTGAAAAGTTGAGGAAGACAGGTTCTGACCCTGCCAGGATACGATTCAGATAGGATAGGATAATATAAGGTTGTATAATGTAGGATGACATAAGTTTAAGATAGAATAGTGTAAGATAAGGTTAAAATAAGACAATATAAGATGAATTTTTCTTATTTATCCAGAGGGAAATTGTTAAAATGACAGGCTTAACTAAAACGAGACTTCTTATTCTTGTTTTTCTATTACATAAATATGGATTATTTTGCGTATGGTTTGTGTCTGTGAGGTTATTTAAAATATTGTGAAGTTTGACACAAAATTTGATTAGTTTAAATAATGATTGGTTAGAGAATTGTAGTAGAGCAGGCTGGGAGGACGGATCAGGTACCGGGAAGGGTCTGGAACGGGAGAGAGAGAGGGGTAAGGAGGAGACACTAGGTAAACAGGCAGGGTTGGGTATCAGGGAGAGACAATCGACAAGAAAGTGCTTGGTATGGCTTCTATACATCAGCGCAATACTTCGCAACGTGTAAGTGACGTCTGACTGGTTTTAACTCTAGGCTCATTCTGCGCAATGAGCCGCAGCCGGTGGTGTCCGCCTGCGTGGGCGTGACAGTACCCCCCCCCTGACGGCCGCCTCCTGGAGGCCGAGGGCACTTGCGGGGACGACCCCGAGGGCGTGGAGCAGGATGGGAGGGGTTGGCCAGGTGAAAAGCCGCCTTGAGCTCTGGGTCGACCACCACGCTGGCCGGCACCCAGCTGCTGTCCTCCGCGGGTTCCCCCTCCCAGTGCACCAAATATTGGAGCTGACCGCCCCGTCGGCGAGAGTCTAGGAGGACACGGGCTCGGGGGGTCGGATCATCCTCCGGCATGTCCTCCGGGGAATCCTCCTGCGGAGGGACTTCGGGTCGCAGGGGACAGAGCTTTACTGGTTTGAGGAGAGACGCGTGAAAGGTAGGGCAGATACGGTAAACCTTGGGGAGCTGCAAGCGGTAGGCCACCTGACCCACTCGCCGCAGGATGCGGAAAGGGCCGAGGAACCGGGCGGTCAGTTTTTTACATCCAGGTAGCCGCAGGTTTCGTGTAGACAACCATACAAGCTGACCCACCCGATACGTGGGTCCCGCCCGACGCCGTCGATCCGCCTGAAGTTTCTCCTTTTGCACGTGGGACGTCAGTGCTCGTTGGACCTGCTGCCACGCCCGTCGGCCGTCCTGGAACCACTTCTCCACGCTAGGCACAGGTCCCTCCGGGGAGTCCCAAGGAAAGAGCTTGGGCTGGTAGCCTAACACACATTGGAATGGGGAAATCTGCGTGACGGGACTCACCCGGGAGTTGAGGGCGTACTCCACCCATACCAGATGGGTGGTCCACTTGGAGGGCTCGGCTCGGCAGGCGAGACGTAGAGCCTTCGCCACCTCCTGGTTTGTCCGTTCGGCGAGACCGTTAGACTGGGGATGATATGCAGAGGACAGGCTGAGAGAAATGTCTAGCTTACGGCACATCTCCTTGAAGACCCGGGAGTTGAACTGGGGTCCCCGGTCACTGACGATGTCCTCAGGGATTCCGTAGTATCGGAATAGCTGCTGGATTAGAATGTCGGCGACCTCGGAAGCAGATGGCAACTTAGGGAGAGCGACGAGGCGACACATCTTTGAGAATCTATCTACAATCGTAAATATAATGGTTCGTCCTGCAGAGCGTGGAAGATCTGTAATGAAATCTGTTGGAGAAAGCGTCAGGCTTTCCACTCCAACTCTGCACACAGGACCAAACTACAGTACAGTATATGTTGGAGAAAGCGACAGGCTTTCCACTCCAACTCTGTACACACCATTAATTACGAGACAACACACTTAGAGTTTTACTTGCACAAGGGTAACCACACTCTCTGCATGCTAGGCTACAAAGGAATGTGTTACAAAGGGTGGTTCCCCTTGGCACCTTTATTTATAGTCAATGGGGGGCAGGGGTCTTGGAGTGAGAACAAAGAAAAGACTGTGAGAGTAAGAAGAAGTTCTGGTTTTACTCAGGTGGACAACTATTTAAACACGTGCTCAGGATACGTGTAAACTAATATAATCTAAAGTATGAAGGTAAAGAAAAACAAAATAATGTATATACATATTTACACTCATTGCTGATTATACAGAAATGATAACAAATGATTACTAACAGTTTCTTCAACCTAACAGTCCCTCCTGTTTATCATGACAGTATGATCAGAAGCATCAGTATTGTACAAATTGCAAAAACACTTTCAGCACAACCGTCATTCAGATCACATCATCATCATTATTAAGAGGGCTAGACAAGGTTAGTAAATCCATTCGTTCTTCTGCAGTGTATAGCAGAAAAACAGAACTAAAAGTATGTTGTATCATGGAACGGAGGCAGGGTATAATACAAATGAAACAACAACATACAAATAATAATGTAACAAGAATGGGGAGTGAGAACTTTAGCAGTAACTGCCACCAGGACCCAGTGAGAAACCAGTCCAACCATGAGGGACTGGCATGGGGATCCAGGGACATATGTGTACAGACATAACAGTTAGTTAAATTGTCTTTCTTTGCTGAATCATAAACATAACGATACCAGTAATTTTGTAGGAAAGGATGGGTCTCATTTGTGGAGATAGGTCTCAGGTGGGAGCCGTCATGTGTCCATCTAGGTGGGCGAAACACCTGCTCTGGTGAGTGCAGAAGCAGACCAACAATTCCCATAAAGAGAATTACACCGAGAGTTACCTTACCACATCCCCACCCAATCAGAGCCATTCTAAATGGAGTGCAGATCAGCTGTTTTCTTCACCGGGTTGAGACGTCAGTATCCTATTGATTGCTGCGCCTTTGTAGCGGACTTCCACTGCTACTCCGAAGGTACAGAGGTCTCTGATACGGGCTTGATGGGCTTACAGTGACTCTTATGTATCCAAGAAGGTCGCTCTGCTATCTTCACCGCTGTTGGTGTTGTGAGGAGGACTTGATAAGGTCCGTCCCACCGAGGCGTGCTCCAATCCTTTCGCAACAGGACCTTGACCAGGATCCAATCTCCTGGCTGCAGATTATCCTGTTGAACAGAAACAGAATTTACTGGCAGACTACTGGGGTTATGTTTTTGTTGTGATGATAATAGCTTACGCATCCAATCGGCTAACGTATTTTCTCTGTCTGCTTTTCCTATATCACTCATTTCGGTTGCTAAGGGAAACGGTCTACCATACACTATTTCAAATGGTGTCAATCCTGCAGGAGTGGGAGTTATTCTCATCCATAATTTTACTAGAGACAAACATTCTGGCCACGGTCTTTTTGTCTCTTCCACTGTCTTTCTGAGCCTTGTTTTAATGGTGCCGTTGGTCCTTTCCACCAAGCCTGCGCTCTGGGGGTGATAAGCACAATGATTTTTGATCGTAAACCCGAGTGCTTGTGAGCAAAGGGACATGGTTTGATTCACAAAATGAGTCCCATTGTCCGATCTTATAATATGAGGTATGCCATAGGTAGGGAAATAATGGCCTACCAAACATTTTGCAACGGTCATTGCATCACAGTGTTTTACAGGGTATATTTCTACCCACTTAGAAAAGGTGTCTATAATGACTAGACAGTACTTCTTCCCTTGTGACCAAGATAATTCAATGAAATCCATATGTACAATTTGAAATGGATACTCAGCTGCGGGAAACTGGCCACGTTTTGGCCTTATGTTGCCTTGTGCATTGTGTTTACAGCAAATTAAGCACGCTCGACAAAATTGTTTTGCATAATCAGAAAAATTTATAGTATAAAAGTATTGTTGAATAATATGTACCATCCCTCCTGTTGAGACATGGGTGTTTCCATGGCTCACTAAGGCAGCTGTCTTGTATAAATTTTTTGGTAGGATGGGCTTGTCATTCATATAATAAGTTTTCCCTTGTTGTATTGCTCCTCTCTTAATCCAGCTCTGTATTTCTGTTTTAGGTGCATGAGTCTGTGCATCACATAGTACATCACTATCTATCAACAAGACATCTGTAACATTTAAGGCAGGTTGTTTTTGTGCAGCACTTTTTGCCGTCATGTCCGCAAAACTGTTTCCTTTAGCTATTGCGGAAGCATCAGTTTGGTGTGCCTTACATTTGCATATCGCAAGGCAGTTTGGTAATTGCACAACATCTAACAACCTGAGTAATAGGTTCGTATGAGTTAAAGATGTTCCTTGCGATGTCTTGAATCCTCTATTTTTCCACACTCTTGCATGGTGATGAACAGCTCCAAACACATATTGACTATCAGTGTATATTGTAAGTGGCTTGTTTTTGAAGAGCTCACATGCCCTAATTACAGCATAGAGTTCAGCCGCTTGTGCTGAACAAGCAGGTGGGAGTGCATTGGCCTCTAACACTTCAGTAGATGTAACTACAGCATATCCGACCTTGTTCTTCCCCATGTCATTTTTTGATGCTGATCCATCTACAAAAACAACCGTTGAATCTGGTATTGGGGTCTGTAAAATATCTGCTCTTGGTTTGGTTTGTTCTTCCACAACTGCTTTGCACGAATGTGGCTCTCCATCTTCCGCTGTCGGAAGAAGGGTGCTAGGGTTGAGAGGACCACATCGCTGTATTGTGATGTTTGACTGTGAAAGCAGGAGTGAGACTAGGGTCAGATGTCTAACATGTGTGAGGAATGGCAGTGGCGTCTGCAGTAAAACTAAAGAAACTGAATGTGGCACCTTCAAAGTGAGTGGGTGACACAACACTAATTCTGCTGATAATTTCACTGCTTCTGCAGCAGCTGCACATGCCTGCAAACACTGCGGAAAACCAGCTGCCACTGCATCTAATCGTTTAGAATAGAACGCTAATGGCCTCTCTTTTGCGCCGAATGGCTGTGTTAATACTGCCTTCATATACCCTTGATTTGCATCAACACATAGGGTAAATGGTTGTTGATAATCTGGCAGAGCAAGTGTCACATTAGTTTGTAACATCATTTTTAAGTTTGTGAATGCCAATTCTCCTTCTTTTGTCCACTGAATTTTATCTTTCAGTGCCATGTCCTTCCCATAAATCAGGGTTTGTAAAGGTTGAACGAGTGCAGCATAATCAGGTAACCATTCCCTGCAATAATTGCAAAGTCCTAAGAAGGACATCATTTGCTGTTTAGTCTTTGGCTTTGGTGCCTCTTGTATTGCCTGTTTTCTAGTTTCTAATAATGATCGACCTTGTTGGGAGAGTTTATGTCCAAGATATATAACTTCCTCTCTGCAATACTGTAATTTTTGTTTTGATGCTTTATGTCCTGTATCATACAAATGCTGTAACACTAACAGTGTGGCTTCTTTGCAATGCTGTTTTGTATCTGAAGCAATTAATATATCATCTACATACAGTAGCACTTGACTATGGGATGGTATTTTACAGGAACTCATTGAATAGCGTAGTGCCATTGTATATACATGTGGACTTTCTGAAAACCCTTGAGGGAGTCTAGTGTATGTGTATTTATGTCCTTTATAAGTGAAACCAAATAAGTGTTGTGAATCAGGATGTAGTGGTACTGAGAAAAAGGCATTACTCAGATCCACTACTGAAAAATACTTCTTGTCAGGGGACAAGGAATTTAACAAAAGGTGTGGATTAGGCACATCTGGTGCAGCATGTTGTACTATTTCATTTACTGGTCTTAAATCCTGCACCATGCGCCATTTCCCTGTATGTCCCTTCTGGACGGGGAATATAGGAGTATTGCAAATGGCCTCAGGAGCCTCTCGCAATATTCCTGATGCCAACATATCCTGCACTACAGGGGCTATACCTTTCTCTGCTTCAGGTTTTAACGGGTATTGTCTAACTACCGGGCGGTGTTCTGATTTCACAATTACTTTGTATGGTGGGAACCCCTTTACCAGTCCTACATCAGTGGGGGAGGACGACCACAACCCTTCCGGGAGGCGATCTAGATCTGGACATGATCCCTCCTCCAGGGTTGGAAAAATTTGTCAGGTTGGGTCCTGCAAGTGTGTGGTGAGAGTGATTTGAACTCTCCATCCCAAAGGAAACCGCCACACATTGTGTTTTTTGTCATAGCTCCAAAAGGAGCCTGGTACGGGTTGGTAGTCATTGTAACTATGCATGGAATCTCGTAAGAACATCTCTACATCCCTCCACTGCATCTGAGGTGGTTTTGATAGAGATACGTGTGGTGTTTCCCCTCTGAACACAGCCTGTTGTTTATTAGATAAGATGACTGAAGCAGCAGAAAAGCCAGTAGTGGAGTTAACATATATATGTTGTAAGGTGATACAAGTGTCTTGAAGGGCATGAAACGTTTTGTCATAGACATAATCTGGTCCTGGGGTGCCTTTGTACCACATAGTGACGTGTAAGGCATCGCCAGGCATGAACTGGGTTTGTTTAGGGGACTGCTTTTCTCTAGTTTTTCTCAATATTTCACGTGTCTGTGCTGTCCCCTCCAGATCTAGGGACCAATAATACTGTGGAGCTGACATGCCATGTATCACGAAAGTTTGCTTTTCTACTATAGCCTTCATGCCAGTGGGTGTTGCAATCACACTAATACCCATTTGTATCATAAGATCCCTTCCTAACAGATTGACTGGACATGAAGGGCTTATTAGCACTTGGGCATGACATTCTAACTCTGTTTCCTCATCTTTTATGCTAACTGGATTTGTCAATTGATGACTTTCAGCTTGGCCTCCTGCAGTTCGGATATTTATGGAGGACGAAGAAAAGGTGACCCTTGGAGGGCTAGTGGTTAACACTGTTCTACAGGCTCCGGTATCACATAGGCACTCATATATTTTCCCATTTATAATAAGCCTTCGTTTTGGTAGTTCTTCAAGTTGTTTTAGTGCTAGCAGCTGGCAAACTGCTTGCAAATCTATCTCTTCTGTCTCATCCTATTTTTGCAGCTTATCTGGCTCTTTTGATAGTTCACAGGCTAATTGTCATTGATTCTCTGTGGAATTTGGGTTGTTTATAAACTTGGTTCTACATTGCCTAGCTAAGTGCCCAAGTTTTCCGCATGTCCAGCAAGTGTTATCTTGCTGTAATAAATTTCGCTGATTGCTCCTAAAAGCACCTCTCCCCCTTCCTCGGCCTCGTGACCTTCCTCTGAACCCTCCCCTCCCCGGAGGATTCATATGTATTATTGCAACAGTATCATTAGCAGCAAACACTGCGTCTGATTTCTGTTTTTGTGCTGTATGGGCGTGTTGGGCATATTCTAGGGCTTGCTGTACTGAACCAGTATTCTGATGTACCCAATGTTTATCTATGTATCTCTTCAGTTCAGGTTTTAGCCCTGTGATGAACGCACGTTTTAACTGTTGCTGATAAACTCCTCCATTTTCCTCATTATAAGGAATTCCTGAATTCCCTCTAAACACCACTCTCATCCTATCCATAAAATCCTCTGGCTCTTCTCCATCTTTTTGCTTGCATTGTGCAATTCTGCCATAATCTGCTCGTCTCATAAACACTGTCTCTATCCTTCCATGTAATTGCTGCATACTCTGTTGCAGAGCTTGTGAATTATGTGCAAGTGGTTGATTGTCTGGTCCATGACCAGTAAAGTCTCCTGCTACTCTTCCCCATTTATGATTGAACAGCTGTCTTAAACACTGGAACATTTCTCTACCATTCAGGTGGAAACTGCTCTGTAGTTCCAATATTACTGTCCAAAATTCTGGTACCCCTTCATCAACAGGAGGTATTCCCTTTAATGCTGCCGTTCTATCTTCAGCTGTCCATGGTCTATAGACTAACATTGTTTCTGGTCCTCCATCTGGCTCTCTATTAGGGTTTGCCACCTCCACTAGGGGGCATTGTAATTCTATTTCTTCCTCTTCACTATCAATATCAATGCCTTCATTTCGCGGATGCCATCGAACCTTAGCAGTAGCTAGATCGCGCACAGGGTATAACGTAGGATCTCTACTCCTAGTTATAATGGGGGAAGAAGGAAGAGCTGATGGCTTCTTTGGTATTGTGCCCGTAGCTGATGGTTGTTTTATTTCCCTTCTATCTACGGGTTGCATAGGGGCAGGCAATAGTGGTGGTGTTGGTGGTCTATTTTCTCTATGTTTTATTTTGGCCACCGTCTCATCATCTAAAGTGATTAGAGCGGCTGCAATTAATTTATCCTTTCTATCATCCTTTTTCTGCTTTCTACGTACATCTCTTAACTTACTTTGTTCCAACCAATTATCTGAATACTTATATTCTTTTTTCCTTTTCTCCAATTTTCCTTTCTTCAAGGTTTGTAACATTTCTAGTCTTAAATTTCCTTGTAATTTTAAGATATCTGGAGTGTGGAGTTTCCCTTCAAACCCATGTTTTTTTTCTCCACCTCTGATTACTTATTTGTCCTGAACCTGGTTTATATCCTTCCATAAACTTCTCATCTCCCTCTAGTTCAATCCTCTTACTCTGATTCTTTCCCATTTTTTTTCTTTCCCGTCTCCGCACTACACAGGTCCTGGGTGGAAATTCACTGGTACGAGATATATGGGAGGACACCAATACGGCCTTCTACTACACGCTGTTCGTGCAGCGGTATCGGTTTTCAGGGATGAAACCCGTCCTTGATCCTTCAATCACCAGTACTTCTTTCCCACCAGGCAAAATAAGAAATGGACTGACAGAAGCAACTCTAAGCCTCTATAACAGTCTTAGTCCAGTCATTCACACAATACATGCATGTTCATATTTCGCTTAATTACGGCTAAGCCTAACCCCTTTTCTGCTTAATTACGGCTAAGCCTAACCCACGTCAATTGACCCGGTTATTTCGCTGAATAACCTTTGTTGTCTCACCTGTCCTGTGTGCCTGTGTTCCGCCACCGAGGTCCGTCAGACATCACCAGACGTCGAGCGCAGTTCTAACCACCGGCCTGATGACGAATTCACGTCACAGGTCTTTTTTGCACCCGTCTCCGAGTGGCTGCCGGCAGGCTTCAGTGTCGCTCCTCTCGGCGTGCTGGCGATGTCGTCAGGTGTCCTCGGATCCGGCTCGAAGGACCAAATTATATGTTGGAGAAAGCGTCAGGCTTTCCACTCCAACTCTGCACACAGGACCAAACTACAGTACAGTATATGTTGGAGAAAGCGACAGGCTTTCCACTCCAACTCTGTACACACCATTAATTACGAGACAACACACTTAGAGTTTTACTTGCACAAGGGTAACCACACTCTCTGCATGCTAGGCTACAAAGGAATGTGTTACAAAGGGTGGTTCCCCTTGGCACCTTTATTTATAGTCAATGGGGGGCAGGGGTCTTGGAGTGAGAACAAAGAAAAGACTGTGAGAGTAAGAAGAAGTTCTGGTTTTACTCAGGTGGACAACTATTTAAACACGTGCTCAGGATACGTGTAAACTAATATAATCTAAAGTATGAAGGTAAAGAAAAACAAAATAATGTATATACATATTTACACTCATTGCTGATTATACAGAAATGATAACAAATGATTACTAACAGTTTCTTCAACCTAACAAAATCCATGGCCAAGTGGGACCATGGACGGGCGGGGACAGGTAAGGGGTGCAGCAGGCCGGCGGGCGCCTGAGGTGGAGTCTTCATGCGGGCGCACTCGGGGCAGGACTCCACGTATCCAGTCACCTGTTTCCGCCAGTCGGGCCACCAGAATTTTCGAGACACGAGATGTAGTGTGGCGGCGATACCTGGATGTCCGGTTCCCCGTTGTGCATGGATCCAATTGAGCAGGGTCTCCCGATGCTTCCGTGCAACAAACTGGAGTCCCCGCGGGCAACCTGGAGGGGGAGCCCTCACCTCGTTCTCTCGTCGGATGTCCTCCTCCAGGTCCCAGGAAATAGTAGAAGTGAAGCAGGCAGGGCTGAGAATGGGCTCTGTCCGTTCAGCACTGACGGGGGGGTCGAACTGCCGAGATAGTGCATCTGCTTTCATCTTCCGGTTTCCTGGGAGGTAACGGACCTGGAACTCGAATCTGGAGAACCACTGGGCCCAGCGAACTTGCCGAGCTGAGAGGCGTTTGGCTGACTGGAGGTATTCTAGGTTGCGGTGATCCGTGAACACCACGAACGGGTGACGGGCCCCCTCCAACCAGTGTCTCCATTCTTCTAGCGCCAGACGGATGGCGAGCAGCTCCCTTTCACCTATGGGGTAATTATGTTCAGCAGGGGTTAGCTTCTTCGAGTAATACGCACACGGGTGCCGTCGTCCGGTTTGGGGATTTCTCTGGAGAAGCACCGCGCCTACTCCGGACTCGGAGGCATCTACCTCCACCTCGAAGGGAAGGTCGGGCTGTGGCTGAGCGAGGACGGGGGCGGAGCAGAAGGCTCTCTTGAGCTTTCTGAAGGCGGCATCGGCCTCCGTGGTCCAGATCCATCGTGTGGCTGTACTACGAGTCAGGGAGGTGAGAGGTGCCGCCACCTGGCTAAAGTTACGGATAAACCTCCTGTAAAAGTTAGCGAACCCAAGGAAGCGTTGCAGCTCCTTCAGGTTGCGAGGCGGTAGCCAGTTGCGAATCGCTGCCACCTTCTTCTCCTCCATGGCGACGGTTCCTTGTCCAATGAGGTAACCTAGGAATTGTATCTGGGTTTGATTGAACTCACACTTCTCGAGCTTCGCGTAGAGGTAATGTTCCCTTAGCTTCTGTAGGACCTGCCGGACGTGTTGGTGGTGTAGTTGTTCGTCCGGTGAGTAGATCAGTATATCATCGATATACACCACCACACAGCGATGAATGAGGTCCTTGAACACCTCATTCATAAAGGCCTGAAAGATAGAGGGACTGTTAGCTAAACCGTACGGCATCACGAGATACTCGTACTGCCCCCTACTGGTGATGAACGAGGTTTTCCATTCATCCCCCTCCCGGATTCGGATAAGGTTGTAAGCACTGCGTAGGTCGAGTTTGGAGAAGACCCGCGCCTCTCGCAGCTGCTCTAGGGAGGAGGGAATCAGTGGAAGGGGCTCTCTCCGTTTCACCGTGATGGCATTCAGGGCCCGGTAGTCGATGCAGGGACGTAGTCCTCCATCCTTCTTCTTAACAAAGAAGAAACCCGCGGAGTAGGGAGACGTGGAGGGCCGGATGATTCCCTGCTTCAGGCTCTCCTGGATATAGGTGTCCAATGAGTCCTGCTCCTGGAGTGAGACTGGGTACAATCTACCCTTAGGGGGCTTAGCCCCCTCCACGGTCTCGATGGCGCAGTCACACTCACGATGGGGCGGTAGGGCGAATGCTCTTGCCTTGCTAAAGACGTCCTGGTACTCCTGGTAAGCCTCCGGGAGCTGACTGAGGTCTTCGGGTCTGGGGCTCTCGACGTTGGAGGTCCTACAAGGAACAGACATACAGGCAGACTGGCATGCAGTGGACCACTCAGCTAGCTCGCCTGTCCTCCAATCGAGTCTGGGATTATGAAGGAGTAGCCAGGGGTACCCCAAAATTATGGGGTCCTTAGCTCTGGGTAGGACATACATAGTTGTCTCCTCCCTATGGAGGACTCCGATGCGCAGAGTAAAGGGGCGAGTGCAGTAAGTGATGGTCCCCTCCTTCATCTGTTCTCCAGTCACTCCGAACACTGCGAGAGGTTTCGCAAGCCTCTGCAAGGGCAGCCCTAATTGGCGTGTGAGAGAGAGACTGATAAAGTTCCCGGCCGCACCGCTATCAACCAACGCCTGAATTGAGGGTCCTCGTTCTTCGGTCCCAATGCTCACCGGAACGGTAAGTTGTCGGCGGGTGAGGGATACAGCAGGCGGATCGCCTCCTGGAAGCGTCTCCTTTGTTAGGCGAGGGCGCCCGGGGTAGGTTCGGAGTGGGTGTTCTGCCTCTCCATAGCAGAGGCATGTACCCGCCTGGATACGCTGCTCTGCCGCAGGGACCGGCGTTCGTCCTAGCTGCTTAGGTTCGGGTGTTTCTGAAGCTGACGTCAGCGAGACGCGACGAGCCTCGCTTCGGAGCCGGCGATCCCTCACCGTGTTGTCCAGCCGCACAGCAAAGTGGACGAAGTTATCGAAGGTTACTGCTTCCCCTCGCGAAGCGAGCTCATCCTGGAGTTCCTGGTTAAGACCGCGGCGGAAGATCGTAAGGAGGGCATCGTCCGTCCACTGGAGCCCCGCAGCGATGGTGCGAAACTCTATGGAGAAATCCGCTGCGGAGCGATTCCCCTGCCGACACTCCAGGAGACGATCTCCGGTCAGGCGCCCGGCAGCCGGATGGTCGAATACCTCGACCAGCGCGCGGTGGAAGTCCTGGGTTGACTCAATGAGCGGGCTGTGAGTTGTCCACAATGCCGTCGCCCACTCTCGTGCGCGGCCGGTGAGGAGCGAGACTACGAACCGCACCTCTGCCGCCTGGGTGGTGAACATCTCGGGGTGTTCCTCAACATAAATGCCGCATTGCATTAGGAAGCCGCGGCATTGGTCGGGATCCCCGTCATAACGTTCAGGAACCGGGATCGGAGCGGACGTCTTTTGGCGAAGTGGGGATGCTGGACGTGGGGTTCGGGCTGCCTGCGCTGCTAGGAATTGCTCTACAGCTGACAGGCGAGCCTCAAAACGAGCGCGGCTTGCTGGATCCATATGCCAACGGCGAAGTATTCTGTCACGACAACCAGGACCGAGCGATCGGGATCCGGGTATGCTAGCCGCTAAGCGCTTGATTTGGATAAACCAAACAGAGGCACTGAAAGGGACAGGCAAGAGGCAAGGTCGAAAGACAGGCAGGGAGGTCGTAAGCCAGGGGGTCAGTCCTACAAGGAAGCTCAAGACAGGAACACACAAGGGTGCGGGAACAGGACGAGCAGGAGCAGGCTGGGAGGACGGATCAGGTACCGGGAAGGGTCTGGAACGGGAGAGAGAGAGGGGTAAGGAAGAGACACTAGGTAAACAGGCAGGGTTGGGTATCAGGGAGAGACAATCGACAAGAAAGTGCTTGGTATGGCTTCTATACATCAGCGCAATACTTCGCAACGTGTAAGTGACGTCTGACTGGTTTTAACTCTAGGCTCATTCTGCGCAATGAGCCGCAGCCGGTGGTGTCCGCCTGCGTGGCCGTGACAGTACCCCCCCCCCTGACGGCCTCCTCCTGGAGGCCGAGGGCACTTGCGGGGACGACCCCGAGGGCGCGGAGCAGGACGGGAGGGGTTGGCCAGGTGAAAAGCCGCCTTGAGCTCTGGGTCGACCACCACGCTGGCCGGCACCCAGCTGCTGTCCTCCGCGGGTTCCCCCTCCCAGTGCACCAAATATTGGAGCTGACCGCCCCGTCGGCGAGAGTCTAGGAGGACACGGGCTCGGGGGGTCGGATCATCCTCCGGCATGTCCTCCGGGGAATCCTCCTGCGGAGGGACTTCGGGTCGCAGGGGACAGAGCTTTACTGGTTTGAGGAGAGACGCGTGAAAGGTAGGGCAGATACGGTAAACCTTGGGGAGCTGCAAGCGGTAGGCCACCTGACCCACTCGCCGCAGGATGCGGAAAGGGCCGAGGAACCGGGCGGTCAGTTTTTTACATCCAGGTAGCCGCAGGTTTCGTGTAGACAACCATACAAGCTGACCCACCCGATACGTGGGTCCCGCCCGACGCCGTCGATCCGCCTGAAGTTTCTCCTTTTGCACGTGGGACGTCAGTGCTCGTTGGACCTGCTGCCACGCCCGTCGGCCGTCCTGGAACCACTTCTCCACGCTAGGCACAGGTCCCTCCGGGGAGTCCCAAGGAAAGAGCTTGGGCTGGTAGCCTAACACACATTGGAATGGGGAAATCTGCGTGACGGGACTCACCCGGGAGTTGAGGGCGTACTCCACCCATACCAGATGGGTGGTCCACTTGGAGGGCTCGGCTCGGCAGGCGAGACGTAGAGCCTTCGCCACCTCCTGGTTTGTCCGTTCGGCGAGACCGTTAGACTGGGGATGATATGCAGAGGACAGGCTGAGAGAAATGTCTAGCTTACGGCACATCTCCTTGAAGACCCGGGAGTTGAACTGGGGTCCCCGGTCACTGACGATGTCCTCAGGGATTCCGTAGTATCGGAATAGCTGCTGGATTAGAATGTCGGCGACCTCGGAAGCAGATGGCAACTTAGGGAGAGCGACGAGGCGACACATCTTTGAGAATCTATCTACAATCGTAAATATAATGGTTCGTCCTGCAGAGCGTGGAAGATCTGTAATGAAATCCATGGCCAAGTGGGACCATGGACGGGCGGGGACAGGTAAGGGGTGCAGCAGGCCGGCGGGCGCCTGAGGTGGAGTCTTCATGCGGGCGCACTCGGGGCAGGACTCCACGTATCCAGTCACCTGTTTCCGCCAGTCGGGCCACCAGAATTTTCGAGACACGAGATGTAGTGTGGCGGCGATACCTGGATGTCCGGTTCCCCGTTGTGCATGGATCCAATTGAGCAGGGTCTCCCGATGCTTCCGTGCAACAAACTGGAGTCCCCGCGGGCAACCTGGAGGGGGAGCCCTCACCTCGTTCTCTCGTCGGATGTCCTCCTCCAGGTCCCAGGAAATAGTAGAAGTGAAGCAGGCAGGGCTGAGAATGGGCTCTGTCCGTTCAGCACTGACGGGGGGGTCGAACTGCCGAGATAGTGCATCTGCTTTCATCTTCCGGTTTCCTGGGAGGTAACGGACCTGGAACTCGAATCTGGAGAACCACTGGGCCCAGCGAACTTGCCGAGCTGAGAGGCGTTTGGCTGACTGGAGGTATTCTAGGTTGCGGTGATCCGTGAACACCACGAACGGGTGACGGGCCCCCTCCAACCAGTGTCTCCATTCTTCTAGCGCCAGACGGATGGCGAGCAGCTCCCTTTCACCTATGGGGTAATTATGTTCAGCAGGGGTTAGCTTCTTCGAGTAATACGCACACGGGTGCCGTCGTCCGGTTTGGGGATTTCTCTGGAGAAGCACCGCGCCTACTCCGGACTCGGAGGCATCTACCTCCACCTCGAAGGGAAGGTCGGGCTGTGGCTGAGCGAGGACGGGGGCGGAGCAGAAGGCTCTCTTGAGCTTTCTGAAGGCGGCATCGGCCTCCGTGGTCCAGATCCATCGTGTGGCTGTACTACGAGTCAGGGAGGTGAGAGGTGCCGCCACCTGGCTAAAGTTACGGATAAACCTCCTGTAAAAGTTAGCGAACCCAAGGAAGCGTTGCAGCTCCTTCAGGTTGCGAGGCGGTAGCCAGTTGCGAATCGCTGCCACCTTCTTCTCCTCCATGGCGACGGTTCCTTGTCCAATGAGGTAACCTAGGAATTGTATCTGGGTTTGATTGAACTCACACTTCTCGAGCTTCGCGTAGAGGTAATGTTCCCTTAGCTTCTGTAGGACCTGCCGGACGTGTTGGTGGTGTAGTTGTTCGTCCGGTGAGTAGATCAGTATATCATCGATATACACCACCACACAGCGATGAATGAGGTCCTTGAACACCTCATTCATAAAGGCCTGAAAGATAGAGGGACTGTTAGCTAAACCGTACGGCATCACGAGATACTCGTACTGCCCCCTACTGGTGATGAACGAGGTTTTCCATTCATCCCCCTCCCGGATTCGGATAAGGTTGTAAGCACTGCGTAGGTCGAGTTTGGAGAAGACCCGCGCCTCTCGCAGCTGCTCTAGGGAGGAGGGAATCAGTGGAAGGGGCTCTCTCCGTTTCACCGTGATGGCATTCAGGGCCCGGTAGTCGATGCAGGGACGTAGTCCTCCATCCTTCTTCTTAACAAAGAAGAAACCCGCGGAGTAGGGAGACGTGGAGGGCCGGATGATTCCCTGCTTCAGGCTCTCCTGGATATAGGTGTCCAATGAGTCCTGCTCCTGGAGTGAGACTGGGTACAATCTACCCTTAGGGGGCTTAGCCCCCTCCACGGTCTCGATGGCGCAGTCACACTCACGATGGGGCGGTAGGGCGAATGCTCTTGCCTTGCTAAAGACGTCCTGGTACTCCTGGTAAGCCTCCGGGAGCTGACTGAGGTCTTCGGGTCTGGGGCTCTCGACGTTGGAGGTCCTACAAGGAACAGACATACAGGCAGACTGGCATGCAGTGGACCACTCAGCTAGCTCGCCTGTCCTCCAATCGAGTCTGGGATTATGAAGGAGTAGCCAGGGGTACCCCAAAATTATGGGGTCCTTAGCTCTGGGTAGGACATACATAGTTGTCTCCTCCCTATGGAGGACTCCGATGCGCAGAGTAAAGGGGCGAGTGCAGTAAGTGATGGTCCCCTCCTTCATCTGTTCTCCAGTCACTCCGAACACTGCGAGAGGTTTCGCAAGCCTCTGCAAGGGCAGCCCTAATTGGCGTGTGAGAGATACTGATAAAGTTCCCGGCCGCACCGCTATCAACCAACGCCTGAATTGAGGGTCCTCGTTCTTCGGTCCCAATGCTCACCGGAACGGTAAGTTGTCGGCGGGTGAGGGATACAGCAGGCGGATCGCCTCCTGGAAGCGTCTCCTTTGTTAGGCGAGGGCGCCCGGGGTAGGTTCGGAGTGGGTGTTCTGCCTCTCCATAGCAGAGGCATGTACCCGCCTGGATACGCTGCTCTGCCGCAGGGACCGGCGTTCGTCCTAGCTGCTTAGGTTCGGGTGTTTCTGAAGCTGACGTCAGCGAGACGCGACGAGCCTCGCTTCGGAGCCGGCGATCCCTCACCGTGTTGTCCAGCCGCACAGCAAAGTGGACGAAGTTATCGAAGGTTACTGCTTCCCCTCGCAAAGCGAGCTCATCCTGGAGTTCCTGGTTAAGACCGCGGCGGAAGATCGTAAGGAGGGCATCGTCCGTCCACTGGAGCCCCGCAGCGATGGTGCGAAACTCTATGGAGAAATCCGCTGCGGAGCGATTCCCCTGCCGACACTCCAGGAGACGATCTCCGGTCAGGCGCCCGGCAGCCGGATGGTCGAATACCTCGACCAGAGCGCGGTGGAAGTCCTGGGTTGACTCAATGAGCGGGCTGTGAGTTGTCCACAATGCCGTCGCCCACTCTCGTGCGCGGCCGGTGAGGAGCGAGACTACGAACCGCACCTCTGCCGCCTGGGTGGTGAACATCTCGGGGTGTTCCTCAACATAAATGCCGCATTGCATTAGGAAGCCGCGGCATTGGTCGGGATCCCCGTCATAACGTTCAGGAACCGGGATCGGAGCGGACGTCTTTTGGCGAAGTGGGGATGCTGGACGTGGGGTTCGGGCTGCCTGCGCTGCTAGGAATTGCTCTACAGCTGACAGGCGAGCCTCAAAACGAGCGCGGCTTGCTGGATCCATATGCCAACGGCGAAGTATTCTGTCACGACAACCAGGACCGAGCGATCGGGATCCGGGTATGCTAGCCGCTAAGCGCTTGATTTGGATAAACCAAACAGAGGCACTGAAAGGGACAGGCAAGAGGCAAGGTCGAAAGACAGGCAGGGAGGTCGTAAGCCAGGGGGTCAGTCCTACAAGGAAGCTCAAGACAGGAACACACAAGGGTGCGGGAACAGGACGAGCAGGAGCAGGCTGGGAGGACGGATCAGGTACCGGGAAGGGTCTGGAACGGGAGAGAGAGAGGGGTAAGGAGGAGACACTAGGTAAACAGGCAGGGTTGGGTATCAGGGAGAGACAATCGACAAGAAAGTGCTTGGTATGGCTTCTATACATCAGCGCAATACTTCGCAACGTGTAAGTGACGTCTGACTGGTTTTAACTCTAGGCTCATTCTGCGCAATGAGCCGCAGCCGGTGGTGTCCGCCTGCGTGGCCGTGACAGTACCCCCCCCCCTGACGGCCTCCTCCTGGAGGCCGAGGGCACTTGCGGGGACGACCCCGAGGGCGCGGAGCAGGACGGGAGGGGTTGGCCAGGTGAAAAGCCGCCTTGAGCTCTGGGTCGACCACCACGCTGGCCGGCACCCAGCTGCTGTCCTCCGCGGGTTCCCCCTCCCAGTGCACCAAATATTGGAGCTGACCGCCCCGTCGGCGAGAGTCTAGGAGGACACGGGCTCGGGGGGTCGGATCATCCTCCGGCATGTCCTCCGGGGAATCCTCCTGCGGAGGGACTTCGGGTCGCAGGGGACAGAGCTTTACTGGTTTGAGGAGAGACGCGTGAAAGGTAGGGCAGATACGGTAAACCTTGGGGAGCTGCAAGCGGTAGGCCACCTGACCCACTCGCCGCAGGATGCGGAAAGGGCCGAGGAACCGGGCGGTCAGTTTTTTACATCCAGGTAGCCGCAGGTTTCGTGTAGACAACCATACAAGCTGACCCACCCGATACGTGGGTCCCGCCCGACGCCGTCGATCCGCCTGAAGTTTCTCCTTTTGCACGTGGGACGTCAGTGCTCGTTGGACCTGCTGCCACGCCCGTCGGCCGTCCTGGAACCACTTCTCCACGCTAGGCACAGGTCCCTCCGGGGAGTCCCAAGGAAAGAGCTTGGGCTGGTAGCCTAACACACATTGGAATGGGGAAATCTGCGTGACGGGACTCACCCGGGAGTTGAGGGCGTACTCCACCCATACCAGATGGGTGGTCCACTTGGAGGGCTCGGCTCGGCAGGCGAGACGTAGAGCCTTCGCCACCTCCTGGTTTGTCCGTTCGGCGAGACCGTTAGACTGGGGATGATATGCAGAGGACAGGCTGAGAGAAATGTCTAGCTTACGGCACATCTCCTTGAAGACCCGGGAGTTGAACTGGGGTCCCCGGTCACTGACGATGTCCTCAGGGATTCCGTAGTATCGGAATAGCTGCTGGATTAGAATGTCGGCGACCTCGGAAGCAGATGGCAACTTAGGGAGAGCGACGAGGCGACACATCTTTGAGAATCTATCTACAATCGTAAATATAATGGTTCGTCCTGCAGAGCGTGGAAGATCTGTAATGAAATCCATGGCCAAGTGGGACCATGGACGGGCGGGGACAGGTAAGGGGTGCAGCAGGCCGGCGGGCGCCTGAGGTGGAGTCTTCATGCGGGCGCACTCGGGGCAGGACTCCACGTATCCAGTCACCTGTTTCCGCCAGTCGGGCCACCAGAATTTTCGAGACACGAGATGTAGTGTGGCGGCGATACCTGGATGTCCGGTTCCCCGTTGTGCATGGATCCAATTGAGCAGGGTCTCCCGATGCTTCCGTGCAACAAACTGGAGTCCCCGCGGGCAACCTGGAGGGGGAGCCCTCACCTCGTTCTCTCGTCGGATGTCCTCCTCCAGGTCCCAGGAAATAGTAGAAGTGAAGCAGGCAGGGCTGAGAATGGGCTCTGTCCGTTCAGCACTGACGGGGGGGTCGAACTGCCGAGATAGTGCATCTGCTTTCATCTTCCGGTTTCCTGGGAGGTAACGGACCTGGAACTCGAATCTGGAGAACCACTGGGCCCAGCGAACTTGCCGAGCTGAGAGGCGTTTGGCTGACTGGAGGTATTCTAGGTTGCGGTGATCCGTGAACACCACGAACGGGTGACGGGCCCCCTCCAACCAGTGTCTCCATTCTTCTAGCGCCAGACGGATGGCGAGCAGCTCCCTTTCACCTATGGGGTAATTATGTTCAGCAGGGGTTAGCTTCTTCGAGTAATACGCACACGGGTGCCGTCGTCCGGTTTGGGGATTTCTCTGGAGAAGCACCGCGCCTACTCCGGACTCGGAGGCATCTACCTCCACCTCGAAGGGAAGGTCGGGCTGTGGCTGAGCGAGGACGGGGGCGGAGCAGAAGGTTCTCTTGAGCTTTCTGAAGGCGGCATCGGCCTCCGTGGTCCAGATCCATCGTGTGGCTGTACTACGAGTCAGGGAGGTGAGAGGTGCCGCCACCTGGCTAAAGTTACGGATAAACCTCCTGTAAAAGTTAGCGAACCCAAGGAAGCGTTGCAGCTCCTTCAGGTTGCGAGGCGGTAGCCAGTTGCGAATCGCTGCCACCTTCTTCTCCTCCATGGCGACGGTTCCTTGTCCAATGAGGTAACCTAGGAATTGTATCTGGGTTTGATTGAACTCACACTTCTCGAGCTTCGCGTAGAGGTAATGTTCCCTTAGCTTCTGTAGGACCTGCCGGACGTGTTGGTGGTGTAGTTGTTCGTCCGGTGAGTAGATCAGTATATCATCGATATACACCACCACACAGCGATGAATGAGGTCCTTGAACACCTCATTCATAAAGGCCTGAAAGATAGAGGGACTGTTAGCTAAACCGTACGGCATCACGAGATACTCGTACTGCCCCCTACTGGTGATGAACGAGGTTTTCCATTCATCCCCCTCCCGGATTCGGATAAGGTTGTAAGCACTGCGTAGGTCGAGTTTGGAGAAGACCCGCGCCTCTCGCAGCTGCTCTAGGGAGGAGGGAATCAGTGGAAGGGGCTCTCTCCGTTTCACCGTGATGGCATTCAGGGCCCGGTAGTCGATGCAGGGACGTAGTCCTCCATCCTTCTTCTTAACAAAGAAGAAACCCGCGGAGTAGGGAGACGTGGAGGGCCGGATGATTCCCTGCTTCAGGCTCTCCTGGATATAGGTGTCCAATGAGTCCTGCTCCTGGAGTGAGACTGGGTACAATCTACCCTTAGGGGGCTTAGCCCCCTCCACGGTCTCGATGGCGCAGTCACACTCACGATGGGGCGGTAGGGCGAATGCTCTTGCCTTGCTAAAGACGTCCTGGTACTCCTGGTAAGCCTCCGGGAGCTGACTGAGGTCTTCGGGTCTGGGGCTCTCGACGTTGGAGGTCCTACAAGGAACAGACATACAGGCAGACTGGCATGCAGTGGACCACTCAGCTAGCTCGCCTGTCCTCCAATCGAGTCTGGGATTATGAAGGAGTAGCCAGGGGTACCCCAAAATTATGGGGTCCTTAGCTCTGGGTAGGACATACATACACTCTAAAAAGAGAATTTGAGCTGTAGTTGAGGTAAAGCAATATTTTAAATGATTATTATTCAGTTTTCTGCTTTAGTCACGGTTATATGTGTTTTGGGTTTCCCTCAACTTGAAATTACAACCTGTTCTCTTAACTTGCTATTCTCATTTAAACCAAAGAGCTCTAATTAAGTTCCACTTATTGTGCGTCGTGCATCTGACGTCATGACGTCAAAGTCTTCCAGAATATTCCTGCTGCGCGGTTAAGACGCCATTATCTCGTTAAGGTGACTTCCAAAGAAAAGTAAGTATATAATACTGTTTTTAAAGTGTATTGTGTGGTGAAATAATGTATCCTGCTACATATTTATTGGTTTTCCTATGTTGGTGAGATTTTGTTGTTGAAGTAGTAAACTGAATCAGACCAGCTATCGTCAGGTTATGCGAACTCACGCGGTTTCGCGCTGTGGCCATATGATTCACCGCCATCATGATTCACCGCGAGTTTTTGGCGCTGTGAGTACGTTTCCATCTTTATGTGCGAAAAATTAAACGTTTGATTTTTTTGTCGGTCCTCGCGGAATATAACGTTTTTCTTAATAGCAGTAAAAGTTTAGTGAAACTTCTACTGAGCGCGCGTGTGCGTGCACGCGCTCTCGGCATGGGCAGCCATAACTTAAATTTGGAACGTTTTTGCTACCGCGATTTTGAGGACGGCTGTGCGTTAGTTACAATATTGAAAGGCAATTTTTGACATACTGTATTCTGTTCTCGGGAACGTGTACAAATGCAGCAATGAACAGTGTTCTACATTTGCCTACCGACGACAGGAGGTAGTCAACCAAGAACCCGCCATAAAGGACTTCAAGGATAGATGGCCTGCATTGTTCTGTCCAAAAGAGGTAATGAGAAATTTAGTGACCTTAGTGATCTTGTTTTTTGGTGGTGGTTTTTTTTTTTTAATTTTTTTTTTACATTCACTTGGTCATAATTTGTATAAAATTGTTCTTACTAACAGTTATACACACATTTGTCATACTTTTGGGGGCATGTTACTGTACAGTGAGATTGTATGTAGACTAAGATAATCATTTGCACTTTTTTGGACTGCCCTTTTTTATTTCAGATTAATGCAGAGTTCCAGAGGCTCATGGCAGTCCCTCTTGAAGAAAAATTCATGGCCCAGTTAGACCTGCACTCAAGTCAGCTCATCAGAGTCGTCCGTTCTAAAGGAGGAACAACCCGGCAAAAGACTGTTCACATTATTGAAACTTTGGACCAGGTAAACATGCTTAACACTAAGGGCCCGTGATTGTTTCGTTTCCTAACTAAATGTGTTGTCAGGTATTTACTTTATAACACATACCTTTACATAAAACTAATACTAATGTTACTTACTGATATGGTAACAAGGCATGTTTTTTTGCACTTCAACTTGCAAATGATTCATAGAATTAGGTTATCACTAGCAAATGTTAATTCCTTCCCTTATTTGACCTAGGGTAAATATTGTCAATTTAAAAAAGAAAAACACAAATGTTTCATTTGAAAAAGTTTTCCTAAATATTAATGTTGTCCCTATATGTATTTTTTCCCTTCAGAGTGTCTATATAAACAAGTGTCAAAATAAGTGAAACTTATAAAGATTGTCATTTCAGACAGAGGACATTCATCTTCGGAGGGAATCGGTTCTGAAAGCACTCATCATCTTTCTGGGGGAAGATCCAGATGATCTGATCAAGGAATATTTTGTAAGTTTCAAGTAATTTGTATGTCTACACATCTTAATAAAAGGGACACACATAAATATTCTAGATTACTATCTAGAGTCTAGTCTAGTTTGTAATAGGGGTGTAAAGGATCACAAAAGTCATGGTCACAGATTTTAAGTTACAGATCAAATAAATTTTTGGAACAGCCCTACCCCCAATAAAATGTTAAAAGAAAATTGTCTGTGTGGAGCAGCTGAGGTCATACAGACACAGATAAGAGGCTGCAACAGAAATATCATAACTGTATTTTCACATCTGCTAATCTCACTCACTAGTCCTTTCAAGGGCTAATAAACTGCTCTATTATAATATTATATTAAATGATGTTGGATTCATATTACACTGCTCCACCTGCCACTACTGTCATCGTCAATTGCTTTGTGCGTTGTTCACATGAGCAGACAACTACTTTGCATCTTCACACAGCAGTTTTGTGTGAATATGTAGGGAATAAGTAGATCTGCTCTAAAAAAGCAACTGTAGCAGTAAAACTGTTTATAATATTGTTAAAATCAGGAAATCATCTGTAGTTCATGTGTCAAACCATCGAGGGTGATCAAAACAGATTGCACATCAGCTGCAGTCCCTTACAGCACTAGCTTGATCTATTTTAGATATAATAAAGTAAAAATGTTACCTAATGTTTAACACAGTGTTGCGTTCTGTAATGTTACTATTACATTGGGCCTGTTCAAAAATCTTGCCAAAATAAACTGTTCAGTAATCGTGGTCTATAGTATGTATATGGTCATGATGATGATTTTTTTTTCTTGCTGTAATCGAGCAGCCCTAATACTTAACAGTTCATAAACTGTGCTGTTAGATTTTTGTATTCTCTTTAAGGTGAAATCAGTGAGTTTTCACATTAACAATGGAATGATTAAATTATTGTTCCATAAAGCATGAATATTTACTTTGTAACCTGATGTATCTGATGTTTTGTGTACTGTACTGTAGGACTCGACTGCAGATGATGCACAGAAGGACCTGGAGCAGCTCACCATGGGAGTGTTTGTGATACAAAAGGAAGGGGAAGGACCACAGGAGCCAGCTGAAAAGATAGGCATCGTCATTGAGGGAGTGGAGGTCTTGAATGAACTTAATTCAGTTGCTTCTGCTTGTGCCCTGCTTCTGGGTTTGATATATGAACTCAATCTGGCTTATCCAAAATGTCTCCATTTCACTTTTGAAGTGCTTCAGAAAATTATCATGGAGCTTGACAAGCACAAGATGTCCCCCAAAGTTCAGAACCTCTTTTGCAGGCTTAAAAGCTCAGAGTGATGACATTCTGCAAATGCATTGCTCCTCTGGACCAAACTTTTTTTTTTCCCCCCCAATTCAAAATTTCTTTTGGGGAACTAAAGGAAGACAATGATATTAAAACAAGAGTATTTAAATGTAAAATGGAGTCTGTTGTTGGGCTGTTGGACGTTCTTTGTTTGTTGAGCTGGCCTCAAACCACAATTTGAAATACATCTCTGGTTTTACACAAGGTTTTCTCAAGACATGTTTTATTGTATTTGTATGGAACTTTTTTTTATTTCAGTTTTATATCAATGTTCAAAAAGTTAAGCGTACACAGCTTCTTTAGATCAGTTGTTAAAGCTCAAACTAAGGAGCCACTGTGGTTTATGTGGAAAAACTTCAGGTAGGGAAGGACATACTTTACAGTATATAAATGGCCATTTTCAGTTTTCTCCTAATCACCTTTTGTATCTAGGTGGTGGCAAACACTTTTTGTTGATTTATTTTTTTTCAGTACTACAGCTGTCCATTTAACAGCAATGTAATTGTGTTTTTAAGATTTAGACATAATTAACAGACCAAAAGTGTTTTTAGTTTTTCCTCTCCTGGTGAATGTTCCCTTACGCTGCACAGTATTCACTGCCTGTTGGTAAAAAAATTTGTTAAAGATGCAGAATTTGGCAGGAAGTCAAATTTGTTCATGTTATTTGGACACTAGTGTGAGCTGTATGTTGTGAAACAGTTAAGCATAGCCTATTGATTCCTTCTTTGACACCTGGGTAAATCAGTAGTTTGTTTTTGATTAGTACTCAATTTGTTTTAGTGAAAGATAAAAAAAATTTAAATTGTGTGCATGTAATGCATGATTTCAAACACTGGTATGTAAGTACAATTTCTATAATAAAGTGTATAATGTAACTTTAAAAAGTGAATTTTTGAATTTAATTTAGTTTAAAGAAAAAATATCTGACATTAAGGTAACTGTAAAAATTTATTTTCCTAAAGGAAAATTACTATGTTGGAAATTAGTGATATAGTACTTTGGAGCAAAGCTAATAATTTAAGTTAGATTTTTTGGAAAGTTTAAGTTGACTTGACTGAAAATCAAGTTAAAATAATGCACACTTCTAAATTAACGACACTTAAAATATTAAAGTACATTGAAGTTAAATCTGTTGAGTTGGTCTGACTTGTTAACTTAATTTAAAAAAACTTAATTTAATCATGTGTTACCAGTTGACATTATATAATTAAGTTGATCCAACAATTCTCTTTTTACAGTGTAGTTATCTCCTCCCTATGGAGGACTCCGATGCGCAGAGTAAAGGGGCGAGTGCAGTAAGTGATGGTCCCCTCCTTCATCTGTTCTCCAGTCACTCCGAACACTGCGAGAGGTTTCGCAAGCCTCTGCAAGGGCAGCCCTAATTGGCGTGTGAGAGAGAGACTGATAAAGTTCCCGGCCGCACCGCTATCAACCAACGCCTGAATTGAGGGTCCTCGTTCTTCGGTCCCAATGCTCACCGGAACGGTAAGTTGTCGGCGGGTGAGGGATACAGCAGGCGGATCGCCTCCTGGAAGCGTCTCCTTTGTTAGGCGAGGGCGCCCGGGGTAGGTTCGGAGTGGGTGTTCTGCCTCTCCATAGCAGAGGCATGTACCCGCCTGGATACGCTGCTCTGCCGCAGGGACCGGCGTTCGTCCTAGCTGCTTAGGTTCGGGTGTTTCCGAAGCTGACGTCAGCGAGACGCGACGAGCCTCGCTTCGGAGCCGGCGATCCCTCACCGTGTTGTCCAGCCGCACAGCAAAGTGGACGAAGTTATCGAAGGGTACTGCTTCCCCTCGCGAAGCGAGCTCATCCTGGAGTTCCTGGTTAAGACCGCGGCGGAAGATCGTAAGGAGGGCATCGTCCGTCCACTGGAGCCCCGCAGCGATGGTGCGAAACTCTATGGAGAAATCCGCTGCGGAGCGATTCCCCTGCCGACACTCCAGGAGACGATCTCCGGTCAGGCGCCCGGCAGCCGGATGGTCGAATACCTCGACCAGAGCGCGGTGGAAGTCCTGGGTTGACTCAATGAGCGGGCTGTGAGTTGTCCACAATGCCGTCGCCCACTCTCGTGCGCGGCCGGTGAGGAGCGAGACTACGAACCGCACCTCTGCCGCCTGGGTGGTGAACATCTCGGGGTGTTCCTCAACATAAATGCCGCATTGCATTAGGAAGCTGCGGCATTGGTCGGGATCCCCGTCATAACGTTCAGGAACCGGGATCGGAGCGGACGTCTTTTGGCGAAGTGGGGATGCTGGACGTGGGGTTCGGGCTGCCTGCGCTGCTAGGAATTGCTCTACAGCTGACAGGCGAGCCTCAAAACGAGCGCGGCTTGCTGGATCCATATGCCAACGGCGAAGTATTCTGTCACGACAACCAGGACCGAGCGATCGGGATCCGGGTATGCTAGCCGCTAAGCGCTTGATTTGGATAAACCAAACAGAGGAACTGAAAGGGACAGGCAAGAGGCAAGGTCGAAAGACAGGCAGGGAGGTCGTAAGCCAGGGGGTCAGTCCTACAAGGAAGCTCAAGACAGGAACACACAAGGGTGCGGGAACAGGACGAGCAGGAGCAGGCTGGGAGGACGGATCAGGTACCGGGAAGGGTCTGGAACGGGAGAGAGAGAGGGGTAAGGAGGAGACACTAGGTAAACAGGCAGGGTTGGGTATCAGGGAGAGACAATCGACAAGAAAGTGCTTGGTATGGCTTCTATACATCAGCGCAATACTTCGCAACGTGTAAGTGACGTCTGACTGGTTTTAACTCTAGGCTCATTCTGCGCAATGAGCCGCAGCCGGTGGTGTCCGCCTGCGTGGCCGTGACAGTACCCCCCCCCTGACGGCCTCCTCCTGGAGGCCGAGGGCACTTGCGGGGACGACCCCGAGGGCGCGGAGCAGGACGGGAGGGGTTGGCCAGGTGAAAAGCCGCCTTGAGCTCTGGGTCGACCACCACGCTGGCCGGCACCCAGCTGCTGTCCTCCGCGGGTTCCCCCTCCCAGTGCACCAAATATTGGAGCTGACCGCCCCGTCGGCGAGAGTCTAGGAGGACACGGGCTCGGGGGGTCGGATCATCCTCCGGCATGTCCTCCGGGGAATCCTCTTGCGGAGGGACTTCGGGTCGCAGGGGACAGAGCTTTACTGGTTTGAGGAGAGACGCGTGAAAGGTAGGGCAGATACGGTAAACCTTGGGGAGCTGCAAGCGGTAGGCCACCTGACCCACTCGCCGCAGGATGCGGAAAGGGCCGAGGAACCGGGCGGTCAGTTTTTTACATCCAGGTAGCCGCAGGTTTCGTGTAGACAACCATACAAGCTGACCCACCCGATACGTGGGTCCCGCCCGACGCCGTCGATCCGCCTGAAGTTTCTCCTTTTGCACGTGGGACGTCAGTGCTCGTTGGACCTGCTGCCACGCCCGTCGGCCGTCCTGGAACCACTTCTCCACGCTAGGCACAGGTCCCTCCAGGGAGTCCCAAGGAAAGAGCTTGGGCTGGTAGCCTAACACACATTGGAATGGGGAAATCTGCGTGACGGGACTCACCCGGGAGTTGAGGGCGTACTCCACCCATACCAGATGGGTGGTCCACTTGGAGGGCTCGGCTCGGCAGGCGAGACGTAGAGCCTTCGCCACCTCCTGGTTTGTCCGTTCGGCGAGACCGTTAGACTGGGGATGATATGCAGAGGACAGGCTGAGAGAAATGTCTAGCTTACGGCACATCTCCTTGAAGACCCGGGAGTTGAACTGGGGTCCCCGGTCACTGACGATGTCCTCAGGGATTCCGTAGTATCGGAATAGCTGCTGGATTAGAATGTCGGCGACCTCGGAAGCAGATGGCAACTTAGGGAGAGCGACGAGGCGACACATCTTTGAGAATCTATCTACAATCGTAAATATAATGGTTCGTCCTGCAGAGCGTGGAAGATCTGTAATGAAATCCATGGCCAAGTGGGACCATGGACGGGCGGGGACAGGTAAGGGGTGCAGCAGGCCGGCGGGCGCCTGAGGTGGAGTCTTCATGCGGGCGCACTCGGGGCAGGACTCCACGTATCCAGTCACCTGTTTCCGCCAGTCGGGCCACCAGAATTTTCGAGACACGAGATGTAGTGTGGCGGCGATACCTGGATGTCCGGTTCCCCGTTGTGCATGGATCCAATTGAGCAGGGTCTCCTGATGCTTCCGTGCAACAAACTGGAGTCCCCGCGGGCAACCTGGAGGGGGAGCCCTCACCTCGTTCTCTCGTCGGATGTCCTCCTCCAGGTCCCAGGAAATAGTAGAAGTGAAGCAGGCAGGGCTGAGAATGGGCTCTGTCCGTTCAGCACTGACGGGGGGGTCGAACTGCCGAGATAGTGCATCTGCTTTCATGTTCCAGTTTCCTGGGAGGTAACGGACCTGGAACTCGAATCTGGAGAACCACTGGGCCCAGCGAACTTGCCGAGCTGAGAGGCGTTTGGCTGACTGGAGGTATTCTAGGTTGCGGTGATCCGTGAACACCACGAACGGGTGACGGGCCCCCTCCAACCAGTGTCTCCATTCTTCTAGCGCCAGACGGATGGCGAGCAGCTCCCTTTCACCTATGGGGTAATTATGTTCAGCAAGGGTTAGCTTCTTCGAGTAATACGCACACGGGTGCCGTCGTCCGGTTTGGGGATTTCTCTGGAGAAGCACCGCGCCTACTCCGGACTCGGAGGCATCTACCTCCACCTCGAAGGGAAGGTCGGGCTGTGGCTGAG
This sequence comes from Brienomyrus brachyistius, assembly GCF_023856365.1. Taxonomy (NCBI): domain Eukaryota; kingdom Metazoa; phylum Chordata; class Actinopteri; order Osteoglossiformes; family Mormyridae; genus Brienomyrus; species Brienomyrus brachyistius. The sequence goes on along the minus strand of NW_026042324.1, from coordinate 247,477 downwards.
CGAGGACGGGGGCGGAGCAGAAGGCTCTCTTGAGCTTTCTGAAGGCGGCATCGGCCTCCGTGGTCCAGATCCATCGTGTGGCTGTACTACGAGTCAGGGAGGTGAGAGGTGCCGCCACCTGGCTAAAGTTACGGATAAACCTCCTGTAAAAGTTAGCGAACCCAAGGAAGCGTTGCAGCTCCTTCAGGTTGCGAGGCGGTAGCCAGTTGCGAATCGCTGCCACCTTCTTCTCCTCCATGGCGACGGTTCCTTGTCCAATGAGGTAACCTAGGAATTGTATCTGGGTTTGATTGAACTCACACTTCTCGAGCTTCGCGTAGAGGTAATGTTCCCTTAGCTTCTGTAGGACCTGCCGGACGTGTTGGTGGTGTAGTTGTTCGTCCGGTGAGTAGATCAGTATATCATCGATATACACCACCACACAGCGATGAATGAGGTCCTTGAACACCTCATTCATAAAGGCCTGAAAGATAGAGGGACTGTTAGCTAAACCGTACGGCATCACGAGATACTCGTACTGCCCCCTACTGGTGATGAACGAGGTTTTCCATTCATCCCCCTCCCGGATTCGGATAAGGTTGTAAGCACTGCGTAGGTCGAGTTTGGAGAAGACCCGCGCCTCTCGCAGCTGCTCTAGGGAGGAGGGAATCAGTGGAAGGGGCTCTCTCCGTTTCACCGTGATGGCATTCAGGGCCCGGTAGTCGATGCAGGGACGTAGTCCTCCATCCTTCTTCTTAACAAAGAAGAAACCCGCGGAGTAGGGAGACGTGGAGGGCCGGATGATTCCCTGCTTCAGGCTCTCCTGGATATAGGTGTCCAATGAGTCCTGCTCCTGGAGTGAGACTGGGTACAATCTACCCTTAGGGGGCTTAGCCCCCTCCACGGTCTCGATGGCGCAGTCACACTCACGATGGGGCGGTAGGGCGAATGCTCTTGCCTTGCTAAAGACGTCCTGGTACTCCTGGTAAGCCTCCGGGAGCTGACTGAGGTCTTCGGGTCTGGGGCTCTCGACGTTGGAGGTCCTACAAGGAACAGACATACAGGCAGACTGGCATGCAGTGGACCACTCAGCTAGCTCGCCTGTCCTCCAATCGAGTCTGGGATTATGAAGGAGTAGCCAGGGGTACCCCAAAATTATGGGGTCCTTAGCTCTGGGTAGGACATACATAGTTGTCTCCTCCCTATGGAGGACTCCGATGCGCAGAGTAAAGGGGCGAGTGCAGTAAGTGATGGTCCCCTCCTTCATCTGTTCTCCAGTCACTCCGAACACTGCGAGAGGTTTCGCAAGCCTCTGCAAGGGCAGCCCTAATTGGCGTGTGAGAGAGAGACTGATAAAGGTCCCGGCCGCACCGCTATCAACCAACGCCTGAATTGAGGGTCCTCGTTCTTCGGTCCCAATGCTCACCGGAACGGTAAGTTGTCGGCGGGTGAGGGATACAGCAGGCGGATCGCCTCCTGGAAGCGTCTCCTTTGTTAGGCGAGGGCGCCCGGGGTAGGTTCGGAGTGGGTGTTCTGCCTCTCCATAGCAGAGGCATGTACCCGCCTGGATACGCTGCTCTGCCGCAGGGACCGGCGTTCGTCCTAGCTGCTTAGGTTCGGGTGTTTCTGAAGCTGACGTCAGCGAGACGCGACGAGCCTCGCTTCGGAGCCGGCGATCCCTCACCGTGTTGTCCAGCCGCACAGCAAAGTGGACGAAGTTATCGAAGGTTACTGCTTCCCCTTGCGAAGCGAGCTCATCCTGGAGTTCCTGGTTAAGACCGCGGCGGAAGATCGTAAGGAGGGCATCGTCCGTCCACTGGAGCCCCGCAGCGATGGTGCGAAACTCTATGGAGAAATCCGCTGCGGAGCGATTCCCCTGCCGACACTCCAGGAGACGATCTCCGGTCAGGCGCCCGGCAGCCGGATGGTCGAATACCTCGACCAGAGCGCGGTGGAAGTCCTGGGTTGACTCAATGAGCGGGCTGTGAGTTGTCCACAATGCCGTCGCCCACTCTCGTGCGCGGCCGGTGAGGAGCGAGACTACGAACCGCACCTCTGCCGCCTGGGTGGTGAACATCTCGGGGTGTTCCTCAACATAAATGCCGCATTGCATTAGGAAGCCGCGGCATTGGTCGGGATCCCCGTCATAACGTTCAGGAACCGGGATCGGAGCGGACGTCTTTTGGCGAAGTGGGGATGCTGGACGTGGGGTTCGGGCTGCCTGCGCTGCTAGGAATTGCTCTACAGCTGACAGGCGAGCCTCAAAACGAGCGCGGCTTGCTGGATCCATATGCCAACGGCGAAGTATTCTGTCACGACAACCAGGACCGAGCGATCGGGATCCGGGTATGCTAGCCGCTAAGCGCTTGATTTGGATAAACCAAACAGAGGCACTGAAAGGGACAGGCAAGAGGCAAGGTCGAAAGACAGGCAGGGAGGTCGTAAGCCAGGGGGTCAGTCCTACAAGGAAGCTCAAGACAGGAACACACAAGGGTGCGGGAACAGGACGAGCAGGAGCAGGCTGGGAGGACGGATCAGGTACCGGGAAGGGTCTGGAACGGGAGAGAGAGAGGGGTAAGGAGGAGACACTAGGTAAACAGGCAGGGTTGGGTATCAGGGAGAGACAATCGACAAGAAAGTGCTTGGTATGGCTTCTATACATCAGCGCAATACTTCACAACGTGTAAGTGACGTCTGACTGGTTTTAACTCTAGGCTCATTCTGCGCAATGAGCCGCAGCCGGTGGTGTCCGCCTGCGTGGGCGTGACATAAGCTAATTTCCGAGATCCTTAAATTTGCAAGCACTCATTTGAAGAGACAATGAACCTTTACCATATGTAAACTTAATCAACTTAAAACACATAAAAAACATTCTCCTTCACCTTCTCCCTTATACTACAAGCCTTCCATTTCAGTTTAGCTGATTTTTAACACAGCTGACTTCTCCACTTGTAATGAATCCTGCATATGTGACAAACCACGATACGCCACTGCCTGGTCATGCCTGTGAAGTTAACTAGAATGTCACTAGCAGGCTGGCAAATTAATCCACAAGTTGTAGAGTACAGCACTGCTGCTTGCTAATTGCTTTATTTTTCCCGCCTATAATGACATTCAGTGAGGAATATTTGATAGCGTACTTTCCTGCATACTTTGTCAATTTGCACCAGGCACCAACGCAGCTTCTCCCCTTGGTTTACTAGTCATGGGAAAACAATGTTCGCGGTGAGCAAGCTGGGCCCAACAGGGTGTGTCACGTGACTTACTTGCATCTTGCCACAGGCAGTGATGGGCTATATTAAATTGTCTGCAAGCCTAGTGATAAAGGTCCTTAAAATGACAGAAAACAAACTAATAAATAAAACGACACATTTTTGTTAATACTTTCAAATGCGTCAGACACATACAATAAGATCTCTCAAAGTATTTTCTGACATTTTTTTTTCCCGCCCACTAAAATACAAATCAGAAAATGCTCAGAAGCAATTACACATGTATTCTAAATACGTTGAACTACATCCACACTAGGGAAACTTAAAATATTATCTTGACAGTTGGTTAAAACCAGGCACAACTTGAGGAATAACGGAACTCAAAATGGGCTGGGATATCCCTGATCTGTCTGCCAGTTCCTTTTGGTATGTTCCACGACAAATTCATCATTCAGTTCTACCAGAATCACTCTTGGCACTCTGAAAGAGCGGATAAGCCACAAATCATCACTGGGAAGGTAATCATTGTCATCTCTAAATACTCCCTCCCTTAATATTTGGGCACAATGTCCTCTGCCATAATCAAGCTCCGAAGATCATCAATAGTGGCGGAGTGAACTCCCGGATACGTGGTTGAGTCAGGTAGCTGAGTTGATGTTAAAGGCGATACAGCAGGCGAGGCTTGTATGTGGGGGAAACACTGCAGTGTGTTTGCAGTTGAAAACACCCGGCTAGCATGATGAGCATTCTCAATCTGCATTGCAAACTGAAGAGCAGAATCCAACGTTGTCAGTCCTTGTTCATGACAGCGTACCTGGAGATAAGGCTCAATTCCTGCAATAAAACGCCAGAATTTTTCTCCATCCTTAGCATTTCGACCATATGAGGGGAATGCTTCCTCCACCAGCCTGCTAATTTCAGCAGCAAAGACCGGAAGTGCCTCACCAGGCAAACGGGTACGCGCATTAACATAACTTTGGAAGGTTGTGAGATAAGCATGTTGTCCAAAAATCTCTTTAAGTTTATCTTTCACTGCGGTATAATTTGATTTTGTTGTATCTGGTAGGCTATCCCAGTAACTAAAAGCAGCACCGCCTAGGCGTGTTGGCAGCAGCTTAGCCAAACTGGCCTCTTCAAAATTTGGAGTAGCCTCCACAGCAACTTCAAATCGTCTGCACCATTTCGTAAAATCTTCTTTTCCATCTCCCATGAAAACATCAGGAAAATCGCCTTTGCAGTATTGCCACATTTTAGCATGCGCCGAGTCAGAATGAAAAGGAAGTTCGTTCCAAAAATTATTACTATTAGCTATAGTTCATTTTCATACGGAGACGTATGAAACACTTATGGTGCTAAACTGTGCTAGTCTTTCTCACGGTAAAACGCAGAGGTGCAGCGTAATAACTTTACCATGCGACCGTCGCGGGCAGATCCACTCACAAGCAGTCCACTTGTTGCGTGAAGCAGGGTGAAAATCCACGTAAATTTTTATTTATTTATTTATTTATTTATTTTAAAGGCAGTATGCACAGTCTCTGTTTCTCGTGAGCATGAACGACAGAGTTCGCCTATCTTCTTTAATCTACAACCGACTGACGTAGTCTCCGTTTAGCTTTAGCTTGTAGCCAGCAGGAGCAAGATACGGCGAGAGAGCAAGAAGAAGAAAACTTAGAGACGACTCGTTAATCTCCGGGCAGACTTAAACAAAAGTTTGTAATCCACAAACCCGCTGCCACCAGTGTAACGCTGACTTTGGGGTACTTCAGCGTTATCTTTATTTCAGGCCGTTGGTACAGAGACGACGCAGAGACGACGTATTGTGCTGAACATGGAAGACTGACTCCCCCTTTATTTTCCCGCACCCAAATATATATACAAATAGTCCCGGCTCCTAACCACAAGAACACTATTGCTCCGCTCCCAAAGCGTCATATAGTTCCCTTATCTTTAGGTACTATATAAAGAATCAAAACTAAAATAAACATGAAATTATAAAGTAATTAATCTTAATGAAAATGAAATATCCTCTTACATCATCTCTAAATACTCCCTCCCTTAATATTTGGGCACAAAGTCCTCTGCCATAATCAAGCTGCATGTTATGGATTTTTACACTGATGGTTCACACTCTTCCCCAATCAGGAACCGTGGGTTGACAGATTGATCCGCGCTGCAGTGAACGCCCGGACCACCGCATATAATGCTGGTCTCAACACTGGACTTTCTACTACGGCGCTGTGGAGAGCATCCTGACTCAGAACATTACTTCCTGATTTGGGAATAGCTGTGTTCAGGATCGAAAAGCCCGCAATTATTTAAATCTGATTTTAGGAAAACTTGTCATGGTATAAAAAGCACACCACCAAATGCATGAAATCTGAGTAAAATGTTTACCTTTTTAACGCAACCATAATAGAGGGGTCTGCATTTGCATTTATCACAGTCCCTGTAACAATCTAACATCATAGCACCACAACTATTGCGGATTCAGCCAACGGTGGCAACGTTACTAGCCAGCAGCGTTGTGCAGGTTACTGGAAATTACTAGTTATCAATTACTGCATATAAAAGTACTTATAACGAGGGTGGGACTGGGCCATGAGTCTGCGAGGAGTTTCGACGTGTGGTGGGTGCGGCAAGGGGCTGCATCAGCGCATGCTCCCCCAGCTTGACCTAACCTGTATATATATATATATATATATATATATATATATATATAGCCTGATAAAGGAAGATAAGAGTGGGCTAAAGGTTGCATATTGATCACTTTAACATCGCGCCAACATCGGGGGAATATGGAATCAAATGATCGGTGGCGATGGTTCTGCAACACAGATCGAGATGTTTGCCGATGGATTTTCAAGCATCGCGGAGACATAGCGCCAAAGCATGTGTGCTCTCTGGCTAGTTATATTATTTCAGCGTTGCAGCCATGACAGTGCCAGACAATACAACCGTCTAATTGTATCTGTCAGCGTACCTACAATATCACACATTCATCACGCCACGGTGAGGTCGGATGGCGTTACATCATAAACAGGAAATTAGGGGAACATGCTAACACTGATATCTCTTCAAGCCATCATTAGTGGCTCCCTCATCTGGCCTCAGAAGTGGTTGCATCCCAGAGCCACCTGCTGGTCTTGGTGGCACTTCAGTGTTTGCCTGTAGAGGAGATGCTCAGTGGCAGTGATGGTGGGAGTCCCAGATGAGACAAGATGAGCACAGAGCTGTCCAGCCCATTGTTGCCAAAGGTCACATTCTACCAGAATGCCCTGACACTAACTTCCAAACATCCCACGGACCCCAGCTATCCCCTGTAGGGAAACTGAATAAGAAGCCTTTACCCTGGGCAGAAAATGCATTGTTTGTACAGTACGTCTTAGTGACAGAGTACCAATTTCAGAGGGCATTTTGTTGAAAAACATGCAGTGAAATATCTAATAACGATATCTGAACATTCAAACACAGCATACAATACAGTTTGCAAATGTAAACAGTTTTATTTAAAAGGACAGTTTAATTTCAGAGCCAATGGCCGTGTGACCAAAAACATTTGAATCATTATTATTCTCTTAGTAAAATGAAAAGCAAGAAAACATTCCTGGAGCCTTCAATTTAGCGTGCACAGTGCCCTCTACAGGATTCTGTCGAAACAGCATCCCCGTCAGCCTCGTTCGCAGAACGTAGGAGTTCTTTTCCCAGCGTACCCTTTTCTTTATAAATCCCAAAATCTCCTTACAAATGTAAGTATGAATGTTTGTCATCTTTTTCGGTCACACGAAGCCTTTATAAATGAGATTCCCCCATTAATGCGTTTACATGGCTAGCTCTGTAACTGCGCCATTAAAAACCACATGAAAACATCTTAATTGCGTCAAGGCACGTAAACGTAGTCACATGACAAAAGATAACTTCGTGACTTAGCAAAGTGCAGGTTCTTCATCTCCTCTGTGTGGACCATAGAGCTGTGTATCCGAGTCTGACGACCCGCCACGTTTTAAGATACAGAGAATACACGTCAATATGCTGCTATATTTTGGAATTTTTTAAATCTGATCTCAGGAAAACTTGTCAAGGTATAAAAAGCACACCGCCATGAAATCTGAGTACAAATGTTTGCTTTTTTTTTTTTAACGCAACCATAATAGAGGGGTCTGCATTTATCACAGTCCCTGTAACAATCTAACATCATAGCACCATAACTACTGCGGATTCAGCCAACGGCGGCAACGTCACTAGTCAGCAGTGTTGTGCAGGTTACTGGAAATTACTACTCATCAATTACGGCATATAAATGTACTTTTAATACGGGTGGGATTGGACCATGTGTCTGCCAGGAGTTTCGACGTGTGGTGGGTGCAAATGGTCGGTGGCGATGTTTCTGCAACACAGAGATGTTTGCTGATGGGTTTTCAAGCATCGCGGAGACATAGTGCCAATGCATGTGTGCTCTCTGGCTAGTTATATTATTTCAGTGTTGCAGCTATGACAGTGCCAGACAATACAACCGTCTAATTGTATCTATCAGCGTACCTACAATACCACCCATTCATTGCGCCATGGTGAGGTCGGGTGGCGTTACATCATAAACGGGAAATTAAGGGAACATGCTGCCTTTATCCATTAATATTTTCACGCAAGACAAAGGTAAAGAGTGCATTTAAATTTCAGCACCTTCCGTGTTTTTTTAATGGCAATTAGTTACATTACTCCTTACAGACAAGAGTAGTGGGATTATAGTAACGCCTTACTACCAACACTGCTAGGTTTGCTAATGCTAACGTTAGCAGTACAGCCTTATGCTACTTCCTCTCGCAAGATAAGATAGCGTTACTGTCACTGTGCAAATACAATGAGATGTCTTTGGAGCAAGGCTGTCGACGCCATGTTAAGGACAAAAATACAAGTAAAATACAATATAAAATCAAAGAAACATACACCAACAGTAAAGAAGAACAAGGATGCGTAAAATACTGGTACCGGAAGCAAATAAACCAATAAAACACAGTCAGAGGAACACTGGAGAGTTCGGAGCAGCTGCGAATGTGCCGCCATCATTGTTCAGAATTCTTCACTTTGCGTTGCTACAGTGGAAGAGTGAAATGGCTGAAGATGGATTACAGCACTGCTGTCTAACGGTCCGGGGGTCAGACAGAGCACAAAGTAAACCACCGCGGGAACCTTTGCATGTAAACTGTTAATTAGAATCCGTACCTTTAGGACAAAACACAACATGGCAATAAGTGTATCGACATATCCCTAGATTCTTAGGAATATTGGCAATACGGGAAATTTTCCAAGTGTGCTAAACATTCAGTTGTAAATAAAAACCAGTGTGAGATAAGAACGTCTCCTCGCCATTTCCTTCTATTCTGATTGAATGGGTCGCTTAATGATCGCTGTGAATTCTGGGAGTCTGTGGAACGTCACGTCTGCAGCTCTCGCGTTACTTGCTGCCAGGAAGGAATTCTATTTAAATACTTCAATACATTTTATTTATAACATTTTCTGTTTTTAGACGTGTCTTCTAAATTTACGGTGCTTCTATTATCTTTCCGCGCTTTTGTCAATATATATCGTGTGTCTGGTCATTTGATTAAAGTGCTTGAAGACTTTGCCACGCGCTGACACTAATCGACCACCATATCTTAGCAACCGCATCATAACAATTCTAATTCCGTTTCGAGTTTTGATTCAAACATTCAAAGCAGCTCAGATTTGCACTTTCCCAGCAAAAGACAAGACGCGAAAGATGTCTGCCTTCATCTACCTGCGGAGAATCGACTGGCTCCTGCCAAATGACGCCGTCAGTGTCCGGATTGCTCCGGAAGACATCCCCGGTTCAGTCAGCCATGGTAAGAACGGCAAAATGATGCCTAGAATATCTCAGCACTCGAAGAATGAAAGTCAGAATAGGCTTGGCTGGTCTTGTTGAATCTTGCAGTCTGTGATAACTATCTTATTTTGGAACTACGTGTCTTAGGATACTAAATAATAAAATGGTTCACCTTTAGCCCAACGGTGATTTGTTACCATGAAGCAGTAAAAATACGGGGCTCTTTTCAGCATGTCTGCTGTACTGCACAATGAAATCCGTAAAATCTGTGGCTGTGATGTGTTTGAACATAACAGGAAAGCGACGTCAAATGGTAAGGTAACAGGTGAACATGTCCCACATTGGCAAAAGCCAGCCAACGGGAGTAACCCCCCTCCTTCTGGGGGTGTGCCTAAATTCTCGTCTGAACGCGCTCATTTATTCACTTGCAGGGTGTTGCCATGAGATGGCGCTTTCTTTACAAAAACACATTTTAGTTGTGGTCACAAGTTCATACACAAGTACAACAAGTATCAACGAGAATCTTTTGGTAGCCATTAGCAAGCTTCTGGCATAATTGATACTTTATTGATCCCCTGTAGGGAAATTATCAGCGTGTGGCTCAGTGGGCTAAGCCTGTGTCCTTGTAATCGGAAGGTCGCAGGTTCAAACCCAGCCTCAGCACGTCTGCGGCTCCTTGAGCAAGACCCTTAACCCCCAGCTCGGGTGGCAGCCCTTCGTGGTCAACTTACTCCACAAAAGAGCAAGTTGAGGGAGGCGTAAAGATAATTTCCCTACAGGGGAGATCAATAAAGTATGAGTTATCAAGCTTCTGGCATAATTCCAGCTGCATGTTTGACCACTCTTTTTTGCAGAATTTCTAGTTCATTTAAACTAGTTGGGCTCCTGGCACGGACCCACAAATTTTCAATAGGGTTGAGATCGGGGGTACTTCACAAAGCAGGATTTCTTGCTTAGCCGAATAACTTGTTGGAGTTAAAGTAAACTGAAGCTACAGCCAAAGTTTTTACAACACCGGAGACAAACAGGGCTAGGTACTTGGATAGCGAGCATGCCGGTACATACTAATCCAGCGCTATGATGTCATACAGTAACGAGACAGGAACTGTTTTGAAGCTTGGCATCCTGATCAGGAGTGACAATTTGTTGTTCTAATATTCATTTATTGTTTTGCATTGTTCCTGGAATAATGTGATTGCACATTTTATTCATCGACGTTTAATCCGTTGCATGTTATAAACTGTAAAAAGGCTAGTATTGTGTCTTTTCTTACAGTTGTTTTCAATTGCTAAGACAGGGTAGTATCTAGGGTAGCATCTCCACATGCCTGATCCATCCTTGGCATTGCTCTGGAGGAATATCCTGGCATCCAACATTCATTGTTTGATCTTGTGTCAACTGACATAATTTCTTTGTATTATGTGTTTTTTACAATCTGTTTTAGAAAGGGTCTTGATAGTGATTTAGCAAAATGACATGTTTCAGTTTTGACTGTCTTATTAGCAGTTTTTGGGTCAGTATGTAGGTATGTGCAAATTGGCCTCTGACAATGTAATATTGTGAGTGAGACAGGAATCCATGGCTTTTGAAGCATTTAGTCATTGATTGCATTTTGTATGAAAGCAAAGTGAAATGCTAAACAGTTTAGCCCACATAAGTAAATGTTGTGGTGACTGCATGAAGAGTTTTGAGAAAGCAACTTCAGTATTGCAGTATTTGTCTTAGCAAATGAAAAAAAAACCTGTAAAATTCACACTGCCTTTCCAAACTGATTGGTGTGAAGAGCAGTGACAGACAGTCCAGACTGATGGGCCATTGACAGTATGCAAAGGTCTGGTGACTCCAAAGTCACTTCAAAGTTGTAACACTTTAGTAATCAAACCTCATACAATTTTCTGAATGTCTCATTCACCTTTGTGTAGCCATCCCCTATGTCTGTAAGCTTCAGAACTCAAGCTTAGGCTAGAAATATTTATAATGTGATTTTTTACAATTTGTCAGCACCACTGAAAATAGGTTTTTGAAAAGTGTATGTTTAAAGTAGATTTTAACAAAAAAAAAAAATATATATATATATATAGAATAATCACATTCTAAATGTTGACAGATTATTGGTGCTGAGTTTGTGCTGAATAAAAGCATTCGTAGCACTTTGGGATAAATGTTTTTTAGACAGGTGAAATATTTAACAGTTTTTCTGAATTGCTGAAATATTAGAAATCGTTTTGGGAACAAAACTGCCGATTGCCAAAAGTCATTTATTGAATCAGTTACTTCTTTGGCAAAACTTTAAACCATGCTCACCTAGTTAGACACAATTTGTAGATCTCAGTCATCCTTTTTGCAAAACTCAAAACACATTCCCATTCATCAAAACACATTTTGCGCTATGGTGAACTTTGATGCAAAATAGAAAACACAGGCCACAGAAGTTAAGCGCAGCCAGCACACAGTAGTCATTTGAACACAATGACTCAAAACTATTCACACACATTTCTAAACATTTGAGGAAGCCAAAGAGTGACTAGAACATAGAATACGTGCCATAGAAGGATAGGAGTTGCATTTTGAAGTCAAGGTACAAATGGGTCACACAGAGGATTCTTTCTGCATCACTCAACAAGGGATAGCATCGCTAGACCCAGCCCTGAGACATGGCGATGAGGCAGGATGAATATTCTTCTGTGACTCTGGCTTGGCAGTTGCACAACATTTTACTGTAATATGCCTCTCGTTTGTTTACTTTTTGGCGTTGTTCTTTACAGTCACTTTTCTGGAGTACTGAGTATGGCAAACGTTACATATTAATTATCAGTCATATGGTAGACGACCATCATTTTTTTTAACTATTATTATAGTCTTACGGTTTCTCATTTACATGTCAACAACAGTTTTGATTGGTACTGTTTTCATTTTTTGCTGTAGAGTGCTATGACTGTTCAGTAGTGTACCTTTACCCAACTGACGAGATGCATGGTCTGAAAACAGTGTTTGCTTTTGAGCAAAGATAATATAGTTTTGAGAAGATTGTTTGATTTTGCAAGACAAGCGTAAGGTTTTGTGAGTTTAGCTTGAATTTTAGAGTTTGTGCTTAGTGGTTTGATTACAGGAGATGAGAGATTTTAGGACATGCGTTTTAGCAATTCAGAAAAACAGTAAAATGTCAAGGCCTGTCAGACTACTTTGAAAGTGGGTGAGAGGCCTCAGACTCCATAGGGTTACAGTAAATACTTGTTATGCTATGTTTCTTTTATGTTCCTCTTTTTGTGTCTGGTACTATGACAAAAAATCCCAGTCTATCTATCTAGTGCTACTTCATTATCCCATTGTCTTTCTGCAATGTTCTCATGTACAGTACTGTCAGCAAAACAGCATGATACTACCACCACCATGCTTGACCGTTGGTTCAGTGTTCTTAGGTTAAGAAAACAACCTCACCTTGATCCCCTGCAAACATATCTCTTTTCATTGTGGCCAAGCAGAGCAGTTTATGACAGATTCACACGTCATCGTGACTGCCCCCAGCCCTCCTGTGAATGTGCAGCCATCAGCAGCCTTTCAGACTGTTAGCCAGAAGGAAAGACAGAACAGACTAAGGAATGCGTCCGTTTTATTCAAGCACAGTACAGAACCATAAGCATTTTTATTTTTCATTTTCCACTCTGTCCACCTTTATTCTCCACAAGCAACCGTATTACTTTGTTTAGGCCTGTAATTATTGTATTGCACACATCTTGGGTCCGCCTTATCTCCAAAAGGTGAAGTAAAATACAAAATTCTAATTTCATCAATAAACTGACTAAAACACATTTTGCTAGTTTTAGGCCATCTTTGCCTCACAACAGAAACAATTTCTTACATTTCACAGGCCATTTATTGCAGTGTAGTCAGTTTATTAATGAAATTGGAATTTTGTCTAAATATAAGAAAATTATACTTCCTTAGATTTTCATTTTCTGCAGTGGAGTTACAATACCTGATTTCAGGTAAGTCATTTCTGCTTCCATAATAACTGCTCTCCCTGGTGGATGGATAAATCATTGCAAGTACTTTACACACATCATCGTGGGGGATCTCATTATAGCCAAGGTGCCACCCAAGGCCCAGCAGGGACCTGTCATGGACCAGCCAAGGACCAGCCAAGGCCCCATCATGGAAACAGGGGAAAATTCAAGCGGCTACATCTGTAAATTTGGTGCACATGAACCTTTCCAGTGTTGTTTTTCGCTGTTGTTCTGCATGTCAGGGAATCTGTGCACTACATGGTGTGTTTTTATAGGTCAAGTTCCCCTGCTGAAATGCAGGCAGCCCAATTCAAGACCAGCGCATAAGTCTCCCAAGCATGTGTTTCCTATATCCGATAAGATGGCAGAATTTCTCTCAATGTGCAATACTGACTGCCAAGTGCGATATCTGTGATGTATGTGATGTACTTTTCTTGTAGAGTGACATATGGATTCACTTTGATTAAATTTGCTGTCCCCTGTCTTTATAATCCCAAAGGACGAACCAGTACCAGCAGTGGAGGCCGTCGGAGGAAATGCCACACTGGGCCGCCGGCACCCAGCTCCCTCACCATATCTGGATCTGCTCCCATCCCGGTGGCGACCAGCAGGGCTCAGCAGGGCAGAAGACGCCGTAGAAATACGGCGGGAGGCCGGTCAGGCCGTAGAAAGAAGTACAAAAAACAGAAGGGGCCATTTACCAAAAATTTACAGAAGCTGCTAACCTTCAGTGACAGCAAATTGGCAAACCCCTTTGACTCAATCCAGGTGGGTGACCAGATCCCGTGTGAGGATCTCACCCAGAGTGACGACGAGGTTGCTAGCATCCTGTGTCGCACTCCATCAATTTTAGAGCCTGAGCCCTGCTCACCAGCCTTCTCTTCCACTTCCTTCTTATTTCCATCACCAGTCCCATCCTCTTTTGCCTCCTCTCCATCCCCATCTTTTTTTACAGACTCTCCTCCTCCGTCACCATGTGTAGTCTCACCTGTAAGCCCAGCTCCACACCCATCTTCAGCTCCAGCCATGGTTCATCCCACCCCTCTGTATCAGGTTCCAGCGCAGGCTGCAGCCCCCTCATCTGAGCTGGTTACGGGTCCGAAACCCCCACTTATGTCCCCTTCTATTGTTTTTGAAAAAATGGAAAGATTCAATAAGTTCCATAACTTTTATCTATGCAACTACTCAGCCATGACCTACGATGCCAAGTGCCTTGCTCATTACTGGTGTAATCAGTTTTGGAACGATTTTCAGCATGCAGTGTACATCTGCAAGCAGGGGAGGAATCAAAATTCAGGGGGTCACTATTCATATGGTGATAATGAGGGTGCCCAAGCTGAGCTGATGTTTCCTGATGAGGCGCTGGATCAGCTGTGTGCCATTCCCGGGGTCCTGGAGATGGCTGTGGAGATGGGCTATCAGTGTGATGTAAATAGTTTTTCATAGAACCTGTAAATAATTAGGTGAGACATCTCACAAGTACTTAGGATAATATAAGATTAAGGTAGTTTAACCTTATCTTAACTAATCCTAAGATTGTATGATATAAGATTACATAGGATAAGACTAAGAATAGGTTAAGATAAGCTTGTATATAATGTAAGATAACATAGAATAAGATAAGACTAAGATAGGATAAGTTAAGATTAAAGTAAGATAGTATGACATAAGATTACATAGGATAAGATAAGAATAGGTTAAGATAAGACTTCTTATTCTTGTTTTTCTATTAAATAAATATGGATTATTTTGCGTATGGTTTGTGTCTGTGAGGTTATTTAAAATATTGTGAAGTTTGACACAAAATTTGATTAGTTTAAATAATGATTGGTTAAACTGATGTACATGTAGAGAATTGTAGTGGTCTTGCTATTGAATTAAAGGACTCTTCAGATCTCAAGTGCAGTGCAAAAAGTATAGAGGGGTAATTCATTAAATGCTGCACGCACAGGGACATTTTTTTGGTGTTAAATCCAAATTGCATGACCATTCTACTGCAAATACAGGCCTTTAAGTTTAAAGGTGCCATGGAACTCTACTTTGAAAGCTTGTGAAACAGCAAAAAAGTTGTTGTTTCTTTGTTTTCTGCACATGCGTCCACCAACCGGAAGGAGCCAGAGAGTGGCATTAAGAGTCTGCAGCTGTGTATTATTGCAACAGTAGACTAAGCTAATTTCCTAGATCCTTAAATTTGCAAGCACTCATTTGAAGAGACAATGAACCTTTACCATATGTAAACTTAATCAACTTAAAACACATAAAAGACATTCTCCTTCACCTTCTCCCTTATACTACAAGCCTTCCATTTCAGTTTAGCTGATTTTTAACACAGCTGACTTCTCCACTTGTAATGAATCCTGCATATGTGACAAACCACGATACGCCACTGCCTGGTCATGCCTGTGAAGTTAACTAGAATGTCACTAGCAGGCTGGCAAATTAATCCACAAGTTGTAGAGTACAGCACTGCTGCTTGCTAATTGCTTTATTTTTCCCGCCTATAATGACATTCAGTGAGGAATATTTGATAGCGTACTTTCCTGCATACTTTGTCAATTTGCACCAGGCACCAACGCAGCTTCTCCCCTTGGTTTACTAGTCATGGGAAAACAATGTTCGCGGTGAGCAAGCTGGGCCCAACAGGGTGTGTCACGTGACTTACTTGCATCTTGCCACAGGCAGTGATGGGCTATATTAAAATGTCTGTAAGCCTAGTGATAAAGGTCCTTAAAATGACAGAAAGCAAACTAATAAATAAAACTACACATTTTTGTTAATACTTTCAAATGCGTCAGACACATACAGTAAGATCTCTCAAAGTATTTTCTGACATTTTTTTTTCCCGCCCACTAAAATACAAATCAGAAAATGCTCAGAAGCAATTACACATGTATTCTAAATACGTTGAACTACATCCACACTAGGGAAACTTAAAATATTATCTTGACAGTTGGTTAAAACCAGGCACAACTTGAGGAATAATGGAACTCAAAATGGGCTGGGATATCCCTGATCTGTCTGCCAGTTCCTTTCGGTATGTTCCGCGACAAATTCATCGTTCAGTTCTACCAGAATCACTCTTGGCACTCTGAAAGAGCGGATAAGCCACAAATCATCACTGGGAAGATAATCATTGTCATCTCTAAATACTCCCTCCCTTAATATTTGGGCACAATGTCCTCTGCCATAATCAAGCTGCATGTTATGGATTTTTACACTGATGGTTCACACTCTTCCCCAATCAGGAACCGTGGGTTGACAGATTGATCCGCGCTGCAGTGAACGCCCAGACCACCGCTTATAATGCTGGTCTCAACACTGGACTTTCTACTACGGCGCTGTGGAGAGCATCCCGACTCAGAACATTACTTCCTGATTTGGGAATAGCTGTGTTCAGGATCGAAAAGCCTGCAATTATTTAAATCTGATTTTAGGAAAACTTGTCATGGTATAAAAAGCACACCACCAAATGCATGAAATCTGAGTAAAATGTTTACCTTTTTAACGCAACCATAATAGAGGGGTCTGCATTTGCATTTATCACAGTCCCTGTAACAATCTAACATCATAGCACCACAACTATTGCGGATTCAGCCAACGGTGGCAACGTTACTAGCCAGCAGCGTTGTGCAGGTTACTGGAAATTACTAGTTATCAATTACTGCATATAAAAGTACTTATAACGAGGGTGGGACTGGGCCATGAGTCTGCGAGGAGTTTCGACGTGTGGTGGGTGCGGCAAGGGGCAGCATCAGCGCATGCTCCCCCAGCTTGACCTAACCTGTATATATATATATATATATATATATATATATATATAGCCTGATAAAGGAAGATAAGAGTGGGCTAAAGGTTGCATATTGATCACTTTAACATCGCGCCAGCATCGGGGGAATATGGAATCAAATGATCGGTGGCGATGTTTCTGCAACACAGAGATGTTTGCTGATGGGTTTTCAAGCATCGCGGAGATATAGTGCCAATGCATGTGTGCTCTCTGGCTAGTTATATTATTTCAGCGTTGCAGCCATGACAGTGCCAGACAATACAACCGTCTAATTGTATCTGTCAGCGTACCTACAATATCACACATTCATCACGCCACGGTGAGGTCGGATGGCGTTACATCATAAACAGGAAATTAGGGGAACATGCTAACACTGATATCTCTTCAAGCCATCATTAGTGGCTCCCTCATCTGGCCTCAGAAGTGGTTGCATCCCAGAGCCACCTGCTGGTCTTGGTGGCACTTCAGTGTTTGCCTGTAGAGGAGATGCTCAGTGGCAGTGATGGTGGGAGTCCCAGATGAGACAAGATGAGCACAGAGCTGTCCAGCCCATTGTTGCCAAAGGTCACATTCTACCAGAATGCCCTGACACTAACTTCCAAACATCCCACGGACCCCAGCTATCCCCTGTAGGGAAACTGAATAAGAAGCCTTTACCCTGGGCAGAAAATGCATTGTTTGTACAGTACGTCTTAGTGACAGAGTACCAATTTCAGAGGGCATTTTGTTGAAAAACATGCAGTGAAATATCTAATAACGATATCGGAACATTCAAACACAGCATACAATACAGTTTGCAAATGTAAACAGTTTTATTTAAAAGGACAGTTTAATTTCAGAGCCAATGGCCGTGTGACCAAAAACATTTGAATCATTATTATTCTCTTAGTAAAATGAAAAGCAGAAAACATTCCTGGAGCCTTCAATTTAGCGTGCACAGTGCCCTCTACAGGATTCTGTCGAAACAGCATCCCCGTCAGCCTCGTTCGCAGAACGTAGGAGTTCTTTTCCCAGCGTACCCTTTTCTTTATAAATCCCAAAATCTCCTTACAAATGTAAGTATGAATGTTTGTCATCTTTTTCGGTCACACGAAGCCTTTATAAATGAGATTCCCCCATTAATGCGTTTACATGGCTATGCTCTGTAACTGCGCCATTAAAAACACATGAAAACATCTTAATTGCGTCAAGGCACGTAAACGTAGTCACATGACAAAAGATAACTTCGTGACTTAGCAAAGTGCAGGTTCTTCGTTTCCTCTGTGTGGACCATAGAGCTGTGTATCCGAGTCTGACGACCCGCCACGTTTTAAGATACAGAGAATACACGTCAATATGCTGCTATATTTTGGAATTTTTTTAATCTGATCTCAGGAAAACTTGTCAAGGTATAAAAAGCACACCGCCATGAAATCTGAGTACAAATGTTTGCTTTTTTTTTTTAACGCAACCATAATAGAGGGGTCTGCATTTATCACAGTCCCTGTAACAATCTAACATCATAGCACCATAACTACTGCGGATTCAGCCAACGGCGGCAACGTCACTAGTCAGCAGTGTTGTGCAGGTTACTGGAAATTACTACTCATCAATTACCGCATATAAATGTACTTTTAATACGGGTGGGATTGGACCATGTGTCTGCCAGGAGTTTCGACGTGTGGTGGGTGCAAATGGTCGGTGGCGATGTTTCTGCAACACAGAGATGTTTGCTGATGGGTTTTCAAGCATCGCGGAGACATAGTGCCAATGCATGTGTGCTCTCTGGCTAGTTATATTATTTCAGTGTTGCAGCTATGACAGTGCCAGACAATACAACCGTCTAATTGTATCTATCAGCGTACCTACAATACCACCCATTCATTGCGCCATGGTGAGGTCGGGTGGCGTTACATCATAAACGGGAAATTAAGGGAACATGCTGCCTTTATCCATTAATATTTTCACGCAAGACAAAGGTAAAGAGTGCATTTAAATTTCAGCACCTTCCGTGTTTTTTAATGGCAATTAGTTACATTACTCCTTACAGACAAGAGTAGTGGGATTATAGTAACGCCTTACTACCAACACTGCTAGGCTTGCTAATGCTAACGTTAGCAGTACAGCCTTATGCTACTTCCTCTCGCAAGATAAGATAGCGTTACTGTCACTGTGCAAATACAATGAGATGTCTTTGGAGCAAGGCTGTCGACGCCATGTTAAGGATAAAAGTACAAGTAAAATACAATATAAAATCAAAGAAACATACACCAACAGTAAAGAAGAACAAGGATGCGTAAAATACTGGTACCGGAAGCAAATAAACCAGTAAAACACAGTCAGAGGAACACTGGAGAGTTCGGAGCAGCTGCGAATGTGCCGCCATCATTGTTCAGAATTCTTCACTTTGCGTTGCTACAGTGGAAGAGTGAAATGGCTGAAGATGGATTACAGCACTGCTGTCTAACGGTCCGGGGGTCAGACAGAGCACAAAGTAAACCACCGCGGGAACCTTTGCATGTAAACTGTTAATTAGAATCCGTACCTTTAGGACAAAACACAACATGGCAATAAGTGTATCGACATATCCCTAGATTCTTAGGAATATTGGCAATACGGGAAATTTTCCAAGTGTGCTAAACATTCAGTTGTAAATAAAAACCAGTGTGAGATAAGAACGTCTCCTCGCCATTTCCTTCTATTCTGATTGAATGGGTCGCTTAATGATCGCTGTGAATTCTGGGAGTCTGTGGAACGTCACGTCTGCAGCTCTCGCGTTACTTGCTGCCAGGAAGGAATTCTATTTAAATACTTCAATACATTTTATTTATAACATTTTCTGTTTTTAGACGTGTCTTCTAAATTTACGGTGCTTCTATTATCTTTCCGCGCTTTTGTCAATATATATCGTGTGTCTGGTCATTTGATTAAAGTGCTTGAAGACTTTGCCACGCGCTGACACTAATGGACCACCATATCTTAGCAACCGCATCATAACAATTCTAATTCCGTTTCGAGTTTTGATTCAAACATTCAAAGCAGCTCAGATTTGCACTTTCCCAGCAAAAGACAAGACGCGAAAGATGTCTGCCTTCATCTACCTGCGGAGAATCGACTGGCTCCTGCCAAATGACGCTGTCAGTGTCCGGATTGCTCCGGAAGACATCCCCGGTTCAGTCAGCCATGGTAAGAACGGCAAAATGATGCCTAGAATATCTCAGCACTCGAAGAATGAAAGTCAGAATAGGCTTGGCTGGTCTTGTTGAATCTTGCAGTCTGTGATAACTATCTTATTTTGGAACTACGTGTCTTAGGATACTAAATAATAAAATGGTTCACCTTTAGCCCAACGGTGATTTGTTACCATGAAGCAGTAAAAATACGGGGCTCTTTTCAGCATGTCTGCTGTACTGCACAATGAAATCCGTAAAATCTGTGGCTGTGATGTGTTTGAACATAACAGGAAAGCGACGTCAAATGGTAAGGTAACAGGTGAACATGTCCCACATTGGCAAAAGCCAGCCAACGGGAGTAACCCCCCTCCTTCTGGGGGTGTGCCTAAATTCTCGTCTGAACGCGCTCATTTATTCACTTGCAGGGTGTTGCCATGAGATGGCGCTTTCTTTACAAAAACACATTTTAGTTGTGGTCACAAGTTCATACACAAGTACAACAAGTATCAACGAGAATCTTTTGGTAGCCATTAGCAAGCTTCTGGCATAATTGATACTTTATTGATCCCCTGTAGGGAAATTATCAGCGTGTGGCTCAGTGGGCTAAGCCTGTGTCCTTGTAATCGGAAGGTCGCAGGTTCAAACCCAGCCTCAGCACGTCTGCGGCTCCTTGAGCAAGACCCTTAACCCCCAGCTCGGGTGGCAGCCCTTCGTGGTCAACTTACTCCACAAAAGAGCAAGTTGAGGGAGGCGTAAAGATAATTTCCCTACAGGGGAGATCAATAAAGTATCAGTTAGCAAGCTTCTGGCATAATTCCAGCTGCATGTTTGACCACTCTTTTTTGCAGAATTTCTAGTTCATTTAAACTAGTTGGGCTCCTGGCATGGACCCACAAATTTTCAATAGGGTTGAGATCGGGGGTACTTCACAAAGCAGGATTTCTTGCTTAGCCGAATAACTTGTTGGAGTTAAAGTAAACTGAAGCTACAGCCAGAGTTTTTACAACACCGGAGACAAACAGGGCTAGGTACTTGGATAGCGAGCATGCCGGTACATACTAATCCAGCGCTATGATGTCATACAGTAACGAGACAGGAACTGTTTTGAAGCTTGGCATCCTGATCAGGAGTGACAATTTGTTGTTCTAATATTCATTTATTGTTTTGCATTGTTCCTGGAATAATGTGATTGCACATTTTATTCATCGACGTTTAATCCGTTGCATGTTATAAACTGTAAAAAGGCTAGTATTGTGTCTTTTCTTACAGTTGTTTTCAATTGCTAAGACAGGGTAGTATCTAGGGTAGCATCTCCACATGCCTGATCCATCCTTGGCATTGCTCTGGAGGAATATCCTGGCATCCAACATTCATTGTTTGATCTTGTGTCAACTGACATAATTTCTTTGTATTATGTGTTTTTTACAATCTGTTTTAGAAAGGGTCTTGATAGTGATTTAGCAAAATGACATGTTTCAGTTTTGACTGTCTTATTAGCAGTTTTTGGGTCAATATGTAGGTATGTGCAAATTGGCCTCTGACAATGTAATATTGTGAGTGAGACAGGAATCCATGGCTTTTGAAGCATTTAGTCATTGATTGCATTTTGTATGAAAGCAAAGTGAAATGCTAAACAGTTTAGCCCACATAAGTAAATGTTGTGGTGACTGCATGAAGAGTTTTGAGAAAGCAACTTCAGTATTGCAGTATTTGTCTTAGCAAATGAAAAAAAAACCTGTAAAATTCACACTGCCTTTCCAAACTGATTGGTGTGAAGAGCAGTGACAGACAGTCCAGACTGATGGGCCATTGACAGTATGCAAAGGTCTGGTGACTCCAAAGTCACTTCAAAGTTGTAACACTTTAGTAATCAAACCTCATACAATTTTCTGAATGTCTCATTCACCTTTGTGTAGCCATCCCCTATGTCTGTAAGCTTCAGAACTCAAGCTTAGGCTAGAAATATTTATAATGTGATTTTTTACAATTTGTCAGCACCACTGAAAATAGGTTTTTGAAAAGTGTATGTTTAAAGTAGATTTTAACAAAAAAAAAAATATATATATATATATAGAATAATCACATTCTAAATGTTGACAGATTATTGGTGCTGAGTTTGTGCTGAATAAAAGCATTCGTAGCACTTTGGGATAAATGTTTTTTAGACAGGTGAAATATTTAACAGTTTTTCTGAATTGCTGAAATATTAGAAATCGTTTTGGGAACAAAACTGCCGATTGCCAAAAGTCATTTATTGAATCAGTTACTTCTTTGGCAAAACTTTAAACCATGCTCACCTAGTTAGACACAATTTGCAGATCTCAGTCATCCTTTTTGCAAAACTCAAAACACATTCCCATTCATCAAAACACATTTTGCGCTATGGTGAACTTTGATGCAAAATAGAAAACACAGGCCACAGAAGTTAAGCGCAGCCAGCACACAGTAGTCATTTGAACACAATGACTCAAAACTATTCACACACATTTCTAAACATTTGAGGAAGCCAAAGAGTGACTAGAACATAGAATACGTGCCATAGAAGGATAGGAGTTGCATTTTGAAGTCAAGGTACAAATGGGTCACACAGAGGATTCTTTCTGCATCACTCAACAAGGGATAGCATCGCTAGACCCAGCCCTGAGACATGGCGATGAGGCAGGATGAATATTCTTCTGTGACTCTGGCTTGGCAGTTGCACAACATTTTACTGTAATATGCCTCTCGTTTGTTTACTTTTTGGCGTTGTTCTTTACAGTCACTTTTCTGGAGTACTGAGTATGGCAAACGTTACATATTAATTATCAGTCATATGGTAGACGACCATCATTTTTTTTAACTATTATTATAGTCTTACGGTTTCTCATTTACATGTCAACAACAGTTTTGATTGGTACTGTTTTCATTTTTTGCTGTAGAGTGCTATGACTGTTCAGTAGTGTACCTTTACCCAACTGACGAGATGCATGGTCTGAAAACAGTGTTTGCTTTTGAGCAAAGATAATATAGTTTTGAGAAGATTGTTTGATTTTGCAAGACAAGCGTAAGGTTTTGTGAGTTTAGCTTGAATTTTAGAGTTTGTGCTTAGTGGTTTGATTACAGGAGATGAGAGATTTTAGGACATGCGTTTTAGCAATTCAGAAAAACAGTAAAATGTCAAGGCCTGTCAGACTACTTTGAAAGTGGGTGAGAGGCCTCAGACTCCATAGGGTTACAGTAAATACTTGTTATGCTATGTTTCTTTTATGTTCCTCTTTTTGTGTCTGGTACTATGACAAAAAATCCCAGTCTATCTATCTAGTGCTACTTCATTATCCCATTGTCTTTCTGCAATGTTCTCATGTACAGTACTGTCAGCAAAACAGCATGATACTACCACCACCATGCTTGACCGTTGGTTCAGTGTTCTTAGGTTAAGAAAACAACCTCACCTTGATCCCCTGCAAACATATCTCTTTTCATTGTGGCCAAGCAGAGCAGTTTATGACAGATTCACACGTCATCGTGACTGCCCCCAGCCCTCCTGTGAATGTGCAGCCATCAGCAGCCTTTCAGACTGTTAGCCAGAAGGAAAGACAGAACAGACTAAGGAATGCGTCCGTTTTATTCAAGCACAGTACAGAACCATAAGCATTTTTATTTTTCATTTTCCACTCTGTCCACCTTTATTCTCCACAAGCAACCGTATTACTTTGTTTAGGCCTGTAATTATTGTATTGCACACATCTTGGGTCCGCCTTATCTCCAAAAGGTGAAGTAAAATACAAAATTCTAATTTCATCAATAAACTGACTAAAACACATTTTGCTAGTTTTAGGCCATCTTTGCCTCACAACAGAAACAATTTCTTACATTTCACAGGCCATTTATTGCAGTGTAGTCAGTTTATTAATGAAATTGGAATTTTGTCTAAATATAAGAAAATTATACTTCCTTAGATTTTCATTTTCTGCAGTGGAGTTACAATACCTGATTTCAGGTAAGTCATTTCTGCTTCCATAATCACTGCTCTCCCTGGTGGATGGATAAATCATTGCAAGTACTTTACACACATCATCGTGGGGGATCTCATTATAGCCAAGGTGCCACCCAAGGCCCAGCAGGGACCTGTCATGGACCAGCCAAGGACCAGCCAAGGCCCCATCATGGAAACAGGGGAAAATTCAAGCGGCTACATCTGTAAATTTGGTGCACATGAACCTTTCCAGTGTTGTTTTTCGCTGTTGTTCTGCATGTCAGGGAATCTGTGCACTACATGGTGTGTTTTTATAGGTCAAGTTCCCCTGCTGAAATGCAGGCAGCCCAATTCAAGACCAGCGCATAAGTCTCCCAAGCATGTGTTTCCTATATCCGATAAGATGGCAGAATTTCTCTCAATGTGCAATACTGACTGCCAAGTGCGATATCTGTGATGTATGTGATGTACTTTTCTTGTAGAGTGACATATGGATTCACTTTGATTAAATTTGCTGTCCCCTGTCTTTATAATCCCAAAGGACGAACCAGTACCAGCAGTGGAGGCCGTCGGAGGAAATGCCACACTGGGCCGCCGGCACCCAGCTCCCTCACCATATCTGGATCTGCTCCCATCCCGGTGCGCACCAGCAGGGCTCAGCAGGGCAGAAGACGCCGTAGAAATACGGCGGGAGGCCGGTCAGGCCGTAGAAAGAAGTACAAAAAACAGAAGGGGCCATTTACCAAAAATTTACAGAAGCTGCTAACCTTCAGTGACAGCAAATTGGCAAACCCCTTTGACTCAATCCAGGTGGGTGACCAGATCCCGTGTGAGGATCTCACCCAGAGTGACGACGAGGTTGCTAGCATCCTGTGTCGCACTCCATCAATTTTAGAGCCTGAGCCCTGCTCACCAGCCTTCTCTTCCACTTCCTTCTTATTTCCATCACCAGTCCCATCCTCTTTTGCCTCCTCTCCATCCCCATCTTTTTTTACAGACTCTCCTCCTCCGTCACCATGTGTAGTCTCACCTGTAAGCCCAGCTCCACACCCATCTTCAGCTCCAGCCATGGTTCATCCCACCCCTCTGTATCAGGTTCCAGCGCAGGCTGCAGCCCCCTCATCTGAGCTGGTTACGGGTCCGAAACCCCCACTTATGTCCCCTTCTATTGTTTTTGAAAAAATGGAAAGATTCAATAAGTTCCATAACTTTTATCTATGCAACTACTCAGCCATGACCTACGATGCCAAGTGCCTTGCTCATTACTGGTGTAATCAGTTTTGGAACGATTTTCAGCATGCAGTGTACATCTGCAAGCAGGGGAGGAATCAAAATTCAGGGGGTCACTATTCATATGGTGATAATGAGGGTGCCCAAGCTGAGCTGATGTTTCCTGATGAGGCGCTGGATCAGCTGTGTGCCATTCCCGGGGTCCTGGAGATGGCTGTGGAGATGGGCTATCAGTGTGATGTAAATAGTTTTTCATAGAACCTGTAAATAATTAGGTGAGACATCTCACAAGTACTTAGGATAATATAAGATTAAGGTAGTTTAACCTTATCTTAACTAATCCTAAGATTGTATGATATAAGATTACATAGGATAAGACTAAGAATAGGTTAAGATAAGGTTGTATATAATGTAAGATAACATAGAATAAGATAAGACTAAGATAGGATAAGTTAAGATTAAAGTAAGATAGTATGACATAAGATTACATAGGATAAGATAAGAATAGGTTAAGATAAGACTTCTTATTCTTGTTTTTCTATTAAATAAATATGGATTATTTTGCGTATGGTTTGTGTCTGTGAGGTTATTTAAAATATTGTGAAGTTTGACACAAAATTTGATTAGTTTAAATAATGATTGGTTAAACTGATGTACATGTAGAGAATTGTAGTGGTCTTGCTATTGAATTAAAGGACTCTTCAGATCTCAAGTGCAGTGCAAAAAGTATAGAGGGGTAATTCATTAAATGCTGCACGCACAGGGACATTTTTTTGGTGTTAAATCCAAATTGCATGACCATTCTACTGCAAATACAGGCCTTTAAGTTTAAAGGTGCCATGGAACTCTACTTTGAAAGCTTGTGAAACAGCAAAAAAGTTGTTGTTTCTTTGTTTTCTGCACATGCGTCCACCAACCGGAAGGAGCCAGAGAGTGGCATTAAGAGTCTGCAGCTGTGTATTATTGCAACAGTAGACTAAGCTAATTTCCTAGATCCTTAAATTTGCAAGCACTCATTTGAAGAGACAATGAACCTTTACCATATGTAAACTTAATCAACTTAAAACACATAAAAGACATTCTCCTTCACCTTCTCCCTTATACTACAAGCCTTCCATTTCAGTTTAGCTGATTTTTAACACAGCTGACTTCTCCACTTGTAATGAATCCTGCATATGTGACAAACCACGATACGCCACTGCCTGGTCATGCCTGTGAAGTTAACTAGAATGTCACTAGCAGGCTGGCAAATTAATCCACAAGTTGTAGAGTACAGCACTGCTGCTTGCTAATTGCTTTATTTTTCCCGCCTATAATGACATTCAGTGAGGAATATTTGATAGCGTACTTTCCTGCATACTTTGTCAATTTGCACCAGGCACCAACGCAGCTTCTCCCCTTGGTTTACTAGTCATGGGAAAACAATGTTCGCGGTGAGCAAGCTGGGCCCAACAGGGTGTGTCACGTGACTTACTTGCATCTTGCCACAGGCAGTGATGGGCTATATTAAAATGTCTGTAAGCCTAGTGATAAAGGTCCTTAAAATGACAGAAAGCAAACTAATAAATAAAACTACACATTTTTGTTAATACTTTCAAATGCGTCAGACACATACAGTAAGATCTCTCAAAGTATTTTCTGACATTTTTTTTTCCCGCCCACTAAAATACAAATCAGAAAATGCTCAGAAGCAATTACACATGTATTCTAAATACGTTGAACTACATCCACACTAGGGAAACTTAAAATATTATCTTGACAGTTGGTTAAAACCAGGCACAACTTGAGGAATAATGGAACTCAAAATGGGCTGGGATATCCCTGATCTGTCTGCCAGTTCCTTTCGGTATGTTCCGCGACAAATTCATCGTTCAGTTCTACCAGAATCACTCTTGGCACTCTGAAAGAGCGGATAAGCCACAAATCATCACTGGGAAGATAATCATTGTCATCTCTAAATACTCCCTCCCTTAATATTTGGGCACAATGTCCTCTGCCATAATCAAGCTGCATGTTATGGATTTTTACACTGATGGTTCACACTCTTCCCCAATCAGGAACCGTGGGTTGACAGATTGATCCGCGCTGCAGTGAACGCCCAGACCACCGCTTATAATGCTGGTCTCAACACTGGACTTTCTACTACGGCGCTGTGGAGAGCATCCCGACTCAGAACATTACTTCCTGATTTGGGAATAGCTGTGTTCAGGATCGAAAAGCCTGCAATTATTTAAATCTGATTTTAGGAAAACTTGTCATGGTATAAAAAGCACACCACCAAATGCATGAAATCTGAGTAAAATGTTTACCTTTTTAACGCAACCATAATAGAGGGGTCTGCATTTGCATTTATCACAGTCCCTGTAACAATCTAACATCATAGCACCACAACTATTGCGGATTCAGCCAACGGTGGCAACGTTACTAGCCAGCAGCGTTGTGCAGGTTACTGGAAATTACTAGTTATCAATTACTGCATATAAAAGTACTTATAACGAGGGTGGGACTGGGCCATGAGTCTGCGAGGAGTTTCGACGTGTGGTGGGTGCGGCAAGGGGCAGCATCAGCGCATGCTCCCCCAGCTTGACCTAACCTGTATATATATATATATATAGCCTGATAAAGGAAGATAAGAGTGGGCTAAAGGTTGCATATTGATCACTTTAACATCGCGCCACCATCGGGGGAATATGGAATCAAATGATCGGTGGCGATGTTTCTGCAACACAGAGATGTTTGCTGATGGGTTTTCAAGCATCGCGGAGATATAGTGCCAATGCATGTGTGCTCTCTGGCTAGTTATATTATTTCAGCGTTGCAGCCATGACAGTGCCAGACAATACAACCGTCTAATTGTATCTGTCAGCGTACCTACAATATCACACATTCATCACGCCACGGTGAGGTCGGATGGCGTTACATCATAAACAGGAAATTAGGGGAACATGCTAACACTGATATCTCTTCAAGCCATCATTAGTGGCTCCCTCATCTGGCCTCAGAAGTGGTTGCATCCCAGAGCCACCTGCTGGTCTTGGTGGCACTTCAGTGTTTGCCTGTAGAGGAGATGCTCAGTGGCAGTGATGGTGGGAGTCCCAGATGAGACAAGATGAGCACAGAGCTGTCCAGCCCATTGTTGCCAAAGGTCACATTCTACCAGAATGCCCTGACACTAACTTCCAAACATCCCACGGACCCCAGCTATCCCCTGTAGGGAAACTGAATAAGAAGCCTTTACCCTGGGCAGAAAATGCATTGTTTGTACAGTACGTCTTAGTGACAGAGTACCAATTTCAGAGGGCATTTTGTTGAAAAACATGCAGTGAAATATCTAATAACGATATCGGAACATTCAAACACAGCATACAATACAGTTTGCAAATGTAAACAGTTTTATTTAAAAGGACAGTTTAATTTCAGAGCCAATGGCCGTGTGACCAAAAACATTTGAATCATTATTATTCTCTTAGTAAAATGAAAAGCAGAAAACATTCCTGGAGCCTTCAATTTAGCGTGCACAGTGCCCTCTACAGGATTCTGTCGAAACAGCATCCCCGTCAGCCTCGTTCGCAGAACGTAGGAGTTCTTTTCCCAGCGTACCCTTTTCTTTATAAATCCCAAAATCTCCTTACAAATGTAAGTATGAATGTTTGTCATCTTTTTCGGTCACACGAAGCCTTTATAAATGAGATTCCCCCATTAATGCGTTTACATGGCTATGCTCTGTAACTGCGCCATTAAAAACACATGAAAACATCTTAATTGCGTCAAGGCACGTAAACGTAGTCACATGACAAAAGATAACTTCGTGACTTAGCAAAGTGCAGGTTCTTCGTTTCCTCTGTGTGGACCATAGAGCTGTGTATCCGAGTCTGACGACCCGCCACGTTTTAAGATACAGAGAATACACGTCAATATGCTGCTATATTTTGGATTTTTTTTTATCTGATCTCAGGAAAACTTGTCAAGGTATAAAAAGCACACCGCCATGAAATCTGAGTACAAATGTTTGCTTTTTTTTTTTTTTAACGCAACCATAATAGAGGGGTCTGCATTTATCACAGTCCCTGTAACAATCTAACATCATAGCACCATAACTACTGCGGATTCAGCCAACGGCGGCAACGTCACTAGTCAGCAGTGTTGTGCAGGTTACTGGAAATTACTACTCATCAATTACCGCATATAAATGTACTTTTAATACGGGTGGGATTGGACCATGTGTCTGCCAGGAGTTTCGACGTGTGGTGGGTGCAAATGGTCGGTGGCGATGTTTCTGCAACACAGAGATGTTTGCTGATGGGTTTTCAAGCATCGCGGAGACATAGTGCCAATGCATGTGTGCTCTCTGGCTAGTTATATTATTTCAGTGTTGCAGCTATGACAGTGCCAGACAATACAACCGTCTAATTGTATCTATCAGCGTACCTACAATACCACCCATTCATTGCGCCATGGTGAGGTCGGGTGGCGTTACATCATAAACGGGAAATTAAGGGAACATGCTGCCTTTATCCATTAATATTTTCACGCAAGACAAAGGTAAAGAGTGCATTTAAATTTCAGCACCTTCCGTGTTTTTTAATGGCAATTAGTTACATTACTCCTTACAGACAAGAGTAGTGGGATTATAGTAACGCCTTACTACCAACACTGCTAGGCTTGCTAATGCTAACGTTAGCAGTACAGCCTTATGCTACTTCCTCTCGCAAGATAAGATAGCGTTACTGTCACTGTGCAAATACAATGAGATGTCTTTGGAGCAAGGCTGTCGACGCCATGTTAAGGATAAAAGTACAAGTAAAATACAATATAAAATCAAAGAAACATACACCAACAGTAAAGAAGAACAAGGATGCGTAAAATACTGGTACCGGAAGCAAATAAACCAATAAAACACAGTCAGAGGAACACTGGAGAGTTCGGAGCAGCTGCGAATGTGCCGCCATCATTGTTCAGAATTCTTCACTTTGCGTTGCTACAGTGGAAGAGTGAAATGGCTGAAGATGGATTACAGAATTTTCCAAGTGTGCTAAACATTCAGTTGTAAATAAAAACCAGTGTGAGATAAGAACGTCTCCTCGCCATTTCCTTCTATTCTGATTGAATGGGTCGCTTAACGATCGCTGTGAATTCTGGGAGTCTGTGGAACGTCACGTCTGCAGCTCTCGCGTTACTTGCTGCCAGGAAGGAATTCTATTTAAATACTTCAATACATTTTATTTATAACATTTTCTGTTTTTAGGCGTGTCTTCTAAATTTACGGTGCTTCTATTATCTTTCCGCGCTTTTGTCAATATATATCGTGTGTCTGGTCATTTGATTAAAGTGCTTGAAGACTTTGCCACGCGCTGACACTAATCGACCACCATATCTTAGCAACCGCATCATAACAATTCTAATTCCGTTTCGAGTTTTGATTCAAACATTCAAAGCAGCTCAGATTTGCACTTTCCCAGCAAAAGACAAGACGCGAAAGATGTCTGCCTTCATCTACCTGCGGAGAATCGACTGGCTCCTGCCAAATGACGCCGTCAGTGTCCGGATTGCTCCGGAAGACATCCCCGGTTCAGTCAGCCATGGTAAGAACGGCAAAATGATGCCTAGAATATCTCAGCACTCGAAGAATGAAAGTCAGAACAGGCTTGGCTGGTCTTGTTGAATCTTGCAGTCTGTGATAACTATCTTATTTTGGAACTACGTGTCTTAGGATACTAAATAATAAAATGGTTCACCTTTAGCCCAACGGTGATTTGTTACCATGAAGCAGTAAAAATACGGGGCTCTTTTCAGCATGTCTGCTGTACTGCACAATGAAATCCGTAAAATCTGTGGCTGTGATGTGTTTGAACATAACAGGAAAGCGACGTCAAATGGTAAGGTAACAGGTGAACATGTCCCACATTGGCAAAAGCCAGCCAACGGGAGTAACCCCCCTCCTTCTGGGGGTGTGCCTAAATTCTCGTCTGAACGCGCTCATTTATTCACTTGCAGGGTGTTGCCATGAGATGGCGCTTTCTTTACAAAAACACATTTTAGTTGTGGTCACAAGTTCATACACAAGTACAACAAGTATCAACGAGAATCTTTTGGTAGCCATTAGCAAGCTTCTGGCATAATTGATACTTTAAAGTAAACTGAAGCTACAGCCAAAGTTTTTACAACACCGGAGACAAACAGGGCTAGGTACTTGGATAGCGAGCATGCCGGTACATACTAATCCAGCGCTATGATGTCATACAGTAACGAGACAGGAACTGTTTTGAAGCTTGGCATCCTGATCAGGAGTGACAATTTGTTGTTCTAATATTCATTTATTGTTTTGCATTGTTCCTGGAATAATGTGATTGCACATTTTATTCATCGACGTTTAATCCGTTGCATGTTATAAACTGTAAAAAGGCTAGTATTGTGTCTTTTCTTACAGTTGTTTTCAATTGCTAAGACAGGGTAGTATCTAGGGTAGCATCTCCACATGCCTGATCCATCCTTGGCATTGCTCTGGAGGAATATCCTGGCATCCAACATTCATTGTTTGATCTTGTGTCAACTGACATAATTTCTTTGTATTATGTGTTTTTTACAATCTGTTTTAGAAAGGGTCTTGATAGTGATTTAGCAAAATGACATGTTTCAGTTTTGACTGTCTTATTAGCAGTTTTTGGGTCAGTATGTAGGTATGTGCAAATTGGCCTCTGAAAATGTAATATTGTGAGTGAGACAGGAATCCATGGCTTTTGAAGCATTTAGTCATTGATTGCATTTTGTATGAAAGCAAAGTGAAATGCTAAACAGTTTAGCCCACATAAGTAAATGTTGTGGTGACTGCATGAAGAGTTTTGAGAAAGCAACTTCAGTATTGCAGTATTTGTCTTAGCAAATGAAAAAAAAACCTGTAAAATTCACACTGCCTTTCCAAACTGATTGGTGTGAAGAGCAGTGACAGACAGTCCAGACTGATGGGCCATTGACAGTATGCAAAGGTCTGGTGACTCCAAAGTCACTTCAAAGTTGTAACACTTTAGTAATCAAACCTCATACAATTTTCTGAATGTCTCATTCACCTTTGTGTAGCCATCCCCTATGTCTGTAAGCTTCAGAACTCAAGCTTAGGCTAGAAATATTTATAATGTGATTTTTTACAATTTGTCAGCACCACTGAAAATAAGTTTTTGAAAAGTGTATGTTTAAAGTAGATTTTAACAAAAAATAAAATATATATAGAATAATCACATTCTAAATGTTGACAGATTATTGGTGCTGAGTTTGTGCTGAATAAAAGCATTCGTAGCACTTTGGGATAAATGTTTTTTAGACAGGTGAAATATTTAACAGTTTTTCTGAATTGCTGAAATATTAGAAATCGTTTTGGGAACAAAACTGCCGATTGCCAAAAGTCATTTATTGAATCAGTTACTTCTTTGGCAAAACTTTAAACCATGGTCACCTAGTTAGACACAATTTGCAGATCTCAGTCATCCTTTTTGCAAAACTCAAAACACATTCCCATTCATCAAAACACATTTTGCGCTATGGTGAACTTTGATGCAAAATAGAAAACACAGGCCACAGAAGTTAAGCGCAGCCAGCACACAGTAGTCATTTGAACACAATGACTCAAAACTATTCACACACATTTCTAAACATTTGAGGAAGCCAAAGAGTGACTAGAACATAGAATACGTGCCATAGAAGGATAGGAGTTGCATTTTGAAGTCAAGGTACAAATGGGTCACACAGAGGATTCTTTCTGCATCACTCAACAAGGGATAGCATCGCTAGACCCAGCCCTGAGACATGGCGATGAGGCAGGATGAATATTCTTCTGTGACTCTGGCTTGGCAGTTGCACAACATTTTACTGTAATATGCCTCTCGTTTGTTTACTTTTTGGCGTTGTTCTTTACAGTCACTTTTCTGGAGTACTGAGTATGGCAAACGTTACATATTAATTATCAGTCATATGGTAGACGACCATAATTTTTTTTAACTATTATTATAGTCTTACGGTTTCTCATTTACATGTCAACAACAGTTTTGATTGGTACTGTTTTCATTTTTTGCTGTAGAGTGCTATGACTGTTCAGTAGTGTACCTTTACCCAACTGACGAGATGCATGGTCTGAAAACAGTGTTTGCTTTTGAGCAAAGATAATATAGTTTTGAGAAGATTGTTTGATTTTGCAAGACAAGCGTAAGGTTTTGTGAGTTTAGCTTGAATTTTAGAGTTTGTGCTTAGTGGTTTGATTACAGGAGATGAGAGATTTTAGGACATGTGTTTTAGCAATTCAGAAAAACAGTAAAATGTCAAGGCCTGTCAGACTACTTTGAAAGTGGGTGAGAGGCCTCAGACTCCATAGGGTTACAGTAAATACTTGTTATGCTATGTTTCTTTTATGTTCCTCTTTTTGTGTCTGGTACTATGACAAAAAATCCCAGTCTATCTATCTAGTGCTACTTCATTATCCCATTGTCTTTCTGCAATGTTCTCATGTACAGTACTGTCAGCAAAACAGCATGATACTACCACCACCATGCTTGACCGTTGGTTCAGTGTTCTTAGGTTAAGAAAACAACCTCACCTTGATCCCCTGCAAACATATCTCTTTTCATTGTGGCCAAGCAGAGAAGTTTATGACAGATTCACACGTCATCGTGACTGCCCCCAGCCCTCCTGTGAATGTGCAGCCATCAGCAGCCTTTCAGACTGTTAGCCAGAAGGAAAGACAGAACAGACTAAGGAATGCGTCCGTTTTATTCAAGCACAGTACAGAACCATAAGCATTTTTATTTTTCATTTTCCACTCTGTCCACCTTTATTCTCCACAAGCAACCGTATTACTTTGTTTAGGCCTGTAATTATTGTATTGCACACATCTTGGGTCCGCCTTATCTCCAAAAGGTGAAGTAAAATACAAAATTCTAATTTCATCAATAAACTGACTAAAACACATTTTGCTAGTTTTAGGCCATCTTTGCCTCACAACAGAAACAATTTCTTACATTTCTCAGGCCATCTATTGCAGTGTAGTCAGTTTATTAATGAAATTGGAATTTTGTCTAAATATAAGAAAATTATACTTCCTTAGATTTTCATTTTCTGCAGTGGAGTTACAATACCTGATTTCAGGTAAGTCATTTCTGCTTCCATAATCACTGCTCTCCCTGGTGGATGGATAAATCATTGCAAGTACTTTACACACATCATCGTGGGGGATCTCATTATAGCCAAGGTGCCACCCAAGGCCCAGCAGGGACCTGTCATGGACCAGCCAAGGACCAGCCAAGGCCCTATCATGGAAACAGGGGAAAATTCAAGCGGCTACATCTGTAAATTTGGTGCACATGAACCTTTCCAGTGTTGTTTTTCGCTGTTGTTCTGCATATCAGGGAATCTGTGCACTACATGGTGTGTTTTTATAGGTCAAGTTCCCCTGCTGAAATGCAGGCAGCCCAATTCAAGACCAGCGCATAAGTCTCCCAAGCATGTGTTTCCTATATCCGATAAGATGGCAGAATTTCTCTCAATGTGCAATACTGACTGCCAAGTGCGATATCTGTGATGTATGTGATGTACTTTTCTTGTAGAGTGACATAAGGATTCACTTTAATTAAATGTGTGTCCCCTATCTTTATAATCCAAAAGGACGAACCAGTACCAGCAGTGGAGGCCGTCAGAAGAAATGCCGCACTGGGCCACCGGCACCCAGCTCCCAAACCATATCTGGATCTGCTCCCATCCCGTTGGCGACCAGCAGGGCTCAGCAGGGCAGAAGACGCCGTAGAAATACGGCGGGAGGCCGGTCAGGCCGTAGAAAGAAGTGTAAAAAACAGAAGGGGCCATTTACAAAAAATTTGCAGAACCTGCTAACCTTCAGTAACCCCTTTGATTCAATCCAGGTGGGTGACAAGATCCCGTGTGTGGATCTCACCCAGAGTGACGACGAGGTTGCTACCATCCTGTGTCGCACTCCATCAATGTCAGAGCCTGAGCCCTGCTCACCAGCCTTCTCCTCCACTTCCTTCTTATTTCCATCACCAGTCCCATCCTCTTTTGCCTCCTCTCCATCCCCATCTTTTTTTACAGACTCTCCTCCTCCGTCACCATGTGTAGTCTCACCTGTAAGCCCATCTCCACACCCATCTTCACCTCCAGCCACAGTTCATCCCACCCCTCTGTATCAGGTTCCAGCGCAAGCTGCAGCCCCCTCATCTGAGCTGGTTACGGGTCCGACACCCCTACTTATTTCCCCTTCTGTTGTTTTTGAGAAAATGGAAAGATTCAATAAGATGCATAACTTTTATCTATGCAACTATTCTAAAATGACCTATGATGCCAAGTGCCTTGCTCATTACTGGTGTAATCAGTTTTGGAATGATTTTCAACATGCAGTTTACATCTGCAAGCAGGGGAAGAATCAAAATTCAGAGAATCACTACTCATATGGTGATAATGAGGGTGCCCAAGCTGAGCTGATATTTGATGATGAGGCGCTGGATCAGCTAAGTGCCATCCCCGGGGTCCTGGAGATGGCTGTGGAGATGGGCTATCTTGTGTGATGTAAATAGTTTTTTTATAGAACCTGTAAATAATTAGGTGAGAGATCTCACAAGTACTTAGGATAAGATAAGATTAAGGTAGTTTAACCTTATCTTAACTAATCCTAAGATTGTATGATATAAGATTACATAGGATAAGACTAAGGATAGCTTAAGATAAGATAGTATAGAATAAGATAAGCCTAAGATAGGATAAGTTAAGGTTAAACTAAGATAATATGACATAAGATTACATAGAATAAACTAAGAATAGGTTAAGATAAGATTGTATATAACGTAAGATAGTATAGAATAAGATAAGAATAAGATAGGGTAAGTTAAGATAAGATTATATAATATGCAATAACACAGGATAAGATAAGATAGGTTTGTCAGGGACTGTACTGTTCCTATCCTGCCCTTCATTCCCCAAATGGGGGGGGCACGAGGTTAATATAAAGTTGTATAATTTTAGTTTTTAGTTTTCTTATTCTTCTATTTGTATTAAATAAATATGGATTATTTTGAGTATGGTTTGTGTCTGTGTGATTATTTAAAACATTGTGAAGTTTCACACAAAATTTGATTAGTTTAAATAATGATTGGTTAAACTCATAAGGTTCTCCACCAGAAGGAGATCAAAGTATTTGGTTCTATCGATGATCTCTACGCATGACCCGTTGATGTGCAGCTGAGAGTGGTCACTCCGTGTTCAACAACCATTTCTTTTGTTTTGTCTACATTCAGAAACAGGTGGTTGGCTCTGCACCAGTTCGATAGTCATTGCACTTCCTCTTTGTATGCTTCCTCATCGTGTTTACTGATGAGACCCACCATAGCTGCGTCATCAGCAAACTTGATGATGTGATTTGAACTGTGCATTGGCACATAGTCATGAGTCATCAGAGTGAACAGTAGTGGACTGAGCACACAGCCCTGGCGGGCTCCAGTGCTCAGTGTGGTGGTGCTGGAAGTGTTGCTCCTGATCCAGACTGACTGAGGTTTCTCAGTAAAGTCCAAGGTCCAATTGGAAAGAGAGCCGTTCAGGCCCAGGAGGCTCAGTTCTTCAATCAGCTGCGGAATGATTGTGTTGAATGCTGAACTGAAGTCTATGAACAGCATTTGAACGCAAGTGTCTTGTGAGTAAGGGCCAAATGGAGTGTGGTGGCTATGGCATTGTCCATGGAACAGTCGTGGTGATATGTGAATTGCAGGGGGTCTAGTAATTAGGGCAGCAGGGTCTTGATGTGCTTTATGACGAGCCTCTTGAAGCACTTCATAATGATGGGTGTGAGTGCAGCAGGACAGTATTTGTTGAGGCTGAACAATGAAGTTTTCTTCAGCATGGGGACGATGGTGGTGGTCTATTTCACTGGTTTGATTGATGAGAGAGAACTGACCGACTTTGACACGGGGAGAAGATGCAAAGTCCTCACTCATGGAATCCTGGTGGAGACTCGAAACCAGGTCCCAATGGTCTGAGACGACAGTGCTTGAAGCTGTGCCATTATGTTACGAGTAGTAGAATGGAAAAATGAAGGACGTTGTTTGAGAGTAATGACTCTGGGCTCTGCTAATGGAATTACTGCTGTTGGGTTCTTGACTCCTTGATGAAGTTTTACAATATTTCCCTCAGTCTAACATATTTGAGCAATCGGACCTGAGCATGAGACTCTGATAGCATGAATGTCACATCAGATGCAAAAGTGACCACTGACTCTTAGAGTCAAAATATTGCATTTACACTACATCAACTAATTTCAACAAAGTCATCTGACCACTAACCTGCTCTGTTAACGACGTTTTCAATTTCCCTTTTTCTGTGTCATTTGAAGTATGCAGCCATTGCTCAGTGGCTGCATTGCTCAAATACTGCTGTCATTTTTAGATTAACAGTATTGGTCTAGTTTAATATATGCGCTCACTATTCCTTCTGGTTTTCCTGGTCAGGGTCATAGGGGGTGCTATCACAGACAGCACTGGCTACAGGGCTGGGGTACATGCTGGACAGGGTGCCACTCCTTCACATAACACACACTATGGGCAACTGAGAAACACCAGTTCATCAAACTGCATCTTTAAATGGCGGAAAAAAAACTGCACAAGAATCTACAACCTACTGAACCAGCTTGCCACTTGTTTAACATGCGACTATAATAGATTAGTACTTGCAGTTAATTAGTTTATAAACGTTTATGGCATTATTTTATGGCCATGTGCTTTGCATGTAAGACCTATAAATTATTTACAATTGTTTTTTTTTTTATTGTAACCTGCACAGTTGTAACGTTCCTGGAATATCTTATTCCATAGTTACTGTTTTTCTAGGTATCATCATGTACTTTAGTGATGTACTTTTTATGACCAGTGATTGATGTGACAGAGTAACCCAATCAATAAGCAATTCATATATCTGTGATTTAGGAAAAACGCCTCCTGAATCCACAGAGGTAACACACCCCCAAGCCGCCAGAGGGCACTCTTACCATTTTATATAGTCTGCTGATAATTATATGCCTTTAATACACACTTCTGTTTAAGGTAAATAAGTTAAAAAGGGGAGTTGTGGAGGGGTGGGGGAAGGTTTGTTCTGAAGTATTGGAGGAGGGATTATCACTGGAGTGATATATTTACATTTCTTTCATTTGTAGATTTTTTTATGTGTGAATTTTGTGTTCATTTATGGGTTTTTTTTTGTTACTGTAAATCTGGTGAAACTTACCGTCAAGTAGAACAGTTTTGGACTTAAATTTGTAATTTTTCATACAATATATTGTATTTTCAAAATGTTTTTTATTGCTGCGAGGACTATCCCCATTAGGGAAACGGTGCATAACAAGCCTTCACCCTGGGGAAGATGGTGGTAGTGCTATCGTTTGACAACCAGAAGGTTGCAGGTTCAAGCCCTGGTTCCTCCTGTCCCCATCAAAATGGGGCCTTGAGCAAGACCCTAAACCCCAAATTGCTTCTAGTGTGTAGGTTGGCACCTTGCATGGAAGCCTTCGCCACCGGAGTGTGTGTGTGGCATAAAATGTAAAGTGCTTTGAGTACTTTGAAACGCGTTATATAAATGCAGTCCATTTACCCTGGGCAGAAAATGCATTGTTTGTACAGTATGCCTTAGTGACAGAGTACCAATTTCAGAGGGTATTAACTTGAAAAATATGCAATGAAATACCTCATAATAATGTCTGAACATTCAAACACAGCATACAATTCAGTTTGCAAATTTAAACAATTTTATCTAAAAAGGACAGTTTAATTTCAGAGCCAATGGCCGTGTGACAAAAAACATTTGAATTATTATTATTTTCTTAGTAAGATGAAACGCCGAAAACATTCCTGGAGCCTTCAATTTAGCGTACACAGTGCCCTCTACAGGATTCTGTCGAAACAGCATCCCCGTCAACCTCGTTTGCAGAATGTACGCATTTTTTTCCAGCATACGTTTTTCTTTATAAATCCCAAAATCTCCTTAGAAATGTAACAAATGTTATGAATGAAGCATTTATAAATGAGTTCCCCAATTAATGCGTTTACATGGCTAGCTCTGTAATTGCATTATTAAAATCACATGAAAACATCTTAATTGCATCAAGGCACGTAAACGTAGTCACATGACAAAAGATAACTTCGTGACTTAGCAAAGTGCAGGTTCTTCGTTTCCTCTGTGTGGACCATAGAGCTGTGTATCCGAGTCTGACGACCCGCCACGTTTTAAGATACAGAGAATACACGTCAATATGCTGCTATATTTTGGATTTTTTTTTATCTGATCTCAGGAAAACTTGTCAAGGTATAAAAAGCACACCGCCATGAAATCTGAGTACAAATGTTTGCTTTTTTTTTTTTTTAACGCAACCATAATAGAGGGGTCTGCATTTATCACAGTCCTTGTAACAATCTAACATCATAGCACCATAACTACTGCGGATTCAGCCAACGGCGGCAACGTCACTAGTCAGCAGTGTTGTGCAGGTTACTGGAAATTACTACTCATCAATTACCGCATATAAATGTACTTTTAATACGGGTGGGATTGGACCATGTGTCTGCCAGGAGTTTCGACGTGTGGTGGGTGCAAATGGTCGGTGGCGATGTTTCTGCAACACAGAGATGTTTGCTGATGGGTTTTCAAGCATCGCGGAGACATAGTGCCAATGCATGTGTGCTCTCTGGCTAGTTATATTATTTCAGTGTTGCAGCTATGACAGTGCCAGACAATACAACCGTCTAATTGTATCTATCAGCGTACCTACAATACCACCCATTCATTGCGCCATGGTGAGGTCGGGTGGCGTTACATCATAAACGGGAAATTAAGGGAACATGCTGCCTTTATCCATTAATATTTTCACGCAAGACAAAGGTAAAGAGTGCATTTAAATTTCAGCACCTTCCGTGTTTTTTAATGGCAATTAGTTACATTACTCCTTACAGACAAGAGTAGTGGGATTATAGTAACGCCTTACTACCAACACTGCTAGGCTTGCTAATGCTAACGTTAGCAGTACAGCCTTATGCTACTTCCTCTCGCAAGATAAGATAGCGTTACTGTCACTGTGCAAATACAATGAGATGTCTTTGGAGCAAGGCTGTCGACGCCATGTTAAGGATAAAAGTACAAGTAAAATACAATATAAAATCAAAGAAACATACACCAACAGTAAAGAAGAACAAGGATGCGTAAAATACTGGTACCGGAAGCAAATAAACCAATAAAACACAGTCAGAGGAACACTGGAGAGTTCGGAGCAGCTGCGAATGTGCCGCCATCATTGTTCAGAATTCTTCACTTTGCGTTGCTACAGTGGAAGAGTGAAATGGCTGAAGATGGATTACAGCACTGCTGTCTAACGGTCTGGGGGTAAGACAGAGCACAAAGTAAACCACCGCGGGAACCTTTGCATGTAAACTGTTAATTAGAATCCGTACCTTTAGGACAAAACACAACATGGCAATAAGTGTATCGACATATCCCTAGATTCTTAGGAATATTGGCAATACGGGAAATTTTCCAAGTGTGCTAAACATTCAGTTGTAAATAAAAACCAGTGTGAGATAAGAACGTCTCCTCGCCATTTCCTTCTATTCTGATTGAATGGGTCGCTTAACGATCGCTGTGAATTCTGGGAGTCTGTGGAACGTCACGTCTGCAGCTCTCGCGTTACTTGCTGCCAGGAAGGAATTCTATTTAAATACTTCAATACATTTTATTTATAACATTTTCTGTTTTTAGACGTGTCTTCTAAATTTACGGTGCTTCTATTATCTTTCCGCGCTTTTGTCAATATATATCGTGTGTCTGGTCATTTGATTAAAGTGCTTGAAGACTTTGCCACGCGCTGACACTAATCGACTACCATATCTTAGCAACCGCATCATAACAATTCTAATTCCGTTTCGAGTTTTGATTCAAACATTCAAAGCAGCTCAGATTTGCACTTTCCCAGCAAAAGACAAGACGCGAAAGATGTCTGCCTTCATCTACCTGCGGAGAATCGACTGGCTCCTGCCAAATGACGCCGTCAGTGTCCGGATTGCTCCGGAAGACATCCCCGGTTCAGTCAGCCATGGTAAGAACGGCAAAATGATGCCTAGAATATCTCAGCACTCGAAGAATGAAAGTCAGAACAGGCTTGGCTGGTCTTGTTGAATCTTGCAGTCTGTGATAACTATCTTTGTTAGAAAGGCTCTTGTGTCTTTAAGAAACGGCGGTGCGTGCAAAGGACTATGGGTGCACGCAGGACTAGAGCGCGGGAGAGCCGGAGAGATAGGTAGCATGTCAGCGAGCGGTAGCTTATAATTAGTTAACTTAGTTGTTCCTGAAAGTAATAAACTCCGTGGGTTATGTATGCGTCACTGATGAACGTAAGTATTGAGTTTATTGAATAAGTTGTAATTATCGCTGACGAGTGTTTTGTTATACCTTAGGAAGGTATTTACGTTAATTTCCTACCCAATCATTCCCTTTACTTCGATTATGTATTGTGTTGGTGTGTTATGGTAATGGCTTTTGTAAGCATTGTAGTAATTGGTTTTCCGTTTATCTGTTATAGAACCATACATACATCCATTCATATGTACAGGAAATAAAACTCATAACAACCTCCCTCCATCTTGTCTACCCTGCATCGTAATTGATATCCCGCAGCGAGTACTACCCTCCTGCAGCAACTCGTACAGTTTTCCCAGGGGAGTGTGGCCCCCCTTTTCCACAATCTTATTTTGGAACTACGTGTCTTAGGATACTAAATAATAAAATGGTTCACCTTTAGCCCAACGGTGATTTGTTACCATGAAGCAGTAAAAATACGGGGCTCTTTTCAGCATGTCTGCTGTACTGCACAATGAAATCCGTTAAAATCTGTGGCTGTGATGTGTTTGAACATAACAGGAAAGCGACGTCAAATGGTAAGGTAACAGGTGAACATGTCCCACATTGGCAAAAGCCAGCCAACGGGAGTAACCCCCCTCCTTCTGGGGGTGTGCCTAAATTCTCGTCTGAACGCGCTCATTTATTCACTTGCAGGGTGTTGCCATGAGATGGCGCTTTCTTTACAAAAACACATTTTAGTTGTGGTCACAAGTTCATACACAAGTATCAACGAGAATCTTTTGGTAGCCATTAGCAAGCTTCTGGCATAATTGATACTTTATTGATCCCCTGTAGGGAAATTATCTGCGTGTGGCTCAGTGGGCTAAGCCTGTGTCCTTGTAATCGGAAGGGCGCAGGTTCAAACCCAGCCTCAGCACGTCTGCGGCTCCTTGAGCAAGACCCTTAACCCCCAGCTCGGGTGGCAGCCCTTCGTGGTCAACTTACTCCACAAAAGAGCAAGTTGAGGGAGGCGTAAAGATAATTTCCCTACAGGGGAGATCAATAAAGTATCAGTTAGCAAGCTTCTGGCATAATTCCAGCTGCATGTTTGACCACTCTTTTTTGCAGAATTTCTAGTTCATTTAAACTAGTTGGGCTCCTGGCACGGACCCACAAATTTTCAATAGGGTTGAGATCGGGGGTACTTCACAAAGCAGGATTTCTTGCTTAGCCGAATAACTTGTTGGAGTTAAAGTAAACTGAAGCTACAGCCAGAGTTTTTACAACACCGGAGACAAACAGGGCTAGGTACTTGGATAGCGAGCATGCCGGTACATACTAATCCAGCGCTATGATGTCATACAGTAACGAGACAGGAACTGTTTTGAAGCTTGGCATCCTGATCAGGAGTGACAATTTGTAGTTCTAATATTCATTTATTGTTTTGCATTGTTCCTGGAATAATGTGATTGCACATTTTATTCATCGACGTTTAATCCGTTGCATGTTATAAACTGTAAAAAGGCTAGTATTGTGTCTTTTCTTACAGTTGTTTTCAATTGCTAAGACAGGGTAGTATCTAGGGTAACATCTCCACATGCCTGATCCATCCTTGGCATTGCTCTGGAGGAATATCCTGGCATCCAACATTCATTGTTTGATCTTGTGTCAACTGACATAATTTCTTTGTATTATGTGTTTTTTACAATCTGTTTTAGAAAGGGTCTTGATAGTGATTTAGCAAAATGACATGTTTCAGTTTTGACTGTCTTATTAGCAGTTTTTGGGTCAGTATGTAGGTATGTGCAAATTGGCCTCTGAAAATGTAATATTGTGAGTGAGACAGGAATCCATGGCTTTTGAAGCATTTAGTCATTGATTGCATTTTGTATGAAAGCAAAGTGAAAT
This sequence comes from Brienomyrus brachyistius, assembly GCF_023856365.1. Taxonomy (NCBI): domain Eukaryota; kingdom Metazoa; phylum Chordata; class Actinopteri; order Osteoglossiformes; family Mormyridae; genus Brienomyrus; species Brienomyrus brachyistius. Next base: position 204,055 of record NW_026042324.1, on the reverse strand, counting down.
GCTAAACAGTTTAGCCCACATAAGTAAATGTTGTGGTGACTGCATGAAGAGTTTTGAGAAAGCAACTTCAGTATTGCAGTATTTGTCTTAGCAAATGAAAAAAAAACCTGTAAAATTCACACTGCCTTTCCAAACTGATTGGTGTGAAGAGCAGTGACAGACAGTCCAGACTGATGGGCCATTGACAGTATGCAAAGGTCTGGTGACTCCAAAGTCACTTCAAAGTTGTAACACTTTAGTAATCAAACCTCATACAATTTTCTGAATGTCTCATTCACCTTTGTGTAGCCATCCCCTATGTCTGTAAGCTTCAGAGCTCAAGCTTAGGCTAGAAATATTTATAATGTGATTTTTTACAATTTGTCAGCACCACTGAAAATAGGTTTTTGAAGAGTGTATGTTTAAAGTAGATTTTAACAAAAAAATAAAAAATAAATAGAATAATCACATTCTAAATGTTGACAGATTATTGGTGCTGAGTTTGTGCTGAATAAAGCCAAAGAGTGACTAGAACATAGAATACGTGCCATAGAAGGATAGGAGTTGCATTTTGAAGTCAAGGTACAAATGGGTCACACAGAGGATTCTTTCTGCATCACTCAACAAGGGATAGCATCGCTAGACCCAGCCCTGAGACATGGCGATGAGGCAGGATGAATATTCTTCTGTGACTCTGGCTTGGCAGTTGCACAACATTTTACTGTAATATGCCTCTCGTTTGTTTACTTTTTGGCGTTGTTCTTTACAGTCACTTTTCTGGAGTACTGAGTATGGCAAACGTTACATATTAATTATCAGTCATATGGTAGACGACCATAATTTTTTTTAACTATTATTATAGTCTTACGGTTTCTCATTTACATGTCAACAACAGTTTTGATTGGTACTGTTTTCATTTTTTGCTGTAGAGTGCTATGACTGTTCAGTAGTGTACCTTTACCCAACTGACGAGATGCATGGTCTGAAAACAGTGTTTGCTTTTGAGCAAAGATAATATAGTTTTGAGAAGATTGTTTGATTTTGCAAGACAAGCGTAAGGTTTTGTGAGTTTAGCTTGAATTTTAGAGTTTGTGCTTAGTGGTTTGATTACAGGAGATGAGAGATTTTAGGACATGCGTTTTAGCAATTCAGAAAAACAGTAAAATGTCAAGGCCTGTCAGACTACTTTGAAAGTGGGTGAGAGGCCTCAGACTCCATAGGGTTACAGTAAATACTTGTTATGCTATGTTTCTTTTATGTTCCTCTTTTTGTGTCTGGTACTATGACAAAAAATCCCAGTCTATCTATCTAGTGCTACTTCATTATCCCATTGTCTTTCTGCAATGTTCTCATGTACAGTACTGTCAGCAAAACAGCATGATACTACCACCACCATGCTTGACCGTTGGTTCAGTGTTCTTAGGTTAAGAAAACAACCTCACCTTGATCCCCTGCAAACATATCTCTTTTCATTGTGGCCAAGCAGAGCAGTTTATGACAGATTCACACGTCATCGTGACTGCCCCCAGCCCTCCTGTGAATGTGCAGCCATCAGCAGCCTTTCAGACTGTTAGCCAGAAGGAAAGACAGAACAGACTAAGGAATGCGTCCGTTTTATTCAAGCACAGTACAGAACCATAAGCATTTTTATTTTTCATTTTCCACTCTGTCCACCTTTATTCTCCACAAGCAACCGTATTACTTTGTTTAGGCCTGTAATTATTGTATTGCACACATCTTGGGTCCGCCTTATCTCCAAAAGGTGAAGTAAAATACAAAATTCTAATTTCATCAATAAACTGACTAAAACACATTTTGCTAGTTTTAGGCCATCTTTGCCTCACAACAGAAACAATTTCTTACATTTCACAGGCCATTTATTGCAGTGTAGTCAGTTTATTAATGAAATTGGAATTTTGTCTAAATATAAGAAAATTATACTTCCTTAGATTTTCATTTTCTGCAGTGGAGTTACAATACCTGATTTCAGGTAAGTCATTTCTGCTTCCATAATCACTGCTCTCCCTGGTGGATGGATAAATCATTGCAAGTACTTTACACACATCATCGTGGGGGATCTCATTATAGCCAAGGTGCCACCCAAGGCCCAGCAGGGACCTGTCATGGACCAGCCAAGGACCAGCCAAGGCCCCATCATGGAAACAGGGGAAAATTCAAGCGGCTACATCTGTAAATTTGGTGCACATGAACCTTTCCAGTGTTGTTTTTCGCTGTTGTTCTGCATGTCAGGGAATCTGTGCACTACATGGTGTGTTTTTATAGGTCAAGTTCCCCTGCTGAAATGCAGGCAGCCCAATTCAAGACCAGCGCATAAGTCTCCCAAGCATGTGTTTCCTATATCCGATAAGATGGCAGAATTTCTCTCAATGTGCAATACTGACTGCCAAGTGCGATATCTGTGATGTATGTGATGTACTTTTCTTGTAGAGTGACATATGGATTCACTTTGATTAAATTTGCTGTCCCCTGTCTTTATAATCCCAAAGGACGAACCAGTACCAGCAGTGGAGGCCGTCGGAGGAAATGCCACACTGGGCCGCCGGCACCCAGCTCCCTCACCATATCTGGATCTGCTCCCATCCCGGTGGCGACCAGCAGGGCTCAGCAGGGCAGAAGACGCCGTAGAAATACGGCGGGAGGCCGGTCAGGCCGTAGAAAGAAGTACAAAAAACAGAAGGGGCCATTTACCAAAAATTTACAGAAGCTGCTAACCTTCAGTGACAGCAAATTGGCAAACCCCTTTGACTCAATCCAGGTGGGTGACCAGATCCCGTGTGAGGATCTCACCCAGAGTGACGACGAGGTTGCTAGCATCCTGTGTCGCACTCCATCAATTTTAGAGCCTGAGCTGCTCACCAGCCTTCTCTTCCACTTCCTTCTTATTTCCATCACCAGTCCCATCCTCTTTTGCCTCCTCTCCATCCCCATCTTTTTTTACAGACTCTCCTCCTCCGTCACCATGTGTAGTCTCACCTGTAAGCCCAGCTCCACACCCATCTTCAGCTCCAGCCATGGTTCATCCCACCCCTCTGTATCAGGTTCCAGCGCAGGCTGCAGCCCCCTCATCTGAGCTGGTTACGGGTCCGAAACCCCCACTTATGTCCCCTTCTATTGTTTTTGAAAAAATGGAAAGATTCAATAAGTTCCATAACTTTTATCTATGCAACTACTCAGCCATGACCTACGATGCCAAGTGCCTTGCTCATTACTGGTGTAATCAGTTTTGGAACGATTTTCAGCATGCAGTGTACATCTGCAAGCAGGGGAGGAATCAAAATTCAGGGGGTCACTATTCATATGGTGATAATGAGGGTGCCCAAGCTGAGCTGATGTTTCCTGATGAGGCGCTGGATCAGCTGTGTGCCATTCCCGGGGTCCTGGAGATGGCTGTGGAGATGGGCTATCAGTGTGATGTAAATAGTTTTTCATAGAACCTGTAAATAATTAGGTGAGACATCTCACAAGTACTTAGGATAATATAAGATTAAGGTAGTTTAACCTTATCTTAACTAATCCTAAGATTGTATGATATAAGATTACATAGGATAAGACTAAGAATAGGTTAAGATAAGGTTGTATATAATGTAAGATAACATAGAATAAGATAAGACTAAGATAGGATAAGTTAAGATTAAAGTAAGATAGTATGACATAAGATTACATAGGATAAGATAAGAATAGGTTAAGATAAGACTTCTTATTCTTGTTTTTCTATTAAATAAATATGGATTATTTTGCGTATGGTTTGTGTCTGTGAGGTTATTTAAAATATTGTGAAGTTTGACACAAAATTTGATTAGTTTAAATAATGATTGGTTAAACTGATGTACATGTAGAGAATTGTAGTGGTCTTGCTATTGAATTAAAGGACTCTTCAGATCTCAAGTGCAGTGCAAAAAGTATAGAGGGGTAATTCATTAAATGCTGCACGCACAGGGACATTTTTTTGGTGTTAAATCCAAATTGCATGACCATTCTACTGCAAATACAGGCCTTTAAGTTTAAAGGTGCCATGGAACTCTACTTTGAAAGCTTGTGAAACAGCAAAAAAGTTGTTGTTTCTTTGTTTTCTGCACATGCGTCCACCAACCGGAAGGAGCCAGAGAGTGGCATTAAGAGTCTGCAGCTGTGTATTATTGCAACAGTAGACTAAGCTAATTTCCTAGATCCTTAAATTTGCAAGCACTCATTTGAAGAGACAATGAACCTTTACCATATGTAAACTTAATCAACTTAAAACACATAAAAGACATTCTCCTTCACCTTCTCCCTTATACTACAAGCCTTCCATTTCAGTTTAGCTGATTTTTAACACAGCTGACTTCTCCACTTGTAATGAATCCTGCATATGTGACAAACCACGATACGCCACTGCCTGGTCATGCCTGTGAAGTTAACTAGAATGTCACTAGCAGGCTGGCAAATTAATCCACAAGTTGTAGAGTACAGCACTGCTGCTTGCTAATTGCTTTATTTTTCCCGCCTATAATGACATTCAGTGAGGAATATTTGATAGCGTACTTTCCTGCATACTTTGTCAATTTGCACCAGGCACCAACGCAGCTTCTCCCCTTGGTTTACTAGTCATGGGAAAACAATGTTCGCGGTGAGCAAGCTGGGCCCAACAGGGTGTGTCACGTGACTTACTTGCATCTTGCCACAGGCAGTGATGGGCTATATTAAAATGTCTGTAAGCCTAGTGATAAAGGTCCTTAAAATGACAGAAAGCAAACTAATAAATAAAACTACACATTTTTGTTAATACTTTCAAATGCGTCAGACACATACAGTAAGATCTCTCAAAGTATTTTCTGACATTTTTTTTTCCCGCCCACTAAAATAAAAATCAGAAAATGCTCAGAAGCAATTACACATGTATTCTAAATACGTTGAACTACATCCACACTAGGGAAACTTAAAATATTATCTTGACAGTTGGTTAAAACCAGGCACAACTTGAGGAATAATGGAACTCAAAATGGGCTGGGATATCCCTGATCTGTCTGCCAGTTCCTTTCGGTATGTTCCGCGACAAATTCATCGTTCAGTTCTACCAGAATCACTCTTGGCACTCTGAAAGAGCGGATAAGCCACAAATCATCACTGGGAAGATAATCATTGTCATCTCTAAATACTCCCTCCCTTAATATTTGGGCACAATGTCCTCTGCCATAATCAAGCTGCATGTTATGGATTTTTACACTGATGGTTCACACTCTTCCCCAATCAGGAACCGTGGGTTGACAGATTGATCCGCGCTGCAGTGAACGCCCAGACCACCGCTTATAATGCTGGTCTCAACACTGGACTTTCTACTACGGCGCTGTGGAGAGCATCCCGACTCAGAACATTACTTCCTGATTTGGGAATAGCTGTGTTCAGGATCGAAAAGCCTGCAATTATTTAAATCTGATTTTAGGAAAACTTGTCATGGTATAAAAAGCACACCACCAAATGCATGAAATCTGAGTAAAATGTTTACCTTTTTAACGCAACCATAATAGAGGGGTCTGCATTTGCATTTATCACAGTCCCTGTAACAATCTAACATCATAGCACCACAACTATTGCGGATTCAGCCAACGGTGGCAACGTTACTAGCCAGCAGCGTTGTGCAGGTTACTGGAAATTACTAGTTATCAATTACTGCATATAAAAGTACTTATAACGAGGGTGGGACTGGGCCATGAGTCTGCGAGGAGTTTCGACGTGTGGTGGGTGCGGCAAGGGGCAGCATCAGCGCATGCTCCCCCAGCTTGACCTAACCTGTATATATATATATATATAGCCTGATAAAGGAAGATAAGAGTGGGCTAAAGGTTGCATATTGATCACTTTAACATCGCGCCAACATCGGGGGAATATGGAATCAAATGATCGGTGGCGATGTTTCTGCAACACAGAGATGTTTGCTGATGGGTTTTCAAGCATCGCGGAGATATAGTGCCAATGCATGTGTGCTCTCTGGCTAGTTATATTATTTCAGCGTTGCAGCCATGACAGTGCCAGACAATACAACCGTCTAATTGTATCTGTCAGCGTACCTACAATATCACACATTCATCACGCCACGGTGAGGTCGGATGGCGTTACATCATAAACAGGAAATTAGGGGAACATGCTAACACTGATATCTCTTCAAGCCATCATTAGTGGCTCCCTCATCTGGCCTCAGAAGTGGTTGCATCCCAGAGCCACCTGCTGGTCTTGGTGGCACTTCAGTGTTTGCCTGTAGAGGAGATGCTCAGTGGCAGTGATGGTGGGAGTCCCAGATGAGACAAGATGAGCACAGAGCTGTCCAGCCCATTGTTGCCAAAGGTCACATTCTACCAGAATGCCCTGACACTAACTTCCAAACATCCCACGGACCCCAGCTATCCCCTGTAGGGAAACTGAATAAGAAGCCTTTACCCTGGGCAGAAAATGCATTGTTTGTACAGTACGTCTTAGTGACAGAGTACCAATTTCAGAGGGCATTTTGTTGAAAAACATGCAGTGAAATATCTAATAACGATATCTGAACATTCAAACACAGCATACAATACAGTTTGCAAATGTAAACAGTTTTATTTAAAAGGACAGTTTAATTTCAGAGCCAATGGCCGTGTGACCAAAAACATTTGAATCATTATTATTCTCTTAGTAAAATGAAAAGCAGAAAACATTCCTGGAGCCTTCAATTTAGCGTGCACAGTGCCCTCTACAGGATTCTGTCGAAACAGCATCCCCGTCAGCCTCGTTCGCAGAACGTAGGAGTTCTTTTCCCAGCGTACCCTTTTCTTTATAAATCCCAAAATCTCCTTACAAATGTAAGTATGAATGTTTGTCATCTTTTTCGGTCACACGAAGCCTTTATAAATGAGATTCCCCCATTAATGCGTTTACATGGCTATGCTCTGTAACTGCGCCATTAAAAACACATGAAAACATCTTAATTGCGTCAAGGCACGTAAACGTAGTCACATGACAAAAGATAACTTCGTGACTTAGCAAAGTGCAGGTTCTTCATCTCCTCTGTGTGGACCATAGAGCTGTGTATCCGAGTCTGACGACCCGCCACGTTTTAAGATACAGAGAATACACGTCAATATGCTGCTATATTTTGGAATTTTTTTAATCTGATCTCAGGAAAACTTGTCAAGGTATAAAAAGCACACCGCCATGAAATCTGAGTACAAATGTTTGCTTTTTTTTTAACGCAACCATAATAGAGGGGTCTGCATTTATCACAGTCCCTGTAACAATCTAACATCATAGCACCATAACTACTGCGGATTCAGCCAACGGCGGCAACGTCACTAGTCAGCAGTGTTGTGCAGGTTACTGGAAATTACTACTCATCAATTACCGCATATAAATGTACTTTTAATACGGGTGGGATTGGACCATGTGTCTGCCAGGAGTTTCGACGTGTGGTGGGTGCAAATGGTCGGTGGCGATGTTTCTGCAACACAGAGATGTTTGCTGATGGGTTTTCAAGCATCGCGGAGACATAGTGCCAATGCATGTGTGCTCTCTGGCTAGTTATATTATTTCAGTGTTGCAGCTATGACAGTGCCAGACAATACAACCGTCTAATTGTATCTATCAGCGTACCTACAATACCACCCATTCATTGCGCCATGGTGAGGTCGGGTGGCGTTACATCATAAACGGGAAATTAAGGGAACATGCTGCCTTTATCCATTAATATTTTCACGCAAGACAAAGGTAAAGAGTGCATTTAAATTTCAGCACCTTCCGTGTTTTTTAATGGCAATTAGTTACATTACTCCTTACAGACAAGAGTAGTGGGATTATAGTAACGCCTTACTACCAACACTGCTAGGCTTGCTAATGCTAACGTTAGCAGTACAGCCTTATGCTACTTCCTCTCGCAAGATAAGATAGCGTTACTGTCACTGTGCAAATACAATGAGATGTCTTTGGAGCAAGGCTGTCGACGCCATGTTAAGGATAAAAGTACAAGTAAAATACAATATAAAATCAAAGAAACATACACCAACAGTAAAGAAGAACAAGGATGCGTAAAATACTGGTACCGGAAGCAAATAAACCAATAAAACACAGTCAGAGGAACACTGGAGAGTTCGGAGCAGCTGCGAATGTGCCGCCATCATTGTTCAGAATTCTTCACTTTGCGTTGCTACAGTGGAAGAGTGAAATGGCTGAAGATGGATTACAGCACTGCTGTCTAACGGTCCGGGGGTCAGACAGAGCACAAAGTAAACCACCGCGGGAACCTTTGCATGTAAACTGTTAATTAGAATCCGTACCTTTAGGACAAAACACAACATGGCAATAAGTGTATCGACATATCCCTAGATTCTTAGGAATATTGGCAATACGGGAAATTTTCCAAGTGTGCTAAACATTCAGTTGTAAATAAAAACCAGTGTGAGATAAGAACGTCTCCTCGCCATTTCCTTCTATTCTGATTGAATGGGTCGCTTAACGATCGCTGTGAATTCTGGGAGTCTGTGGAACGTCACTTATGTCCCCTTCTATTGTTTTTGAAAAAATGGAAAGATTCAATAAGTTCCATAACTTTTATCTATGCAACTACTCAGCCATGACCTACGATGCCAAGTGCCTTGCTCATTACTGGTGTAATCAGTTTTGGAACGATTTTCAGCATGCAGTGTACATCTGCAAGCAGGGGAGGAATCAAAATTCAGGGGGTCACTATTCATATGGTGATAATGAGGGTGCCCAAGCTGAGCTGATGTTTCCTGATGAGGCGCTGGATCAGCTGTGTGCCATTCCCGGGGTCCTGGAGATGGCTGTGGAGATGGGCTATCAGTGTGATGTAAATAGTTTTTCATAGAACCTGTAAATAATTAGGTGAGACATCTCACAAGTACTTAGGATAATATAAGATTAAGGTAGTTTAACCTTTAAGGCCAATAGGATGTTGGGGTATATCTCCAGGTGTGTGGAGTTTAAGTCAAGGGAGGTAATGCTAAGATTATACAATTCCTTGGTGAGACCTCACCTAGAATATTGTGTGCAGGTTTGGTCACCATATCTTAAAAAGGACATTGTGGCCTTAGAAAAGGTGCAGCGTAGGGCCACAAAAATGATTCCTGGTCTTAGAGGAATGTCATACGAGGAACGGTTACTTGAGCTAAATCTGTTCAGTCTCAAGCAAAGGAGATTGAGGGGGGACATGATCCAGGTATATAAGATTCTAACAGGTTTGGATGCTGTTCAACCAAATAGTTACTTCAGCATTAGTTTAAATACACGAACTCGTGGCCATAGGTGGAAATTAGCGGGAGAACATTTCAAGCTGGATTTAAGGAAGCACTTCTTTACGCAGCGTGTAGTCAGAGTATGGAATAGCCTTCCTGATAATGTAGTGCAAGCTGAATCCTTGGGTTCCTTTAAATCAGAGCTAGATAAGATTTTAACGACTCTGAGCTATTAGTTTAGTTCTCCCCAAGCGAGCTTGATGGGCCGAATGGCCTCCTCTCGTTTGTATAGTTCTTATGTTCTTATGTTCTTATCTTAACTAATCCTAAGATTGTATGATATAAGATTACATAGGATAAGACTAAGAATAGGTTAAGATAAGGTTGTATATAATGTAAGATAACATAGAATAAGATAAGACTAAGATAGGATAAGTTAAGATTAAAGTAAGATAGTATGACATAAGATTACATAGGATAAGATAAGAATAGGTTAAGATAAGACTTCTTATTCTTGTTTTTCTATTAAATAAATATGGATTATTTTGCGTATGGTTTGTGTCTGTGAGGTTATTTAAAATATTGTGAAGTTTGACACAAAATTTGATTAGTTTAAATAATGATTGGTTAAACTGATGTACATGTAGAGAATTGTAGTGGTCTTGCTATTGAATTAAAGGACTCTTCAGATCTCAAGTGCAGTGCAAAAAGTATAGAGGGGTAATTCATTAAATGCTGCACGCACAGGGACATTTTTTTGGCGTTAAATCCAAATTGCATGACCATTCTACTGCAAATACAGGCCTTTAAGTTTAAAGGTGCCATGGAACTCTACTTTGAAAGCTTGTGAAACAGCAAAAAAGTTGTTGTTTCTTTGTTTTCTGCACATGCGTCCACCAACCGGAAGGAGCCAGAGAGTGGCATTAAGAGTCTGCAGCTGTGTATTATTGCAACAGTAGACTAAGCTAATTTCCTAGATCCTTAAATTTGCAAGCACTCATTTGAAGAGACAATGAACCTTTACCATATGTAAACTTAATCAACTTAAAACACATAAAAGACATTCTCCTTCACCTTCTCCCTTATACTACAAGCCTTCCATTTCAGTTTAGCTGATTTTTAACACAGCTGACTTCTCCACTTGTAATGAATCCTGCATATGTGACAAACCACGATACGCCACTGCCTGGTCATGCCTGTGAAGTTAACTAGAATGTCACTAGCAGGCTGGCAAATTAATCCACAAGTTGTAGAGTACAGCACTGCTGCTTGCTAATTGCTTTATTTTTCCCGCCTATAATGACATTCAGTGAGGAATATTTGATAGCGTACTTTCCTGCATACTTTGTCAATTTGCACCAGGCACCAACGCAGCTTCTCCCCTTGGTTTACTAGTCATGGGAAAACAATGTTCGCGGTGAGCAAGCTGGGCCCAACAGGGTGTGTCACGTGACTTACTTGCATCTTGCCACAGGCAGTGATGGGCTAAATTAAAATGTCTGTAAGCCTAGTGATAAAGGTCCTTAAAATGACAGAAAGCAAACTAATAAATAAAACTACACATTTTTGTTAATACTTTCAAATGCGTCAGACACATACAGTAAGATCTCTCAAAGTATTTTCTGACATTTTTTTTTCCCGCCCACTAAAATACAAATCAGAAAATGCTCAGAAGCAATTACACATGTATTCTAAATACGTTGAACTACATCCACACTAGGGAAACTTAAAATATTATCTTGACAGTTGGTTAAAACCAGGCACAACTTGAGGAATAATGGAACTCAAAATGGGCTGGGATATCCCTGATCTGTCTGCCAGTTCCTTTCGGTATGTTCCGCGACAAATTCATCGTTCAGTTCTACCAGAATCACTCTTGGCACTCTGAAAGAGCGGATAAGCCACAAATCATCACTGGGAAGATAATCATTGTCATCTCTAAATACTCCCTCCCTTAATATTTGGGCACAATGTCCTCTGCCATAATCAAGCTGCATGTTATGGATTTTTACACTGATGGTTCACACTCTTCCCCAATCAGGAACCGTGGGTTGACAGATTGATCCGCGCTGCAGTGAACGCCCAGACCACCGCTTATAATGCTGGTCTCAACACTGGACTTTCTACTACGGCGCTGTGGAGAGCATCCCGACTCAGAACATTACTTCCTGATTTGGGAATAGCTGTGTTCAGGATCGAAAAGCCTGAAATTATTTAAATCTGATTTTAGGAAAACTTGTCATGGTATAAAAAGCACACCACCAAATGCATGAAATCTGAGTAAAATGTTTACCTTTTTAACGCAACCATAATAGAGGGGTCTGCATTTGCATTTATCACAGTCCCTGTAACAATCTAACATCATAGCACCACAACTATTGCGGATTCAGCCAACGGTGGCAACGTTACTAGCCAGCAGCGTTGTGCAGGTTACTGGAAATTACTAGTTATCAATTACTGCATATAAAAGTACTTATAACGAGGGTGGGACTGGGCCATGAGTCTGCGAGGAGTTTCGACGTGTGGTGGGTGCGGCAAGGGGCAGCATCAGCGCATGCTCCCCCAGCTTGACCTAACCTGTATATATATATATATATATGTATATATATAGCCTGATAAAGGAAGATAAGAGTGGGCTAAAGGTTGCATATTGATCACTTTAACATCGCGCCAACATCGGGGGAATATGGAATCAAATGATCGGTGGCGATGTTTCTGCAACACAGAGATGTTTGCTGATGGGTTTTCAAGCATCGCGGAGATATAGTGCCAATGCATGTGTGCTCTCTGGCTAGTTATATTATTTCAGCGTTGCAGCCATGACAGTGCCAGACAATACAACCGTCTAATTGTATCTGTCAGCGTACCTACAATATCACACATTCATCACGCCACGGTGAGGTCGGATGGCGTTACATCATAAACAGGAAATTAGGGGAACATGCTAACACTGATATCTCTTCAAGCCATCATTAGTGGCTCCCTCATCTGGCCTCAGAAGTGGTTGCATCCCAGAGCCACCTGCTGGTCTTGGTGGCACTTCAGTGTTTGCCTGTAGAGGAGATGCTCAGTGGCAGTGATGGTGGGAGTCCCAGATGAGACAAGATGAGCACAGAGCTGTCCAGCCCATTGTTGCCAAAGGTCACATTCTACCAGAATGCCCTGACACTAACTTCCAAACATCCCACGGACCCCAGCTATCCCCTGTAGGGAAACTGAATAAGAAGCCTTTACCCTGGGCAGAAAATGCATTGTTTGTACAGTACGTCTTAGTGACAGAGTACCAATTTCAGAGGGCATTTTGTTGAAAAACATGCAGTGAAATATCTAATAACGATATCGGAACATTCAAACACAGCATACAATACAGTTTGCAAATGTAAACAGTTTTATTTAAAAGGACAGTTTAATTTCAGAGCCAATGGCCGTGTGACCAAAAACATTTGAATCATTATTATTCTCTTAGTAAAATGAAAAGCAGAAAACATTCCTGGAGCCTTCAATTTAGCGTGCACAGTGCCCTCTACAGGATTCTGTCGAAACAGCATCCCCGTCAGCCTCGTTCGCAGAACGTAGGAGTTCTTTTCCCAGCGTACCCTTTTCTTTATAAATCCCAAAATCTCCTTACAAATGTAAGTATGAATGTTTGTCATCTTTTTCGGTCACACGAAGCCTTTATAAATGAGATTCCCCCATTAATGCGTTTACATGGCTATGCTCTGTAACTGCGCCATTAAAAACACATGAAAACATCTTAATTGCGTCAAGGCACGTAAACGTAGTCACATGACAAAAGATAACTTCGTGACTTAGCAAAGTGCAGGTTCTTCGTTTCCTCTGTGTGGACCATAGAGCTGTGTATCCGAGTCTGACGACCCGCCACGTTTTAAGATACAGAGAATACACGTCAATATGCTGCTATATTTTGGAATTTTTTTAATCTGATCTCAGGAAAACTTGTCAAGGTATAAAAAGCACACCGCCATGAAATCTGAGTACAAATGTTTGCTTTTTTTTTTAACGCAACCATAATAGAGGGGTCTGCATTTATCACAGTCCCTGTAACAATCTAACATCATAGCACCATAACTACTGCGGATTCAGCCAACGGCGGCAACGTCACTAGTCAGCAGTGTTGTGCAGGTTACTGGAAATTACTACTCATCAATTACCGCATATAAATGTACTTTTAATACGGGTGGGATTGGACCATGTGTCTGCCAGGAGTTTCGACGTGTGGTGGGTGCAAATGGTCGGTGGCGATGTTTCTGCAACACAGAGATGTTTGGTGATGGGTTTTCAAGCATCGCGGAGACATAGTGCCAATGCATGTGTGCTCTCTGGCTAGTTATATTATTTCAGTGTTGCAGCTATGACAGTGCCAGACAATACAACCGTCTAATTGTATCTATCAGCGTACCTACAATACCACCCATTCATTGCGCCATGGTGAGGTCGGGTGGCGTTACATCATAAACGGGAAATTAAGGGAACATGCTGCCTTTATCCATTAATATTTTCACGCAAGACAAAGGTAAAGAGTGCATTTAAATTTCAGCACCTTCCGTGTTTTTTAATGGCAATTAGTTACATTACTCCTTACAGACAAGAGTAGTGGGATTATAGTAACGCCTTACTACCAACACTGCTAGGCTTGCTAATGCTAACGTTAGCAGTACAGCCTTATGCTACTTCCTCTCGCAAGATAAGATAGCGTTACTGTCACTGTGCAAATACAATGAGATGTCTTTGGAGCAAGGCTGTCGACGCCATGTTAAGGATAAAAGTACAAGTAAAATACAATATAAAATCAAAGAAACATACACCAACAGTAAAGAAGAACAAGGATGCGTAAAATACTGGTACCGGAAGCAAATAAACCAATAAAACACAGTCAGAGGAACACTGGAGAGTTCGGAGCAGCTGCGAATGTGCCGCCATCATTGTTCAGAATTCTTCACTTTGCGTTGCTACAGTGGAAGAGTGAAATGGCTGAAGATGGATTACAGAATTTTCCAAGTGTGCTAAACATTCAGTTGTAAATAAAAACCAGTGTGAGATAAGAACGTCTCCTCGCCATTTCCTTCTATTCTGATTGAATGGGTCGCTTAACGATCGCTGTGAATTCTGGGAGTCTGTGGAACGTCACGTCTGCAGCTCTCGCGTTACTTGCTGCCAGGAAGGAATTCTATTTAAATACTTCAATACATTTTATTTATAACATTTTCTGTTTTTAGGCGTGTCTTCTAAATTTACGGTGCTTCTATTATCTTTCCGCGCTTTTGTCAATATATATCGTGTGTCTGGTCATTTGATTAAAGTGCTTGAAGACTTTGCCACGCGCTGACACTAATCGACCACCATATCTTAGCAACCGCATCATAACAATTCTAATTCCGTTTCGAGTTTTGATTCAAACATTCAAAGCAGCTCAGATTTGCACTTTCCCAGCAAAAGACAAGACGCGAAAGATGTCTGCCTTCATCTACCTGCGGAGAATCGACTGGCTCCTGCCAAATGACGCCGTCAGTGTCCGGATTGCTCCGGAAGACATCCCCGGTTCAGTCAGCCATGGTAAGAACGGCAAAATGATGCCTAGAATATCTCAGCACTCGAAGAATGAAAGTCAGAACAGGCTTGGCTGGTCTTGTTGAATCTTGCAGTCTGTGATAACTATCTTATTTTGGAACTACGTGTCTTAGGATACTAAATAATAAAATGGTTCACCTTTAGCCCAACGGTGATTTGTTACCATGAAGCAGTAAAAATACGGGGCTCTTTTCAGCATGTCTGCTGTACTGCACAATGAAATCCGTAAAATCTGTGGCTGTGATGTGTTTGAACATAACAGGAAAGCGACGTCAAATGGTAAGGTAACAGGTGAACATGTCCCACATTGGCAAAAGCCAGCCAACGGGAGTAACCCCCCTCCTTCTGGGGGTGTGCCTAAATTCTCGTCTGAACGCGCTCATTTATTCACTTGCAGGGTGTTGCCATGAGATGGCGCTTTCTTTACAAAAACACATTTTAGTTGTGGTCACAAGTTCATACACAAGTACAACAAGTATCAACGAGAATCTTTTGGTAGCCATTAGCAAGCTTCTGGCATAATTGATACTTTAAAGTAAACTGAAGCTACAGCCAAAGTTTTTACAACACCGGAGACAAACAGGGCTAGGTACTTGGATAGCGAGCATGCCGGTACCTACTAATCCAGCGCTATGATGTCATACAGTAACGAGACAGGAACTGTTTTGAAGCTTGGCATCCTGATCAGGAGTGACAATTTGTTGTTCTAATATTCATTTATTGTTTTGCATTGTTCCTGGAATAATGTGATTGCACATTTTATTCATCGACGTTTAATCCGTTGCATGTTATAAACTGTAAAAAGGCTAGTATTGTGTCTTTTCTTACAGTTGTTTTCAATTGCTAAGACAGGGTAGTATCTAGGGTAGCATCTCCACATGCCTGATCCATCCTTGGCATTGCTCTGGAGGAATATCCTGGCATCCAACATTCATTGTTTGATCTTGTGTCAACTGACATAATTTCTTTGTATTATGTGTTTTTTACAATCTGTTTTAGAAAGGGTCTTGATAGTGATTTAGCAAAATGACATGTTTCAGTTTTGACTGTCTTATTAGCAGTTTTTGGGTCAGTATGTAGGTATGTGCAAATTGGCCTCTGAAAATGTAATATTGTGAGTGAGACAGGAATCCATGGCTTTTGAAGCATTTAGTCATTGATTGCATTTTGTATGAAAGCAAAGTGAAATGCTAAACAGTTTAGCCCACATAAGTAAATGTTGTGGTGACTGCATGAAGAGTTTTGAGAAAGCAACTTCAGTATTGCAGTATTTGTCTTAGCAAATGAAAAAAAAACCTGTAAAATTCACACTGCCTTTCCAAACTGATTGGTGTGAAGAGCAGTGACAGACAGTCCAGACTGATGGGCCATTGACAGTATGCAAAGGTCTGGAGACTCCAAAGTCACTTCAAAGTTGTAACACTTTAGTAATCAAACCTCATACAATTTTCTGAATGTCTCATTCACCTTTGTGTAGCCATCCCCTATGTCTGTAAGCTTCAGAACTCAAGCTTAGGCTAGAAATATTTATAATGTGATTTTTTACAATTTGTCAGCACCACTGAAAATAGGTTTTTGAAAAGTGTATGTTTAAAGTAGATTTTAACAAAAAAAAAATATATATATAGAATAATCACATTCTAAATGTTGACAGATTATTGGTGCTGAGTTTGTGCTGAATAAAAGCATTCGTAGCACTTTGGGATAAATGTTTTTTAGACAGGTGAAATATTTAACAGTTTTTCTGAATTGCTGAAATATTAGAAATCGTTTTGGGAACAAAACTGCCGATTGCCAAAAGTCATTTATTGAATCAGTTACTTCTTTGGCAAAACTTTAAACCATGCTCACCTAGTTAGACACAATTTGCAGATCTCAGTCATCCTTTTTGCAAAACTCAAAACACATTCCCATTCATCAAAACACATTTTGCGCTATGGTGAACTTTGATGCAAAATAGAAAACACAGGCCACAGAAGTTAAGCGCAGCCAGCACACAGTAGTCATTTGAACACAATGACTCAAAACTATTCACACACATTTCTAAACATTTGAGGAAGCCAAAGAGTGACTAGAACATAGAATACGTGCCATAGAAGGATAGGAGTTGCATTTTGAAGTCAAGGTACAAATGGGTCACACAGAGGATTCTTTCTGCATCACTCAACAAGGGATAGCATCGCTAGACCCAGCCCTGAGACATGGCGATGAGGCAGGATGAATATTCTTCTGTGACTCTGGCTTGGCAGTTGCACAACATTTTACTGTAATATGCCTCTCGTTTGTTTACTTTTTGGCGTTGTTCTTTACAGTCACTTTTCTGGAGTACTGAGTATGGCAAACGTTACATATTAATTATCAGTCATATGGTAGACGACCATAATTTTTTTTAACTATTATTATAGTCTTACGGTTTCTCATTTACATGTCAACAACAGTTTTGATTGGTACTGTTTTCATTTTTTGCTGTAGAGTGCTATGACTGTTCAGTAGTGTACCTTTACCCAACTGACGAGATGCATGGTCTGAAAACAGTGTTTGCTTTTGAGCAAAGATAATATAGTTTTGAGAAGATTGTTTGATTTTGCAAGACAAGCGTAAGGTTTTGTGAGTTTAGCTTGAATTTTAGAGTTTGTGCTTAGTGGTTTGATTACAGGAGATGAGAGATTTTAGGACATGTGTTTTAGCAATTCAGAAGAACAGTAAAATGTCAAGGCCTGTCAGACTACTTTGAAAGTGGGTGAGAGGCCTCAGACTCCATAGGGTTACAGTAAATACTTGTTATGCTATGTTTCTTTTATGTTCCTCTTTTTGTGTCTGGTACTATGACAAAAAATCCCAGTCTATCTATCTAGTGCTACTTCATTATCCCATTGTCTTTCTGCAATGTTCTCATGTACAGTACTGTCAGCAAAACAGCATGATACTACCACCACCATGCTTGACCGTTGGTTCAGTGCTCTTAGGTTAAGAAAACAACCTCACCTTGATCCCCTGCAAACATATCTCTTTTCATTGTGGCCAAGCAGAGAAGTTTATGACAGATTCACACGTCATCGTGACTGCCCCCAGCCCTCCTGTGAATGTGCAGCCATCAGCAGCCTTTCAGACTGTTAGCCAGAAGGAAAGACAGAACAGACTAAGGAATGCGTCCGTTTTATTCAAGCACAGTACAGAACCATAAGCATTTTTATTTTTCATTTTCCACTCTGTCCACCTTTATTCTCCACAAGCAACCGTATTACTTTGTTTAGGCCTGTAATTATTGTATTGCACACATCTTGGGTCCGCCTTATCTCCAAAAGGTGAAGTAAAATACAAAATTCTAATTTCATCAATAAACTGACTAAAACACATTTTGCTAGTTTTAGGCCATCTTTGCCTCACAACAGAAACAATTTCTTACATTTCTCAGGCCATCTATTGCAGTGTAGTCAGTTTATTAATGAAATTGGAATTTTGTCTAAATATAAGAAAATTATACTTCCTTAGATTTTCATTTTCTGCAGTGGAGTTACAATACCTGATTTCAGGTAAGTCATTTCTGCTTCCATAATCACTGCTCTCCCTGGTGGATGGATAAATCATTGCAAGTACTTTACACACATCATCGTGGGGGATCTCATTATAGCCAAGGTGCCACCCAAGGCCCAGCAGGGACCTGTCATGGACCAGCCAAGGACCAGCCAAGGCCCCATCATGGAAACAGGGGAAAATTCAAGCGGCTACATCTGTAAATTTGGTGCACATGAACCTTTCCAGTGTTGTTTTTCGCTGTTGTTCTGCATATCAGGGAATCTGTGCACTACATGGTGTGTTTTTATAGGTCAAGTTCCCCTGCTGAAATGCAGGCAGCCCAATTCAAGACCAGCGCATAAGTCTCCCAAGCATGTGTTTCCTATATCCGATAAGATGGCAGAATTTCTCTCAATGTGCAATACTGACTGCCAAGTGCGATATCTGTGATGTATGTGATGTACTTTTCTTGTAGAGTGACATAAGGATTCACTTTAATTAAATGTGTGTCCCCTATCTTTATAATCCAAAAGGACGAACCAGTACCAGCAGTGGAGGCCGTCAGAAGAAATGCCGCACTGGGCCACCGGCACCCAGCTCCCAAACCATATCTGGATCTGCTCCCATCCCGTTGGCGACCAGCAGGGCTCAGCAGGGCAGAAGACGCCGTAGAAATACGGCGGGAGGCCGGTCAGGCCGTAGAAAGAAGTGTAAAAAACAGAAGGGGCCATTTACAAAAAATTTGCAGAACCTGCTAACCTTCAGTAACCCCTTTGATTCAATCCAGGTGGGTGACAAGATCCCGTGTGTGGATCTCACCCAGAGTGACGACGAGGTTGCTACCATCCTGTGTCGCACTCCATCAATGTCAGAGCCTGAGCCCTGCTCACCAGCCTTCTCCTCCACTTCCTTCTTATTTCCATCACCAGTCCCATCCTCTTTTGCCTCCTCTCCATCCCCATCTTTTTTTACAGACTCTCCTCCTCCGTCACCATGTGTAGTCTCACCTGTAAGCCCATCTCCACACCCATCTTCACCTCCAGCCACAGTTCATCCCACCCCTCTGTATCAGGTTCCAGCGCAAGCTGCAGCCCCCTCATCTGAGCTGGTTACGGGTCCGACACCCCTACTTATTTCCCCTTCTGTTGTTTTTGAGAAAATGGAAAGATTCAATAAGATGCATAACTTTTATCTATGCAACTATTCTAAAATGACCTATGATGCCAAGTGCCTTGCTCATTACTGGTGTAATCAGTTTTGGAATGATTTTCAACATGCAGTTTACATCTGCAAGCAGGGGAAGAATCAAAATTCAGAGAATCACTACTCATATGGTGATAATGAGGGTGCCCAAGCTGAGCTGATATTTGATGATGAGGCGCTGGATCAGCTAAGTGCCATCCCCGGGGTCCTGGAGATGGCTGTGGAGATGGGCTATCAGTGTGATGTAAATAGTTTTTCATAGAACCTGTAAATAATTAGGTGAGACATCTCACAAGTACTTAGGATAATATAAGATTAAGGTAGTTTAACCTTATCTTAACTAATCCTAAGATTGTATGATATAAGATTACATAGGATAAGACTAAGAATAGGTTAAGATAAGGTTGTATATAATGTAAGATAACATAGAATAAGATAAGACTAAGATAGGATAAGTTAAGATTAAAGTAAGATAGTATGACATAAGATTACATAGGATAAGATAAGAATAGGTTAAGATAAGACTTCTTATTCTTGTTTTTCTATAAAATAAATATGGATTATTTTGCGTATGGTTTGTGTCTGTGAGGTTATTTAAAATATTGTGAAGTTTGACACAAAATTTGATTAGTTTAAATAATGATTGGTTAAACTGATGTACATGTAGAGAATTGTAGTGGTCTTGCTATTGAATTAAAGGACTCTTCAGATCTCAAGTGCAGTGCAAAAAGTATAGAGGGGTAATTCATTAAATGCTGCACGCACAGGGACATTTTTTTGGTGTTAAATCCAAATTGCATGACCATTCTACTGCAAATACAGGCCTTTAGGTTTAAAGGTGCCATGGAACTCTACTTTGAAAGCTTGTGAAACAGCAAAAAAGTTGTTGTTTCTTTGTTTTCTGCACATGCGTCCACCAACCGGAAGGAGCCAGAGAGTGGCATTAAGAGTCTGCAGCTGTGTATTATTGCAACAGTAGACTAAGCTAATTTCCTAGATCCTTAAATTTGCAAGCACTCATTTGAAGAGACAATGAACCTTTACCATATGTAAACTTAATCAACTTAAAACACATAAAAGACATTCTCCTTCACCTTCTCCCTTATACTACAAGCCTTCCATTTCAGTTTAGCTGATTTTTAACACAGCTGACTTCTCCACTTGTAATGAATCCTGCATATGTGACAAACCACGATACGCCACTGCCTGGTCATGCCTGTGAAGTTAACTAGAATGTCACTAGCAGGCTGGCAAATTAATCCACAAGTTGTAGAGTACAGCACTGCTGCTTGCTAATTGCTTTATTTTTCCCGCCTATAATGACATTCAGTGAGGAATATTTGATAGCGTACTTTCCTGCATACTTTGTCAATTTGCACCAGGCACCAACGCAGCTTCTCCCCTTGGTTTACTAGTCATGGGAAAACAATGTTCGCGGTGAGCAAGCTGGGCCCAACAGGGTGTGTCACGTGACTTACTTGCATCTTGCCACAGGCAGTGATGGGCTATATTAAAATGTCTGTAAGCCTAGTGATAAAGGTCCTTAAAATGACAGAAAACAAACTAATAAATAAAACGACACATTTTTGTTAATACTTTCAAATGCGTCAGACACATACAGTAAGATCTCTCAAAGTATTTTCTGACATTTTTTTTTTCCCGCCCACTAAAATACAAATCAGAAAATGCTCAGAAGCAATTACACATGTATTCTAAATACGTTGAACTACATCCACACTAGGGAAACTTAAAATATTATCTTGACAGTTGGTTAAAACCAGGCACAACTTGAGGAATAATGGAACTCAAAATGGGCTGGGATATCCCTGATCTGTCTGCCAGTTCCTTTCGGTATGTTCCACGACAAATTCATCATTCAGTTCTACCAGAATCACTCTTGGCACTCTGAAAGAGCGGATAAGCCACAAATCATCACTGGGAAGATAATCATTGTCATCTCTAAATACTCCCTCCCTTAATATTTGGGCACAATGTCCTCTGCCATAATCAAGCTGCATGTTATGGATTTTTACACTGATGGTTCACACTCTTCCCCAATCAGGAACCGTGGGTTGACAGATTGATCCGCGCTGCAGTGAACGCCCAGACCACCGCTTATAATGCTGGTCTCAACACTGGACTTTCTACTACGGCGCTGTGGAGAGCATCCCGACTCAGAACATTACTTCCTGATTTGGGAATAGCTGTGTTCAGGATCGAAAAGCCTGCAATTATTTAAATCTGATTTTAGGAAAACTTGTCATGGTATAAAAAGCACACCACCAAATGCATGAAATCTGAGTAAAATGTTTACCTTTTTAACGCAACCATAATAGAGGGGTCTGCATTTGCATTTATCACAGTCCCTGTAACAATCTAACATCATAGCACCACAACTATTGCGGATTCAGCCAACGGTGGCAACGTTACTAGCCAGCAGCGTTGTGCAGGTTACTGGAAATTACTAGTTATCAATTACTGCATATAAAAGTACTTATAACGAGGGTGGGACTGGGCCATGAGTCTGCGAGGAGTTTCGACGTGTGGTGGGTGCGGCAAGGGGCAGCATCAGCGCATGCTCCCCCAGCTTGACCTAACCTGTATATATATATATATATATATATAGCCTGATAAAGGAAGATAAGAGTGGGCTAAAGGTTGCATATTGATCACTTTAACATCGCGCCAACATCGGGGGAATATGGAATCAAATGATCGGTGGCGATGTTTCTGCAACACAGAGATGTTTGCTGATGGGTTTTCAAGCATCGCAGAGATATAGTGCCAATGCATGTGTGCTCTCTGGCTAGTTATATTATTTCAGCGTTGCAGCCATGACAGTGCCAGACAATACAACCGTCTAATTGTATCTGTCAGCGTACCTACAATATCACACATTCATTACGCCACGGTGAGGTCGGATGGCGTTACATCATAAACAGGAAATTAGGGGAACATGCTTACACTGATATCTCTTCAAGCCATCATTAGTGGCTCCCTCATCTGGCCTCAGAAGTGGTTGCATCCCAGAGCCACCTGCTGGTCTTGGTGGCACTTCAGTGTTTGCCTGTAGAGGAGATGCTCAGTGGCAGTGATGGTGGGAGTCCCAGATGAGACAAGATGAGCACAGAGCTGTCCAGCCCATTGTTGCCAAAGGTCACATTCTACCAGAATGCCCTGACACTAACTTCCAAACATCCCACGGACCCCAGCTATCCCCTGTAGGGAAACTGAATAAGAAGCCTTTACCCTGGGCAGAAAATGCATTGTTTGTACAGTACGTCTTAGTGACAGAGTACCAATTTCAGAGGGCATTTTGTTGAAAAACATGCAGTGAAATATCTAATAACGATATCTGAACATTCAAACACAGCATACAATGCAGTTTGCAAATGTAAACAGTTTTATTTAAAAGGACAGTTTAATTTCAGAGCCAATGGCCGTGTGACCAAAAACATTTGAATCATTATTATTCTCTTAGTAAAATGAAAAGCAGAAAACATTCCTGGAGCCTTCAATTTAGCGTGCACAGTGCCCTCTACAGGATTCTGTCGAAACAGCATTCCCGTCAGCCTCGTTCGCAGAACGTAGGAGTTCTTTTCCCAGCGTACCCTTTTCTTTATAAATCCCAAAATCTCCTTACAAATGTAAGTATGAATGTTTGTCATCTTTTTCGGTCACACGAAGCCTTTATAAATGAGATTCCCCCATTAATGCGTTTACATGGCTATGCTCTGTAACTGCGCCATTAAAAACACATGAAAACATCTTAATTGCGTCAAGGCACGTAAACGTAGTCACATGACAAAAGATAACTTCGTGACTTAGCAAAGTGCAGGTTCTTCGTCTCCTCTGTGTGGACCATAGAGCTGTGTATCCGAGTCTGACGACCCGCCACGTTTTAAGATACAGAGAATACACGTCAATATGCTGCTATATTTTGGAATTTTTTTAATCTGATCTCAGGAAAACTTGTCAAGGTATAAAAAGCACACCGCCATGAAATCTGAGTACAAATGTTTGCTTTTTTTTTTTTTAACGCAACCATAATAGAGGGGTCTGCATTTATCACAGTCCCTGTAACAATCTAACATCATAGCACCATAACTACTGCGGATTCAGCCAACGGCGGCAACGTCACTAGTCAGCAGTGTTGTGCAGGTTACTGGAAATTACTACTCATCAATTACCGCATATAAATGTACTTTTAATACGGGTGGGATTGGACCATGTGTCTGCCAGGAGTTTCGACGTGTGGTGGGTGCAAATGGTCGGTGGCGATGTTTCTGCAACACAGAGATGTTTGCTGATGGGTTTTCAAGCATCGCGGAGACAGTGCCAATGCATGTGTGCTCTCTGGCTAGTTATATTATTTCAGTGTTGCAGCTATGACAGTGCCAGACAATACAACCGTCTAATTGTATCTATCAGCGTACCTACAATACCACCCATTCATTGCGCCATGGTGAGGTCGGGTGGCGTTACATCATAAACGGGAAATTAAGGGAACATGCTGCCTTTATCCATTAATATTTTCACACAAGACAAAGGTAAAGAGTGCATTTAAATTTCAGCACCTTCCGTGTTTTTTAATGGCAATTAGTTACATTACTCCTTACAGACAAGAGTAGTGGGATTATAGTAACGCCTTACTACCAACACTGCTAGGCTTGCTAATGCTAACGTTAGCAGTACAGCCTTATGCTACTTCCTCTCGCAAGATAAGATAGCGTTACTGTCACTGTGCAAATACAATGAGATGTCTTTGGAGCAAGGCTGTCGACGCCATGTTAAGGATAAAAGTACAAGTAAAATACAATATAAAATCAAAGAAACATACACCAACAGTAAAGAAGAACAAGGATGCGTAAAATACTGGTACCGGAAGCAAATAAACCAGTAAAACACAGTCAGAGGAACACTGGAGAGTTCGGAGCAGCTGCGAATGTGCCGCCATCATTGTTCAGAATTCTTCACTTTGCGTTGCTACAGTGGAAGAGTGAAATGGCTGAAGATGGATTAGAGAATTTTCCAAGTGTGCTAAACATTCAGTTGTAAATAAAAACCAGTGTGAGATAAGAACGTCTCCTCGCCATTTCCTTCTATTCTGATTGAATGGGTCGCTTAACGATCGCTGTGAATTCTGGGAGTCTGTGGAACGTCACGTCTGCAGCTCTCGCGTTACTTGCTGCCAGGAAGGAATTCTATTTAAATACTTCAATACATTTTATTTATAACATTTTCTGTTTTTAGGCGTGTCTTCTAAATTTACGGTGCTTCTATTATCTTTCCGCGCTTTTGTCAATATATATCGTGTGTCTGGTCATTTGATTAAAGTGCTTGAAGACTTTGCCACGCGCTGACACTAATCGACCACCATATCTTAGCAACCGCATCATAACAATTCTAATTCCGTTTCGAGTTTTGATTCAAACATTCAAAGCAGCTCAGATTTGCACTTTCCCAGCAAAAGACAAGACGCGAAAGATGTCTGCCTTCATCTACCTGCGGAGAATCGACTGGCTCCTGCCAAATGACGCCGTCAGTGTCCGGATTGCTCCGGAAGACATCCCCGGTTCAGTCAGCCATGGTAAGAACGGCAAAATGATGCCTAGAATATCTCAGCACTCGAAGAATGAAAGTCAGAACAGGCTTGGCTGGTCTTGTTGAATCTTGCAGTCTGTGATAACTATCTTATTTTGGAACTACGTGTCTTAGGATACTAAATAATAAAATGGTTCACCTTTAGCCCAACGGTGATTTGTTACCATGAAGCAGTAAAAATACGGGGCTCTTTTCAGCATGTCTGCTGTACTGCACAATGAAATCCGTAAAATCTGTGGCTGTGATGTGTTTGAACATAACAGGAAAGCGACGTCAAATGGTAAGGTAACAGGTGAACATGTCCCACATTGGCAAAAGCCAGCCAACGGGAGTAACCCCCCTCCTTCTGGGGGTGTGCCTAAATTCTCGTCTGAACGCGCTCATTTATTCACTTGCAGGGTGTTGCCATGAGATGGCGCTTTCTTTACAAAAACACATTTTAGTTGTGGTCACAAGTTCATACACAAGTACAACAAGTATCAACGAGAATCTTTTGGTAGCCATTAGCAAGCTTCTGGCATAATTGATACTTTAAAGTAAACTGAAGCTACAGCCAAAGTTTTTACAACACCGGAGACAAACAGGGCTAGGTACTTGGATAGCGAGCATGCCGGTACATACTAATCCAGCGCTATGATGTCATACAGTAACGAGACAGGAACTGTTTTGAAGCTTGGCATCCTGATCAGGAGTGACAATTTGTTGTTCTAATATTCATTTATTGTTTTGCATTGTTCCTGGAATAATGTGATTGCACATTTTATTCATCGACGTTTAATCCGTTGCATGTTATAAACTGTAAAAAGGCTAGTATTGTGTCTTTTCTTACAGTTGTTTTCAATTGCTAAGACAGGGTAGTATCTAGGGTAGCATCTCCACATGCCTGATCCATCCTTGGCATTGCTCTGGAGGAATATCCTGGCATCCAACATTCATTGTTTGATCTTGTGTCAACTGACATAATTTCTTTGTATTATGTGTTTTTTACAATCTGTTTTAGAAAGGGTCTTGATAGTGATTTAGCAAAATGACATGTTTCAGTTTTGACTGTCTTATTAGCAGTTTTTGGGTCAGTATGTAGGTATGTGCAAATTGGCCTCTGAAAATGTAATATTGTGAGTGAGACAGGAATCCATGGCTTTTGAAGCATTTAGTCATTGATTGCATTTTGTATGAAAGCAAAGTGAAATGCTAAACAGTTTAGCCCACATAAGTAAATGTTGTGGTGACTGCATGAAGAGTTTTGAGAAAGCAACTTCAGTATTGCAGTATTTGTCTTAGCAAATGAAAAAAAAACCTGTAAAATTCACACTGCCTTTCCAAACTGATTGGTGTGAAGAGCAGTGACAGACAGTCCAGACTGATGGGCCATTGACAGTATGCAAAGGTCTGGTGACTCCAAAGTCACTTCAAAGTTGTAACACTTTAGTAATCAAACCTCATACAATTTTCTGAATGTCTCATTCACCTTTGTGTAGCCATCCCCTATGTCTGTAAGCTTCAGAGCTCAAGCTTAGGCTAGAAATATTTATAATGTGATTTTTTACAATTTGTCAGCACCACTGAAAATAAGTTTTTGAAAAGTGTATGTTTAAAGTAGATTTTAATAAAAAAAAAAAAAAATATATATATATATATAGAATAATCACATTCTAAATGTTGACAGATTATTGGTGCTGAGTTTGTGCTGAATAAAAGCATTCGTAGCACTTTGGGATAAATGTTTTTTAGACAGGTGAAATATTTAACAGTTTTTCTGAATTGCTGAAATATTAGAAATCGTTTTGGGAACAAAACTGCCGATTGCCAAAAGTCATTTATTGAATCAGTTACTTCTTTGGCAAAACTTTAAACCATGCTCACCTAGTTAGACACAATTTGCAGATCTCAGTCATCCTTTTTGCAAAACTCAAAACACATTCCCATTCATCAAAACACATTTTGCGCTATGGTGAACTTTGATGCAAAATAGAAAACACAGGCCACAGAAGTTAAGCGCAGCCAGCACACAGTAGTCATTTGAACACAATGACTCAAAACTATTCACACACATTTCTAAACATTTGAGGAAGCCAAAGAGTGACTAGAACATAGAATACGTGCCATAGAAGGATAGGAGTTGCATTTTGAAGTCAAGGTACAAATGGGTCACACAGAGGATTCTTTCTGCATCACTCAACAAGGGATAGCATCGCTAGACCCAGCCCTGAGACATGGCGATGAGGCAGGATGAATATTCTTCTGTGACTCTGGCTTGGCAGTTGCACAACATTTTACTGTAATATGCCTCTCGTTTGTTTACTTTTTGGCGTTGTTCTTTACAGTCACTTTTCTGGAGTACTGAGTATGGCAAACGTTACATATTAATTATCAGTCATATGGTAGACGACCATAATTTTTTTTAACTATTATTATAGTCTTACGGTTTCTCATTTACATGTCAACAACAGTTTTGATTGGTACTGTTTTCATTTTTTGCTGTAGAGTGCTATGACTGTTCAGTAGTGTACCTTTACCCAACTGACGAGATGCATGGTCTGAAAACAGTGTTTGCTTTTGAGCAAAGATAATATAGTTTTGAGAAGATTGTTTGATTTTGCAAGACAAGCGTAAGGTTTTGTGAGTTTAGCTTGAATTTTAGAGTTTGTGCTTAGTGGTTTGATTACAGGAGATGAGAGATTTTAGGACATGTGTTTTAGCAATTCAGAAGAACAGTAAAATGTCAAGGCCTGTCAGACTACTTTGAAAGTGGGTGAGAGGCCTCAGACTCCATAGGGTTACAGTAAATACTTGTTATGCTATGTTTCTTTTATGTTCCTCTTTTTGTGTCTGGTACTATGACAAAAAATCCCAGTCTATCTATCTAGTGCTACTTCATTATCCCATTGTCTTTCTGCAATGTTCTCATGTACAGTACTGTCAGCAAAACAGCATGATACTACCACCACCATGCTTGACCGTTGGTTCAGTGCTCTTAGGTTAAGAAAACAACCTCACCTTGATCCCCTGCAAACATATCTCTTTTCATTGTGGCCAAGCAGAGAAGTTTATGACAGATTCACACGTCATCGTGACTGCCCCCAGCCCTCCTGTGAATGTGCAGCCATCAGCAGCCTTTCAGACTGTTAGCCAGAAGGAAAGACAGAACAGACTAAGGAATGCGTCCGTTTTATTCAAGCACAGTACAGAACCATAAGCATTTTTATTTTTCATTTTCCACTCTGTCCACCTTTATTCTCCACAAGCAACCGTATTACTTTGTTTAGGCCTGTAATTATTGTATTGCACACATCTTGGGTCCGCCTTATCTCCAAAAGGTGAAGTAAAATACAAAATTCTAATTTCATCAATAAACTGACTAAAACACATTTTGCTAGTTTTAGGCCATCTTTGCCTCACAACAGAAACAATTTCTTACATTTCTCAGGCCATCTATTGCAGTGTAGTCGGTTTATTAATGAAATTGGAATTTTGTCTAAATATAAGAAAATTATACTTCCTTAGATTTTCATTTTCTGCAGTGGAGTTACAATACCTGATTTCAGGTAAGTCATTTCTGCTTCCATAATCACTGCTCTCCCTGGTGGATGGATAAATCATTGCAAGTACTTTACACACATCATCGTGGGGGATCTCATTATAGCCAAGGTGCCACCCAAGGCCCAGCAGGGACCTGTCATGGACCAGCCAAGGACCAGCCAAGCCCCCATCATGGAAACAGGGGAAAATTCAAGCGGCTACATCTGTAAATTTGGTGCACATGAACCTTTCCAGTGTTGTTTTTCGCTGTTGTTCTGCATGTCAGGGAATCTGTGCACTACATGGTGTGTTTTTATAGGTCAAGTTCCCCTGCTGAAATGCAGGCAGCCCAATTCAAGACCAGCGCATAAGTCTCCCAAGCATGTGTTTCCTATATCCGATAAGATGGCAGAATTTCTCTCAATGTGCAATACTGACTGCCAAGTGCGATATCTGTGATGTATGTGATGCACTTTTCTTGTAGAGTGACATATGGATTCACTTTGATTAAATTTGCTGTCCCCTGTCTTTATAATCCCAAAGGACGAACCAGTACCAGCAGTGGAGGCCGTCGGAGGAAATGCCACACTGGGCCGCCGGCACCCAGCTCCCTCACCATATCTGGATCTGCTCCCATCCCGGTGGCGACCAGCAGGGCTCAGCAGGGCAGAAGACGCCGTAGAAATACGGCGGGAGGCCGGTCAGGCCGTAGAAAGAAGTGTAAAAAACAGAAGGGGCCATTTACAAAAAATTTACAGAAGCTGCTAACCTTCAGTGACAGCAAATTGGCAAACCCCTTTGACTCAATCCAGGTGGGTGACCAGATCCCGTGTGAGGATCTCACCCAGAGTGACGACTAGGTTGCTAGCATCCTGTGTCGCACTCCATCAATTTTAGAGCCTGAGCCCTGCTCACCAGCCTTCTCTTCCACTTCCTTCTTATTTCCATCACCAGTCCCATCCTCTTTTGCCTCCTCTCCATCCCCATCTTTTTTTACAGACTCTCCTCCTCCGTCACCATGTGTAGTCTCACCTGTAAGCCCAGCTCCACACCCATCTTCAGCTCCAGCCATGGTTCATCCCACCCCTCTGTATCAGGTTCCAGCGCAGGCTGCAGCCCCCTCATCTGAGCTGGTTACGGGTCCGAAACCCCCACTTATGTCCCCTTCTATTGTTTTTGAAAAAATGGAAAGATTCAATAAGTTCCATAACTTTTATCTATGCAACTACTCAGCCATGACCTACGATGCCAAGTGCCTTGCTCATTACTGGTGTAATCAGTTTTGGAACGATTTTCAGCATGCAGTGTACATCTGCAAGCAGGGGAGGAATCAAAATTCAGGGGGTCACTATTCATATGGTGATAATGAGGGTGCCCAAGCTGAGCTGATGTTTCCTGATGAGGCGCTGGATCAGCTGTGTGCCATCCCCGGGGTCCTGGAGATGGCTGTGGAGATGGGCTATCAGTGTGATGTAAATAGTTTTTCATAGAACCTGTAAATAATTAGGTGAGACATCTCACAAGTACTTAGGATAATATAAGATTAAGGTAGTTTAATAGAATAGAATAGAATAGAATAAACCTTTATTATCCCACGAATGAGAAATTTAGGTGTTACAGAGCTCTTGCACAAAAACGTAATATAGAACAATAGGAGCAGGTAGATACACAAAGATATAAATACAAATGTACAAAAGTTTTGGAAATAAATAAAGATGTACAGAGATATGTACAAAATGTACAGAGATATGTACACAAGTGCGGGGGTGGGGTGGGGTGTGAATGATCCTGGTTACAGCATGTGATATGTCAGTTAAACATATATGAGTAAAAAATACTCACGCTAAACTGTTATAATGTCTGACAGCCGCTGGTAAGAATGACCTGCGGTAGCGCTCCTTCCTACACTGTGGGTGTAGAAGTCTATTGCTGAATGAGCTGCTCAGAGCTCGTACAGTCTCATGCAGGGGGTGGGAGGTGTTGTCCATAATGGATGTTAGCTTAGACCGCATCCTCTCATCCCCAACCTGCTCGATGGATTTCAGTGGGCAGCCCAGGACAGAGCTGGCCCTCTTCACCAGTTTGTCCAATTTCCCCCTGTTCCTCTCTGCAATTCCACCACACCAGCAGACCACAGCATAAAAGATAGCAGATGCTACCACAGTGTCATAGAAGGACCTTAAGAGAGTCCTGTTCACCCCAAAGGATCTTAGCCGCCTAAGCAGGTGAAGACGACTTAGACCCTTTTTGTAAACTGCCTCAGTGTTTGTAGACCAGTCCAGTTTGTTGTTTAGGTGAACACCCAGGAATTTGTACTCCTTCACCGTTTCAATGTCCAGACCCTGGATGTTCACCGGTGTAGTAGGAGAAGACTTCTTGCTGAAGTCAATCACCAGTTCCTTCGTCTTGCTGGCATTAATATGAAGATGGTTCAGTTCACACCAGCTGACAAAGCGATCGATGACCCCCCTGTATTCCAGCTCGTTCCCCTCTGACACCCGACCAACAATGGCAGTGTCGTCTGAAAACTTCTGTAGATGGCAAGTGTCCGTGTTGTAATTGAAGTCCGCAGTGTATAGGGTGAAGAGAAAAGGGGCGAGTACTGTTCCTTGTGGGGCCCCCGTGCTACAGACTACCACCTCAGACACACAGTCCCGGAGTCTCACATACTGGGGTCTCCTGGTGAGGTAGTCCGTAATCCACGCAGACAACTGATGGTCCACTCCCGCTCCCTCTAACTTCCCCCTCAGCACTGAGGGCCGGATTGTATTGAAGGCACTTGAGAAGTCAAAGAACATGACTCTCACAGTGCTCCTAGCCGTCTCTAGGTGAGAGAAGGCCCGATGCAGCAGGTAGATGACAGCGTCATCCACCCCGATGTTCGGCTGGTAGGCAAATTGCAGCGGGTCCAGATCCCTCCTGACTAGCGGGCGAAGGTGGTGAAGTACAATCCTCTCCATGGTCTTCATCAGGTGTGAAGTCAGGGCAACAGGTCTGAAGTGGTTCAGCCTTATCTTAACTAATCCTAAGATTGTATGATATAAGATTACATAGGATAAGACTAAGAATAGGTTAAGATAAGGTTGTATATAATGTAAGATAACATAGAATAAGATAAGACTAAGATAGGATAAGTTAAGATTAAAGTAAGATAGTATGACATAAGATTACATAGGATAAGATAAGAATAGGTTAAGATAAGACTTCTTATTCTTGTTTTTCTATAAAATAAATATGGATTATTTTGCGTATGGTTTGTGTCTGTGAGGTTATTTAAAATATTGTGAAGTTTGACACAAAATTTGATTAGTTTAAATAATGATTGGTTAAACTGATGTACATGTAGAGAATTGTAGTGGTCTTGCTATTGAATTAAAGGACTCTTCAGATCTCAAGTGCAGTGCAAAAAGTATAGAGGGGTAATTCATTAAATGCTGCACGCACAGGGACATTTTTTTGGTGTTAAATCCAAATTGCATGACCATTCTACTGCAAATACAGGCCTTTAAGTTTAAAGGTGCCATGGAACTCTACTTTGAAAGCTTGTGAAACAGCAAAAAAGTTGTTGTTTCTTTGTTTTCTGCACATGCGTCCACCAACCGGAAGGAGCCAGAGAGTGGCATTAAGAGTCTGCAGCTGTGTATTATTGCAACAGTAGACTAAGCTAATTTCCTAGATCCTTAAATTTGCAAGCACTCATTTGAAGAGACAATGAACCTTTACCATATGTAAACTTAATCAACTTAAAACACATAAAAGACATTCTCCTTCACCTTCTCCCTTATACTACAAGCCTTCCATTTCAGTTTAGCTGATTTTTAACACAGCTGACTTCTCCACTTGTAATGAATCCTGCATATGTGACAAACCACGATACGCCACTGCCTGGTCATGCCTGTGAAGTTAACTAGAATGTCACTAGCAGGCTGGCAAATTAATCCACAAGTTGTAGAGTACAGCACTGCTGCTTGCTAATTGCTTTATTTTTCCCGCCTATAATGACATTCAGTGAGGAATATTTGATAGCGTACTTTCCTGCATACTTTGTCAATTTGCACCAGGCACCAACGCAGCTTCTCCCCTTGGTTTACTAGTCATGGGAAAACAATGTTCGCGGTGAGCAAGCTGGGCCCAACAGGGTGTGTCACGTGACTTACTTGCATCTTGCCACAGGCAGTGATGGGCTATATTAAAATGTCTGTAAGCCTAGTGATAAAGGTCCTTAAAATGACAGAAAGCAAACTAATAAATAAAACTACACATTTTTGTTAATACTTTCAAATGCGTCAGACACATACAGTAAGATCTCTCAAAGTATTTTCTGACATTTTTTTTTCCCGCCCACTAAAATACAAATCAGAAAATGCTCAGAAGCAATTACACATGTATTCTAAATACGTTGAACTACATCCACACTAGGGAAACTTAAAATATTATCTTGACAGTTGGTTAAAACCAGGCACAACTTGAGGAATAATGGAACTCAAAATGGGCTGGGATATCCCTGATCTGTCTGCCAGTTCCTTTCGGTATGTTCCGCGACAAATTCATCGTTCAGTTCTACCAGAATCACTCTTGGCACTCTGAAAGAGCGGATAAGCCACAAATCATCACTGGGAAGATAATCATTGTCATCTCTAAATACTCCCTCCCTTAATATTTGGGCACAATGTCCTCTGCCATAATCAAGCTGCATGTTATGGATTTTTACACTGATGGTTCACACTCTTCCCCAATCAGGAACCGTGGGTTGACAGATTGATCCGCGCTGCAGTGAACGCCCGGACCACCGCTTATAATGCTGGTCTCAACACTGGACTTTCTACTACGGCGCTGTGGAGAGCATCCCGACTCAGAACATTACTTCCTGATTTGGGAATAGCTGTGTTCAGGATCGAAAAGCCTGCAATTATTTAAATCTGATTTTAGGAAAACTTGTCATGGTATAAAAAGCACACCACCAAATGCATGAAATCTGAGTAAAATGTTTACCTTTTTAACGCAACCATAATAGAGGGGTCTGCATTTGCATTTATCACAGTCCCTGTAACAATCTAACATCATAGCACCACAACTATTGCGGATTCAGCCAACGGTGGCAACGTTACTAGCCAGCAGCGTTGTGCAGGTTACTGGAAATTACTAGTTATCAATTACTGCATATAAAAGTACTTATAACGAGGGTGGGACTGGGCCATGAGTCTGCGAGGAGTTTCGACGTGTGGTGGGTGCGGCAAGGGGCAGCATCAGCGCATGCTCCCCCAGCTTGACCTAACCTGTATATATATATATATATATATATATATAGCCTGATAAAGGAAGATAAGAGTGGGCTAAAGGTTGCATATTGATCACTTTAACATCGCGCCAACATCGGGGGAATATGGAATCAAATGATCGGTGGCGATGTTTCTGCAACACAGAGATGTTTGCTGATGGGTTTTCAAGCATCGCGGAGATATAGTGCCAATGCATGTGTGCTCTCTGGCTAGTTATATTATTTCAGCGTTGCAGCCATGACAGTGCCAGACAATACAACCGTCTAATTGTATCTGTCAGCGTACCTACAATATCACACATTCATCACGCCACGGTGAGGTCGGATGGCGTTACATCATAAACAGGAAATTAGGGGAACATGCTAACACTGATATCTCTTCAAGCCATCATTAGTGGCTCCCTCATCTGGCCTCAGAAGTGGTTGCATCCCAGAGCCACCTGCTGGTCTTGGTGGCACTTCAGTGTTTGCCTGTAGAGGAGATGCTCAGTGGCAGTGATGGTGGGAGTCCCAGATGAGACAAGATGAGCACAGAGCTGTCCAGCCCATTGTTGCCAAAGGTCACATTCTACCAGAATGCCCTGACACTAACTTCCAAACATCCCACGGACCCCAGCTATCCCCTGTAGGGAAACTGAATAAGAAGCCTTTACCCTGGGCAGAAAATGCATTGTTTGTACAGTACGTCTTAGTGACAGAGTACCAATTTCAGAGGGCATTTTGTTGAAAAACATGCAGTGAAATATCTAATAACGATATCGGAACATTCAAACACAGCATACAATACAGTTTGCAAATGTAAACAGTTTTATTTAAAAGGACAGTTTAATTTCAGAGCCAATGGCCGTGTGACCAAAAACATTTGAATCATTATTATTCTCTTAGTAAAATGAAAAGCAGAAAACATTCCTGGAGCCTTCAATTTAGCGTGCACAGTGCCCTCTACAGGATTCTGTCGAAACAGCATCCCCGTCAGCCTCGTTCGCAGAACGTAGGAGTTCTTTTCCCAGCGTACCCTTTTCTTTATAAATCCCAAAATCTCCTTACAAATGTAAGTATGAATGTTTGTCATCTTTTTCGGTCACACGAAGCCTTTATAAATGAGATTCCCCCATTAATGCGTTTACATGGCTATGCTCTGTAACTGCGCCATTAAAAAC
Organism: Brienomyrus brachyistius; assembly: GCF_023856365.1. Taxonomy (NCBI): domain Eukaryota; kingdom Metazoa; phylum Chordata; class Actinopteri; order Osteoglossiformes; family Mormyridae; genus Brienomyrus; species Brienomyrus brachyistius. Next base: position 168,992 of record NW_026042324.1, on the reverse strand, counting down.
ACATGAAAACATCTTAATTGCGTCAAGGCACGTAAACGTAGTCACATGACAAAAGATAACTTCGTGACTTAGCAAAGTGCAGGTTCTTCGTCTCCTCTGTGTGGACCATAGAGCTGTGTATCCGAGTCTGACGACCCGCCACGTTTTAAGATACAGAGAATACACGTCAATATGCTGCTATATTTTGGAATTTTTTTAATCTGATCTCAGGAAAACTTGTCAAGGTATAAAAAGCACACCGCCATGAAATCTGAGTACAAATGTTTGCTTTTTTTTTTTTTAACGCAACCATAATAGAGGGGTCTGCATTTATCACAGTCCCTGTAACAATCTAACATCATAGCACCATAACTACTGCGGATTCAGCCAACGGCGGCAACGTCACTAGTCAGCAGTGTTGTGCAGGTTACTGGAAATTACTACTCATCAATTACCGCATATAAATGTACTTTTAATACGGGTGGGATTGGACCATGTGTCTGCCAGGAGTTTCGACGTGTGGTGGGTGCAAATGGTCGGTGGCGATGTTTCTGCAACACAGAGATGTTTGCTGATGGGTTTTCAAGCATCGCGGAGACATAGTGCCAATGCATGTGTGCTCTCTGGCTAGTTATATTATTTCAGTGTTGCAGCTATGACAGTGCCAGACAATACAACCGTCTAATTGTATCTATCAGCGTACCTACAATACCACCCATTCATTGCGCCATGGTGAGGTCGGGTGGCGTTACATCATAAACGGGAAATTAAGGGAACATGCTGCCTTTATCCATTAATATTTTCACACAAGACAAAGGTAAAGAGTGCATTTAAATTTCAGCACCTTCCGTGTTTTTTAATGGCAATTAGTTACATTACTCCTTACAGACAAGAGTAGTGGGATTATAGTAACGCCTTACTACCAACACTGCTAGGCTTGCTAATGCTAACGTTAGCAGTACAGCCTTATGCTACTTCCTCTCGCAAGATAAGATAGCGTTACTGTCACTGTGCAAATACAATGAGATGTCTTTGGAGCAAGGCTGTCGACGCCATGTTAAGGATAAAAGTACAAGTAAAATACAATATAAAATCAAAGAAACATACACCAACAGTAAAGAAGAACAAGGATGCGTAAAATACTGGTACCGGAAGCAAATAAACCAGTAAAACACAGTCAGAGGAACACTGGAGAGTTCGGAGCAGCTGCGAATGTGCCGCCATCATTGTTCAGAATTCTTCACTTTGCGTTGCTACAGTGGAAGAGTGAAATGGCTGAAGATGGATTAGAGAATTTTCCAAGTGTGCTAAACATTCAGTTGTAAATAAAAACCAGTGTGAGATAAGAACGTCTCCTCGCCATTTCCTTCTATTCTGATTGAATGGGTCGCTTAACGATCGCTGTGAATTCTGGGAGTCTGTGGAACGTCACGTCTGCAGCTCTCGCGTTACTTGCTGCCAGGAAGGAATTCTATTTAAATACTTCAATACATTTTATTTATAACATTTTCTGTTTTTAGGCGTGTCTTCTAAATTTACGGTGCTTCTATTATCTTTCCGCGCTTTTGTCAATATATATCGTGTGTCTGGTCATTTGATTAAAGTGCTTGAAGACTTTGCCACGCGCTGACACTAATCGACCACCATATCTTAGCAACCGCATCATAACAATTCTAATTCCGTTTCGAGTTTTGATTCAAACATTCAAAGCAGCTCAGATTTGCACTTTCCCAGCAAAAGACAAGACGCGAAAGATGTCTGCCTTCATCTACCTGCGGAGAATCGACTGGCTCCTGCCAAATGACGCCGTCAGTGTCCGGATTGCTCCGGAAGACATCCCCGGTTCAGTCAGCCATGGTAAGAACGGCAAAATGATGCCTAGAATATCTCAGCACTCGAAGAATGAAAGTCAGAACAGGCTTGGCTGGTCTTGTTGAATCTTGCAGTCTGTGATAACTATCTTATTTTGGAACTACGTGTCTTAGGATACTAAATAATAAAATGGTTCACCTTTAGCCCAACGGTGATTTGTTACCATGAAGCAGTAAAAATACGGGGCTCTTTTCAGCATGTCTGCTGTACTGCACAATGAAATCCGTAAAATCTGTGGCTGTGATGTGTTTGAACATAACAGGAAAGCGACGTCAAATGGTAAGGTAACAGGTGAACATGTCCCACATTGGCAAAAGCCAGCCAACGGGAGTAACCCCCCTCCTTCTGGGGGTGTGCCTAAATTCTCGTCTGAACGCGCTCATTTATTCACTTGCAGGGTGTTGCCATGAGATGGCGCTTTCTTTACAAAAACACATTTTAGTTGTGGTCACAAGTTCATACACAAGTACAACAAGTATCAACGAGAATCTTTTGGTAGCCATTAGCAAGCTTCTGGCATAATTGATACTTTAAAGTAAACTGAAGCTACAGCCAAAGTTTTTACAACACCGGAGACAAACAGGGCTAGGTACTTGGATAGCGAGCATGCCGGTACATACTAATCCAGCGCTATGATGTCATACAGTAACGAGACAGGAACTGTTTTGAAGCTTGGCATCCTGATCAGGAGTGACAATTTGTTGTTCTAATATTCATTTATTGTTTTGCATTGTTCCTGGAATAATGTGATTGCACATTTTATTCATCGACGTTTAATCCGTTGCATGTTATAAACTGTAAAAAGGCTAGTATTGTGTCTTTTCTTACAGTTGTTTTCAATTGCTAAGACAGGGTAGTATCTAGGGTAGCATCTCCACATGCCTGATCCATCCTTGGCATTGCTCTGGAGGAATATCCTGGCATCCAATATTCATTGTTTGATCTTGTGTCAACTGACATAATTTCTTTGTATTATGTGTTTTTTACAATCTGTTTTAGAAAGGGTCTTGATAGTGATTTAGCAAAATGACATGTTTCAGTTTTGACTGTCTTATTAGCAGTTTTTGGGTCAGTATGTAGGTATGTGCAAATTGGCCTCTGAAAATGTAATATTGTGAGTGAGACAGGAATCCATGGCTTTTGAAGCATTTAGTCATTGATTGCATTTTGTATGAAAGCAAAGTGAAATGCTAAACAGTTTAGCCCACATAAGTAAATGTTGTGGTGACTGCATGAAGAGTTTTGAGAAAGCAACTTCAGTATTGCAGTATTTGTCTTAGCAAATGAAAAAAAAACCTGTAAAATTCACACTGCCTTTCCAAACTGATTGGTGTGAAGAGCAGTGACAGACAGTCCAGACTGATGGGCCATTGACAGTATGCAAAGGTCTGGTGACTCCAAAGTCACTTCAAAGTTGTAACACTTTAGTAATCAAACCTCATACAATTTTCTGAATGTCTCATTCACCTTTGTGTAGCCATCCCCTATGTCTGTAAGCTTCAGAACTCAAGCTTAGGCTAGAAATATTTATAATGTGATTTTTTACAATTTGTCAGCACCACTGAAAATAAGTTTTTGAAAAGTGTATGTTTAAAGTAGATTTTAACAAAAAAAAAAAATATATATAGAATAATCACATTCTAAATGTTGACAGATTATTGGTGCTGAGTTTGTGCTGAATAAAAGCATTCGTAGCACTTTGGGATAAATGTTTTTTAGACAGGTGAAATATTTAACAGTTTTTCTGAATTGCTGAAATATTAGAAATCGTTTTGGGAACAAAACTGCCGATTGCCAAAAGTCATTTATTGAATCAGTTACTTCTTTGGCAAAACTTTAAACCATGCTCACCTAGTTAGACACAATTTGCAGATCTCAGTCATCCTTTTTGCAAAACTCAAAACACATTCCCATTCATCAAAACACATTTTGCGCTATGGTGAACTTTGATGCAAAATAGAAAACACAGGCCACAGAAGTTAAGCGCAGCCAGCACACAGTAGTCATTTGAACACAATGACTCAAAACTATTCACACACATTTCTAAACATTTGAGGAAGCCAAAGAGTGACTAGAACATAGAATACGTGCCATAGAAGGATAGGAGTTGCATTTTGAAGTCAAGGTACAAATGGGTCACACAGAGGATTCTTTCTGCATCACTCAACAAGGGATAGCATCGCTAGACCCAGCCCTGAGACATGGCGATGAGGCAGGATGAATATTCTTCTGTGACTCTGGCTTGGCAGTTGCACAACATTTTACTGTAATATGCCTCTCGTTTGTTTACTTTTTGGCGTTGTTCTTTACAGTCACTTTTCTGGAGTACTGAGTATGGCAAACGTTACATATTAATTATCAGTCATATGGTAGACGACCATAATTTTTTTTAACTATTATTATAGTCTTACGGTTTCTCATTTACATGTCAACAACAGTTTTGATTGGTACTGTTTTCATTTTTTGCTGTAGAGTGCTATGACTGTTCAGTAGTGTACCTTTACCCAACTGACGAGATGCATGGTCTGAAAACAGTGTTTGCTTTTGAGCAAAGATAATATAGTTTTGAGAAGATTGTTTGATTTTGCAAGACAAGCGTAAGGTTTTGTGAGTTTAGCTTGAATTTTAGAGTTTGTGCTTAGTGGTTTGATTACAGGAGATGAGAGATTTTAGGACATGTGTTTTAGCAATTCAGAAGAACAGTAAAATGTCAAGGCCTGTCAGACTACTTTGAAAGTGGGTGAGAGGCCTCAGACTCCATAGGGTTACAGTAAATACTTGTTATGCTATGTTTCTTTTATGTTCCTCTTTTTGTGTCTGGTACTATGACAAAAAATCCCAGTCTATCTATCTAGTGCTACTTCATTATCCCATTGTCTTTCTGCAATGTTCTCATGTACAGTACTGTCAGCAAAACAGCATGATACTACCACCACCATGCTTGACCGTTGGTTCAGTGTTCTTAGGTTAAGAAAACAACCTCACCTTGATCCCCTGCAAACATATCTCTTTTCATTGTGGCCAAGCAGAGAAGTTTATGACAGATTCACACGTCATCGTGACTGCCCCCAGCCCTCCTGTGAATGTGCAGCCATCAGCAGCCTTTCAGACTGTTAGCCAGAAGGAAAGACAGAACAGACTAAGGAATGCGTCCGTTTTATTCAAGCACAGTACAGAACCATAAGCATTTTTATTTTTCATTTTCCACTCTGTCCACCTTTATTCTCCACAAGCAACCGTATTACTTTGTTTAGGCCTGTAATTATTGTATTGCACACATCTTGGGTCCGCCTTATCTCCAAAAGGTGAAGTAAAATACAAAATTCTAATTTCATCAATAAACTGACTAAAACACATTTTGCTAGTTTTAGGCCATCTTTGCCTCACAACAGAAACAATTTCTTACATTTCTCAGGCCATCTATTGCAGTGTAGTCAGTTTATTAATGAAATTGGAATTTTGTCTAAATATAAGAAAATTATACTTCCTTAGATTTTCATTTTCTGCAGTGGAGTTACAATACCTGATTTCAGGTAAGTCATTTCTGCTTCCATAATCACTGCTCTCCCTGGTGGATGGATAAATCATTGCAAGTACTTTACACACATCATCGTGGGGGATCGCATTATAGCCAAGGTGCCACCCAAGGCCCAGCAGGGACCTGTCATGGACCAGCCAAGGCCCCATCATGGAAACAGGGGAAAATTCAAGCGGCTACATCTGTAAATTTGGTGCACATGAACCTTTCCAGTGTTGTTTTTCGCTGTTGTTCTGCATGTCAGGGAATCTGTGCACTACATGGTGTGTTTTTATAGGTCAAGTTCCCCTGCTGAAATGCAGGCAGCCCAATTCAAGACCAGCGCATAAGTCTCCCAAGCATGTGTTTCCTATATCCGATAAGATGGCAGAATTTCTCTCAATGTGCAATACTGACTGCCAAGTGCGATATCTGTGATGTATGTGATGTACTTTTCTTGTAGAGTGACATATGGATTCACTTTGATTAAATTTGCTGTCCCCTGTCTTTATAATCCCAAAGGACGAACCAGTACCAGCAGTGGAGGCCGTCGGAGGAAATGCCACACTGGGCCGCTGGCACCCAGCTCCCTCACCATATCTGGATCTGCTCCCATCCCGGTGGCGACCAGCAGGGCTCAGCAGGGCAGAAGACGCCGTAGAAATACGGCGGGAGGCCGGTCAGGCCGTAGAAAGAAGTGTAAAAAACAGAAGGGGCCATTTACAAAAAATTTGCAGAACCTGCTAACCTTCAGTAACCCCTTTGATTCAATCCAGGTGGGTGACAAGATCCCGTGTGTGGATCTCACCCAGAGTGACGACGAGGTTGCTACCATCCTGTGTCGCACTCCATCAATGTCAGAGCCTGAGCCCTGCTCACCAGCCTTCTCCTCCACTTCCTTCTTATTTCCATCACCAGTCCCATCCTCTTTTGCCTCCTCTCCATCCCCATCTTTTTTTACAGACTCTCCTCCTCCGTCACCATGTGTAGTCTCACCTGTAAGCCCATCTCCACACCCATCTTCACCTCCAGCCACAGTTCATCCCACCCCTCTGTATCAGGTTCCAGCGCAAGCTGCAGCCCCCTCATCTGAGCTGGTTACGGGTCCGACACCCCTACTTATTTCCCCTTCTGTTGTTTTTGAGAAAATGGAAAGATTCAATAAGATGCATAACTTTTATCTATGCAACTATTCTAAAATGACCTATGATGCCAAGTGCCTTGCTCATTACTGGTGTAATCAGTTTTGGAATGATTTTCAACATGCAGTTTACATCTGCAAGCAGGGGAAGAATCAAAATTCAGAGAATCACTACTCATATGGTGATAATGAGGGTGCCCAAGCTGAGCTGATATTTGATGATGAGGCGCTGGATCAGCTAAGTGCCATCCCCGGGGTCCTGGAGATGGCTGTGGAGATGGGCTATCTTGTGTGATGTAAATAGTTTTTTTATAGAACCTGTAAATAATTAGGTGAGAGATCTCACAAGTACTTAGGATAAGATAAGATTAAGGTAGTTTAACCTTATCTTAACTAATCCTAAGATTGTATGATATAAGATTACATAGGATAAGACTAAGGATAGCTTAAGATAAGATAGTATAGAATAAGATAAGCCTAAGATAGGATAAGTTAAGGTTAAACTAAGATAATATGACATAAGATTACATAGAATAAACTAAGAATAGGTTAAGATAAGATTGTATATAACGTAAGATAGTATAGAATAAGATAAGAATAAGATAGGGTAAGTTAAGATAAGATTATATAATATGCAATAACACAGGATAAGATAAGATAGGTTTGTCAGGGACTGTACTGTTCCTATCCTGCCCTTCATTCCCCAAATGGGGGGGGCACGAGGTTAATATAAAGTTGTATAATTTTAGTTTTTAGTTTTCTTATTCTTCTATTTGTATTAAATAAATATGGATTATTTTGAGTATGGTTTGTGTCTGTGTGATTATTTAAAACATTGTGAAGTTTCACACAAAATTTGATTAGTTTAAATAATGATTGGTTAAACTCATAAGGTTCTCCACCAGAAGGAGACCAAAGTATTTGGTTCTATCGATGATCTCTACGCATGACCCGTTGATGTGCAGCTGAGAGTGGTCACTCCGTGTTCAACAACCATTTCTTTTGTTTTGTCTACATTCAGAAACAGGTGGTTGGCTCTGCACCAGTTCGATAGTCATTGCACTTCCTCTTTGTATGCTTCCTCATCGTGTTTACTGATGAGACCCACCATAGCTGCGTCATCAGCAAACTTGATGATGTGATTTGAACTGTGCATTGGCACATAGTCATGAGTCATCAGAGTGAACAGTAGTGGACTGAGCACACAGCCCTGGCGGGCTCCAGTGCTCAGTGTGGTGGTGCTGGAAGTGTTGCTCCTGATCCAGACTGACTGAGGTTTCTCAGTAAAGTCCAAGGTCCAATTGGAAAGAGAGCCGTTCAGGCCCAGGAGGCTCAGTTCTTCAATCAGCTGCGGAATGATTGTGTTGAATGCTGAACTGAAGTCTATGAACAGCATTTGAACGCAAGTGTCTTGTGGGTAAGGGCCAAATGGAGTGTGGTGGCTATGGCATTGTCCATGGAACAGTCGTGGTGATATGTGAATTGCAGGGGGTCTAGTAATTAGGGCAGCAGGGTCTTGATGTGCTTTATGAAGAGCCTCTTGAAGCACTTCATAATGATGGGTGTGAGTGCAGCAGGACAGTATTTGTTGAGGCTGGACAATGAAGTTTTCTTCAGCATGGGGACGATGGTGGTGGTCTATTTCACTGGTTTGATTGATGAGAGAGAACTGACCGACTTTGACACGGGGAGAAGATGCAAAGTCCTCACTCATGGAATCCTGGTGGAGACTCGAAACCAGGTCCCAATGGTCTGAGACGACAGTGCTTGAAGCTGTGCCATTATGTTACGAGTAGTAGAATGGAAAAATGAAGGACGTTGTTTGAGAGTAATGACTCTGGGCTCTGCTAATGGAATTACTGCTGTTGGGTTCTTGACTCCTTGATGAAGTTTTACAATATTTCCCTCAGTCTAACATATTTGAGCAATCGGACCTGAGCATGAGACTCTGATAGCATGAATGTCACATCAGATGCAAAAGTGACCACTGACTCTTAGGGTCAAAATATTGCATTTACACTACATCAACTAATTTCAACAAACTCATCTGACCACTAACCTGCTCTGTTAACGACGTTTTCAATTTCCCTTTTTCTGTGTCATTTGAAGTATGCAGCCATTGCTCAATGGCTGCATTGCTCAAATACTGCTGTCATTTTTAGATTAACAGTATTGGTCTAGTTTAATATATGCGCTCACTATTCCTTCTGGTTTTCCTGGTCAGGGTCATAGGGGGTGCTATCACAGACAGCACTGGCTACAGGGCTGGGGTACATGCTGGACAGGGTGCCACTCCTTCACATAACACACACTATGGGCAACTGAGAAACACCAGTTCATCAAACTGCATCTTTGAATGGCGGAAAAAAAACTGCACAAGAATCTACAACCTACTGAACCAGCTTGCCACTTGTTTAACATGCGACTATAATAGATTAGTACTTGCAGTTAATTAGTTTATAAACGTTTATGGCATTATTTTATGGCCATGTGCTTTGCATGTAAGACCTATAAATTATTTACAACTGTTTTTTTTTTTTATTGTAACCTGCACAGTTGTAACGTTCCTGGAATATCTTATTCCATAGTTACTGTTTTTCTAGGTATCATCATGTACTTTAGTGATGTACTTTTTATGACCAGTGATTGATGTGACAGAGTAACCCAATCAATAAGCAATTCATATATCGGTGATTTAGGAAAAACACCTCCTGAATCCACAGAGGTAACACACCCCCAAGCCGCCAGAGGGCACTCTTACCATTTTATATAGTCTGCTGATAATTATATGCCTTTAATACACACTTCTGTTTAAGGTAAATAAGTTAACAAGGGGAGTTGTGGAGGGGTGGGGGAAGGTTTGTTCTGAAGTATTGGAGGAGGGATTATCACTGGAGTGATATATTTACATTTCTTTCATTTGTAGATTTTTTTATGTGTGAATTTTGTGTTCATTTATGGGGTTTTTTTTGTTACTGTAAATCTGGTGAAACTTACCGTCAAGTAGAACAGTTTTGGACTTAAATTTGTAATTTTTCATACAATATATTGTATTTTCAAAATGTTTTTTATTGCTGCGAGGACTATCCCCATTAGGGAAACGGTGCATAACAAGCCTTCACCCTGGGGAAGATGGTGGTAGTGCTATCGTTTGACAACCAGAAGGTTGCAGGTTCAAGCCCTGGGTTCCTCCTGTCCCCATCAAAATGGGGCCTTGAGCAAGACCCTAAACCCCAAATTGCTTCTAGTGTGTAGGTTGGCACCTTGCATGGAAGCCTTCGCCACCGGAGTGTGTGTGTGGCATAAAATGTAAAGTGCTTTGAGTACTTGTACGAATAGAAACGCGTTATATAAATGCAGTCCATTTACCCTGGGCAGAAAATGCATTGTTTGTACAGTATGCCTTAGTGACAGAGTACCAATTTCAGAGGGTATTAACTTGAAAAATATGCAATGAAATACCTCATAATAATGTCTGAACATTCAAACACAGCATACAATTCAGTTTGCAAATTTAAACAATTTTATCTAAAAAGGACAGTTTAATTTCAGAGCCAATGGCCGTGTGACAAAAAACATTTGAATTATTATTATTTTCTTAGTAAGATGAAACGCCGAAAACATTCCTGGAGCCTTCAATTTAGCGTACACGGTGCCCTCTACAGGATTCTGTCGAAACAGCATCCCCGTCAGCCTCGTTTGCAGAATGTACGCATTTTTTTCCAGCATACGTTTTTCTTTATAAATCCCAAAATCTCCTTAGAAATGTAACAAATGTTATGAATGAAGCATTTATAAATGAGTTCCCCAATTAATGCGTTTACATGGCTAGCTCTGTAATTGCATTATTAAAATCACATGAAAACATCTTAATTGCATCAAGGCACGTAAACGTAGTCACATGACAAAAGATAACTTCGTGACTTAGCGAACTCATGTTCTTCATCTCCTCTGTATGGACCATAGAGCTGTGTATCGGAGAGTCTGGCGACACGCTACGTTTCAAGATAGAGAATATAATTCAATATGCTGCTATATTTTGCAATTTTTAAAATCTGATCTCAGGAAAACTTGTCAAGGTATAAAAAGCACACCGCCATGAAATCTGAGTACAAATGTTTGCTTTTTTTTTAACGCAACCATAATAGAGGGGTCTGCATTTATCACAGTCCCTGTAAAAATCTAACATCATAGCACCATAACTACTGCGGATTCAGCCAACGGCGGCAATGTCACTAGTCAGCAGTGTTGTGCAGGTTACTGGAAATTACTACTCATCAATTACCGCATATAAATGTACTTTTAATACGGGTGGGATTGGACCATGTGTCTGCCAGGAGTTTCGACGTGTGGTGGGTGCAAATGGTCGGTGGCGATGTTTCTGCAACACAGATGTTTGCTGATGGGTTTTCAAGCATCGCGGAGACATAGTGCCAATGCATGTGTGCTCTCTGGCTAGTTATATTATTTCAGTGTTGCAGCTATGACAGTGCCAGACAATACAACCGTCTAATTGTATCTATCAGCGTACCTACAATACCACCCATTCATTGCGCCATGGTGAGGTCGGGTGGCGTTACATCATAAACGGGAAATTAAGGGAACATGCTGCCTTTATCCATTAATATTTTCACGCAAGACAAAGGTAAAGAGTGCATTTAAATTTCAGCACCTTCCGTGTTTTTTAATGGCAATTAGTTACATTACTCCTTATAGACAAAAGTAGTGGGGTTATAGTAACGCCTTACTACCAACACTGCAAGGTTTGCTAATGCTAACGTTAGCAGTACAGCCTTATGCTACTTCCTCTCAGAATCAGAATGGACTTTATTGCCAAATGTTGAGCAGGTTTACAACATCAGGAAATTGCTGCGGTGTTCAGTGCGATATCCTCGCAAGATAAGATAGCGTTACCGTCACTGTGCAAATACAATAAGATGTCTTTGGAGCAAGCCTGTCGACGCCATGTTAAGGATAAAAGTACAAGTAAAAGACAATATGAAATAAAAGAAATATACAACAACAGGAAAGAAAAAAAAATGCTGGTACTGGAAGCAAAGAAACCAGTAAAACACTGTCAGAGGAACATTGGAGAGCTCGGAGCAGCTGCGAATGTGCCGCCATCATTGTTCATAATTCTTCAGTTTACGTTGCTACAGTGGAAGAGTGAAATGGCTGAAGATGAATTACAGCACTGCTGTCTAACGGTCCGGGGGTCAGACAGAGCAGAAAATAAACCACCGCGGGAACCTTTGCATGTAAACTATTAATTAGAATCTGTACCTTTAGGACAAAACACAACATGGCAATAAGTGTATCGACATATCCCTAGATTCTTAGGAATATTAGCAATACAGAAAAATTTCCAAGTGGCTAAATATTTAGTTGTAAATGAAAACCACGAGTGAGATAAAAACGTCCCCTCGTCATTCCCCTGCATCAAATCCCCCACTGATTGAATGGGTCGCTTAATTATCGCTATGAATTCTGGGAGTCTGTGAAACGTCACGACCGCAGCTCTCGCGTTACTTGCTACCAGGAAGGAATTCTATTCAAATACTTTAATAAATTTATATATATATATATATATATATATATATATATATATATATATCTCAATCAATCAATTAAACAGACACGAACTGTAGTGTGTCATTCTACATCTTGTGTTGATAATAAATCGATATTCCGTAAACATTCGATATACGGCCCAGCCACAATTGGTCCGTTTTGTCACCTGGAAACTTAGCAACTGTGTTGTAAGCGAATCTGCAGCGCTTTTATGTTTTTAAAGGTGTCTTCTAAATTTACGCTGCTTCTATTATCTTTCCGCGCTTTTGTCAATATATATCGTGTGTCTTGTCATTTGATTGAAGTGTTTGAAGACTTTGCAGCGTGCTGGCACTAATCGGCCACCGTATCTTAGCAACCGCATCATAACAATTTGAATTTCATTTAGAGTTTTGATTTGAACATTCAAAGCAGCTCAGATTTTCAGTTTCCCAGCAAGATATACGACGCGAAAGATGTCTGCCTTGAACGCGACTGTCTACCTCCAGAGAATTGACTCGTTCCTGCCAAATGGGGCCGTCAGTGTCCGGATTGCTCCGGAAGACATCCCCGGTTCAGTCAGCCATGGTAAGGACGGCAAAATGATGCCCATAATATCTCAGTACTCGAAGAATGAAAGTCAGAATAGGGTTGACTGGTCTTGAATCTTGCAGTCTGTGATAACTATCTTATCCTAACTCGGAACTAAATGTCTTAGGATACTAAATAATAAAATGGTTCACCTTTAGCCCAACAGCGATTTGTTACCATGAAGCAGTAAAAAATACGGGGCTCTTTTCGGCATGTCTACTGTACTGTATAACGAAATCAGTAAAATCTGTGGCTGAGACGTGTTTGAACAAACATCAAATGCTAAGGTAACAGGTGAATATGTCCCCCACATTGCCAAAAGCCAGCCAACGTGAGTAACCCCCTTCCTTCGGCTGTGCCTAAATTCTCGTCTAAATACGCCCATTTATTCACTTGCAGGGTGTTACATTGAGATGGCGCTTTCTTTACAAAAACACATTTTAATTGTGGTCACAAGTTGATACACAAGTACAAGTATCAACGAGAATCGTTTGGTAGCCATTAGCAAGCTTCTGGCATAATTCTAGCGGAATGTTTGATCACTCTTCTTTGCAGAATTTCTAGTTCATTTAAACTAGTTGGGGTCCTGGCACGGACCCACAAATTTTCAATAGGGTTGAGATCGGGGGTACTTCACAAAGCAGGATTTCTTGCTTTGCCGAATAACTTGTTGGAGTTAAAGTACACCTCTGGGACCCGGGTTCGAGTCTCCGCCTGGGTCACATGTGTGTGGAGTTTGCATGTTCTCCCCATGTCGTCGTGGGGTTTCCTCCGGGTACTCCGATTTCCCCCCACAGTCCAAAAACATGCTGAGGCTAATTGGAGTTGCCAAATTGCCCGTAGGTGTGCATGTCAGAGTGAATGGTGTGTGAGTGTGCTCTGCGATAGGCTGGCCCCCCATCCTGGGTTGTTTCCTGCCCCGTGCCTATTGCTTCCGGGATAGGCTCTGGACCCCCCGTCACCCAGTTGGATAAGCGGTTTGGAAAATGGATGGATGGATGGATTATGTGGCTTTTACAATCTGTTTTGAAAGTGATTTATCAAAATGACTTATTTCAGTTTCGACTGTCTTATTAGCAGTTTTTGTGTCAATATGTAGGTATGTGCAAAATGGCCCCTGAAAATGTAATGTGAGTGAGATTGAAGCATTTAGTCATTGATTGCATTTTGAATGAAAGCAAAGTGAAATGCTTAACAATTTAGCCCACATAAGTAAATATTGTGGTGACTGCATGAAGAGTTTTGTCTTAGCAATGGAAAAAAAACTGTAAAATTCACACTGCCTTTCCAAACTGATTGGTGTGAAGAGCAGTGACAGACAGTCCAGACTGATGGGCCATTGACAGTATGCAAAGGTGACTCCAAAGTCACTTCAAAGTTGTAACACTTTAGTAATCAAATCTCATACAATTTTTTGAATCTCTCATTCACCTTTGTGTAGCCATCCCCTATATCTGTAAGCTTCGGAGCTCAAGTCTAGGCTAGAAATATTTATAATGTGATATTTTACAATTTGTCAGCACCACTGAAAATAGGTTTTTGAAAAGTGTATGTTTAAAGTAGATTTTAACAAAAAAAAAAAAATGACATTCTAAATGTTCTCAGATTATTAGTGCTGAGTTTGTGCTGAATAAAAGCATTTGTAGCACTTTGGGATAAATATTTTTTAGATAGGTGAAATATTTAACAGTTTTTCTGAATTGCTGAAGTATTGAAAATCATTTTGGGAACAAAACTGCCGATTGCCAAAAGTCATACTTTGCATACTAACTCATCACATAATTGTAATTTAGAAATCAGAGCTTTATAAAAGGCCAACAGGTGAGCTCTTCTGTTTTGGAGCAATGGATGCCAACGTTGGAAACAGAGGCAGAGCCAGAGGAGTGAGAGTAAGAGGAGGAGGACGGGGAGCACGAGGAAGGCCAAAGAAAGTAATCTCTCATGAGATCAAAGCCACTTTGGTTGACCATGTGATCAACCATGGTCTAACAATGAGGGAGGCTGGGCAAAGAGAGTTGAAGTCTCTTGATGGCTGGATTCCCCATGCTAGGTGATATTTCCCCCGCTGCTTGGCCAGGGCAAACATTGCTTGTGATGTGGATGAGGTGCTGTGGCCAGACCGAAACAGAAGGGAGGATGCAGCGGAGTTGTTTTTTTTTTTTTTTTACTGTAACTGTATTCAGTAAATTCTTGGAATATAAATTCAAAAAAAGGCTTACAGTAAGTCACTATGATGAATGAAGAAGTGGTCATAGTGTTTTACATTAAGCACTTCAGTAATCAACTGGTTCTTATAAATGTCTATTCATATGATGGTTTGTGTGTCATTTGAAAACAAAATACCATTTTGAGAATAAATTACATTGTTATGAACGTAAAGTTTCATTTTGCAAGAGAATTGAAGGGTTCTGCCCATTGTGTGTGTGTTTTTTGATTTGTGTGTAGAGTTATGACAATACGGGGCATGCTTTCAGAAAATGTGTATAAACAATTGGGAAAAACTGTAATTATCAGTCATAACTGTATACAAATATTTTTGGTAGACGACCATAATTTTTTTTTATTATTATAGTCTTGCGGTTTCTCATTTACATGTCAACAACAGTTTTGACTGGTACTGTTTTCATTTTTTGCTGTAGAGTGCTATGACTGTTCAGTAGTGTACCTTTAACCAACTGACTTGAGATGCATGATCTGAAAACAGTGTTTGCTTTTGAGCAAAGATAATATAGTTTTGAGAAGATTGTTTGATTTTGCAAGACAAGTGTAAGGTTTTGTGAGTTTAGCTTGAATTTTAGAGTTTGTGCTTAGTGGTTTGATTAAAGGAGATGAGATTTTAGGACATGTGTTTTAGCAATTCAGAAAAACAGTAAAATGTCAAGGCCTGTCAGACTACTTTGAAAGTGGGTGAGAGGCCTCAGACTCCATATCTGGTACTATGACAAAAAATCCCAATCTATCTATCTAGTGCTGCTTCATTATTCCATCCTCTTTGTGCAATGTACTGATGTACAGTACTGTCAGAAAAACAGCATGATACTACCACCAACATGCTTGACCGTTGGTTCGGTGTTCTTAGGTTAAGAAAACAACCTCACCTTGATCCCCTGCAAACATATTGCTTTTCATTGTGGCCAAGCAGAGAAGTTAATGACACATTCACACATCATTGTGACTGCCCCCCCCCCTGTGAATGTGCAGCCATCAGCAGCTTTTCAGATTGTTAGCCAGACAGAACACACTAAGGAATGTGTCTATTTTATTCGAGCACAGTACAGAACCATGTGTTTTTTTATTTTTCATTTTCCACTCTGTCCACCTTTATTCTCCACAATCAACTTTATTACTTTGTTTAGGCCTGTATTTATTGTATTGCACACACCTTGGGTCCGCCTCATCTCCAAAAGGTGAAGTAAAATACAAAATTCTTTCATCAATAAACTGACTAAAACACATTTTGCTAGTTATACGCCATCTTTGCCTCACAACAGAAACAATTTCTTAAATTTCACAGGCCATTTATTGCAGTGTAGTCAGTTTATTAATGAATTAGAATTTTGTCTAAATATAAGAAAATTATACTTTTTCTTAGATTTAAATTTTTTGCAGTGAAGTTACAATACCTGATTTCAGGTAAGTCATTTCTGATTTCATAATCACTGCTCTCCCTGGTGGATGGATAAATCATTGCAAGTACTTTAAACACAGAGAGGTAAGGGGCGGATCATGCCGGCCCCCTTGTTCATTACATCATCATGGGGGATCTCATTATAGTCAAGGTCCCACCCAAGACCCAGCAGGGACCTGTCATGGACCAGCCAAGGCCCCATCATGGAAACGGGAAAATTCAAGCGGCTACATCTGTAAATTTGGTGCACATGAACCTTTCCAGTGTTGTTTTTCGCTGTTGTTCTGCATATCAGGGAATCTGTGCACTACATGGTGTGTTTTTATAGGTCAAGTTCCCCTGCTGAAATGCAGGCAGCCCAATTCAAGACCAGCGCATAAGTCTCCCAAGCATGTGTTTCCTATATCCGATAAGATGGCAGAATTTCTCTCAATGTGCAATACTGACTGCCAAGTGCGATATCTGTGATGTATGTGATGTACTTTTCTTGTAGAGTGACATAAGGATTCACTTTAATTAAATGTGTGTCCCCTATCTTTATAATCCAAAAGGACGAACCAGTACCAGCAGTGGAGGCCGTCAGAAGAAATGCCGCACTGGGCCACCGGCACCCAGCTCCCAAACCATATCTGGATCTGCTCCCATCCCGTTGGCGACCAGCAGGGCTCAGCAGGGCAGAAGACGCCGTAGAAATACGGCGGGAGGCCGGTCAGGCCGTAGAAAGAAGTGTAAAAAACAGAAGGGGCCATTTACAAAAAATTTGCAGAACCTGCTAACCTTCAGTAACCCCTTTGATTCAATCCAGGTGGGTGACAAGATCCCGTGTGTGGATCTCACCCAGAGTGACGACGAGGTTGCTACCATCCTGTGTCGCACTCCATCAATGTCAGAGCCTGAGCCCTGCTCACCAGCCTTCTCCTCCACTTCCTTCTTATTTCCATCACCAGTCCCATCCTCTTTTGCCTCCTCTCCATCCCCATCTTTTTTTACAGACTCTCCTCCTCCGTCACCATGTGTAGTCTCACCTGTAAGCCCATCTCCACACCCATCTTCACCTCCAGCCACAGTTCATCCCACCCCTCTGTATCAGGTTCCAGCGCAAGCTGCAGCCCCCTCATCTGAGCTGGTTACGGGTCCGACACCCCTACTTATTTCCCCTTCTGTTGTTTTTGAGAAAATGGAAAGATTCAATAAGATGCATAACTTTTATCTATGCAACTATTCTAAAATGACCTATGATGCCAAGTGCCTTGCTCATTACTGGTGTAATCAGTTTTGGAATGATTTTCAACATGCAGTTTACATCTGCAAGCAGGGGAAGAATCAAAATTCAGAGAATCACTACTCATATGGTGATAATGAGGGTGCCCAAGCTGAGCTGATATTTGATGATGAGGCGCTGGATCAGCTAAGTGCCATCCCCGGGGTCCTGGAGATGGCTGTGGAGATGGGCTATCTTGTGTGATGTAAATAGTTTTTTTATAGAACCTGTAAATAATTAGGTGAGAGATCTCACAAGTACTTAGGATAAGATAAGATTAAGGTAGTTTAACCTTATCTTAACTAATCCTAAGATTGTATGATATAAGATTACATAGGATAAGACTAAGGATAGCTTAAGATAAGATAGTATAGAATAAGATAAGCCTAAGATAGGATAAGTTAAGGTTAAACTAAGATAATATGACATAAGATTACATAGAATAAACTAAGAATAGGTTAAGATAAGATTGTATATAACGTAAGATAGTATAGAATAAGATAAGAATAAGATAGGGTAAGTTAAGATAAGATTATATAATATGCAATAACACAGGATAAGATAAGATAGGTTTGTCAGGGACTGTACTGTTCCTATCCTGCCCTTCATTCCCCAAATGGGGGGGGCACGAGGTTAATATAAAGTTGTATAATTTTAGTTTTTAGTTTTCTTATTCTTCTATTTGTATTAAATAAATATGGATTATTTTGAGTATGGTTTGTGTCTGTGTGATTATTTAAAACATTGTGAAGTTTCACACAAAATTTGATTAGTTTAAATAATGATTGGTTAAACTCATAAGGTTCTCCACCAGAAGGAGACCAAAGTATTTGGTTCTATCGATGATCTCTACGCATGACCCGTTGATGTGCAGCTGAGAGTGGTCACTCCGTGTTCAACAACCATTTCTTTTGTTTTGTCTACATTCAGAAACAGGTGGTTGGCTCTGCACCAGTTCGATAGTCATTGCACTTCCTCTTTGTATGCTTCCTCATCGTGTTTACTGATGAGACCCACCATAGCTGCGTCATCAGCAAACTTGATGATGTGATTTGAACTGTGCATTGGCACATAGTCATGAGTCATCAGAGTGAACAGTAGTGGACTGAGCACACAGCCCTGGCGGGCTCCAGTGCTCAGTGTGGTGGTGCTGGAAGTGTTGCTCCTGATCCAGACTGACTGAGGTTTCTCAGTAAAGTCCAAGGTCCAATTGGAAAGAGAGCCGTTCAGGCCCAGGAGGCTCAGTTCTTCAATCAGCTGCGGAATGATTGTGTTGAATGCTGAACTGAAGTCTATGAACAGCATTTGAACGCAAGTGTCTTGTGAGTAAGGGCCAAATGGAGTGTGGTGGCTATGGCATTGTCCATGGAACAGTCGTGGTGATATGTGAATTGCAGGGGGTCTAGTAATTAGGGCAGCAGGGTCTTGATGTGCTTTATGACGAGCCTCTTGAAGCACTTCATAATGATGGGTGTGAGTGCAGCAGGACAGTATTTGTTGAGGCTGAACAATGAAGTTTTCTTCAGCATGGGGACGATGGTGGTGGTCTATTTCACTGGTTTGATTGATGAGAGAGAACTGACCGACTTTGACACGGGGAGAAGATGCAAAGTCCTCACTCATGGAATCCTGGTGGAGACTCGAAACCAGGTCCCAATGGTCTGAGACGACAGTGCTTGAAGCTGTGCCATTATGTTACGAGTAGTAGAATGGAAAAATGAAGGACGTTGTTTGAGAGTAATGACTCTGGGCTCTGCTAATGGAATTACTGCTGTTGGGTTCTTGACTCCTTGATGAAGTTTTACAATATTTCCCTCAGTCTAACATATTTGAGCAATCGGACCTGAGCATGAGACTCTGATAGCATGAATGTCACATCAGATGCAAAAGTGACCACTGACTCTTAGGGTCAAAATATTGCATTTACACTACATCAACTAATTTCAACAAACTCATCTGACCACTAACCTGCTCTGTTAACGACGTTTTCAATTTCCCTTTTTCTGTGTCATTTGAAGTATGCAGCCATTGCTCAATGGCTGCATTGCTCAAATACTGCTGTCATTTTTAGATTAACAGTATTGGTCTAGTTTAATATATGCGCTCACTATTCCTTCTGGTTTTCCTGGTCAGGGTCATAGGGGGTGCTATCACAGACAGCACTGGCTACAGGGCTGGGGTACATGCTGGACAGGGTGCCACTCCTTCACATAACACACACTATGGGCAACTGAGAAACACCAGTTCATCAAACTGCATCTTTAAATGGCGGAAAAAAAACTGCACAAGAATCTACAACCTACTGAACCAGCTTGCCACTTGTTTAACATGCGACTATAATAGATTAGTACTTGCAGTTAATTAGTTTATAAACGTTTATGGCATTATTTTATGGCCATGTGCTTTGCATGTAAGACCTATAAATTATTTACAACTGTTTTTTTTTTTTATTGTAACCTGCACAGTTGTAACGTTCCTGGAATATCTTATTCCATAGTTACTGTTTTTCTAGGTATCATCATGTACTTTAGTGATGTACTTTTTATGACCAGTGACTGATGTGACAGAGTAACCCAATCAATAAGCAATTCATATATCTGTGATTTAGGAAAAACGCCTCCTGAATCCACAGAGGTAACACACCCCCAAGCCGCCAGAGGGCACTCTTACCATTTTATATAGTCTGCTGATAATTATATGCCTTTAATACACACTTCTGTTTAAGGTAAATAAGTTAAAAAGGGGAGTTGTGGAGGGGTGGGGGAAGGTTTGTTCTGAAGTATTGGAGGAGGGATTATCACTGGAGTGATATATTTACATTTCTTTCATTTGTAGATTTTTTTATGTGTGAATTTTGTGTTCATTTATGGTTTTTTTTTTGTTACTGTAAATCTGGTGAAACTTACCGTCAAGTAGAACAGTTTTGGACTTAAATTTGTAATTTTTCATACAATATATTGTATTTTCAAAATGTTTTTTATTGCTGCAAGGACTATCCCCATTAGGGAAACGGTGCATAACAAGCCTTCACCCTGGGGAAGATGGTGGTAGTGCTATCGTTTGACAACCAGAAGGTTGCAGGTTCAAGCCCTGGTTCCTCCTGTCCCCATCAAAATGGGGCCTTGAGCAAGACCCTAAACCCCAAATTGCTTCTAGTGTGTAGGTTGGCACCTTGCATGGAAGCCTTCGCCACCGGAGTGTGTGTGTGGCATAAAATGTAAAGTGCTTTGAGTACTTTGAAACGCGTTATATAAATGCAGTCCATTTACCCTGGGCAGAAAATGCATTGTTTGTACAGTATGCCTTAGTGACAGAGTACCAATTTCAGAGGGTATTAACTTGAAAAATATGCAATGAAATACCTCATAATAATGTCTGAACATTCAAACACAGCATACAATTCAGTTTGCAAATTTAAACAATTTTATCTAAAAAGGACAGTTTAATTTCAGAGCCAATGGCCGTGTGACAAAAAACATTTGAATTATTATTATTTTCTTAGTAAGATGAAACGCCGAAAACATTCCTGGAGCCTTCAATTTAGCGTACACAGTGCCCTCTACAGGATTCTGTCGAAACAGCATCCCCGTCAACCTCGTTTGCAGAATGTACGCATTTTTTTCCAGCATACGTTTTTCTTTATAAATCCCAAAATCTCCTTAGAAATGTAACAAATGTTATGAATGAAGCATTTATAAATGAGTTCCCCAATTAATGCGTTTACATGGCTAGTTCTGTAATTGCATTATTAAAATCACATGAAAACATCTTAATTGCATCAAGGCACGTAAACGTAGTCACATGACAAAAGATAACTTCGTGACTTAGCGAACTCATGTTCTTCATCTCCTCTGTATGGACCATAGAGCTGTGTATCAGAGAGTCTGGCGACACGCTACGTTTCAAGATAGAGAATATAATTCAATATGCTGCTATATTTTGCAATTTTTAAAATCTGATCTCAGGAAAACTTGTCAAGGTATAAAAAGCACACCGCCATGAAATCTGAGTACAAATGTTTGCTTTTTTTTTTAACGCAACCATAATAGAGGGGTCTGCATTTATCACAGTCCCTGTAACAATCTAACATCATAGCACCATAACTACTGCGGATTCAGCCAACGGCGGCAACGTCACTAGTCAGCAGTGTTGTGCAGGTTACTGGAAATTACTACTCGTCAATTACCGCATATAAATGTACTTTTAATACGGGTGGGATTGGACCATGTGTCTGCCAGGAGTTTCGACGTGTGGTGGGTGCAAATGGTCGGTGGCGATGTTTCTGCAACACAGAGATGTTTGCTGATGGGTTTTCAAGCATCGCGGAGACATAGTGCCAATGCATGTGTGCTCTCTGGCTAGTTATATTATTTCAGTGTTGCAGCTATGACAGTGCCAGACAATACAACCGTCTAATTGTATCTATCAGCGTACCTACAATACCACCCATTCATTGCGCCATGGTGAGGTCGGGTGGCGGTACATCATAAACGGGAAATTAAGGGAACATGCTGCCTTTATCCATTAATATTTTCACGCAAGACAAAGGTAAAGAGTGCATTTAAATTTCAGCACCTTCCGTGTTTTTTAATGGCAATTAGTTACATTACTCCTTACAGACAAGAGTAGTGGGATTATAGTAACGCCTTACTACCAACACTGCTAGGCTTGCTAATGCTAACGTTAGCAGTACAGCCTTATGCTACTTCCTCTCGCAAGATAAGATAGCGTTACTGTCACTGTGCAAATACAATGAGATGTCTTTGGAGCAAGGCTGTCGACGCCATGTTAAGGATAAAAGTACAAGTAAAATACAATATAAAATCAAAGAAACATACACCAACAGTAAAGAAGAACAAGGATGCGTAAAATACTGGTACCGGAAGCAAATAAACCAATAAAACACAGTCAGAGGAACACTGGAGAGTTCGGAGCAGCTGCGAATGTGCCGCCATCATTGTTCAGAATTCTTCACTTTGCGTTGCTACAGTGGAAGAGTGAAATGGCTGAAGATGGATTACAGCACTGCTGTCTAACGGTCTGGGGGTAAGACAGAGCACAAAGTAAACCACCGCGGGAACCTTTGCATGTAAACTGTTAATTAGAATCCGTACCTTTAGGACAAAACACAACATGGCAATAAGTGTATCGACATATCCCTAGATTCTTAGGAATATTGGCAATACGGGAAATTTTCCAAGTGTGCTAAACATTCAGTTGTAAATAAAAACCAGTGTGAGATAAGAACGTCTCCTCGCCATTTCCTTCTATTCTGATTGAATGGGTCGCTTAACGATCGCTGTGAATTCTGGGAGTCTGTGGAACGTCACGTCTGCAGCTCTCGCGTTACTTGCTGCCAGGAAGGAATTCTATTTAAATACTTCAATACATTTTATTTATAACATTTTCTGTTTTTAGACGTGTCTTCTAAATTTACGGTGCTTCTATTATCTTTCCGCGCTTTTGTCAATATATATCGTGTGTCTGGTCATTTGATTAAAGTGCTTGAAGACTTTGCCACGCGCTGACACTAATCGACTACCATATCTTAGCAACCGCATCATAACAATTCTAATTCCGTTTCGAGTTTTGATTCAAACATTCAAAGCAGCTCAGATTTGCACTTTCCCAGCAAAAGACAAGACGCGAAAGATGTCTGCCTTCATCTACCTGCGGAGAATCGACTGGCTCCTGCCAAATGACGCCGTCAGTGTCCGGATTGCTCCGGAAGACATCCCCGGTTCAGTCAGCCATGGTAAGAACGGCAAAATGATGCCTAGAATATCTCAGCACTCGAAGAATGAAAGTCAGAATAGGCTTGGCTGGTCTTGTTGAATCTTGCAGTCTGTGATAACTATCTTTGTTAGAAAGGCTCTTGTGTCTTTAAGAAACGGCGGTGCGTGCAAAGGACTATGGGTGCACGCAGGACTAGAGCGCGGGAGAGCCGGAGAGATAGGTAGCATGTCAGCGAGCGGTAGCTTATAATTAGTTAACTTAGTTGTTCCTGAAAGTAATAAACTCCGTGGGTTATGTATGCGTCACTGATGAACTTAAGTATTGAGTTTATTGAATAAGTTGTAATTATCGCTGACGAGTGTTTTGTTATACCTTAGGAAGGTATTTACGTTAATTTCCTACCCAATCATTCCCTTTACTTCGATTATGTATTGTGTTGGTGTGTTATGGTAATGGCTTTTGAAAGCATTGTAGTAATTGGTTTTCCGTTTATCTGTTATAGAACCATACATACATCCATTCATATGTACAGGAAATAAAACTCATAACAACCTCCCTCCATCTTGTCTACCCTGCATCGTAATTGATATCCCGCAGCGAGTACTACCCTCCTGCAGCAACTCGTACAGTTTTCCCAGGGGAGTGTGGCCCCCCTTTTCCACAATCTTATTTTGGAACTACGTGTCTTAGGATACTAAATAATAAAATGGTTCACCTTTAGCCCAACGGTGATTTGTTACCATGAAGCAGTAAAAATACGGGGCTCTTTTCAGCATGTC
This sequence comes from Brienomyrus brachyistius, assembly GCF_023856365.1. NCBI lineage: Eukaryota > Metazoa > Chordata > Actinopteri > Osteoglossiformes > Mormyridae > Brienomyrus > Brienomyrus brachyistius. Next base: position 144,938 of record NW_026042324.1, on the reverse strand, counting down.
TGCTGTACTGCACAATGAAATCCGTTAAAATCTGTGGCTGTGATGTGTTTGAACATAACAGGAAAGCGACGTCAAATGGTAAGGTAACAGGTGAACATGTCCCACATTGGCAAAAGCCAGCCAACGGGAGTAACCCCCCTCCTTCTGGGGGTGTGCCTAAATTCTCGTCTGAACGCGCTCATTTATTCACTTGCAGGGTGTTGCCATGAGATGGCGCTTTCTTTACAAAAACACATTTTAGTTGTGGTCACAAGTTCATACACAAGTACAACAAGTATCAACGAGAATCTTTTGGTAGCCATTAGCAAGCTTCTGGCATAATTGATACTTTATTGATCCCCTGTAGGGAAATTATCTGCGTGTGGCTCAGTGGGCTAAGCCTGTGTCCTTGTAATCAAAAGGGCGCAGGTTCAAACCCAGCCTCAGCACGTCTGCGGCTCCTTGAGCAAGACCCTTAACCCCCAGCTCGGGTGGCAGCCCTTCGTGGTCAACTTACTCCACAAAAGAGCAAGTTGAGGGAGGCGTAAAGATAATTTCCCTACAGGGGAGATCAATAAAGTATCAGTTAGCAAGCTTCTGGCATAATTCCAGCTGCATGTTTGACCACTCTTTTTTGCAGAATTTCTAGTTCATTTAAACTAGTTGGGCTCCTGGCACGGACCCACAAATTTTCAATAGGGTTGAGATCGGGGGTACTTCACAAAGCAGGATTTCTTGCTTAGCCGAATAACTTGTTGGAGTTAAAGTAAACTGAAGCTACAGCCAGAGTTTTTACAACACCGGAGACAAACAGGGCTAGGTACTTGGATAGCGAGCATGCCGGTACATACTAATCCAGCGCTATGATGTCATACAGTAACGAGACAGGAACTGTTTTGAAGCTTGGCATCCTGATCAGGAGTGACAATTTGTAGTTCTAATATTCATTTATTGTTTTGCATTGTTCCTGGAATAATGTGATTGCACATTTTATTCATCGACGTTTAATCCGTTGCATGTTATAAACTGTAAAAAGGCTAGTATTGTGTCTTTTCTTACAGTTGTTTTCAATTGCTAAGACAGGGTAGTATCTAGGGTAACATCTCCACATGCCTGATCCATCCTTGGCATTGCTCTGGAGGAATATCCTGGCATCCAACATTCATTGTTTGATCTTGTGTCAACTGACATAATTTCTTTGTATTATGTGTTTTTTACAATCTGTTTTAGAAAGGGTCTTGATAGTGATTTAGCAAAATGACATGTTTCAGTTTTGACTGTCTTATTAGCAGTTTTTGGGTCAGTATGTAGGTATGTGCAAATTGGCCTCTGAAAATGTAATATTGTGAGTGAGACAGGAATCCATGGCTTTTGAAGCATTTAGTCATTGATTGCATTTTGTATGAAAGCAAAGTGAAATGCTAAACAGTTTAGCCCACATAAGTAAATGTTGTGGTGACTGCATGAAGAGTTTTGAGAAAGCAACTTCAGTATTGCAGTATTTGTCTTAGCAAATGAAAAAAAAACCTGTAAAATTCACACTGCCTTTCCAAACTGATTGGTGTGAAGAGCAGTGACAGACAGTCCAGACTGATGGGCCATTGACAGTATGCAAAGGTCTGGTGACTCCAAAGTCACTTCAAAGTTGTAACACTTTAGTAATCAAACCTCATACAATTTTCTGAATGTCTCATTCACCTTTGTGTAGCCATCCCCTATGTCTGTAAGCTTCAGAGCTCAAGCTTAGGCTAGAAATATTTATAATGTGATTTTTTACAATTTGTCAGCACCACTGAAAATAGGTTTTTGAAGAGTGTATGTTTAAAGTAGATTTTAACAAAAAAATAAAAAATAAATAGAATAATCACATTCTAAATGTTGACAGATTATTGGTGCTGAGTTTGTGCTGAATAAAGCCAAAGAGTGACTAGAACATAGAATACGTGCCATAGAAGGATAGGAGTTGCATTTTGAAGTCAAGGTACAAATGGGTCACACAGAGGATTCTTTCTGCATCACTCAACAAGGGATAGCATCGCTAGACCCAGCCCTGAGACATGGCGATGAGGCAGGATGAATATTCTTCTGTGACTCTGGCTTGGCAGTTGCACAACATTTTACTGTAATATGCCTCTCGTTTGTTTACTTTTTGGCGTTGTTCTTTACAGTCACTTTTCTGGAGTACTGAGTATGGCAAACGTTACATATTAATTATCAGTCATATGGTAGACGACCATCATTTTTTTTTAACTATTATTATAGTCTTACGGTTTCTCATTTACATGTCAACAACAGTTTTGATTGGTACTGTTTTCATTTTTTGCTGTAGAGTGCTATGACTGTTCAGTAGTGTACCTTTACCCAACTGACGAGATGCATGGTCTGAAAACAGTGTTTGCTTTTGAGCAAAGATAATATAGTTTTGAGAAGATTGTTTGATTTTGCAAGACAAGCGTAAGGTTTTGTGAGTTTAGCTTGAATTTTAGAGTTTGTGCTTAGTGGTTTGATTACAGGAGATGAGAGATTTTAGGACATGTGTTTTAGCAATTCAGAAAAACAGTAAAATGTCAAGGCCTGTCAGACTACTTTGAAAGTGGGTGAGAGGCCTCAGACTCCATAGGGTTACAGTAAATACTTGTTATGCTATGTTTCTTTTATGTTCCTCTTTTTGTGTCTGGTACTATGACAAAAAATCCCAGTCTATCTATCTAGTGCTACTTCATTATCCCATTGTCTTTCTGCAATGTTCTCATGTACAGTACTGTCAGCAAAACAGCATGATACTACCACCACCATGCTTGACCGTTGGTTCAGTGTTCTTAGGTTAAGAAAACAACCTCACCTTGATCCCCTGCAAACATATCTCTTTTCATTGTGGCCAAGCAGAGAAGTTTATGACAGATTCACACGTCATCGTGACTGCCCCCAGCCCTCCTGTGAATGTGCAGCCATCAGCAGCCTTTCAGACTGTTAGCCAGAAGGAAAGACAGAACAGACTAAGGAATGCGTCCGTTTTATTCAAGCACAGTACAGAACCATAAGCATTTTTATTTTTCATTTTCCACTCTGTCCACCTTTATTCTCCACAAGCAACCGTATTACTTTGTTTAGGCCTGTAATTATTGTATTGCACACATCTTGGGTCCGCCTTATCTCCAAAAGGTGAAGTAAAATACAAAATTCTAATTTCATCAATAAACTGACTAAAACACATTTTGCTAGTTTTAGGCCATCTTTGCCTCACAACAGAAACAATTTCTTACATTTCTCAGGCCATCTATTGCAGTGTAGTCAGTTTATTAATGAAATTGGAATTTTGTCTAAATATAAGAAAATTATACTTCCTTAGATTTTCATTTTCTGCAGTGGAGTTACAATACCTGATTTCAGGTAAGTCATTTCTGCTTCCATAATCACTGCTCTCCCTGGTGGATGGATAAATCATTGCAAGTACTTTACACACATCATCGTGGGGGATCTCATTATAGCCAAGGTGCCACCCAAGGCCCAGCAGGGACCTGTCATGGACCAGCCAAGGACCAGCCAAGGCCCCATCATGGAAACAGGGGAAAATTCAAGCGGCTACATCTGTAAATTTGGTGCACATGAACCTTTCCAGTGTTGTTTTTCGCTGTTGTTCTGCATATCAGGGAATCTGTGCACTACATGGTGTGTTTTTATAGGTCAAGTTCCCCTGCTGAAATGCAGGCAGCCCAATTCAAGACCAGCGCATAAGTCTCCCAAGCATGTGTTTCCTATATCCGATAAGATGGCAGAATTTCTCTCAATGTGCAATACTGACTGCCAAGTGCGATATCTGTGATGTATGTGATGTACTTTTCTTGTAGAGTGACATAAGGATTCACTTTAATTAAATGTGTGTCCCCTATCTTTATAATCCAAAAGGACGAACCAGTACCAGCAGTGGAGGCCGTCAGAAGAAATGCCGCACTGGGCCACCGGCACCCAGCTCCCAAACCATATCTGGATCTGCTCCCATCCCGTTGGCGACCAGCAGGGCTCAGCAGGGCAGAAGACGCCGTAGAAATACGGCGGGAGGCCGGTCAGGCCGTAGAAAGAAGTGTAAAAAACAGAAGGGGCCATTTACAAAAAATTTGCAGAACCTGCTAACCTTCAGTAACCCCCTTGATTCAATCCAGGTGGGTGACAAGATCCCGTGTGTGGATCTCACCCAGAGTGACGACGAGGTTGCTACCATCCTGTGTCGCACTCCATCAATGTCAGAGCCTGAGCCCTGCTCACCAGCCTTCTCCTCCACTTCCTTCTTATTTCCATCACCAGTCCCATCCTCTTTTGCCTCCTCTCCATCCCCATCTTTTTTTACAGACTCTCCTCCTCCGTCACCATGTGTAGTCTCACCTGTAAGCCCATCTCCACACCCATCTTCACCTCCAGCCACAGTTCATCCCACCCCTCTGTATCAGGTTCCAGCGCAAGCTGCAGCCCCCTCATCTGAGCTGGTTACGGGTCCGACACCCCTACTTATTTCCCCTTCTGTTGTTTTTGAGAAAATGGAAAGATTCAATAAGATGCATAACTTTTATCTATGCAACTATTCTAAAATGACCTATGATGCCAAGTGCCTTGCTCATTACTGGTGTAATCAGTTTTGGAATGATTTTCAACATGCAGTTTACATCTGCAAGCAGGGGAAGAATCAAAATTCAGAGAATCACTACTCATATGGTGATAATGAGGGTGCCCAAGCTGAGCTGATATTTGATGATGAGGCGCTGGATCAGCTAAGTGCCATCCCCGGGGTCCTGGAGATGGCTGTGGAGATGGGCTATCAGTGTGATGTAAATAGTTTTTCATAGAACCTGTAAATAATTAGGTGAGACATCTCACAAGTACTTAGGATAATATAAGATTAAGGTAGTTTAACCTTATCTTAACTAATCCTAAGATTGTATGATATAAGATTACATAGGATAAGACTAAGAATAGGTTAAGATAAGGTTGTATATAATGTAAGATAACATAGAATAAGATAAGACTAAGATAGGATAAGTTAAGATTAAAGTAAGATAGTATGACATAAGATTACATAGGATAAGATAAGAATAGGTTAAGATAAGACTTCTTATTCTTGTTTTTCTATTAAATAAATATGGATTATTTTGCGTATGGTTTGTGTCTGTGAGGTTATTTAAAATATTGTGAAGTTTGACACAAAATTTGATTAGTTTAAATAATGATTGGTTAAACTGATGTACATGTAGAGAATTGTAGTGGTCTTGCTATTGAATTAAAGGACTCTTCAGATCTCAAGTGCAGTGCAAAAAGTATAGAGGGGTAATTCATTAAATGCTGCACGCACAGGGACATTTTTTTGGTGTTAAATCCAAATTGCATGACCATTCTACTGCAAATACAGGCCTTTAAGTTTAAAGGTGCCATGGAACTCTACTTTGAAAGCTTGTGAAACAGCAAAAAAGTTGTTGTTTCTTTGTTTTCTGCACATGCGTCCACCAACCGGAAGGAGCCAGAGAGTGGCATTAAGAGTCTGCAGCTGTGTATTATTGCAACAGTAGACTAAGCTAATTTCCTAGATCCTTAAATTTGCAAGCACTCATTTGAAGAGACAATGAACCTTTACCATATGTAAACTTAATCAACTTAAAACACATAAAAGACATTCTCCTTCACCTTCTCCCTTATACTACAAGCCTTCCATTTCAGTTTAGCTGATTTTTAACACAGCTGACTTCTCCACTTGTAATGAATCCTGCATATGTGACAAACCACGATACGCCACTGCCTGGTCATGCCTGTGAAGTTAACTAGAATGTCACTAGCAGGCTGGCAAATTAATCCACAAGTTGTAGAGTACAGCACTGCTGCTTGCTAATTGCTTTATTTTTCCCGCCTATAATGACATTCAGTGAGGAATATTTGATAGCGTACTTTCCTGCATACTTTGTCAATTTGCACCAGGCACCAACGCAGCTTCTCCCCTTGGTTTACTAGTCATGGGAAAACAATGTTCGCGGTGAGCAAGCTGGGCCCAACAGGGTGTGTCACGTGACTTACTTGCATCTTGCCACAGGCAGTGATGGGCTATATTAAAATGTCTGTAAGCCTAGTGATAAAGGTCCTTAAAATGACAGAAAGCAAACTAATAAATAAAACTACACATTTTTGTTAATACTTTCAAATGCGTCAGACACATACAGTAAGATCTCTCAAAGTATTTTCTGACATTTTTTTTTCCCGCCCACTAAAATACAAATCAGAAAATGCTCAGAAGCAATTACACATGTATTCTAAATACGTTGAACTACATCCACACTAGGGAAACTTAAAATATTATCTTGACAGTTGGTTAAAACCAGGCACAACTTGAGGAATAATGGAACTCAAAATGGGCTGGGATATCCCTGATCTGTCTGCCAGTTCCTTTCGGTATGTTCCGCGACAAATTCATCGTTCAGTTCTACCAGAATCACTCTTGGCACTCTGAAAGAGCGGATAAGCCACAAATCATCACTGGGAAGATAATCATTGTCATCTCTAAATACTCCCTCCTTTAATATTTGGGCACAATGTCCTCTGCCATAATCAAGCTGCATGTTATGGATTTTTACACTGATGGTTCACACTCTTCCCCAATCAGGAACCGTGGGTTGACAGATTGATCCGCGCTGCAGTGAACGCCCAGACCACCGCTTATAATGCTGGTCTCAACACTGGACTTTCTACTACGGCGCTGTGGAGAGCATCCCGACTCAGAACATTACTTCCTGATTTGGGAATAGCTGTGTTCAGGATCGAAAAGCCTGCAATTATTTAAATCTGATTTTAGGAAAACTTGTCATGGTATAAAAAGCACACCACCAAATGCATGAAATCTGAGTAAAATGTTTACCTTTTTAACGCAACCATAATAGAGGGGTCTGCATTTGCATTTATCACAGTCCCTGTAACAATCTAACATCATAGCACCACAACTATTGCGGATTCAGCCAACGGTGGCAACGTTACTAGCCAGCAGCGTTGTGCAGGTTACTGGAAATTACTAGTTATCAATTACTGCATATAAAAGTACTTATAACGAGGGTGGGACTGGGCCATGAGTCTGCGAGGAGTTTCGACGTGTGGTGGGTGCGGCAAGGGGCAGCATCAGCGCATGCTCCCCCAGCTTGACCTAACCTGTATATATATATATATATATGTATATATATAGCCTGATAAAGGAAGATAAGAGTGGGCTAAAGGTTGCATATTGATCACTTTAACATCGCGCCAACATCGGGGGAATATGGAATCAAATGATCGGTGGCGATGTTTCTGCAACACAGAGATGTTTGCTGATGGGTTTTCAAGCATCGCGGAGATATAGTGCCAATGCATGTGTGCTCTCTGGCTAGTTATATTATTTCAGCGTTGCAGCCATGACAGTGCCAGACAATACAACCGTCTAATTGTATCTGTCAGCGTACCTACAATATCACACATTCATCACGCCACGGTGAGGTCGGATGGCGTTACATCATAAACAGGAAATTAGGGGAACATGCTAACACTGATATCTCTTCAAGCCATCATTAGTGGCTCCCTCATCTGGCCTCAGAAGTGGTTGCATCCCAGAGCCACCTGCTGGTCTTGGTGGCACTTCAGTGTTTGCCTGTAGAGGAGATGCTCAGTGGCAGTGATGGTGGGAGTCCCAGATGAGACAAGATGAGCACAGAGCTGTCCAGCCCATTGTTGCCAAAGGTCACATTCTACCAGAATGCCCTGACACTAACTTCCAAACATCCCACGGACCCCAGCTATCCCCTGTAGGGAAACTGAATAAGAAGCCTTTACCCTGGCCAGAAAATGCATTGTTTGTACAGTACGTCTTAGTGACAGAGTACCAATTTCAGAGGGCATTTTGTTGAAAAACATGCAGTGAAATATCTAATAACGATATCGGAACATTCAAACACAGCATACAATACAGTTTGCAAATGTAAACAGTTTTATTTAAAAGGACAGTTTAATTTCAGAGCCAATGGCCGTGTGACCAAAAACATTTGAATCATTATTATTCTCTTAGTAAAATGAAAAGCAGAAAACATTCCTGGAGCCTTCAATTTAGCGTGCACAGTGCCCTCTACAGGATTCTGTCGAAACAGCATCCCCGTCAGCCTCGTTCGCAGAACGTAGGAGTTCTTTTCCCAGCGTACCCTTTTCTTTATAAATCCCAAAATCTCCTTACAAATGTAAGTATGAATGTTTGTCATCTTTTTCGGTCACACGAAGCCTTTATAAATGAGATTCCCCCATTAATGCGTTTACATGGCTATGCTCTGTAACTGCGCCATTAAAAACACATGAAAACATCTTAATTGCGTCAAGGCACGTAAACGTAGTCACATGACAAAAGATAACTTCGTGACTTAGCAAAGTGCAGGTTCTTCGTTTCCTCTGTGTGGACCATAGAGCTGTGTATCCGAGTCTGACGACCCGCCACGTTTTAAGATACAGAGAATACACGTCAATATGCTGCTATATTTTGGAATTTTTTTAATCTGATCTCAGGAAAACTTGTCAAGGTATAAAAAGCACACCGCCATGAAATCTGAGTACAAATGTTTGCTTTTTTTTTTTTAACGCAACCATAATAGAGGGGTCTGCATTTATCACAGTCCCTGTAACAATCTAACATCATAGCACCATAACTACTGCGGATTCAGCCAACGGCGGCAACGTCACTAGTCAGCAGTGTTGTGCAGGTTACTGGAAATTACTACTCATCAATTACCGCATATAAATGTACTTTTAATACGGGTGGGATTGGACCATGTGTCTGCCAGGAGTTTCGACGTGTGGTGGGTGCAAATGGTCGGTGGCGATGTTTCTGCAACACAGAGATGTTTGCTGATGGGTTTTCAAGCATCGCGGAGACATAGTGCCAATGCATGTGTGCTCTCTGGCTAGTTATATTATTTCAGTGTTGCAGCTATGACAGTGCCAGACAATACAACCGTCTAATTGTATCTATCAGCGTACCTACAATACCACCCATTCATTGCGCCATGGTGAGGTCGGGTGGCGTTACATCATAAACGGGAAATTAAGGGAACATGCTGCCTTTATCCATTAATATTTTCACGCAAGACAAAGGTAAAGAGTGCATTTAAATTTCAGCACCTTCCGTGTTTTTTAATGGCAATTAGTTACATTACTCCTTACAGACAAGAGTAGTGGGATTATAGTAACGCCTTACTACCAACACTGCTAGGCTTGCTAATGCTAACGTTAGCAGTACAGCCTTATGCTACTTCCTCTCGCAAGATAAGATAGCGTTACTGTCACTGTGCAAATACAATGAGATGTCTTTGGAGCAAGGCTGTCGACGCCATGTTAAGGATAAAAGTACAAGTAAAATACAATATAAAATCAAAGAAACATACACCAACAGTAAAGAAGAACAAGGATGCGTAAAATACTGGTACCGGAAGCAAATAAACCAATAAAACACAGTCAGAGGAACACTGGAGAGTTCGGAGCAGCTGCGAATGTGCCGCCATCATTGTTCAGAATTCTTCACTTTGCGTTGCTACAGTGGAAGAGTGAAATGGCTGAAGATGGATTACAGAATTTTCCAAGTGTGCTAAACATTCAGTTGTAAATAAAAACCAGTGTGAGATAAGAACGTCTCCTCGCCATTTCCTTCTATTCTGATTGAATGGGTCGCTTAACGATCGCTGTGAATTCTGGGAGTCTGTGGAACGTCACGTCTGCAGCTCTCGCGTTACTTGCTGCCAGGAAGGAATTCTATTTAAATACTTCAATACATTTTATTTATAACATTTTCTGTTTTTAGGCGTGTCTTCTAAATTTACGGTGCTTCTATTATCTTTCCGCGCTTTTGTCAATATATATCGTGTGTCTGGTCATTTGATTAAAGTGCTTGAAGACTTTGCCACGCGCTGACACTAATCGACCACCATATCTTAGCAACCGCATCATAACAATTCTAATTCCGTTTCGAGTTTTGATTCAAACATTCAAAGCAGCTCAGATTTGCACTTTCCCAGCAAAAGACAAGACGCGAAAGATGTCTGCCTTCATCTACCTGCGGAGAATCGACTGGCTCCTGCCAAATGACGCCGTCAGTGTCCGGATTGCTCCGGAAGACATCCCCGGTTCAGTCAGCCATGGTAAGAACGGCAAAATGATGCCTAGAATATCTCAGCACTCGAAGAATGAAAGTCAGAACAGGCTTGGCTGGTCTTGTTGAATCTTGCAGTCTGTGATAACTATCTTATTTTGGAACTACGTGTCTTAGGATACTAAATAATAAAATGGTTCACCTTTAGCCCAACGGTGATTTGTTACCATGAAGCAGTAAAAATACGGGGCTCTTTTCAGCATGTCTGCTGTACTGCACAATGAAATCCGTAAAATCTGTGGCTGTGATGTGTTTGAACATAACAGGAAAGCGACGTCAAATGGTAAGGTAACAGGTGAACATGTCCCACATTGGCAAAAGCCAGCCAACGGGAGTAACCCCCCTCCTTCTGGGGGTGTGCCTAAATTCTCGTCTGAACGCGCTCATTTATTCACTTGCAGGGTGTTGCCATGAGAGGGCGCTTTCTTTACAAAAACACATTTTAGTTGTGGTCACAAGTTCATACACAAGTACAACAAGTATCAACGAGAATCTTTTGGTAGCCATTAGCAAGCTTCTGGCATAATTGATACTTTAAAGTAAACTGAAGCTACAGCCAAAGTTTTTACAACACCGGAGACAAACAGGGCTAGGTACTTGGATAGCGAGCATGCCGGTACATACTAATCCAGCGCTATGATGTCATACAGTAACGAGACAGGAACTGTTTTGAAGCTTGGCATCCTGATCAGGAGTGACAATTTGTTGTTCTAATATTCATTTATTGTTTTGCATTGTTCCTGGAATAATGTGATTGCACATTTTATTCATCGACGTTTAATCCGTTGCATGTTATAAACTGTAAAAAGGCTAGTATTGTGTCTTTTCTTACAGTTGTTTTCAATTGCTAAGACAGGGTAGTATCTAGGGTAGCATCTCCACATGCCTGATCCATCCTTGGCATTGCTCTGGAGGAATATCCTGGCATCCAACATTCATTGTTTGATCTTGTGTCAACTGACATAATTTCTTTGTATTATGTGTTTTTTACAATCTGTTTTAGAAAGGGTCTTGATAGTGATTTAGCAAAATGACATGTTTCAGTTTTGACTGTCTTATTAGCAGTTTTTGGGTCAGTATGTAGGTATGTGCAAATTGGCCTCTGAAAATGTAATATTGTGAGTGAGACAGGAATCCATGGCTTTTGAAGCATTTAGTCATTGATTGCATTTTGTATGAAAGCAAAGTGAAATGCTAAACAGTTTAGCCCACATAAGTAAATGTTGTGGTGACTGCATGAAGAGTTTTGAGAAAGCAACTTCAGTATTGCAGTATTTGTCTTAGCAAATGAAAAAAAAACCTGTAAAATTCACACTGCCTTTCCAAACTGATTGGTGTGAAGAGCAGTGACAGACAGTCCAGACTGATGGGCCATTGACAGTATGCAAAGGTCTGGTGACTCCAAAGTCACTTCAAAGTTGTAACACTTTAGTAATCAAACCTCATACAATTTTCTGAATGTCTCATTCACCTTTGTGTAGCCATCCCCTATGTCTGTAAGCTTCAGAACTCAAGCTTAGGCTAGAAATATTTATAATGTGATTTTTTACAATTTGTCAGCACCACTGAAAATAAGTTTTTGAAAAGTGTATGTTTAAAGTAGATTTTAACAAAAAAAAAAATATATATATAGAATAATCACATTCTAAATGTTGACAGATTATTGGTGCTGAGTTTGTGCTGAATAAAAGCATTCGTAGCACTTTGGGATAAATGTTTTTTAGACAGGTGAAATATTTAACAGTTTTTCTGAATTGCTGAAATATTAGAAATCGTTTTGGGAACAAAACTGCCGATTGCCAAAAGTCATTTATTGAATCAGTTACTTCTTTGGCAAAACTTTAAACCATGGTCACCTAGTTAGACACAATTTGCAGATCTCAGTCATCCTTTTTGCAAAACTCAAAACACATTCCCATTCATCAAAACACATTTTGCGCTATGGTGAACTTTGATGCAAAATAGAAAACACAGGCCACAGAAGTTAAGCGCAGCCAGCACACAGTAGTCATTTGAACACAATGACTCAAAACTATTCACACACATTTCTAAACATTTGAGGAAGCCAAAGAGTGACTAGAACATAGAATACGTGCCATAGAAGGATAGGAGTTGCATTTTGAAGTCAAGGTACAAATGGGTCACACAGAGGATTCTTTCTGCATCACTCAACAAGGGATAGCATCGCTAGACCCAGCCCTGAGACATGGCGATGAGGCAGGATGAATATTCTTCTGTGACTCTGGCTTGGCAGTTGCACAACATTTTACTGTAATATGCCTCTCGTTTGTTTACTTTTTGGCGTTGTTCTTTACAGTCACTTTTCTGGAGTACTGAGTATGGCAAACGTTACATATTAATTATCAGTCATATGGTAGACGACCATAATTTTTTTTAACTATTATTATAGTCTTACGGTTTCTCATTTACATGTCAACAACAGTTTTGATTGGTACTGTTTTCATTTTTTGCTGTAGAGTGCTATGACTGTTCAGTAGTGTACCTTTACCCAACTGACGAGATGCATGGTCTGAAAACAGTGTTTGCTTTTGAGCAAAGATAATATAGTTTTGAGAAGATTGTTTGATTTTGCAAGACAAGCGTAAGGTTTTGTGAGTTTAGCTTGAATTTTAGAGTTTGTGCTTAGTGGTTTGATTACAGGAGATGAGAGATTTTAGGACATGTGTTTTAGCAATTCAGAAAAACAGTAAAATGTCAAGGCCTGTCAGACTACTTTGAAAGTGGGTGAGAGGCCTCAGACTCCATAGGGTTACAGTAAATACTTGTTATGCTATGTTTCTTTTATGTTCCTCTTTTTGTGTCTGGTACTATGACAAAAAATCCCAGTCTATCTATCTAGTGCTACTTCATTATCCCATTGTCTTTCTGCAATGTTCTCATGTACAGTACTGTCAGCAAAACAGCATGATACTACCACCACCATGCTTGACCGTTGGTTCAGTGTTCTTAGGTTAAGAAAACAACCTCACCTTGATCCCCTGCAAACATATCTCTTTTCATTGTGGCCAAGCAGAGAAGTTTATGACAGATTCACACGTCATCGTGACTGCCCCCAGCCCTCCTGTGAATGTGCAGCCATCAGCAGCCTTTCAGACTGTTAGCCAGAAGGAAAGACAGAACAGACTAAGGAATGCGTCCGTTTTATTCAAGCACAGTACAGAACCATAAGCATTTTTATTTTTCATTTTCCACTCTGTCCACCTTTATTCTCCACAAGCAACCGTATTACTTTGTTTAGGCCTGTAATTATTGTATTGCACACATCTTGGGTCCGCCTTATCTCCAAAAGGTGAAGTAAAATACAAAATTCTAATTTCATCAATAAACTGACTAAAACACATTTTGCTAGTTTTAGGCCATCTTTGCCTCACAACAGAAACAATTTCTTACATTTCTCAGGCCATCTATTGCAGTGTAGTCAGTTTATTAATGAAATTGGAATTTTGTCTAAATATAAGAAAATTATACTTCCTTAGATTTTCATTTTCTGCAGTGGAGTTACAATACCTGATTTCAGGTAAGTCATTTCTGCTTCCATAATCACTGCTCTCCCTGGTGGATGGATAAATCATTGCAAGTACTTTACACACATCATCGTGGGGGATCTCATTATAGCCAAGGTGCCACCCAAGGCCCAGCAGGGACCTGTCATGGACCAGCCAAGGACCAGCCAAGGCCCCATCATGGAAACAGGGGAAAATTCAAGCGGCTACATCTGTAAATTTGGTGCACATGAACCTTTCCAGTGTTGTTTTTCGCTGTTGTTCTGCATATCAGGGAATCTGTGCACTACATGGTGTGTTTTTATAGGTCAAGTTCCCCTGCTGAAATGCAGGCAGCCCAATTCAAGACCAGCGCATAAGTCTCCCAAGCATGTGTTTCCTATATCCGATAAGATGGCAGAATTTCTCTCAATGTGCAATACTGACTGCCAAGTGCGATATCTGTGATGTATGTGATGTACTTTTCTTGTAGAGTGACATAAGGATTCACTTTAATTAAATGTGTGTCCCCTATCTTTATAATCCAAAAGGACGAACCAGTACCAGCAGTGGAGGCCGTCAGAAGAAATGCCGCACTGGGCCACCGGCACCCAGCTCCCAAACCATATCTGGATCTGCTCCCATCCCGTTGGCGACCAGCAGGGCTCAGCAGGGCAGAAGACGCCGTAGAAATACGGCGGGAGGCCGGTCAGGCCGTAGAAAGAAGTGTAAAAAACAGAAGGGGCCATTTACAAAAAATTTGCAGAACCTGCTAACCTTCAGTAACCCCTTTGATTCAATCCAGGTGGGTGACAAGATCCCGTGTGTGGATCTCACCCAGAGTGACGACGAGGTTGCTACCATCCTGTGTCGCACTCCATCAATGTCAGAGCCTGAGCCCTGCTCACCAGCCTTCTCCTCCACTTCCTTCTTATTTCCATCACCAGTCCCATCCTCTTTTGCCTCCTCTCCATCCCCATCTTTTTTTACAGACTCTCCTCCTCCGTCACCATGTGTAGTCTCACCTGTAAGCCCATCTCCACACCCATCTTCACCTCCAGCCACAGTTCATCCCACCCCTCTGTATCAGGTTCCAGCGCAAGCTGCAGCCCCCTCATCTGAGCTGGTTACGGGTCCGACACCCCTACTTATTTCCCCTTCTGTTGTTTTTGAGAAAATGGAAAGATTCAATAAGATGCATAACTTTTATCTATGCAACTATTCTAAAATGACCTATGATGCCAAGTGCCTTGCTCATTACTGGTGTAATCAGTTTTGGAATGATTTTCAACATGCAGTTTACATCTGCAAGCAGGGGAAGAATCAAAATTCAGAGAATCACTACTCATATGGTGATAATGAGGGTGCCCAAGCTGAGCTGATATTTGATGATGAGGCGCTGGATCAGCTAAGTGCCATCCCCGGGGTCCTGGAGATGGCTGTGGAGATGGGCTATCAGTGTGATGTAAATAGTTTTTCATAGAACCTGTAAATAATTAGGTGAGACATCTCACAAGTACTTAGGATAATATAAGATTAAGGTAGTTTAACCTTATCTTAACTAATCCTAAGATTGTATGATATAAGATTACATAGGATAAGACTAAGAATAGGTTAAGATAAGGTTGTATATAATGTAAGATAACATAGAATAAGATAAGACTAAGATAGGATAAGTTAAGATTAAAGTAAGATAGTATGACATAAGATTACATAGGATAAGATAAGAATAGGTTAAGATAAGACTTCTTATTCTTGTTTTTCTATTAAATAAATATGGATTATTTTGCGTATGGTTTGTGTCTGTGAGGTTATTTAAAATATTGTGAAGTTTGACACAAAATTTGATTAGTTTAAATAATGATTGGTTAAACTGATGTACATGTAGAGAATTGTAGTGGTCTTGCTATTGAATTAAAGGACTCTTCAGATCTCAAGTGCAGTGCAAAAAGTATAGAGGGGTAATTCATTAAATGCTGCACGCACAGGGACATTTTTTTGGTGTTAAATCCAAATTACATGACCATTCTACTGCAAATACAGGCCTTTAAGTTTAAAGGTGCCATGGAACTCTACTTTGAAAGCTTGTGAAACAGCAAAAAAGTTGTTGTTTCTTTGTTTTCTGCACATGCGTCCACCAACCGGAAGGAGCCAGAGAGTGGCATTAAGAGTCTGCAGCTGTGTATTATTGCAACAGTAGACTAAGCTAATTTCCTAGATCCTTAAATTTGCAAGCACTCATTTGAAGAGACAATGAACCTTTACCATATGTAAACTTAATCAACTTAAAACACATAAAAGACATTCTCCTTCACCTTCTCCCTTATACTACAAGCCTTCCATTTCAGTTTAGCTGATTTTTAACACAGCTGACTTCTCCACTTGTAATGAATCCTGCATATGTGACAAACCACGATACACCACTGCCTGGTCATGCCTGTGAAGTTAACTAGAATGTCACTAGCAGGCTGGCAAATTAATCCACAAGTTGTAGAGTACAGCACTGCTGCTTGCTAATTGCTTTATTTTTCCCGCCTATAATGACATTCAGTGAGGAATATTTGATAGCGTACTTTCCTGCATACTTTGTCAATTTGCACCAGGCACCAACGCAGCTTCTCCCCTTGGTTTACTAGTCATGGGAAAACAATGTTCGCGGTGAGCAAGCTGGGCCCAACAGGGTGTGTCACGTGACTTACTTGCATCTTGCCACAGGCAGTGATGGGCTATATTAAAATGTCTGTAAGCCTAGTGATAAAGGTCCTTAAAATGACAGAAAGCAAACTAATAAATAAAACTACACATTTTTGTTAATACTTTCAAATGCGTCAGACACATACAGTAAGATCTCTCAAAGTATTTTCTGACATTTTTTTTTCCCGCCCACTAAAATACAAATCAGAAAATGCTCAGAAGCAATTACACATGTATTCTAAATACGTTGAACTACATCCACACTAGGGAAACTTAAAATATTATCTTGACAGTTGGTTAAAACCAGGCACAACTTGAGGAATAATGGAACTCAAAATGGGCTGGGATATCCCTGATCTGTCTGCCAGTTCCTTTCGGTATGTTCCGCGACAAATTCATCGTTCAGTTCTACCAGAATCACTCTTGGCACTCTGAAAGAGCGGATAAGCCACAAATCATCACTGGGAAGATAATCATTGTCATCTCTAAATACTCCCTCCCTTAATATTTGGGCACAATGTCCTCTGCCATAATCAAGCTGCATGTTATGGATTTTTACACTGATGGTTCACACTCTTCCCCAATCAGGAACCGTGGGTTGACAGATTGATCCGCGCTGCAGTGAACGCCCAGACCACCGCTTATAATGCTGGTCTCAACACTGGACTTTCTACTACGGCGCTGTGGAGAGCATCCCGACTCAGAACATTACTTCCTGATTTGGGAATAGCTGTGTTCAGGATCGAAAAGCCTGCAATTATTTAAATCTGATTTTAGGAAAACTTGTCATGGTATAAAAAGCACACCACCAAATGCATGAAATCTGAGTAAAATGTTTACCTTTTTAACGCAACCATAATAGAGGGGTCTGCATTTGCATTTATCACAGTCCCTGTAACAATCTAACATCATAGCACCACAACTATTGCGGATTCAGCCAACGGTGGCAACGTTACTAGCCAGCAGCGTTGTGCAGGTTACTGGAAATTACTAGTTATCAATTACTGCATATAAAAGTACTTATAACGAGGGTGGGACTGGGCCATGAGTCTGCGAGGAGTTTCGACGTGTGGTGGGTGCGGCAAGGGGCAGCATCAGCGCATGCTCCCCCAGCTTGACCTAACCTGTATATATATATATATATATATATATGTATATATATAGCCTGATAAAGGAAGATAAGAGTGGGCTAAAGGTTGCATATTGATCACTTTAACATCGCGCCAACATCGGGGGAATATGGAATCAAATGATCGGTGGCGATGTTTCTGCAACACAGAGATGTTTGCTGATGGGTTTTCAAGCATCGCGGAGATATAGTGCCAATGCATGTGTGCTCTCTGGCTAGTTATATTATTTCAGCGTTGCAGCCATGACAGTGCCATACAATACAACCGTCTAATTGTATCTGTCAGCGTACCTACAATATCACACATTCATCACGCCACGGTGAGGTCGGATGGCGTTACATCATAAACAGGAAATTAGGGGAACATGCTAACACTGATATCTCTTCAAGCCATCATTAGTGGCTCCCTCATCTGGCCTCAGAAGTGGTTGCATCCCAGAGCCACCTGCTGGTCTTGGTGGCACTTCAGTGTTTGCCTGTAGAGGAGATGCTCAGTGGCAGTGATGGTGGGAGTCCCAGATGAGACAAGATGAGCACAGAGCTGTCCAGCCCATTGTTGCCAAAGGTCACATTCTACCAGAATGCCCTGACACTAACTTCCAAACATCCCACGGACCCCAGCTATCCCCTGTAGGGAAACTGAATAAGAAGCCTTTACCCTGGGCAGAAAATGCATTGTTTGTACAGTACGTCTTAGTGACAGAGTACCAATTTCAGAGGGCATTTTGTTGAAAAACATGCAGTGAAATATCTAATAACGATATCGGAACATTCAAACACAGCATACAATACAGTTTGCAAATGTAAACAGTTTTATTTAAAAGGACAGTTTAATTTCAGAGCCAATGGCCGTGTGACCAAAAACATTTGAATCATTATTATTCTCTTAGTAAAATGAAAAGCAGAAAACATTCCTGGAGCCTTCAATTTAGCGTGCACAGTGCCCTCTACAGGATTCTGTCGAAACAGCATCCCCGTCAGCCTCGTTCGCAGAACGTAGGAGTTCTTTTCCCAGCGTACCCTTTTCTTTATAAATCCCAAAATCTCCTTACAAATGTAAGTATGAATGTTTGTCATCTTTTTCGGTCACACGAAGCCTTTATAAATGAGATTCCCCCATTAATGCGTTTACATGGCTATGCTCTGTAACTGCGCCATTAAAAACACATGAAAACATCTTAATTGCGTCAAGGCACGTAAACGTAGTCACATGACAAAAGATAACTTCGTGACTTAGCAAAGTGCAGGTTCTTCGTTTCCTCTGTGTGGACCATAGAGCTGTGTATCCGAGTCTGACGACCCGCCACGTTTTAAGATACAGAGAATACACGTCAATATGCTGCTATATTTTGGAATTTTTTTAATCTGATCTCAGGAAAACTTGTCAAGGTATAAAAAGCACACCGCCATGAAATCTGAGTACAAATGTTTGCTTTTTTTTTTAACGCAACCATAATAGAGGGGTCTGCATTTATCACAGTCCCTGTAACAATCTAACATCATAGCACCATAACTACTGCGGATTCAGCCAACGGCGGCAACGTCACTAGTCAGCAGTGTTGTGCAGGTTACTGGAAATTACTACTCATCAATTACCGCATATAAATGTACTTTTAATACGGGTGGGATTGGACCATGTGTCTGCCAGGAGTTTCGACGTGTGGTGGGTGCAAATGGTCGGTGGCGATGTTTCTGCAACACAGAGATGTTTGCTGATGGGTTTTCAAGCATCGCGGAGACATAGTGCCAATGCATGTGTGCTCTCTGGCTAGTTATATTATTTCAGTGTTGCAGCTATGACAGTGCCAGACAATACAACCGTCTAATTGTATCTATCAGCGTACCTACAATACCACCCATTCATTGCGCCATGGTGAGGTCGGGTGGCGTTACATCATAAACGGGAAATTAAGGGAACATGCTGCCTTTATCCATTAATATTTTCACGCAAGACAAAGGTAAAGAGTGCATTTAAATTTCAGCACCTTCCGTGTTTTTTAATGGCAATTAGTTACATTACTCCTTACAGACAAGAGTAGTGGGATTATAGTAACGCCTTACTACCAACACTGCTAGGCTTGCTAATGCTAACGTTAGCAGTACAGCCTTATGCTACTTCCTCTCGCAAGATAAGATAGCGTTACTGTCACTGTGCAAATACAATGAGATGTCTTTGGAGCAAGGCTGTCGACGCCATGTTAAGGATAAAAGTACAAGTAAAATACAATATAAAATCAAAGAAACATACACCAACAGTAAAGAAGAACAAGGATGCGTAAAATACTGGTACCGGAAGCAAATAAACCAATAAAACACAGTCAGAGGAACACTGGAGAGTTCGGAGCAGCTGCGAATGTGCCGCCATCATTGTTCAGAATTCTTCACTTTGCGTTGCTACAGTGGAAGAGTGAAATGGCTGAAGATGGATTAGAGAATTTTCCAAGTGTGCTAAACATTCAGTTGTAAATAAAAACCAGTGTGAGATAAGAACGTCTCCTCGCCATTTCCTTCTATTCTGATTGAATGGGTCGCTTAACGATCGCTGTGAATTCTGGGAGTCTGTGGAACGTCACGTCTGCAGCTCTCGCGTTACTTGCTGCCAGGAAGGAATTCTATTTAAATACTTCAATACATTTTATTTATAACATTTTCTGTTTTTAGGCGTGTCTTCTAAATTTACGGTGCTTCTATTATCTTTCCGCGCTTTTGTCAATATATATCGTGTGTCTGGTCATTTGATTAAAGTGCTTGAAGACTTTGCCACGCGCTGACACTAATCGACCACCATATCTTAGCAACCGCATCATAACAATTCTAATTCCGTTTCGAGTTTTGATTCAAACATTCAAAGCAGCTCAGATTTGCACTTTCCCAGCAAAAGACAAGACGCGAAAGATGTCTGCCTTCATCTACCTGCGGAGAATCGACTGGCTCCTGCCAAATGACGCCGTCAGTGTCCGGATTGCTCCGGAAGACATCCCCGGTTCAGTCAGCCATGGTAAGAACGGCAAAATGATGCCTAGAATATCTCAGCACTCGAAGAATGAAAGTCAGAACAGGCTTGGCTGGTCTTGTTGAATCTTGCAGTCTGTGATAACTATCTTATTTTGGAACTACGTGTCTTAGGATACTAAATAATAAAATGGTTCACCTTTAGCCCAACGGTGATTTGTTACCATGAAGCAGTAAAAATACGGGGCTCTTTTCAGCATGTCTGCTGTACTGCACAATGAAATCCGTAAAATCTGTGGCTGTGATGTGTTTGAACATAACAGGAAAGCGACGTCAAATGGTAAGGTAACAGGTGAACATGTCCCACATTGGCAAAAGCCAGCCAACGGGAGTAACCCCCCTCCTTCTGGGGGTGTGCCTAAATTCTCGTCTGAACGCGCTCATTTATTCACTTGCAGGGTGTTGCCATGAGATGGCGCTTTCTTTACAAAAACACATTTTAGTTGTGGTCACAAGTTCATACACAAGTACAACAAGTATCAACGAGAATCTTTTGGTAGCCATTAGCAAGCTTCTGGCATAATTGATACTTTAAAGTAAACTGAAGCTACAGCCAAAGTTTTTACAACACCGGAGACAAACAGGGCTAGGTACTTGGATAGCGAGCATGCCGGTACATACTAATCCAGCGCTATGATGTCATACAGTAACGAGACAGGAACTGTTTTGAAGCTTGGCATCCTGATCAGGAGTGACAATTTGTTGTTCTAATATTCATTTATTGTTTTGCATTGTTCCTGGAATAATGTGATTGCACATTTTATTCATCGACGTTTAATCCGTTGCATGTTATAAACTGTAAAAAGGCTAGTATTGTGTCTTTTCTTACAGTTGTTTTCAATTGCTAAGACAGGGTAGTATCTAGGGTAGCATCTCCACATGCCTGATCCATCCTTGGCATTGCTCTGGAGGAATATCCTGGCATCCAACATTCATTGTTTGATCTTGTGTCAACTGACATAATTTCTTTGTATTATGTGTTTTTTACAATCTGTTTTAGAAAGGGTCTTGATAGTGATTTAGCAAAATGACATGTTTCAGTTTTGACTGTCTTATTAGCAGTTTTTGGGTCAGTATGTAGGTATGTGCAAATTGGCCTCTGAAAATGTAATATTGTGAGTGAGACAGGAATCCATGGCTTTTGAAGCATTTAGTCATTGATTGCATTTTGTATGAAAGCAAAGTGAAATGCTAAACAGTTTAGCCCACATAAGTAAATGTTGTGGTGACTGCATGAAGAGTTTTGAGAAAGCAACTTCAGTATTGCAGTATTTGTCTTAGCAAATGAAAAAAAAACCTGTAAAATTCACACTGCCTTTCCAAACTGATTGGTGTGAAGAGCAGTGACAGACAGTCCAGACTGATGGGCCATTGACAGTATGCAAAGGTCTGGTGACTCCAAAGTCACTTCAAAGTTGTAACACTTTAGTAATCAAACCTCATACAATTTTCTGAATGTCTCATTCACCTTTGTGTAGCCATCCCCTATGTCTGTAAGCTTCAGAACTCAAGCTTAGGCTAGAAATATTTATAATGTGATTTTTTACAATTTGTCAGCACCACTGAAAATAAGTTTTTGAAAAGTGTATGTTTAAAGTAGATTTTAACAAAAAAAAAATATATATATAGAATAATCACATTCTAAATGTTGACAGATTATTGGTGCTGAGTTTGTGCTGAATAAAAGCATTCGTAGCACTTTGGGATAAATGTTTTTTAGACAGGTGAAATATTTAACAGTTTTTCTGAATTGCTGAAATATTAGAAATCGTTTTGGGAACAAAACTGCCGATTGCCAAAAGTCATTTATTGAATCAGTTACTTCTTTGGCAAAACTTTAAACCATGGTCACCTAGTTAGACACAATTTGCAGATCTCAGTCATCCTTTTTGCAAAACTCAAAACACATTCCCATTCATCAAAACACATTTTGCGCTATGGTGAACTTTGATGCAAAATAGAAAACACAGGCCACAGAAGTTAAGCGCAGCCAGCACACAGTAGTCATTTGAACACAATGACTCAAAACTATTCACACACATTTCTAAACATTTGAGGAAGCCAAAGAGTGACTAGAACATAGAATACGTGCCATAGAAGGATAGGAGTTGCATTTTGAAGTCAAGGTACAAATGGGTCACACAGAGGATTCTTTCTGCATCACTCAACAAGGGATAGCATCGCTAGACCCAGCCCTGAGACATGGCGATGAGGCAGGATGAATATTCTTCTGTGACTCTGGCTTGGCAGTTGCACAACATTTTACTGTAATATGCCTCTCGTTTGTTTACTTTTTGGCGTTGTTCTTTACAGTCACTTTTCTGGAGTACTGAGTATGGCAAACGTTACATATTAATTATCAGTCATATGGTAGACGACCATAATTTTTTTTAACTATTATTATAGTCTTACGGTTTCTCATTTACATGTCAACAACAGTTTTGATTGGTACTGTTTTCATTTTTTGCTGTAGAGTGCTATGACTGTTCAGTAGTGTACCTTTACCCAACTGACGAGATGCATGGTCTGAAAACAGTGTTTGCTTTTGAGCAAAGATAATATAGTTTTGAGAAGATTGTTTGATTTTGCAAGACAAGCGTAAGGTTTTGTGAGTTTAGCTTGAATTTTAGAGTTTGTGCTTAGTGGTTTGATTACAGGAGATGAGAGATTTTAGGACATGTGTTTTAGCAATTCAGAAAAACAGTAAAATGTCAA
Source organism: Brienomyrus brachyistius (assembly GCF_023856365.1). Classification (NCBI taxonomy): domain Eukaryota; kingdom Metazoa; phylum Chordata; class Actinopteri; order Osteoglossiformes; family Mormyridae; genus Brienomyrus; species Brienomyrus brachyistius. Next base: position 121,723 of record NW_026042324.1, on the reverse strand, counting down.
GGCCCGTCAGACTACTTTGAAAGTGGGTGAGAGGCCTCAGACTCCATAGGGTTACAGTAAATACTTGTTATGCTATGTTTCTTTTATGTTCCTCTTTTTGTGTCTGGTACTATGACAAAAAATCCCAGTCTATCTATCTAGTGCTACTTCATTATCCCATTGTCTTTCTGCAATGTTCTCATGTACAGTACTGTCAGCAAAACAGCATGATACTACCACCACCATGCTTGACCGTTGGTTCAGTGTTCTTAGGTTAAGAAAACAACCTCACCTTGATCCCCTGCAAACATATCTCTTTTCATTGTGGCCAAGCAGAGAAGTTTATGACAGATTCACACGTCATCGTGACTGCCCCCAGCCCTCCTGTGAATGTGCAGCCATCAGCAGCCTTTCAGACTGTTAGCCAGAAGGAAAGACAGAACAGACTAAGGAATGCGTCCGTTTTATTCAAGCACAGTACAGAACCATAAGCATTTTTATTTTTCATTTTCCACTCTGTCCACCTTTATTCTCCACAAGCAACCGTATTACTTTGTTTAGGCCTGTAATTATTGTATTGCACACATCTTGGGTCCGCCTTATCTCCAAAAGGTGAAGTAAAATACAAAATTCTAATTTCATCAATAAACTGACTAAAACACATTTTGCTAGTTTTAGGCCATCTTTGCCTCACAACAGAAACAATTTCTTACATTTCTCAGGCCATCTATTGCAGTGTAGTCAGTTTATTAATGAAATTGGAATTTTGTCTAAATATAAGAAAATTATACTTCCTTAGATTTTCATTTTCTGCAGTGGAGTTACAATACCTGATTTCAGGTAAGTCATTTCTGCTTCCATAATCACTGCTCTCCCTGGTGGATGGATAAATCATTGCAAGTACTTTACACACATCATCGTGGGGGATCTCATTATAGCCAAGGTGCCACCCAAGGCCCAGCAGGGACCTGTCATGGACCAGCCAAGGACCAGCCAAGGCCCCATCATGGAAACAGGGGAAAATTCAAGCGGCTACATCTGTAAATTTGGTGCACATGAACCTTTCCAGTGTTGTTTTTCGCTGTTGTTCTGCATATCAGGGAATCTGTGCACTACATGGTGTGTTTTTATAGGTCAAGTTCCCCTGCTGAAATGCAGGCAGCCCAATTCAAGACCAGCGCATAAGTCTCCCAAGCATGTGTTTCCTATATCCGATAAGATGGCAGAATTTCTCTCAATGTGCAATACTGACTGCCAAGTGCGATATCTGTGATGTATGTGATGTACTTTTCTTGTAGAGTGACATAAGGATTCACTTTAATTAAATGTGTGTCCCCTATCTTTATAATCCAAAAGGACGAACCAGTACCAGCAGTGGAGGCCGTCAGAAGAAATGCCGCACTGGGCCACCGGCACCCAGCTCCCAAACCATATCTGGATCTGCTCCCATCCCGTTGGCGACCAGCAGGGCTCAGCAGGGCAGAAGACGCCGTAGAAATACGGCGGGAGGCCGGTCAGGCCGTAGAAAGAAGTGTAAAAAACAGAAGGGGCCATTTACAAAAAATTTGCAGAACCTGCTAACCTTCAGTAACCCCTTTGATTCAATCCAGGTGGGTGACAAGATCCCGTGTGTGGATCTCACCCAGAGTGACGACGAGGTTGCTACCATCCTGTGTCGCACTCCATCAATGTCAGAGCCTGAGCCCTGCTCACCAGCCTTCTCCTCCACTTCCTTCTTATTTCCATCACCAGTCCCATCCTCTTTTGCCTCCTCTCCATCCCCATCTTTTTTTACAGACTCTCCTCCTCCGTCACCATGTGTAGTCTCACCTGTAAGCCCATCTCCACACCCATCTTCACCTCCAGCCACAGTTCATCCCACCCCTCTGTATCAGGTTCCAGCGCAAGCTGCAGCCCCCTCATCTGAGCTGGTTACGGGTCCGACACCCCTACTTATTTCCCCTTCTGTTGTTTTTGAGAAAATGGAAAGATTCAATAAGATGCATAACTTTTATCTATGCAACTATTCTAAAATGACCTATGATGCCAAGTGCCTTGCTCATTACTGGTGTAATCAGTTTTGGAATGATTTTCAACATGCAGTTTACATCTGCAAGCAGGGGAAGAATCAAAATTCAGAGAATCACTACTCATATGGTGATAATGAGGGTGCCCAAGCTGAGCTGATATTTGATGATGAGGCGCTGGATCAGCTAAGTGCCATCCCCGGGGTCCTGGAGATGGCTGTGGAGATGGGCTATCAGTGTGATGTAAATAGTTTTTCATAGAACCTGTAAATAATTAGGTGAGACATCTCACAAGTACTTAGGATAATATAAGATTAAGGTAGTTTAACCTTATCTCAACTAATCCTAAGATTGTATGATATAAGATTACATAGGATAAGACTAAGAATAGGTTAAGATAAGGTTGTATATAATGTAAGATAACATAGAATAAGATAAGACTAAGATAGGATAAGTTAAGATTAAAGTAAGATAGTATGACATAAGATTACATAGGATAAGATAAAAATAGGTTAAGATAAGACTTCTTATTCTTGTTTTTCTATTAAATAAATATGGATTATTTTGCGTATGGTTTGTGTCTGTGAGGTTATTTAAAATATTGTGAAGTTTGACACAAAATTTGATTAGTTTAAATAATGATTGGTTAAACTGATGTACATGTAGAGAATTGTAGTGGTCTTGCTATTGAATTAAAGGACTCTTCAGATCTCAAGTGCAGTGCAAAAAGTATAGAGGGGTAATTCATTAAATGCTGCACGCACAGGGACATTTTTTTGGTGTTAAATCCAAATTGCATGACCATTCTACTGCAAATACAGGCCTTTAAGTTTAAAGGTGCCATGGAACTCTACTTTGAAAGCTTGTGAAACAGCAAAAAAGTTGTTGTTTCTTTGTTTTCTGCACATGCGTCCACCAACCGGAAGGAGCCAGAGAGTGGCATTAAGAGTCTGCAGCTGTGTATTATTGCAACAGTAGACTAAGCTAATTTCCTAGATCCTTAAATTTGCAAGCACTCATTTGAAGAGACAATGAACCTTTACCATATGTAAACTTAATCAACTTAAAACACATAAAAGACATTCTCCTTCACCTTCTCCCTTATACTACAAGCCTTCCATTTCAGTTTAGCTGATTTTTAACACAGCTGACTTCTCCACTTGTAATGAATCCTGCATATGTGACAAACCACGATACGCCACTGCCTGGTCATGCCTGTGAAGTTAACTAGAATGTCACTAGCAGGCTGGCAAATTAATCCACAAGTTGTAGAGTACAGCACTGCTGCTTGCTAATTGCTTTATTTTTCCCGCCTATAATGACATTCAGTGAGGAATATTTGATAGCGTACTTTCCTGCATACTTTGTCAATTTGCACCAGGCACCAACGCAGCTTCTCCCCTTGGTTTACTAGTCATGGGAAAACAATGTTCGCGGTGAGCAAGCTGGGCCCAACAGGGTGTGTCACGTGACTTACTTGCATCTTGCCACAGGCAGTGATGGGCTATATTAAAATGTCTGTAAGCCTAGTGATAAAGGTCCTTAAAATGACAGAAAGCAAACTAATAAATAAAACTACACATTTTTGTTAATACTTTCAAATGCGTCAGACACATACAGTAAGATCTCTCAAAGTATTTTCTGACATTTTTTTTTCCCGCCCACTAAAATACAAATCAGAAAATGCTCAGAAGCAATTACACATGTATTCTAAATACGTTGAACTACATCCACACTAGGGAAACTTAAAATATTATCTTGACAGTTGGTTAAAACCAGGCACAACTTGAGGAATAATGGAACTCAAAATGGGCTGGGATATCCCTGATCTGTCTGCCAGTTCCTTTCGGTATGTTCCGCGACAAATTCATCGTTCAGTTCTACCAGAATCACTCTTGGCACTCTGAAAGAGCGGATAAGCCACAAATCATCACTGGGAAGATAATCATTGTCATCTCTAAATACTCCCTCCCTTAATATTTGGGCACAATGTCCTCTGCCATAATCAAGCTGCATGTTATGGATTTTTACACTGATGGTTCACACTCTTCCCCAATCAGGAACCGTGGGTTGACAGATTGATCCGCGCTGCAGTGAACGCCCAGACCACCGCTTATAATGCTGGTCTCAACACTGGACTTTCTACTACGGCGCTGTGGAGAGCATCCCGACTCAGAACATTACTTCCTGATTTGGGAATAGCTGTGTTCAGGATCGAAAAGCCTGCAATTATTTAAATCTGATTTTAGGAAAACTTGTCATGGTATAAAAAGCACACCACCAAATGCATGAAATCTGAGTAAAATGTTTACCTTTTTAACGCAACCATAATAGAGGGGTCTGCATTTGCATTTATCACAGTCCCTGTAACAATCTAACATCATAGCACCACAACTATTGCGGATTCAGCCAACGGTGGCAACGTTACTAGCCAGCAGCGTTGTGCAGGTTACTGGAAATTACTAGTTATCAATTACTGCATATAAAAGTACTTATAACGAGGGTGGGACTGGGCCATGAGTCTGCGAGGAGTTTCGACGTGTGGTGGGTGCGGCAAGGGGCAGCATCAGCGCATGCTCCCCCAGCTTGACCTAACCTGTATATATATATATATATATATGTATATATATAGCCTGATAAAGGAAGATAAGAGTGGGCTAAAGGTTGCATATTGATCACTTTAACATCGCGCCAACATCGGGGGAATATGGAATCAAATGATCGGTGGCGATGTTTCTGCAACACAGAGATGTTTGCTGATGGGTTTTCAAGCATCGCGGAGATATAGTGCCAATGCATGTGTGCTCTCTGGCTAGTTATATTATTTCAGCGTTGCAGCCATGACAGTGCCAGACAATACAACCGTCTAATTGTATCTGTCAGCGTACCTACAATATCACACATTCATCACGCCACGGTGAGGTCGGATGGCGTTACATCATAAACAGGAAATTAGGGGAACATGCTAACACTGATATCTCTTCAAGCCATCATTAGTGGCTCCCTCATCTGGCCTCAGAAGTGGTTGCATCCCAGAGCCACCTGCTGGTCTTGGTGGCACTTCAGTGTTTGCCTGTAGAGGAGATGCTCAGTGGCAGTGATGGTGGGAGTCCCAGATGAGACAAGATGAGCACAGAGCTGTCCAGCCCATTGTTGCCAAAGGTCACATTCTACCAGAATGCCCTGACACTAACTTCCAAACATCCCACGGACCCCAGCTATCCCCTGTAGGGAAACTGAATAAGAAGCCTTTACCCTGGGCAGAAAATGCATTGTTTGTACAGTACGTCTTAGTGACAGAGTACCAATTTCAGAGGGCATTTTGTTGAAAAACATGCAGTGAAATATCTAATAACGATATCGGAACATTCAAACACAGCATACAATACAGTTTGCAAATGTAAACAGTTTTATTTAAAAGGACAGTTTAATTTCAGAGCCAATGGCCGTGTGACCAAAAACATTTGAATCATTATTATTCTCTTAGTAAAATGAAAAGCAGAAAACATTCCTGGAGCCTTCAATTTAGCGTGCACAGTGCCCTCTACAGGATTCTGTCGAAACAGCATCCCCGTCAGCCTCGTTCGCAGAACGTAGGAGTTCTTTTCCCAGCGTACCCTTTTCTTTATAAATCCCAAAATCTCCTTACAAATGTAAGTATGAATGTTTGTCATCTTTTTCGGTCACACGAAGCCTTTATAAATGAGATTCCCCCATTAATGCGTTTACATGGCTATGCTCTGTAACTGCGCCATTAAAAACACATGAAAACATCTTAATTGCGTCAAGGCACGTAAACGTAGTCACATGACAAAAGATAACTTCGTGACTTAGCAAAGTGCAGGTTCTTCGTTTCCTCTGTGTGGACCATAGAGCTGTGTATCCGAGTCTGACGACCCGCCACGTTTTAAGATACAGAGAATACACGTCAATATGCTGCTATATTTTGGAATTTTTTTAATCTGATCTCAGGAAAACTTGTCAAGGTATAAAAAGCACACCGCCATGAAATCTGAGTACAAATGTTTGCTTTTTTTTTTTTTAACGCAACCATAATAGAGGGGTCTGCATTTATCACAGTCCCTGTAACAATCTAACATCATAGCACCATAACTACTGCGGATTCAGCCAACGGCGGCAACGTCACTAGTCAGCAGTGTTGTGCAGGTTACTGGAAATTACTACTCGTCAATTACCGCATATAAATGTACTTTTAATACGGGTGGGATTGGACCATGTGTCTGCCAGGAGTTTCGACGTGTGGTGGGTGCAAATGGTCGGTGGCGATGTTTCTGCAACACAGAGATGTTTGCTGATGGGTTTTCAAGCATCGCGGAGACATAGTGCCAATGCATGTGTGCTCTCTGGCTAGTTATATTATTTCAGTGTTGCAGCTATGACAGTGCCAGACAATACAACCGTCTAATTGTATCTATCAGCGTACCTACAATACCACCCATTCATTGCGCCATGGTGAGGTCGGGTGGCGTTACATCATAAACGGGAAATTAAGGGAACATGCTGCCTTTATCCATTAATATTTTCACGCAAGACAAAGGTAAAGAGTGCATTTAAATTTCAGCACCTTCCGTGTTTTTTAATGGCAATTAGTTACATTACTCCTTACAGACAAGAGTAGTGGGATTATAGTAACGCCTTACTACCAACACTGCTAGGCTTGCTAATGCTAACGTTAGCAGTACAGCCTTATGCTACTTCCTCTCGCAAGATAAGATAGCGTTACTGTCACTGTGCAAATACAATGAGATGTCTTTGGAGCAAGGCTGTCGACGCCATGTTAAGGATAAAAGTACAAGTAAAATACAATATAAAATCAAAGAAACATACACCAACAGTAAAGAAGAACAAGGATGCGTAAAATACTGGTACCGGTGTTGTGCCGAATTCTGCACCCCTGCCGTGAAATGCACCCCCTGTCGGGAGCGCGCACCGCTCTTTTCTTCTATTCGAAGTGGGAAAATACGTAGTTCCGTCAATCTAAATATGCAACAGAAATATTAAATTGCGTTTGCACATTTAGAAGACCACTGTCCCACTTCACGAAGGCTGCATTTAACCCATATAAAACTGATAAACTGTGACATGTAAACGATGAGCTCCGAACGAGAACGTAGGTGATTTATTTGTCTCGTCATCAGTTTACTAGTTTGAGAACAAGGAAGTCCTTCGCTTTAAGAATCAAAGCAAATTACACAGTATTATTCCCTATACATATCTAGTAATTATCTTTTTCCACAATGAAGAGAGTGTTCTGGTACAGTGATCCGAAATACCTAAACAAAAAAGATATTTATCTTTATGACGGCTAATCTGGCAGGAACTTCATTTCCATTCTCCCCTTTTATTCCATCACGAAATGCTGCTATCAAGCGACATATTTAAAGAAATAGATAATAATTAATTAATTTCATGAATGCCATATCACGTGCAGCGCGGGGGTGAGGGGGGGGGTGCATTTTACGGCAGCTTACTTCTTTCGTATTTAAGAAACTGGCTCAGTACCTGTGCTATTAGTACCTTACAAAGTTCGCTCTGTTTATTGATCTTGATCTATTGTGCAGGTTTATGAAAAGCATATTAGGAGGAGGTGAACTGACAGGAACATGCAGGGGTGGAAGGGGGTGTGTCCTTTAGCATAAGGGTATGCACCCTTTTTAAATCTATCTGCTAAGATAACAACATTAGGGGACCTGCCATGAATTGCACCCCCTTTGAATTCTTGAAGCATTTTGGTATCTAATCACCGGAGACAGAGATACAGGGGGGTACCATTCACGGCAGGGTACCTGCCGGGAATTGCACCCCCTTTGAATTCTGGGTCTGAATGTCCTACATAAATGAAATTTGCTCAGGTAGTACACTTTGCCATACAGAGTGTACTGTCCAAAGCATTTTGGGATCTAATCACCAGAAACAGAGATACAGGGGGGTGCCATTCACGGCAGGGTACCTGCCGGGAATTGCACCCCCTTTGAATTCTGGGTATGAATGTCCTACATAAATGAAATTTGCTCAGGTAGTACACTTTGCCATACAGAGTGTACTGTCCAAAGCATTTTGGGATCTAATCACCAGAAACAGAGATACAGGGGGGTGCCATTCACGGCAGGGTACCTGCCGGGAATTGCACCCCCTTTGAATTCTGGGTATGAATGTCCTACATAAATGAAATTTGCTCAGGTAGTACACTTTGCCATACAGTGTGTACTGTCCAAAGCATTTTGGGATCTAATCACCAGAAACAGAGATACAGGGGGGTGCCATTCACGGCAGGGTACCTGCCGGGAATTGCACCCCCTTTGAATTCTGGGTATGAATGTCCTACATAAATGAAATTTGCTCAGGTAGTACACTTTGCCATACAGAGTGTACTGTCCAAAGCATTTTGGGATCTAATCACCAGAAACAGAGATACAGGGGGGTGCCATTCACGGCAGGGTACCTGCCGGGAATTGCACCCCCTTTGAATTCTGGGTATGAATGTCCTACATAAATGAAATTTGCTCAGGTAGTACACTTTGCCATACAGTGTGTACTGTCCAAAGCATTTTGGGATCTAATCACCAGAAACAGAGATACAGGGGGGTGCCATTCACGGCAGGGTACCTGCCGGGAATTGCACCCCCTTTGAATTCTGGGTATGAATGTCCTACATAAATGAAATTTGCTCAGGTAGTACACTTTGCCATACAGAGTGTACTGTCCAAAGCATTTTGGGATCTAATCACCAGAAACAGAGATACAGGGGGGTGCCATTCACGGCAGGGTACCTGCCGGGAATTGCACCCCCTTTGAATTCTGGGTATGAATGTCCTACATAAATGAAATTTGCTCAGGTAGTACACTTTGCCATACAGAGTGTACTGTCCAAAGCATTTTGGGATCTAATCACCAGAAACAGAGATACAGGGGGGTGCCATTCACGGCAGGGTACCTGCCGGGAATTGCACCCCCTTTGAATTCTGGGTATGAATGTCCTACATAAATGAAATTTGCTCAGGTAGTACACTTTGCCATACAGTGTGTACTGTCCAAAGCATTTTGGGATCTAATCACCAGAAACAGAGATACAGGGGGGTGCCATTCACGGCAGGGTACCTGCCGGGAATTGCACCCCCTTTGAATTTTGCAGGAAAATGGACATCCAATTTTAAATTATTTAGGTTCCCCTGAATCACAATGTTTTATGGAGTGATCTACAGTTAGACAGATACAGAGCGCTCCGTTATGTCAGGATTCCTTTTTCAAGAAATGTAAATATCAATCGCTAAACTTATCATGTATGTTTTGGTACCAAGTTTGCATCATGATTCACAGTTAAAATTACAGTTTGAACGCCAATGATCTTGGATGCCAAAAAAATGAATATGCTGCCTCATGACAACACATGTAATGCACTGTACCTACACAGATTATGAAACAGACCTTGCTGATGTCAAGTGGGCATGAAATGGGATATAATGTAGAAACTTAACTTAATGTTCTAGTTATAATTATTCATTTCAACATTAAAGTTTTCCTATAGATATCATCTGAGATTCAATAGGCAAATTATTTTGTGAAGGCATAGAAACTTTAATAATAAATACAATTAATAATCCCAACAATGACTACAAACTAAACGCTTAATAAAATCAAAAGTTCACTTATTATTATGGATAATAATAATAATGTTAGAAAACAATTAGTTGCATTGTCAAATAAATAAGTAATTAATCCTACATGAAACACAAAACTAATAAAATGACAATTCCTTATGTGCATGCTGGACAAATATAGTCCTGATCAATAGGAGGATTCTGCATGCAGTCATGGTGGTACCATCTGCTGCAAACATCACAGCAGACCTAAAGGGAAGGGAGAGTGTTTCCATTAAAGTATGGTTAACACTTATCACATTAAGTATTCAAAGCAATTAATGTAATCAGAATAGGTAATTCAGGGAAGATTATTGCCTACATATAACAAGTACTGTCCTAAAACACAAGTAAATATGTACAGCGCCCTCCACAATTATTGGCACCCCTTGTAAAAACTTGTAAAAAAGGCTTAGAAAAAATCTTCCTCTCAGTGAAGTAGCTTCATCTCACACTGAAATAAATTTGAAAAATCCAACCTGTCTTTGAAATAAATTTATTCAAAGAAAAAACTAATCCTTCATTAAGAAATAATAATTTTTCATAAAAACACATGTGCCACAATTATTGGCAGCCTTGGAAATTACAGTGAACACAATGTAACTGAAGCATGTTTCCCATGTAAATTGTACAACTTTGAGTTGATTGGAGTGAAAAGGAACCTTCAAGCTGTAATCCATGACTTCCTGATTAACTGGGGTCTCCGTAAAAAAACACCAGATGCCACATTCATTCTAATGTATTATTTGGATGGTATGCCAGAAAAAAAACTTTTTTTGTCAGCTAACCACAAACGTAAACAGCTGGAGTTTGCGAAAGACTATTACAACTTTGACTGGAACCAAAATTTAATAGTCTGATGAAACAAAAGTGGAGCTTTTTGGTAATAAACATTCAAAGTAGGTTTGGTGTAAAAAGAAGGATGGCTGTAGTAAAAAAAAAAACCTTATCCCATCTAAGATATGGTGGAGGTTCTGAGATGTGAGACTGTTTTTCCTACAATGGCCCTGGAAACCTTGTTATGATACATGGAATTTTGGACTCCATGAAATATTTTAAATCAAAATTTTGCTGCCTGTGCTAGGAAACTAAAACTGGGCCATCCAGTTGGGTCAATACTGGGTCTTCAAGCAGGACAATGATCCTAAGCACATGTCCAAATCAACACAAAAATAGCTAGCTGATCACAGAATCAAGCTTCTGCCATGGCCATCCCAGTCCCCTGACCTGAACCCCACTGAAAACCTGTGGGCTGAACTGAAGAGGAGAGTGCACAAGAGAGGGCCTAGGACAATGGGTGACCTGTAAAGAGAAATGGTCTCAGATACCCTGCTCTGTATTCTCCAACCTTATAAAATGTTACAGGAGAAGACTTAGTGCTGTTATATTGGCAAAGGAAGGTTGTACAAAGTATTAAGTATTAAGGCTGCCAATAATTGTGGCACATGTGTTTTTATGAAAAATTATTATTTCTTAATGAAGGATTAGTTTTTTCTTTGAATAAATTTATTTCAAAGACAGGTTGGATTTTTCAAATTTATTTCAGTGTGAGATGAAGCTACTTCACTGAGAGGAAGATTTTTTCTAAGCCTTTTTTACAAGTTTTTACAAGGGGTGCCAATAATTGTGGAGGGCGCTGTACATATTTACTTGTGTTTTAGGACAGTACTTGTTATATGTAGGCAATAATCTTCCCTGAATTACCTATTCTGATTACATTAATTGCTTTGAATACTTAATGTGATAAGTGTTAACCATACTTTAATGGAAACACTCTCCCTTCCCTTTAGGTCTGCTGTGATGTTTGCAGCAGATGGTACCACCATGACTGCATGCAGAATCCTCCTATTGATCAGGACTATATTTGTCCAGCATGCACATAAGGAATTGTCATTTTATTAGTTTTGTGTTTCATGTAGGATTAATTACTTATTTATTTGACAATGCAACTAATTGTTTTCTAACATTATTATTATTATCCATAATAATAAGTGAACTTTTGATTTTATTAAGCGTTTAGTTTGTAGTCATTGTTGGGATTATTAATTGTATTTATTATTAAAGTTTCTATGCCTTCACAAAATAATTTGCCTATTGAATCTCAGATGATATCTATAGGAAAACTTTAATGTTGAAATGAATAATTATAACTAGAACATTAAGTTAAGTTTCTACATTATATCCCATTTCATGCCCACTTGACATCAGCAAGGTCTGTTTCATAATCTGTGTAGGTACAGTGCATTACATGTGTTGTCATGAGGCAGCATATTCATTTTTTTGGCATCCAAGATCATTGGCGTTCAAACTGTAATTTTAACTGTGAATCATGATGCAAACTTGGTACCAAAACATACATGATAAGTTTAGCGATTGATATTTACATTTCTTGAAAAAGGAATCCTGACATAACGGAGCGCTCTGTATCTGTCTAACTGTAGATCACTCCATAAAACATTGTGATTCAGGGGAACCTAAATAATTTAAAATTGGATGTCCATTTTCCTGCAAAATTCAAAGGGGGTGCAATTCCCGGCAGGTACCCTGCCGTGAATGGCACCCCCCTGTATCTCTGTTTCTGGTGATTAGATCCCAAAATGCTTTGGACAGTACACACTGTATGGCAAAGTGTACTACCTGAGCAAATTTCATTTATGTAGGACATTCATACCCAGAATTCAAAGGGGGTGCAATTCCCGGCAGGTACCCTGCCGTGAATGGCACCCCCCTGTATCTCTGTTTCTGGTGATTAGATCCCAAAATGCTTTGGACAGTACACTCTGTATGGCAAAGTGTACTACCTGAGCAAATTTCATTTATGTAGGACATTCATACCCAGAATTCAAAGGGGGTGCAATTCCCGGCAGGTACCCTGCCGTGAATGGCACCCCCCTGTATCTCTGTTTCTGGTGATTAGATCCCAAAATGCTTTGGACAGTACACTCTGTATGGCAAAGTGTACTACCTGAGCAAATTTCATTTATGTAGGACATTCATACCCAGAATTCAAAGGGGGTGCAATTCCCGGCAGGTACCCTGCCGTGAATGGCACCCCCCTGTATCTCTGTTTCTGGTGATTAGATCCCAAAATGCTTTGGACAGTACACACTGTATGGCAAAGTGTACTACCTGAGCAAATTTCATTTATGTAGGACATTCATACCCAGAATTCAAAGGGGGTGCAATTCCCGGCAGGTACCCTGCCGTGAATGGCACCCCCCTGTATCTCTGTTTCTGGTGATTAGATCCCAAAATGCTTTGGACAGTACACTCTGTATGGCAAAGTGTACTACCTGAGCAAATTTCATTTATGTAGGACATTCATACCCAGAATTCAAAGGGGGTGCAATTCCCGGCAGGTACCCTGCCGTGAATGGCACCCCCCTGTATCTCTGTTTCTGGTGATTAGATCCCAAAATGCTTTGGACAGTACACTCTGTATGGCAAAGTGTACTACCTGAGCAAATTTCATTTATGTAGGACATTCAGACCCAGAATTCAAAGGGGGTGCAATTCCCGGCAGGTACCCTGCCGTGAATAGTACCCCCCTGTATCTCTGTCTCCGGTGATTAGATACCAAAATGCTTCAAGAATTCAAAGGGGGTGCAATTCATGGCAGGTCCCCTAATGTTGTTATCTTAGCAGATAGATTTAAAAAGGGTGCATACCCTTATGCTAAAGGACACACCCCCTTCCACCCCTGCATGTTCCTGTCAGTTCACCTCCTCCTAATATGCTTTTCATAAACCTGCACAATAGATCAAGATCAATAAACAGAGCGAACTTTGTAAGGTACTAATAGCACAGGTACTGAGCCAGTTTCTTAAATACGAAAGAAGTAAGCTGCCGTAAAATGCACCCCCCCCCTCACCCCCGCGCTGCACGTGATATGGCATTCATGAAATTAATTAATTATTATCTATTTCTTTAAATATGTCGCTTGATAGCAGCATTTCGTGATGGAATAAAAGGGGAGAATGGAAATGAAGTTCCTGCCAGATTAGCCGTCATAAAGATAAATATCTTTTTTGTTTAGGTATTTCGGATCACTGTACCAGAACACTCTCTTCATTGTGGAAAAAGATAATTACTAGATATGTATAGGGAATAATACTGTGTAATTTGCTTTGATTCTTAAAGCGAAGGACTTCCTTGTTCTCAAACTAGTAAACTGATGACGAGACAAATAAATCACCTACGTTCTCGTTCGGAGCTCATCGTTTACATGTCACAGTTTATCAGTTTTATATGGGTTAAATGCAGCCTTCGTGAAGTGGGACAGTGGTCTTCTAAATGTGCAAACGCAATTTAATATTTCTGTTGCATATTTAGATTGACGGAACTACGTATTTTCCCACTTCGAATAGAAGAAAAGAGCGGTGCGCGCTCCCGACAGGGGGTGCATTTCACGGCAGGGGTGCAGAATTCGGCACAACACCTGTACATATTTTAACTTAGTACTAACTTAGCATCATATTTGATCTGATTCGACTGAATATCCCAGGTTTCCATCTCTCATGCATCTGGTGTGACGTGTTTTCAGACTCTCAGGCTGGCGCAAAGAAATCTTACGGGAATTGAACGTCTCACTCCGGTCAGCTGAGCAAAGTTGGTAACCTTGGTATTGTGTGTAGGAGATTCGGTATAACTATAATTTCGTTCTCCTTTTACATGCCGGAAGTGTCTTTAAGTGTTATGTAGTTTTGCCTGAAACGCAAAAATAAAACAAAGCAATTAAAGCCAAGCAGTTGCTCAAATTCTGCTGTAGCAATTGAAGAACTTTTGTCGGAAGCTGGATTCGAACCCACGCCTTACTTCGGAGAACAGAATACACCTTACTTTAAACGGCCATTTAAGCTGCGTCGAAGGTTGAGACCGCTCGGCCATGGGGCAGTTTCCAGTTGAACCCTAAGGAGTAGGTTAAGTCCAGCCTTGGCTTCCAAGCTGACGTTTTTCTACATATGTGCTCGTGTATCATGGACAGTAAGAGGGGGCAGGCAAGGAGAGAATTTCTCTCTCTTTGGGGATCAATAGAGTGTTGTTATTATAACGTCTAAAACGTATGATGGTCTGTCGATAAATCAATAACAATATCAATGAAGTCAATGTTTATCTAAAGAAACCAGAATTCAGGAAAAGCCAGGGGCCAGACCGAGTGTAGGGGGCGTGGCCAGAGACAGCCTGCTGACTGTTCCAAATCATGGGTGCATGTTACAAGTCCGGAACATATTTTAACTTAGTACTTACTTAGCATCATATTTGATCTGATTCGACTGAATATCCCAGGTTTCCATCTCTCATGCATCTGGTGTGACGTGTTTTCAGACTCTCAGGCTGGCGCAAAGAAATCTTACGGGAATTGAACGTCTCACTCCGGTCAGCTGAGCAAAGTTGGTAACCTTGGTATTGTGTGTAGGAGATTCGGTATAACTATAATTTCGTTCTCCATTTACATGCCCGTAGTGTCTTTAAGTGTTATGTAGTTTTGCCTGAAACGCAAAAATAAAACAAAGCAATTAAAGCCAAGCAGTTGCTCAAATTCTGCTGTAGCGATTGAAGAACTTTTGTCGGAAGTTGGATTCGAACCCACGCCTTACTTCGGAGAACGGAATACCCCTTACTTTGAAAGGCCATTTTCGCTGCGCAGGAGGCTTAAGACCGCTCGGCCATGGGGCAGTTTCCAGTTGAACCCTAAGGAGTAGGTTAAGTCCAGCCTTGGCTTCCAAGCTGACGTTTTTCTACATTTGTGCTTGTGTATCATGGACAGTAAGAGGGGGCAGGCAAGGAGAGAATTTCTCTCTTTGGGGATCAATAGAGTGTTGTTATTATAACGTCTAAAACGTATGATGGTCTGTCGATAAATCAATAACAATATCAATGAAGTCAATGTTTATCTAAAGAAATCAGAATTCAGGAAAAGCCAGGGGCCGGACCGAGTGTAGGGGGCGTGGCCAGAGACAGCCTGCCGTCTGTTCCAAATCATGGGTGCATGTTACAAGTCCGGAACATATTTTAACTTAGTACTAACTTAGCATCATATTTGATCTGATTCGACTGAATATCCCAGGTTTCCATCTCTCATGCATCTGGTGTGACGTGTTTTCAGACTCTCAGGCTGGCGCAAAGAAATCTTACGGGAATTGAACGTCTCACTCCGGTCAGCTGAGCAAAGTTGGTAACCTTGGTATTGTGTGTAGGAGATTCGGTATAACTATAATTTCGTTCTCCATTTACATGCCCGTAGTGTCTTTAAGTGTTATGTAGTTTTGCCTGAAACGCAAAAATAAAACAAAGCAATTAAAGCCAAGCAGTTGCTCAAATTCTGCTGTAGCGATTGAAGAACTTTTGTCGGAAGTTGGATTCGAACCCACGCCTTACTTCGGAGAACGGAATACCCCTTACTTTGAAAGGCCATTTTCGCTGCGCAGGAGGCTTAAGACCGCTCGGCCATGGGGCAGTTTCCAGTTGAACCCTAAGGAGTAGGTTAAGTCCAGCCTTGGCTTCCAAGCTGACGTTTTTCTACATTTGTGCTTGTGTATCATGGACAGTAAGAGGGGGCAGGCAAGGAGAGAATTTCTCTCTTTGGGGATCAATAGAGTGTTGTTATTATAACGTCTAAAACGTATGATGGTCTGTCGATAAATCAATAACAATATCAATGAAGTCAATGTTTATCTAAAGAAATCAGAATTCAGGAAAAGCCAGGGGCCGGACCGAGTGTAGGGGGCGTGGCCAGAGACAGCCTGCCGTCTGTTCCAAATCATGGGTGCATGTTACAAGTCCGGAACATATTTTAACTTAGTACTAACTTAGCATCATATTTGATCTGATTCGACTGAATATCCCAGGTTTCCATCTCTCATGCATCTGGTGTGACGTGTTTTCAGACTCTCAGGCTGGCGCAAAGAAATCTTACGGGAATTGAACGTCTCACTCCGGTCAGCTGAGCAAAGTTGGTAACCTTGGTATTGTGTGTAGGAGATTCGGTATAACTATAATTTCGTTCTCCATTTACATGCCCGTAGTGTCTTTAAGTGTTATGTAGTTTTGCCTGAAACGCAAAAATAAAACAAAGCAATTAAAGCCAAGCAGTTGCTCAAATTCTGCTGTAGCGATTGAAGAACTTTTGTCGGAAGTTGGATTCGAACCCACGCCTTACTTCGGAGAACGGAATACCCCTTACTTTGAAAGGCCATTTTCGCTGCGCAGGAGGCTTAAGACCGCTCGGCCATGGGGCAGTTTCCAGTTGAACCCTAAGGAGTAGGTTAAGTCCAGCCTTGGCTTCCAAGCTGACGTTTTTCTACATTTGTGCTTGTGTATCATGGACAGTAAGAGGGGGCAGGCAAGGAGAGAATTTCTCTCTTTGGGGATCAATAGAGTGTTGTTATTATAACGTCTAAAACGTATGATGGTCTGTCGATAAATCAATAACAATATCAATGAAGTCAATGTTTATCTAAAGAAATCAGAATTCAGGAAAAGCCAGGGGCCGGACCGAGTGTAGGGGGCGTGGCCAGAGACAGCCTGCCGTCTGTTCCAAATCATGGGTGCATGTTACAAGTCCGGAACATATTTTAACTTAGTACTAACTTAGCATCATATTTGATCTGATTCGACTGAATATCCCAGGTTTCCATCTCTCATGCATCTGGTGTGACGTGTTTTCAGACTCTCAGGCTGGCGCAAAGAAATCTTACGGGAATTGAACGTCTCACTCCGGTCAGCTGAGCAAAGTTGGTAACCTTGGTATTGTGTGTAGGAGATTCGGTATAACTATAATTTCGTTCTCCATTTACATGCCCGTAGTGTCTTTAAGTGTTATGTAGTTTTGCCTGAAACGCAAAAATAAAACAAAGCAATTAAAGCCAAGCAGTTGCTCAAATTCTGCTGTAGCGATTGAAGAACTTTTGTCGGAAGTTGGATTCGAACCCACGCCTTACTTCGGAGAACGGAATACCCCTTACTTTGAAAGGCCATTTTCGCTGCGCAGGAGGCTTAAGACCGCTCGGCCATGGGGCAGTTTCCAGTTGAACCCTAAGGAGTAGGTTAAGTCCAGCCTTGGCTTCCAAGCTGACGTTTTTCTACATATGTGCTTGTGTATCATGGACAGTAAGAGGGGGCAGGCAAGGAGAGAATTTCTCTCTTTGGGGATCAATAGAGTGTTGTTATTATAACGTCTAAAACGTATGATGGTCTGTCGATAAATCAATAACAATATCAATGAAGTCAATGTTTATCTAAAGAAATCAGAATTCAGGAAAAGCCAGGGGCCGGACCGAGTGTAGGGGGCGTGGCCAGAGACAGCCTGCCGTCTGTTCCAAATCATGGGTGCATGTTACAAGTCCGGAACATATTTTAACTTAGTACTAACTTAGCATCATATTTGATCTGATTCGACTGAATATCCCAGGTTTCCATCTCTCATGCATCTGGTGTGACGTGTTTTCAGACTCTCAGGCTGGCGCAAAGAAATCTTACGGGAATTGAACGTCTCACTCCGGTCAGCTGAGCAAAGTTGGTAACCTTGGTATTGTGTGTAGGAGATTCGGTATAACTATAATTTCGTTCTCCTTTTACATGCCGGAAGTGTCTTTAAGTGTTATGTAGTTTTGCCTGAAACGCAAAAATAAAACAAAGCAATTAAAGCCAAGCAGTTGCTCAAATTCTGCTGTAGCGATTGAAGAACTTTTGTCGGAAGCTGGATTCGAACCCACGCCTTACTTCGGAGAACAGAATACACCTTACTTTAAACGGCCATTTAAGCTGCGTCGAAGGTTGAGACCGCTCGGCCATGGGGCAGTTTCCAGTTGAACCCTAAGGAGTAGGTTAAGTCCAGCCTTGGCTTCCAAGCTGACGTTTTTCTACATATGTGCTCGTGTATCATGGACAGTAAGAGGGGGCAGGCAAGGAGAGAATTTCTCTCTCTTTGGGGATCAATAGAGTGTTGTTATTATAACGTCTAAAACGTATGATGGTCTGTCGATAAATCAATAACAATATCAATGAAGTCAATGTTTATCTAAAGAAACCAGAATTCAGGAAAAGCCAGGGGCCGGACCGAGTGTAGGGGGCGTGGCCAGAGACAGCCTGCTGACTGTTCCAAATCATGGGTGCATGTTACAAGTCCGGAACATATTTTAACTTAGTACTTACTTAGCATCATATTTGATCTGATTCGACTGAATATCCCAGGTTTCCATCTCTCATGCATCTGGTGTGACGTGTTTTCAGACTCTCAGGCTGGCGCAAAGAAATCTTACGGGAATTGAACGTCTCACTCCGGTCAGCTGAGCAAAGTTGGTAACCTTGGTATTGTGTGTAGGAGATTCGGTATAACTATAATTTCGTTCTCCATTTACATGCCGGAAGTGTCTTTAAGTGTTATGTAGTTTTGCCTGAAACGCAAAAATGAAAATTTTCAAATTCATTTTTATGAAAAATTATTATTTCTTAATGAAGGATTTGTTTTTTATTTGAATAAATGTATTTCAAAGACAGGTTGGATTTTTCAAATTTATTTCAGTGTGAGATGAAGCTACTTCACTGAAAGGAAGATTTTTTCTAAGCCTTTTTTACAAGTTTTTACAAGGGGTGCCAATAATTGTGGAGGGCGCTGTACATATTTACTTGTGTTTTAGGACAGTACTTGTTATATGTAGGCAATAATCTTCCCTGAATTACCTATTCTGATTACATTAATTGCTTTGAATACTTAATGTGATAAGTGTTAACCATACTTTAATGGAAACACTCTCCCTTCCCTTTAGGTCTGCTGTGATGTTTGCAGCAGATGGTACCACCATGACAGCATGCAGAATCCTCCTATTGATCAGGACTATATTTGTCCAGCATGCACATAAGGAATTGTCATTTTATTAGTTTTGTGTTTCATGTAGGATTAATTACTTATTTATTTGACAATGCAACTAATTGTTTTCTAACATTATTATTATTATCCATAATAATAAGTGAACTTTTGATTTTATGAAGTGTTTAGTTTGTGGTCATTGTTGGGATTGTTAATTGTATTTATTATTAAAGTTTCTATGCCTTCACAAAATAATTTGCCTATTGAATCTCAGATGATATCTATAGGAAAACTTTAATGTTGAAATGAATAATTACAACTAGAACATTAAGTGAAGTTTCTACATTATATCCCATTTCATGCCCACTTGACATCAGCAAGGTCTGTTTCATAATCTGTGTAGGTACAGTGCATTACATGTGTTGTCATGAGGCAGCATATTATTTTTTTTGGCATCCAAGATCATTGGTGTTCAAACTGTAATTTTTACTGTGAATCATGATGCAAACTTGGTACCAAAACATACATGACAAGTTTAGCGACTGATATTTACATTTCTAGAAAAAGGAATCCTGACATAACAGAGCGCTCTGTATCTGTCTAACTGTAGATCACTCCATAAAACATTGTGATTCAAGGGAACCTAAATAATTTAAAATTGGATGTCCATTTTCCTGCAAAATTCAAAGGGGGTGCAATTCCCGGCAGGTGCCCTGCCGTGAATGGCACCCCCCTGTATCTCTGTTTCTGGTGATTAGATCCCAAAATGCTTTGGACAGTACACTCTGTATGGCAAAGTGTACTACCTGAGCAAATTTCATTTATGTAGGACATTCAGACCCAGAATTCAAAGGGGGTGCAATTCCCGGCAGGTACCCTGCCGTGAATGGCACCCCCCGCTGTATCTCTGTTCCTGGTGATTAGATCCCAAAATGCTTTGGACAGTACACTCTGTATGGCAAAGTGTACTACCTGAGCAAATTTCATTTATGTAGGACATACAGAGCCAGAATTCAAAGGGGGTGCAATTCCCGGCAGGTGCCCTGCCGTGAATGGCACCCCCCTGTATCTCTGTTTCTGGTGATTAGATCCCAAAATGCTTTGGACAGTACACTCTGTATGGCAAAGTGTACTACCTGAGCAAATTTCATTTATGTAGGACATACAGAGCCAGAATTCAAAGGGGGTGCAATTCCCGGCAGGTGCCCTGCCGTGAATGGCACCCCCCTGTATCTCTGTTTCTGGTGATTAGATCCCAAAATGCTTTGGACAGTGCACTCTGTATGGCAAAGTGTACTACCTGAGCAAATTTCATTCATGTAGGACATTCAGACCCAGAATTCAAAGGGGGTGCAATTCCCGGCAGGTGCCCTGCCGTGAATGGCACCCCCCTGTATCTCTGTTTCTGGTGATTAGATCCCAAAATGCTTTGGACAGTACACTCTGTATGGCAAAGTGTACTACCTGAGCAAATTTCATTTATGTAGGACATTCAGACCCAGAATTCAAAGGGGGTGCAATTCCCGGCAGGTGCCCTGCCGTGAATGGCACCCCCCTGTATCTCTGTTTCTGGTGATTAGATCCCAAAATGCTTTGGACAGTACACTCTGTATGGCAAAGTGTACTACCTGAGCAAATTTCATTTATGTAGGACATACAGAGCCAGAATTCAAAGGGGGTGCAATTCCCGGCAGGTACCCTGCCGTGAATGGTACCCCCCTGTATCTCTGTCTCCGGTGATTAGATCCCAAAATGCTTCAAGAATTCAAAGGGGGTGCAATTCATGGCAGGTCCCCTAATGTTGTTATCTTAGCAGATAGATTTAAAAAGGGTGCATACCCTTATGCTAAAGGACACACCCCCTTCCACCCCTGCATGTTCCTGTCAGTTCACCTCCTCCTAATATGCTTTTCATAAACCTGCACAATAGATCAAGATCAATAAACAGAGCGAACTTTGTAAGGTACTAATAGCACAGGTACTGAGCCAGTTTCTTAAATACGAAACAATTAAGCTGCCGTAAAATGCACCCCCACCTCACCCCCGCGCTGTACGTGATATGGCATTCATGAAATTAATTAATTATTATCTATTTCTTTAAATATGTCGCTTGATAGAAGCATTTCGTGATGGAATAAAAGGGGAGAATGGAAATGAAGTTCCTGCCATATTAGCCGTCATAAAGATAAATATCTTTTTTGTTTAGGTATTTCGGATAACTGTACCAGAACACTCTCTTCATTGTGGAAAAAGATAATTACTAGATATGTATAGGGAATAATACTGTGTAATTTGCTTTGATTATTAAAGCGAAGGACTTCCTTGTTCTCAAACTAGTAAACTGATGACGAGACAAATAAATCACCTACGTTCTCGTTCGGAGCTCATCGTTTACATGTCACAGTTTATCAGTTTTATATGGGTTAAATGCAGCCTTCGTGAAGTGGGACAGTGGTCTTCTAAATATGCAAACGCAATTTAATATTTCCTTTGCATATTTAGATTGACGGAACTACGTATTTTCCCACTTCGAATAGAAGAAAAGAGCGGTGCGCGCTCCCGACAGGGGGTGCATTTCACGGCAGGGGTGCAGAATTCGGCACAACACCGGAAGCAAATAAACCAATAAAACACAGTCAGAGGAACACTGGAGAGTTCGGAGCAGCTGCGAATGTGCCGCCATCATTGTTCAGAATTCTTCACTTTGCGTTGCTACAGTGGAAGAGTGAAATGGCTGAAGATGGATTACAGAATTTTCCAAGTGTGCTAAACATTCAGTTGTAAATAAAAACCAGTGTGAGATAAGAACGTCTCCTCGCCATTTCCTTCTATTCTGATTGAATGGGTCGCTTAACGATCGCTGTGAATTCTGGGAGTCTGTGGAACGTCACGTCTGCAGCTCTCGCGTTACTTGCTGCCAGGAAGGAATTCTATTTAAATACTTCAATACATTTTATTTATAACATTTTCTGTTTTTAGGCGTGTCTTCTAAATTTACGGTGCTTCTATTATCTTTCCGCGCTTTTGTCAATATATATCGTGTGTCTGGTCATTTGATTAAAGTGCTTGAAGACTTTGCCACGCGCTGACACTAATCGACCACCATATCTTAGCAACCGCATCATAACAATTCTAATTCCGTTTCGAGTTTTGATTCAAACATTCAAAGCAGCTCAGATTTGCACTTTCCCAGCAAAAGACAAGACGCGAAAGATGTCTGCCTTCATCTACCTGCGGAGAATCGACTGGCTCCTGCCAAATGACGCCGTCAGTGTCCGGATTGCTCCGGAAGACATCCCCGGTTCAGTCAGCCATGGTAAGAACAGCAAAATGATGCCTAGAATATCTCAGCACTCGAAGAATGAAAGTCAGAACAGGCTTGGCTGGTCTTGTTGAATCTTGCAGTCTGTGATAACTATCTTATTTTGGAACTACGTGTCTTAGGATACTAAATAATAAAATGGTTCACCTTTAGCCCAACGGTGATTTGTTACCATGAAGCAGTAAAAATACGGGGCTCTTTTCAGCATGTCTGCTGTACTGCACAATGAAATCCGTAAAATCTGTGGCTGTGATGTGTTTGAACATAACAGGAAAGCGACGTCAAATGGTAAGGTAACAGGTGAACATGTCCCACATTGGCAAAAGCCAGCCAACGGGAGTAACCCCCCTCCTTCTGGGGGTGTGCCTAAATTCTCGTCTGAACGCGCTCATTTATTCACTTGCAGGGTGTTGCCATGAGATGGCGCTTTCTTTACAAAAACACATTTTAGTTGTGGTCACAAGTTCATACACAAGTACAACAAGTATCAACGAGAATCTTTTGGTAGCCATTAGCAAGCTTCTGGCATAATTGATACTTTAAAGTAAACTGAAGCTACAGCCAAAGTTTTTACAACACCGGAGACAAACAGGGCTAGGTACTTGGATAGCGAGCATGCCGGTACATACTAATCCAGCGCTATGATGTCATACAGTAACGAGACAGGAACTGTTTTGAAGCTTGGCATCCTGATCAGGAGTGACAATTTGTTGTTCTAATATTCATTTATTGTTTTGCATTGTTCCTGGAATAATGTGATTGCACATTTTATTCATCGACGTTTAATCCGTTGCATGTTATAAACTGTAAAAAGGCTAGTATTGTGTCTTTTCTTACAGTTGTTTTCAATTGCTAAGACAGGGTAGTATCTAGGGTAGCATCTCCACATGCCTGATCCATCCTTGGCATTGCTCTGGAGGAATATCCTGGCATCCAACATTCATTGTTTGATCTTGTGTCAACTGACATAATTTCTTTGTATTATGTGTTTTTTACAATCTGTTTTAGAAAGGGTCTTGATAGTGATTTAGCAAAATGGCATGTTTCAGTTTTGACTGTCTTATTAGCAGTTTTTGGGTCAGTATGTAGGTATGTGCAAATTGGCCTCTGAAAATGTAATATTGTGAGTGAGACAGGAATCCATGGCTTTTGAAGCATTTAGTCATTGATTGCATTTTGTATGAAAGCAAAGTGAAATGCTAAACAGTTTAGCCCACATAAGTAAATGTTGTGGTGACTGCATGAAGAGTTTTGAGAAAGCAACTTCAGTATTGCAGTATTTGTCTTAGCAAATGAAAAAAAAACCTGTAAAATTCACACTGCCTTTCCAAACTGATTGGTGTGAAGAGCAGTGACAGACAGTCCAGACTGATGGGCCATTGACAGTATGCAAAGGTCTGGTGACTCCAAAGTCACTTCAAAGTTGTAACACTTTAGTAATCAAACCTCATACAATTTTCTGAATGTCTCATTCACCTTTGTGTAGCCATCCCCTATGTCTGTAAGCTTCAGAACTCAAGCTTAGGCTAGAAATATTTATAATGTGATTTTTTACAATTTGTCAGCACCACTGAAAATAAGTTTTTGAAAAGTGTATGTTTAAAGTAGATTTTAACAAAAAAAAAAAATATGTATAGAATAATCACATTCTAAATGTTGACAGATTATTGGTGCTGAGTTTGTGCTGAATAAAAGCATTCGTAGCACTTTGGGATAAATGTTTTTTAGACAGGTGAAATATTTAACAGTTTTTCTGAATTGCTGAAATATTAGAAATCGTTTTGGGAACAAAACTGCCGATTGCCAAAAGTCATTTATTGAATCAGTTACTTCTTTGGCAAAACTTTAAACCATGGTCACCTAGTTAGACACAATTTGCAGATCTCAGTCATCCTTTTTGCAAAACTCAAAACACATTCCCATTCATCAAAACACATTTCGCGCTATGGTGAACTTTGATGCAAAATAGAAAACACAGGCCACAGAAGTTAAGCGCAGCCAGCACACAGTAGTCATTTGAACACAATGACTCAAAACTATTCACACACATTTCTAAACATTTGAGGAAGCCAAAGAGTGACTAGAACATAGAATACGTGCCATAGAAGGATAGGAGTTGCATTTTGAAGTCAAGGTACAAATGGGTCACACAGAGGATTCTTTCTGCATCACTCAACAAGGGATAGCATCGCTAGACCCAGCCCTGAGACATGGCGATGAGGCAGGATGAATATTCTTCTGTGACTCTGGCTTGGCAGTTGCACAACATTTTACTGTAATATGCCTCTCGTTTGTTTACTTTTTGGCGTTGTTCTTTACAGTCACTTTTCTGGAGTACTGAGTATGGCAAACGTTACATATTAATTATCAGTCATATGGTAGACGACCATCATTTTTTTTTAACTATTATTATAGTCTTACGGTTTCTCATTTACATGTCAACAACAGTTTTGATTGGTACTGTTTTCATTTTTTTCTGTAGAGTGCTATGACTGTTCAGTAGTGTACCTTTACCCAACTGACGAGATGCATGGTCTGAAAACAGTGTTTGCTTTTGAGCAAAGATAATATAGTTTTGAGAAGATTGTTTGATTTTGCAAGACAAGCGTAAGGTTTTGTGAGTTTAGCTTGAATTTTAGAGTTTGTGCTTAGTGGTTTGATTACAGGAGATGAGAGATTTTAGGACATGCGTTTTAGCAATTCAGAAAAACAGTAAAATGTCAAGGCCTGTCAGACTACTTTGAAAGTGGGTGAGAGGCCTCAGACTCCATAGGGTTACAGTAAATACTTGTTATGCTATGTTTCTTTTATGTTCCTCTTTTTGTGTCTGGTACTATGACAAAAAATCCCAGTCTATCTATCTAGTGCTACTTCATTATCCCATTGTCTTTCTGCAATGTTCTCATGTACAGTACTGTCAGCAAAACAGCATGATACTACCACCACCATGCTTGACCGTTGGTTCAGTGTTCTTAGGTTAAGAAAACAACCTCACCTTGATCCCCTGCAAACATATCTCTTTTCATTGTGGCCAAGCAGAGAAGTTTATGACAGATTCACACGTCATCGTGACTGCCCCCAGCCCTCCTGTGAATGTGCAGCCATCAGCAGCCTTTCAGACTGTTAGCCAGAAGGAAAGACAGAACAGACTAAGGAATGCGTCCGTTTTATTCAAGCACAGTACAGAACCATAAGCATTTTTATTTTTCATTTTCCACTCTGTCCACCTTTATTCTCCACAAGCAACCGTATTACTTTGTTTAGGCCTGTAATTATTGTATTGCACACATCTTGGGTCCGCCTTATCTCCAAAAGGTGAAGTAAAATACAAAATTCTAATTTCATCAATAAACTGACTAAAACACATTTTGCTAGTTTTAGGCCATCTTTGCCTCACAACAGAAACAATTTCTTACATTTCTCAGGCCATCTATTGCAGTGTAGTCAGTTTATTAATGAAATTGGAATTTTGTCTAAATATAAGAAAATTATACTTCCTTAGATTTTCATTTTCTGCAGTGGAGTTACAATACCTGATTTCAGGTAAGTCATTTCTGCTTCCATAATCACTGCTCTCCCTGGTGGATGGATAAATCATTGCAAGTACTTTACACACATCATCGTGGGGGATCTCATTATAGCCAAGGTGCCACCCAAGGCCCAGCAGGGACCTGTCATGGACCAGCCAAGGACCAGCCAAGGCCCCATCATGGAAACAGGGGAAAATTCAAGCGGCTACATCTGTAAATTTGGTGCACATGAACCTTTCCAGTGTTGTTTTTCGCTGTTGTTCTGCATATCAGGGAATCTGTGCACTACATGGTGTGTTTTTATAGGTCAAGTTCCCCTGCTGAAATGCAGGCAGCCCAATTCAAGACCAGCGCATAAGTCTCCCAAGCATGTGTTTCCTATATCCGATAAGATGGCAGAATTTCTCTCAATGTGCAATACTGACTGCCAAGTGCGATATCTGTGATGTATGTGATGTACTTTTCTTGTAGAGTGACATAAGGATTCACTTTAATTAAATGTGTGTCCCCTATCTTTATAATCCAAAAGGACGAACCAGTACCAGCAGTGGAGGCCGTCAGAAGAAATGCCGCACTGGGCCACCGGCACCCAGCTCCCAAACCATATCTGGATCTGCTCCCATCCCGTTGGCGACCAGCAGGGCTCAGCAGGGCAGAAGACGCCGTAGAAATACGGCGGGAGGCCGGTCAGGCCGTAGAAAGAAGTGTAAAAAACAGAAGGGGCCATTTACAAAAAATTTGCAGAACCTGCTAACCTTCAGTAACCCCTTTGATTCAATCCAGGTGGGTGACAAGATCCCGTGTGTGGATCTCACCCAGAGTGACGACGAGGTTGCTACCATCCTGTGTCGCACTCCATCAATGTCAGAGCCTGAGCCCTGCTCACCAGCCTTCTCCTCCACTTCCTTCTTATTTCCATCACCAGTCCCATCCTCTTTTGCCTCCTCTCCATCCCCATCTTTTTTTACAGACTCTCCTCCTCCGTCACCATGTGTAGTCTCACCTGTAAGCCCATCTCCACACCCATCTTCACCTCCAGCCACAGTTCATCCCACCCCTCTGTATCAGGTTCCAGCGCAAGCTGCAGCCCCCTCATCTGAGCTGGTTACGGGTCCGACACCCCTACTTATTTCCCCTTCTGTTGTTTTTGAGAAAATGGAAAGATTCAATAAGATGCATAACTTTTATCTATGCAACTATTCTAAAATGACCTATGATGCCAAGTGCCTTGCTCATTACTGGTGTAATCAGTTTTGGAATGATTTTCAACATGCAGTTTACATCTGCAAGCAGGGGAAGAATCAAAATTCAGAGAATCACTACTCATATGGTGATAATGAGGGTGCCCAAGCTGAGCTGATATTTGATGATGAGGCGCTGGATCAGCTAAGTGCCATCCCCGGGGTCCTGGAGATGGCTGTGGAGATGGGCTATCAGTGTGATGTAAATAGTTTTTCATAGAACCTGTAAATAATTAGGTGAGACATCTCACAAGTACTTAGGATAATATAAGATTAAGGTAGTTTAACCTTATCTTAACTAATCCTAAGATTGTATGATATAAGATTACATAGGATAAGACTAAGAATAGGTTAAGATAAGGTTGTATATAATGTAAGATAACATAGAATAAGATAAGACTAAGATAGGATAAGTTAAGATTAAAGTAAGATAGTATGACATAAGATTACATAGGATAAGATAAGAATAGGTTAAGATAAGACTTCTTATTCTTGTTTTTCTATTAAATAAATATGGATTATTTTGCGTATGGTTTGTGTCTGTGAGGTTATTTAAAATATTGTGAAGTTTGACACAAAATTTGATTAGTTTAAATAATGATTGGTTAAACTGATGTACATGTAGAGAATTGTAGTGGTCTTGCTATTGAATTAAAGGACTCTTCAGATCTCAAGTGCAGTGCAAAAAGTATAGAGGGGTAATTCATTAAATGCTGCACGCACAGGGACATTTTTTTGGTGTTAAATCCAAATTGCATGACCATTCTACTGCAAATACAGGCCTTTAAGTTTAAAGGTGCCATGGAACTCTACTTTGAAAGCTTGTGAAACAGCAAAAAAGTTGTTGTTTCTTTGTTTTCTGCACATGCGTCCACCAACCGGAAGGAGCCAGAGAGTGGCATTAAGAGTCTGCAGCTGTGTATTATTGCAACAGTAGACTAAGCTAATTTCCTAGATCCTTAAATTTGCAAGCACTCATTTGAAGAGACAATGAACCTTTACCATATGTAAACTTAATCAACTTAAAACACATAAAAGACATTCTCCTTCACCTTCTCCCTTATACTACAAGCCTTCCATTTCAGTTTAGCTGATTTTTAACACAGCTGACTTCTCCACTTGTAATGAATCCTGCATATGTGACAAACCACGATACGCCACTGCCTGGTCATGCCTGTGAAGTTAACTAGAATGTCACTAGCAGGCTGGCAAATTAATCCACAAGTTGTAGAGTACAGCACTGCTGCTTGCTAATTGCTTTATTTTTCCCGCCTATAATGACATTCAGTGAGGAATATTTGATAGCGTACTTTCCTGCATACTTTGTCAATTTGCACCAGGCACCAACGCAGCTTCTCCCCTTGGTTTACTAGTCATGGGAAAACAATGTTCGCGGTGAGCAAGCTGGGCCCAACAGGGTGTGTCACGTGACTTACTTGCATCTTGCCACAGGCAGTGATGGGCTATATTAAAATGTCTGTAAGCCTAGTGATAAAGGTCCTTAAAATGACAGAAAGCAAACTAATAAATAAAACTACACATTTTTGTTAATACTTTCAAATGCGTCAGACACATACAGTAAGATCTCTCAAAGTATTTTCTGACATTTTTTTTTCCCGCCCACTAAAATACAAATCAGAAAATGCTCAGAAGCAATTACACATGTATTCTAAATACGTTGAACTACATCCACACTAGGGAAACTTAAAATATTATCTTGACAGTTGGTTAAAACCAGGCACAACTTGAGGAATAATGGAACTCAAAATGGGCTGGGATATCCCTGATCTGTCTGCCAGTTCCTTTCGGTATGTTCCGCGACAAATTCATCGTTCAGTTCTACCAGAATCACTCTTGGCACTCTGAAAGAGCGGATAAGCCACAAATCATCACTGGGAAGATAATCATTGTCATCTCTAAATACTCCCTCCCTTAATATTTGGGCACAATGTCCTCTGCCATAATCAAGCTGCATGTTATGGATTTTTACACTGATGGTTCACACTCTTCCCCAATCAGGAACCGTGGGTTGACAGATTGATCCGCGCTGCAGTGAACGCCCAGACCACCGCTTATAATGCTGGTCTCAACACTGGACTTTCTACTACGGCGCTGTGGAGAGCATCCCGACTCAGAACATTACTTCCTGATTTGGGAATAGCTGTGTTCAGGATCGAAAAGCCTGCAATTATTTAAATCTGATTTTAGGAAAACTTGTCATGGTATAAAAAGCACACCACCAAATGCATGAAATCTGAGTAAAATGTTTACCTTTTTAACGCAACCATAATAGAGGGGTCTGCATTTGCATTTATCACAGTCCCTGTAACAATCTAACATCATAGCACCACAACTATTGCGGATTCAGCCAACGGTGGCAACGTTACTAGCCAGCAGCGTTGTGCAGGTTACTGGAAATTACTAGTTATCAATTACTGCATATAAAAGTACTTATAACGAGGGTGGGACTGGGCCATGAGTCTGCGAGGAGTTTCGACGTGTGGTGGGTGCGGCAAGGGGCAGCATCAGCGCATGCTCCCCCAGCTTGACCTAACCTGTATATATATATATATATATATATGTATATATATAGCCTGATAAAGGAAGATAAGAGTGGGCTAAAGGTTGCATATTGATCACTTTAACATCGCGCCAACATCGGGGGAATATGGAATCAAATGATCGGTGGCGATGTTTCTGCAACACAGAGATGTTTGCTGATGGGTTTTCAAGCATCGCGGAGATATAGTGCCAATGCATGTGTGCTCTCTGGCTAGTTATATTATTTCAGCGTTGCAGCCATGACAGTGCCAGACAATACAACCGTCTAATTGTATCTGTCAGCGTACCTACAATATCACACATTCATCACGCCACGGTGAGGTCGGATGGCGTTACATCATAAACAGGAAATTAGGGGAACATGCTAACACTGATATCTCTTCAAGCCATCATTAGTGGCTCCCTCATCTGGCCTCAGAAGTGGTTGCATCCCAGAGCCACCTGCTGGTCTTGGTGGCACTTCAGTGTTTGCCTGTAGAGGAGATGCTCAGTGGCAGTGATGGTGGGAGTCCCAGATGAGACAAGATGAGCACAGAGCTGTCCAGCCCATTGTTGCCAAAGGTCACATTCTACCAGAATGCCCTGACACTAACTTCCAAACATCCCACGGACCCCAGCTATCCCCTGTAGGGAAACTGAATAAGAAGCCTTTACCCTGGGCAGAAAATGCATTGTTTGTACAGTACGTCTTAGTGACAGAGTACCAATTTCAGAGGGCATTTTGTTGAAAAACATGCAGTGAAATATCTAATAACGATATCGGAACATTCAAACACAGCATACAATACAGTTTGCAAATGTAAACAGTTTTATTTAAAAGGACAGTTTAATTTCAGAGCCAATGGCCGTGTGACCAAAAACATTTGAATCATTATTATTCTCTTAGTAAAATGAAAAGCAGAAAACATTCCTGGAGCCTTCAATTTAGCGTGCACAGTGCCCTCTACAGGATTCTGTCGAAACAGCATCCCCGTCAGCCTCGTTCGCAGAACGTAGGAGTTCTTTTCCCAGCGTACCCTTTTCTTTATAAATCCCAAAATCTCCTTACAAATGTAAGTATGAATGTTTGTCATCTTTTTCGGTCACACGAAGCCTTTATAAATGAGATTCCCCCATTAATGCGTTTACATGGCTATGCTCTGTAACTGCGCCATTAAAAACACATGAAAACATCTTAATTGCGTCAAGGCACGTAAACGTAGTCACATGACAAAAGATAACTTCGTGACTTAGCAAAGTGCAGGTTCTTCGTTTCCTCTGTGTGGACCATAGAGCTGTGTATCCGAGTCTGACGACCCGCCACGTTTTAAGATACAGAGAATACACGTCAATATGCTGCTATATTTTGGAATTTTTTTAATCTGATCTCAGGAAAACTTGTCAAGGTATAAAAAGCACACCGCCATGAAATCTGAGTACAAATGTTTGCTTTTTTTTTTAACGCAACCATAATAGAGGGGTCTGCATTTATCACAGTCCCTGTAACAATCTAACATCATAGCACCATAACTACTGCGGATTCAGCCAACGGCGGCAACGTCACTAGTCAGCAGTGTTGTGCAGGTTACTGGAAATTACTACTCGTCAATTACCGCATATAAATGTACTTTTAATACGGGTGGGATTGGACCATGTGTCTGCCAGGAGTTTCGACGTGTGGTGGGTGCAAATGGTCGGTGGCGATGTTTCTGCAACACAGAGATGTTTGCTGATGGGTTTTCAAGCATCGCGGAGACATAGTGCCAATGCATGTGTGCTCTCTGGCTAGTTATATTATTTCAGTGTTGCAGCTATGACAGTGCCAGACAATACAACCGTCTAATTGTATCTATCAGCGTACCTACAATACCACCCATTCATTGCGCCATGGTGAGGTCGGGTGGCGTTACATCATAAACGGGAAATTAAGGGAACATGCTGCCTTTATCCATTAATATTTTCACGCAAGACAAAGGTAAAGAGTGCATTTAAATTTCAGCACCTTCCGTGTTTTTTAATGGCAATTAGTTACATTACTCCTTACAGACAAGAGTAGTGGGATTATAGTAACGCCTTACTACCAACACTGCTAGGCTTGCTAATGCTAACGTTAGCAGTACAGCCTTATGCTACTTCCTCTCGCAAGATAAGATAGCGTTACTGTCACTGTGCAAATACAATGAGATGTCTTTGGAGCAAGGCTGTCGACGCCATGTTAAGGATAAAAGTACAAGTAAAATACAATATAAAATCAAAGAAACATACACCAACAGTAAAGAAGAACAAGGATGCGTAAAATACTGGTACCGGAAGCAAATAAACCAATAAAACACAGTCAGAGGAACACTGGAGAGTTCGGAGCAGCTGCGAATGTGCCGCCATCATTGTTCAGAATTCTTCACTTTGCGTTGCTACAGTGGAAGAGTGAAATGGCTGAAGATGGATTACAGAATTTTCCAAGTGTGCTAAACATTCAGTTGTAAATAAAAACCAGTGTGAGATAAGAACGTCTCCTCGCCATTTCCTTCTATTCTGATTGAATGGGTCGCTTAACGATCGCTGTGAATTCTGGGAGTCTGTGGAACGTCACGTCTGCAGCTCTCGCGTTACTTGCTGCCAGGAAGGAATTCTATTTAAATACTTCAATACATTTTATTTATAACATTTTCTGTTTTTAGGCGTGTCTTCTAAATTTACGGTGCTTCTATTATCTTTCCGCGCTTTTGTCAATATATATCGTGTGTCTGGTCATTTGATTAAAGTGCTTGAAGACTTTGCCACGCGCTGACACTAATCGACCACCATATCTTAGCAACCGCATCATAACAATTCTAATTCCGTTTCGAGTTTTGATTCAAACATTCAAAGCAGCTCAGATTTGCACTTTCCCAGCAAAAGACAAGACGCGAAAGATGTCTGCCTTCATCTACCTGCGGAGAATCGACTGGCTCCTGCCAAATGACGCCGTCAGTGTCCGGATTGCTCCGGAAGACATCCCCGGTTCAGTCAGCCATGGTAAGAACGGCAAAATGATGCCTAGAATATCTCAGCACTCGAAGAATGAAAGTCAGAACAGGCTTGGCTGGTCTTGTTGAATCTTGCAGTCTGTGATAACTATCTTATTTTGGAACTACGTGTCTTAGGATACTAAATAATAAAATGGTTCACCTTTAGCCCAACGGTGATTTGTTACCATGAAGCAGTAAAAATACGGGGCTCTTTTCAGCATGTCTGCTGTACTGCACAATGAAATCCGTAAAATCTGTGGCTGTGATGTGTTTGAACATAACAGGAAAGCGACGTCAAATGGTAAGGTAACAGGTGAACATGTCCCACATTGGCAAAAGCCAGCCAACGGGAGTAACCCCCCTCCTTCTGGGGGTGTGCCTAAATTCTCGTCTGAACGCGCTCATTTATTCACTTGCAGGGTGTTGCCATGAGATGGCGCTTTCTTTACAAAAACACATTTTAGTTGTGGTCACAAGTTCATACACAAGTACAACAAGTATCAACGAGAATCTTTTGGTAGCCATTAGCAAGCTTCTGGCATAATTGATACTTTAAAGTAAACTGAAGCTACAGCCAAAGTTTTTACAACACCGGAGACAAACAGGGCTAGGTACTTGGATAGCGAGCATGCCGGTACATACTAATCCAGCGCTATGATGTCATACAGTAACGAGACAGGAACTGTTTTGAAGCTTGGCATCCTGATCAGGAGTGACAATTTGTTGTTCTAATATTCATTTATTGTTTTGCATTGTTCCTGGAATAATGTGATTGCACATTTTATTCATCGACGTTTAATCCGTTGCATGTTATAAACTGTAAAAAGGCTAGTATTGTGTCTTTTCTTACAGTTGTTTTCAATTGCTAAGACAGGGTAGTATCTAGGGTAGCATCTCCACATGCCTGATCCATCCTTGGCATTGCTCTGGAGGAATATCCTGGCATCCAACATTCATTGTTTGATCTTGTGTCAACTGACATAATTTCTTTGTATTATGTGTTTTTTACAATCTGTTTTAGAAAGGGTCTTGATAGTGATTTAGCAAAATGGCATGTTTCAGTTTTGACTGTCTTATTAGCAGTTTTTGGGTCAGTATGTAGGTATGTGCAAATTGGCCTCTGAAAATGTAATATTGTGAGTGAGACAGGAATCCATGGCTTTTGAAGCATTTAGTCATTGATTGCATTTTGTATGAAAGCAAAGTGAAATGCTAAACAGTTTAGCCCACATAAGTAAATGTTGTGGTGACTGCATGAAGAGTTTTGAGAAAGCAACTTCAGTATTGCAGTATTTGTCTTAGCAAATGAAAAAAAAACCTGTAAAATTCACACTGCCTTTCCAAACTGATTGGTGTGAAGAGCAGTGACAGACAGTCCAGACTGATGGGCCATTGACAGTATGCAAAGGTCTGGTGACTCCAAAGTCACTTCAAAGTTGTAACACTTTAGTAATCAAACCTCATACAATTTTCTGAATGTCTCATTCACCTTTGTGTAGCCATCCCCTATGTCTGTAAGCTTCAGAACTCAAGCTTAGGCTAGAAATATTTATAATGTGATTTTTTACAATTTGTCAGCACCACTGAAAATAAGTTTTTGAAAAGTGTATGTTTAAAGTAGATTTTAACAAAAAAAAAAAATATGTATAGAATAATCACATTCTAAATGTTGACAGATTATTGGTGCTGAGTTTGTGCTGAATAAAAGCATTCGTAGCACTTTGGGATAAATGTTTTTTAGACAGGTGAAATATTTAACAGTTTTTCTGAATTGCTGAAATATTAGAAATCGTTTTGGGAACAAAACTGCCGATTGCCAAAAGTCATTTATTGAATCAGTTACTTCTTTGGCAAAACTTTAAACCATGGTCACCTAGTTAGACACAATTTGCAGATCTCAGTCATCCTTTTTGCAAAACTCAAAACACATTCCCATTCATCAAAACACATTTTGCGCTATGGTGAACTTTGATGCAAAATAGAAAACACAGGCCACAGAAGTTAAGCGCAGCCAGCACACAGTAGTCATTTGAACACAATGACTCAAAACTATTCACACACATTTCTAAACATTTGAGGAAGCCAAAGAGTGACTAGAACATAGAATACGTGCCATAGAAGGATAGGAGTTGCATTTTGAAGTCAAGGTACAAATGGGTCACACAGAGGATTCTTTCTGCATCACTCAACAAGGGATAGCATCGCTAGACCCAGCCCTGAGACATGGCGATGAGGCAGGATGAATATTCTTCTGTGACTCTGGCTTGGCAGTTGCACAACATTTTACTGTAATATGCCTCTCGTTTGTTTACTTTTTGGCATTGTTCTTTACAGTCACTTTTCTGGAGTACTGAGTATGGCAAACGTTACATATTAATTATCAGTCATATGGTAGACGACCATCATTTTTTTTTAACTATTATTATAGTCTTACGGTTTCTCATTTACATGTCAACAACAGTTTTGATTGGTACTGTTTTCATTTTTTTCTGTAGAGTGCTATGACTGTTCAGTAGTGTACCTTTACCCAACTGACGAGATGCATGGTCTGAAAACAGTGTTTGCTTTTGAGCAAAGATAATATAGTTTTGAGAAGATTGTTTGATTTTGCAAGACAAGCGTAAGGTTTTGTGAGTTTAGCTTGAATTTTAGAGTTTGTGCTTAGTGGTTTGATTACAGGAGATGAGAGATTTTAGGACATGCGTTTTAGCAATTCAGAAAAACAGTAAAATGTCAAGGCCTGTCAGACTACTTTGAAAGTGGGTGAGAGGCCTCAGACTCCATAGGGTTACAGTAAATACTTGTTATGCTATGTTTCTTTTATGTTCCTCTTTTTGTGTCTGGTACTATGACAAAAAATCCCAGTCTATCTATCTAGTGCTACTTCATTATCCCATTGTCTTTCTGCAATGTTCTCATGTACAGTACTGTCAGCAAAACAGCATGATACTACCACCACCATGCTTGACCGTTGGTTCAGTGTTCTTAGGTTAAGAAAACAACCTCACCTTGATCCCCTGCAAACATATCTCTTTTCATTGTGGCCAAGCAGAGCAGTTTATGACAGATTCACACGTCATCGTGACTGCCCCCAGCCCTCCTGTGAATGTGCAGCCATCAGCAGCCTTTCAGACTGTTAGCCAGAAGGAAAGACAGAACAGACTAAGGAATGCGTCCGTTTTATTCAAGCACAGTACAGAACCATAAGCATTTTTATTTTTCATTTTCCACTCTGTCCACCTTTATTCTCCACAAGCAACCGTATTACTTTGTTTAGGCCTGTAATTATTGTATTGCACACATCTTGGGTCCGCCTTATCTCCAAAAGGTGAAGTAAAATACAAAATTCTAATTTCATCAATAAACTGACTAAAACACATTTTGCTAGTTTTAGGCCATCTTTGCCTCACAACAGAAACAATTTCTTACATTTCTCAGGCCATCTATTGCAGTGTAGTCAGTTTATTAATGAAATTGGAATTTTGTCTAAATATAAGAAAATTATACTTCCTTAGATTTTCATTTTCTGCAGTGGAGTTACAATACCTGATTTCAGGTAAGTCATTTCTGCTTCCATAATCACTGCTCTCCCTGGTGGATGGATAAATCATTGCAAGTACTTTACACACATCATCGTGGGGGATCTCATTATAGCCAAGGTGCCACCCAAGGCCCAGCAGGGACCTGTCATGGACCAGCCAAGGACCAGCCAAGGCCCCATCATGGAAACAGGGGAAAATTCAAGCGGCTACATCTGTAAATTTGGTGCACATGAACCTTTCCAGTGTTGTTTTTCGCTGTTGTTCTGCATATCAGGGAATCTGTGCACTACATGGTGTGTTTTTATAGGTCAAGTTCCCCTGCTGAAATGCAGGCAGCCCAATTCAAGACCAGCGCATAAGTCTCCCAAGCATGTGTTTCCTATATCCGATAAGATGGCAGAATTTCTCTCAATGTGCAATACTGACTGCCAAGTGCGATATCTGTGATGTATGTGATGTACTTTTCTTGTAGAGTGACATAAGGATTCACTTTAATTAAATGTGTGTCCCCTATCTTTATAATCCAAAAGGACGAACCAGTACCAGCAGTGGAGGCCGTCAGAAGAAATGCCGCACTGGGCCACCGGCACCCAGCTCCCAAACCATATCTGGATCTGCTCCCATCCCGTTGGCGACCAGCAGGGCTCAGCAGGGCAGAAGACGCCGTAGAAATACGGCGGGAGGCCGGTCAGGCCGTAGAAAGAAGTGTAAAAAACAGAAGGGGCCATTTACAAAAAATTTGCAGAACCTGCTAACCTTCAGTAACCCCTTTGATTCAATCCAGGTGGGTGACAAGATCCCGTGTGTGGATCTCACCCAGAGTGACGACGAGGTTGCTACCATCCTGTGTCGCACTCCATCAATGTCAGAGCCTGAGCCCTGCTCACCAGCCTTCTCCTCCACTTCCTTCTTATTTCCATCACCAGTCCCATCCTCTTTTGCCTCCTCTCCATCCCCATCTTTTTTTACAGACTCTCCTCCTCCGTCACCATGTGTAGTCTCACCTGTAAGCCCATCTCCACACCCATCTTCACCTCCAGCCACAGTTCATCCCACCCCTCTGTATCAGGTTCCAGCGCAAGCTGCAGCCCCCTCATCTGAGCTGGTTACGGGTCCGACACCCCTACTTATTTCCCCTTCTGTTGTTTTTGAGAAAATGGAAAGATTCAATAAGATGCATAACTTTTATCTATGCAACTATTCTAAAATGACCTATGATGCCAAGTGCCTTGCTCATTACTGGTGTAATCAGTTTTGGAATGATTTTCAACATGCAGTTTACATCTGCAAGCAGGGGAAGAATCAAAATTCAGAGAATCACTACTCATATGGTGATAATGAGGGTGCCCAAGCTGAGCTGATATTTGATGATGAGGCGCTGGATCAGCTAAGTGCCATCCCCGGGGTCCTGGAGATGGCTGTGGAGATGGGCTATCAGTGTGATGTAAATAGTTTTTCATAGAACCTGTAAATAATTAGGTGAGACATCTCACAAGTACTTAGGATAATATAAGATTAAGGTAGTTTAACCTTATCTTAACTAATCCTAAGATTGTATGATATAAGATTACATAGGATAAGACTAAGAATAGGTTAAGATAAGGTTGTATATAATGTAAGATAACATAGAATAAGATAAGACTAAGATAGGATAAGTTAAGATTAAAGTAAGATAGTATGACATAAGATTACATAGGATAAGATAAGAATAGGTTAAGATAAGACTTCTTATTCTTGTTTTTCTATTAAATAAATATGGATTATTTTGCGTATGGTTTGTGTCTGTGAGGTTATTTAAAATATTGTGAAGTTTGACACAAAATTTGATTAGTTTAAATAATGATTGGTTAAACTGATGTACATGTAGAGAATTGTAGTGGTCTTGCTATTGAATTAAAGGACTCTTCAGATCTCAAGTGCAGTGCAAAAAGTATAGAGGGGTAATTCATTAAATGCTGCACGCACAGGGACATTTTTTTGGTGTTAAATCCAAATTGCATGACCATTCTACTGCAAATACAGGCCTTTAAGTTTAAAGGTGCCATGGAACTCTACTTTGAAAGCTTGTGAAACAGCAAAAAAGTTGTTGTTTCTTTGTTTTCTGCACATGCGTCCACCAACCGGAAGGAGCCAGAGAGTGGCATTAAGAGTCTGCAGCTGTGTATTATTGCAACAGTAGACTAAGCTAATTTCCTAGATCCTTAAATTTGCAAGCACTCATTTGAAGAGACAATGAACCTTTACCATATGTAAACTTAATCAACTTAAAACACATAAAAGACATTCTCCTTCACCTTCTCCCTTATACTACAAGCCTTCCATTTCAGTTTAGCTGATTTTTAACACAGCTGACTTCTCCACTTGTAATGAATCCTGCATATGTGACAAACCACGATACGCCACTGCCTGGTCATGCCTGTGAAGTTAACTAGAATGTCACTAGCAGGCTGGCAAATTAATCCACAAGTTGTAGAGTACAGCACTGCTGCTTGCTAATTGCTTTATTTTTCCCGCCTATAATGACATTCAGTGAGGAATATTTGATAGCGTACTTTCCTGCATACTTTGTCAATTTGCACCAGGCACCAACGCAGCTTCTCCCCTTGGTTTACTAGTCATGGGAAAACAATGTTCGCGGTGAGCAAGCTGGGCCCAACAGGGTGTGTCACGTGACTTACTTGCATCTTGCCACAGGCAGTGATGGGCTATATTAAAATGTCTGTAAGCCTAGTGATAAAGGTCCTTAAAATGACAGAAAGCAAACTAATAAATAAAACTACACATTTTTGTTAATACTTTCAAATGCGTCAGACACATACAGTAAGATCTCTCAAAGTATTTTCTGACATTTTTTTTTCCCGCCCACTAAAATACAAATCAGAAAATGCTCAGAAGCAATTACACATGTATTCTAAATACGTTGAACTACATCCACACTAGGGAAACTTAAAATATTATCTTGACAGTTGGTTAAAACCAGGCACAACTTGAGGAATAATGGAACTCAAAATGGGCTGGGATATCCCTGATCTGTCTGCCAGTTCCTTTCGGTATGTTCCGCGACAAATTCATCGTTCAGTTCTACCAGAATCACTCTTGGCACTCTGAAAGAGCGGATAAGCCACAAATCATCACTGGGAAGATAATCATTGTCATCTCTAAATACTCCCTCCCTTAATATTTGGGCACAATGTCCTCTGCCATAATCAAGCTGCATGTTATGGATTTTTACACTGATGGTTCACACTCTTCCCCAATCAGGAACCGTGGGTTGACAGATTGATCCGCGCTGCAGTGAACGCCCAGACCACCGCTTATAATGCTGGTCTCAACACTGGACTTTCTACTACGGCGCTGTGGAGAGCATCCCGACTCAGAACATTACTTCCTGATTTGGGAATAGCTGTGTTCAGGATCGAAAAGCCTGCAATTATTTAAATCTGATTTTAGGAAAACTTGTCATGGTATAAAAAGCACACCACCAAATGCATGAAATCTGAGTAAAATGTTTACCTTTTTAACGCAACCATAATAGAGGGGTCTGCATTTGCATTTATCACAGTCCCTGTAACAATCTGACATCATAGCACCACAACTATTGCGGATTCAGCCAACGGTGGCAACGTTACTAGCCAGCAGCGTTGTGCAGGTTACTGGAAATTACTAGTTATCAATTACTGCATATAAAAGTACTTATAACGAGGGTGGGACTGGGCCATGAGTCTGCGAGGAGTTTCGACGTGTGGTGGGTGCGGCAAGGGGCAGCATCAGCGCATGCTCCCCCAGCTTGACCTAACCTGTATATATATATATATATATATGTATATATATAGCCTGATAAAGGAAGATAAGAGTGGGCTAAAGGTTGCATATTGATCACTTTAACATCGCGCCAACATCGGGGGAATATGGAATCAAATGATCGGTGGCGATGTTTCTGCAACACAGAGATGTTTGCTGATGGGTTTTCAAGCATCGCGGAGATATAGTGCCAATGCATGTGTGCTCTCTGGCTAGTTATATTATTTCAGCGTTGCAGCCATGACAGTGCCAGACAATACAACCGTCTAATTGTATCTGTCAGCGTACCTACAATATCACACATTCATCACGCCACGGTGAGGTCGGATGGCGTTACATCATAAACAGGAAATTAGGGGAACATGCTAACACTGATATCTCTTCAAGCCATCATTAGTGGCTCCCTCATCTGGCCTCAGAAGTGGTTGCATCCCAGAGCCACCTGCTGGTCTTGGTGGCACTTCAGTGTTTGCCTGTAGAGGAGATGCTCAGTGGCAGTGATGGTGGGAGTCCCAGATGAGACAAGATGAGCACAGAGCTGTCCAGCCCATTGTTGCCAAAGGTCACATTCTACCAGAATGCCCTGACACTAACTTCCAAACATCCCACGGACCCCAGCTATCCCCTGTAGGGAAACTGAATAAGAAGCCTTTACCCTGGGCAGAAAATGCATTGTTTGTACAGTACGTCTTAGTGACAGAGTACCAATTTCAGAGGGCATTTTGTTGAAAAACATGCAGTGAAATATCTAATAACGATATCGGAACATTCAAACACAGCATACAATACAGTTTGCAAATGTAAACAGTTTTATTTAAAAGGACAGTTTAATTTCAGAGCCAATGGCCGTGTGACCAAAAACATTTGAATCATTATTATTCTCTTAGTAAAATGAAAAGCAGAAAACATTCCTGGAGCCTTCAATTTAGCGTGCACAGTGCCCTCTACAGGATTCTGTCGAAACAGCATCCCCGTCAGCCTCGTTCGCAGAACGTAGGAGTTCTTTTCCCAGCGTACCCTTTTCTTTATAAATCCCAAAATCTCCTTACAAATGTAAGTATGAATGTTTGTCATCTTTTTCGGTCACACGAAGCCTTTATAAATGAGATTCCCCCATTAATGCGTTTACATGGCTATGCTCTGTAACTGCGCCATTAAAAACACATGAAAACATCTTAATTGCGTCAAGGCACGTAAACGTAGTCACATGACAAAAGATAACTTCGTGACTTAGCAAAGTGCAGGTTCTTCGTTTCCTCTGTGTGGACCATAGAGCTGTGTATCCGAGTCTGACGACCCGCCACGTTTTAAGATACAGAGAATACACGTCAATATGCTGCTATATTTTGGAATTTTTTTAATCTGATCTCAGGAAAACTTGTCAAGGTATAAAAAGCACACCGCCATGAAATCTGAGTACAAATGTTTGCTTTTTTTTTTAACGCAACCATAATAGAGGGGTCTGCATTTATCACAGTCCCTGTAACAATCTAACATCATAGCACCATAACTACTGCGGATTCAGCCAACGGCGGCAACGTCACTAGTCAGCAGTGTTGTGCAGGTTACTGGAAATTACTACTCATCAATTACCGCATATAAATGTACTTTTAATACGGGTGGGATTGGACCATGTGTCTGCCAGGAGTTTCGACGTGTGGTGGGTGCAAATGGTCGGTGGCGATGTTTCTGCAACACAGAGATGTTTGCTGATGGGTTTTCAAGCATCGCGGAGACATAGTGCCAATGCATGTGTGCTCTCTGGCTAGTTATATTATTTCAGTGTTGCAGCTATGACAGTGCCAGACAATACAACCGTCTAATTGTATCTATCAGCGTACCTACAATACCACCCATTCATTGCGCCATGGTGAGGTCGGGTGGCGTTACATCATAAACGGGAAATTAAGGGAACATGCTGCCTTTATCCATTAATATTTTCACGCAAGACAAAGGTAAAGAGTGCATTTAAATTTCAGCACCTTCCGTGTTTTTTAATGGCAATTAGTTACATTACTCCTTACAGACAAGAGTAGTGGGATTATAGTAACGCCTTACTACCAACACTGCTAGACTTGCTAATGCTAACGTTAGCAGTACAGCCTTATGCTACTTCCTCTCGCAAGATAAGATAGCGTTACTGTCACTGTGCAAATACAATGAGATGTCTTTGGAGCAAGGCTGTCGACGCCATGTTAAGGATAAAAGTACAAGTAAAATACAATATAAAATCAAAGAAACATACACCAACAGTAAAGAAGAACAAGGATGCGTAAAATACTGGTACCGGAAGCAAATAAACCAATAAAACACAGTCAGAGGAACACTGGAGAGTTCGGAGCAGCTGCGAATGTGCCGCCATCATTGTTCGGAATTCTTCACTTTGCGTTGCTACAGTGGAAGAGTGAAATGGCTGAAGATGGATTAGAGAATTTTCCAAGTGTGCTAAACATTCAGTTGTAAATAAAAACCAGTGTGAGATAAGAACGTCTCCTCGCCATTTCCTTCTATTCTGATTGAATGGGTCGCTTAACGATCGCTGTGAATTCTGGGAGTCTGTGGAACGTCACGTCTGCAGCTCTCGCGTTACTTGCTGCCAGGAAGGAATTCTATTTAAATACTTCAATACATTTTATTTATAACATTTTCTGTTTTTAGGCGTGTCTTCTAAATTTACGGTGCTTCTATTATCTTTCCGCGCTTTTGTCAATATATATCGTGTGTCTGGTCATTTGATTAAAGTGCTTGAAGACTTTGCCACGCGCTGACACTAATCGACCACCATATCTTAGCAACCGCATCATAACAATTCTAATTCCGTTTCGAGTTTTGATTCAAACATTCAAAGCAGCTCAGATTTGCACTTTCCCAGCAAAAGACAAGACGCGAAAGATGTCTGCCTTCATCTACCTGCGGAGAATCGACTGGCTCCTGCCAAATGACGCCGTCAGTGTCCGGATTGCTCCGGAAGACATCCCCGGTTCAGTCAGCCATGGTAAGAACGGCAAAATGATGCCTAGAATATCTCAGCACTCGAAGAATGAAAGTCAGAACAGGCTTGGCTGGTCTTGTTGAATCTTGCAGTCTGTGATAACTATCTTATTTTGGAACTACGTGTCTTAGGATACTAAATAATAAAATGGTTCACCTTTAGCCCAACGGTGATTTGTTACCATGAAGCAGTAAAAATACGGGGCTCTTTTCAGCATGTCTGCTGTACTGCACAATGAAATCCGTAAAATCTGTGGCTGTGATGTGTTTGAACATAACAGGAAAGCGACGTCAAATGGTAAGGTAACAGGTGAACATGTCCCACATTGGCAAAAGCCAGCCAACGGGAGTAACCCCCCTCCTTCTGGGGGTGTGCCTAAATTCTCGTCTGAACGCGCTCATTTATTCACTTGCAGGGTGTTGCCATGAGATGGCGCTTTCTTTACAAAAACACATTTTAGTTGTGGTCACAAGTTCATACACAAGTACAACAAGTATCAACGAGAATCTTTTGGTAGCCATTAGCAAGCTTCTGGCATAATTGATACTTTAAAGTAAACTGAAGCTACAGCCAAAGTTTTTACAACACCGGAGACAAACAGGGCTAGGTACTTGGATAGCGAGCATGCCGGTACATACTAATCCAGCGCTATGATGTCATACAGTAACGAGACAGGAACTGTTTTGAAGCTTGGCATCCTGATCAGGAGTGACAATTTGTTGTTCTAATATTCATTTATTGTTTTGCATTGTTCCTGGAATAATGTGATTGCACATTTTATTCATCGACGTTTAATCCGTTGCATGTTATAAACTGTAAAAAGGCTAGTATTGTGTCTTTTCTTACAGTTGTTTTCAATTGCTAAGA
This sequence comes from Brienomyrus brachyistius, assembly GCF_023856365.1. Taxonomy (NCBI): domain Eukaryota; kingdom Metazoa; phylum Chordata; class Actinopteri; order Osteoglossiformes; family Mormyridae; genus Brienomyrus; species Brienomyrus brachyistius. The sequence goes on along the minus strand of NW_026042324.1, from coordinate 77,407 downwards.
CAGGGTAGTATCTAGGGTAGCATCTCCACATGCCTGATCCATCCTTGGCATTGCTCTGGAGGAATATCCTGGCATCCAACATTCATTGTTTGATCTTGTGTCAACTGACATAATTTCTTTGTATTATGTGTTTTTTACAATCTGTTTTAGAAAGGGTCTTGATAGTGATTTAGCAAAATGACATGTTTCAGTTTTGACTGTCTTATTAGCAGTTTTTGGGTCAGTATGTAGGTATGTGCAAATTGGCCTCTGAAAATGTAATATTGTGAGTGAGACAGGAATCCATGGCTTTTGAAGCATTTAGTCATTGATTGCATTTTGTATGAAAGCAAAGTGAAATGCTAAACAGTTTAGCCCACATAAGTAAATGTTGTGGTGACTGCATGAAGAGTTTTGAGAAAGCAACTTCAGTATTGCAGTATTTGTCTTAGCAAATGAAAAAAAAACCTGTAAAATTCACACTGCCTTTCCAAACTGATTGGTGTGAAGAGCAGTGACAGACAGTCCAGACTGATGGGCCATTGACAGTATGCAAAGGTCTGGTGACTCCAAAGTCACTTCAAAGTTGTAACACTTTAGTAATCAAACCTCATACAATTTTCTGAATGTCTCATTCACCTTTGTGTAGCCATCCCCTATGTCTGTAAGCTTCAGAACTCAAGCTTAGGCTAGAAATATTTATAATGTGATTTTTTACAATTTGTCAGCACCACTGAAAATAAGTTTTTGAAAAGTGTATGTTTAAAGTAGATTTTAACAAAAAAAAAAATATATATAGAATAATCACATTCTAAATGTTGACAGATTATTGGTGCTGAGTTTGTGCTGAATAAAAGCATTCGTAGCACTTTGGGATAAATGTTTTTTAGACAGGTGAAATATTTAACAGTTTTTCTGAATTGCTGAAATATTAGAAATCGTTTTGGGAACAAAACTGCCGATTGCCAAAAGTCATTTATTGAATCAGTTACTTCTTTGGCAAAACTTTAAACCATGGTCACCTAGTTAGACACAATTTGCAGATCTCAGTCATCCTTTTTGCAAAACTCAAAACACATTCCCATTCATCAAAACACATTTTGCGCTATGGTGAACTTTGATGCAAAATAGAAAACACAGGCCACAGAAGTTAAGCGCAGCCAGCACACAGTAGTCATTTGAACACAATGACTCAAAACTATTCACACACATTTCTAAACATTTGAGGAAGCCAAAGAGTGACTAGAACATAGAATACGTGCCATAGAAGGATAGGAGTTGCATTTTGAAGTCAAGGTACAAATGGGTCACACAGAGGATTCTTTCTGCATCACTCAACAAGGGATAGCATCGCTAGACCCAGCCCTGAGACATGGCGATGAGGCAGGATGAATATTCTTCTGTGACTCTGGCTTGGCAGTTGCACAACATTTTACTGTAATATGCCTCTCGTTTGTTTACTTTTTGGCGTTGTTCTTTACAGTCACTTTTCTGGAGTACTGAGTATGGCAAACGTTACATATTAATTATCAGTCATATGGTAGACGACCATAATTTTTTTTAACTATTATTATAGTCTTACGGTTTCTCATTTACATGTCAACAACAGTTTTGATTGGTACTGTTTTCATTTTTTGCTGTAGAGTGCTATGACTGTTCAGTAGTGTACCTTTACCCAACTGACGAGATGCATGGTCTGAAAACAGTGTTTGCTTTTGAGCAAAGATAATATAGTTTTGAGAAGATTGTTTGATTTTGCAAGACAAGCGTAAGGTTTTGTGAGTTTAGCTTGAATTTTAGAGTTTGTGCTTAGTGGTTTGATTACAGGAGATGAGAGATTTTAGGACATGTGTTTTAGCAATTCAGAAAAACAGTAAAATGTCAAGGCCTGTCAGACTACTTTGAAAGTGGGTGAGAGGCCTCAGACTCCATAGGGTTACAGTAAATACTTGTTATGCTATGTTTCTTTTATGTTCCTCTTTTTGTGTCTGGTACTATGACAAAAAATCCCAGTCTATCTATCTAGTGCTACTTCATTATCCCATTGTCTTTCTGCAATGTTCTCATGTACAGTACTGTCAGCAAAACAGCATGATACTACCACCACCATGCTTGACCGTTGGTTCAGTGTTCTTAGGTTAAGAAAACAACCTCACCTTGATCCCCTGCAAACATATCTCTTTTCATTGTGGCCAAGCAGAGAAGTTTATGACAGATTCACACGTCATCGTGACTGCCCCCAGCCCTCCTGTGAATGTGCAGCCATCAGCAGCCTTTCAGACTGTTAGCCAGAAGGAAAGACAGAACAGACTAAGGAATGCGTCCGTTTTATTCAAGCACAGTACAGAACCATAAGCATTTTTATTTTTCATTTTCCACTCTGTCCACCTTTATTCTCCACAAGCAACCGTATTACTTTGTTTAGGCCTGTAATTATTGTATTGCACACATCTTGGGTCCGCCTTATCTCCAAAAGGTGAAGTAAAATACAAAATTCTAATTTCATCAATAAACTGACTAAAACACATTTTGCTAGTTTTAGGCCATCTTTGCCTCACAACAGAAACAATTTCTTACATTTCTCAGGCCATCTATTGCAGTGTAGTCAGTTTATTAATGAAATTGGAATTTTGTCTAAATATAAGAAAATTATACTTCCTTAGATTTTCATTTTCTGCAGTGGAGTTACAATACCTGATTTCAGGTAAGTCATTTCTGCTTCCATAATCACTGCTCTCCCTGGTGGATGGATAAATCATTGCAAGTACTTTACACACATCATCGTGGGGGATCTCATTATAGCCAAGGTGCCACCCAAGGCCCAGCAGGGACCTGTCATGGACCAGCCAAGGACCAGCCAAGGCCCCATCATGGAAACAGGGGAAAATTCAAGCGGCTACATCTGTAAATTTGGTGCACATGAACCTTTCCAGTGTTGTTTTTCGCTGTTGTTCTGCATATCAGGGAATCTGTGCACTACATGGTGTGTTTTTATAGGTCAAGTTCCCCTGCTGAAATGCAGGCAGCCCAATTCAAGACCAGCGCATAAGTCTCCCAAGCATGTGTTTCCTATATCCGATAAGATGGCAGAATTTCTCTCAATGTGCAATACTGACTGCCAAGTGCGATATCTGTGATGTATGTGATGTACTTTTCTTGTAGAGTGACATAAGGATTCACTTTAATTAAATGTGTGTCCCCTATCTTTATAATCCAAAAGGACGAACCAGTACCAGCAGTGGAGGCCGTCAGAAGAAATGCCGCACTGGGCCACCGGCACCCAGCTCCCAAACCATATCTGGATCTGCTCCCATCCCGTTGGCGACCAGCAGGGCTCAGCAGGGCAGAAGACGCCGTAGAAATACGGCGGGAGGCCGGTCAGGCCGTAGAAAGAAGTGTAAAAAACAGAAGGGGCCATTTACAAAAAATTTGCAGAACCTGCTAACCTTCAGTAACCCCTTTGATTCAATCCAGGTGGGTGACAAGATCCCGTGTGTGGATCTCACCCAGAGTGACGACGAGGTTGCTACCATCCTGTGTCGCACTCCATCAATGTCAGAGCCTGAGCCCTGCTCACCAGCCTTCTCCTCCACTTCCTTCTTATTTCCATCACCAGTCCCATCCTCTTTTGCCTCCTCTCCATCCCCATCTTTTTTTACAGACTCTCCTCCTCCGTCACCATGTGTAGTCTCACCTGTAAGCCCATCTCCACACCCATCTTCACCTCCAGCCACAGTTCATCCCACCCCTCTGTATCAGGTTCCAGCGCAAGCTGCAGCCCCCTCATCTGAGCTGGTTACGGGTCCGACACCCCTACTTATTTCCCCTTCTGTTGTTTTTGAGAAAATGGAAAGATTCAATAAGATGCATAACTTTTATCTATGCAACTATTCTAAAATGACCTATGATGCCAAGTGCCTTGCTCATTACTGGTGTAATCAGTTTTGGAATGATTTTCAACATGCAGTTTACATCTGCAAGCAGGGGAAGAATCAAAATTCAGAGAATCACTACTCATATGGTGATAATGAGGGTGCCCAAGCTGAGCTGATATTTGATGATGAGGCGCTGGATCAGCTAAGTGCCATCCCCGGGGTCCTGGAGATGGCTGTGGAGATGGGCTATCAGTGTGATGTAAATAGTTTTTCATAGAACCTGTAAATAATTAGGTGAGACATCTCACAAGTACTTAGGATAATATAAGATTAAGGTAGTTTAACCTTATCTTAACTAATCCTAAGATTGTATGATATAAGATTACATAGGATAAGACTAAGAATAGGTTAAGATAAGGTTGTATATAATGTAAGATAACATAGAATAAGATAAGACTAAGATAGGATAAGTTAAGATTAAAGTAAGATAGTATGACATAAGATTACATAGGATAAGATAAGAATAGGTTAAGATAAGACTTCTTATTCTTGTTTTTCTATTAAATAAATATGGATTATTTTGCGTATGGTTTGTGTCTGTGAGGTTATTTAAAATATTGTGAAGTTTGACACAAAATTTGATTAGTTTAAATAATGATTGGTTAAACTGATGTACATGTAGAGAATTGTAGTGGTCTTGCTATTGAATTAAAGGACTCTTCAGATCTCAAGTGCAGTGCAAAAAGTATAGAGGGGTAATTCATTAAATGCTGCACGCACAGGGACATTTTTTTGGTGTTAAATCCAAATTGCATGACCATTCTACTGCAAATACAGGCCTTTAAGTTTAAAGGTGCCATGGAACTCTACTTTGAAAGCTTGTGAAACAGCAAAAAAGTTGTTGTTTCTTTGTTTTCTGCACATGCGTCCACCAACCGGAAGGAGCCAGAGAGTGGCATTAAGAGTCTGCAGCTGTGTATTATTGCAACAGTAGACTAAGCTAATTTCCTAGATCCTTAAATTTGCAAGCACTCATTTGAAGAGACAATGAACCTTTACCATATGTAAACTTAATCAACTTAAAACACATAAAAGACATTCTCCTTCACCTTCTCCCTTATACTACAAGCCTTCCATTTCAGTTTAGCTGATTTTTAACACAGCTGACTTCTCCACTTGTAATGAATCCTGCATATGTGACAAACCACGATACGCCACTGCCTGGTCATGCCTGTGAAGTTAACTAGAATGTCACTAGCAGGCTGGCAAATTAATCCACAAGTTGTAGAGTACAGCACTGCTGCTTGCTAATTGCTTTATTTTTCCCGCCTATAATGACATTCAGTGAGGAATATTTGATAGCGTACTTTCCTGCATACTTTGTCAATTTGCACCAGGCACCAACGCAGCTTCTCCCCTTGGTTTACTAGTCATGGGAAAACAATGTTCGCGGTGAGCAAGCTGGGCCCAACAGGGTGTGTCACGTGACTTACTTGCATCTTGCCACAGGCAGTGATGGGCTATATTAAAATGTCTGTAAGCCTAGTGATAAAGGTCCTTAAAATGACAGAAAGCAAACTAATAAATAAAACTACACATTTTTGTTAATACTTTCAAATGCGTCAGACACATACAGTAAGATCTCTCAAAGTATTTTCTGACATTTTTTTTTCCCGCCCACTAAAATACAAATCAGAAAATGCTCAGAAGCAATTACACATGTATTCTAAATACGTTGAACTACATCCACACTAGGGAAACTTAAAATATTATCTTGACAGTTGGTTAAAACCAGGCACAACTTGAGGAATAATGGAACTCAAAATGGGCTGGGATATCCCTGATCTGTCTGCCAGTTCCTTTCGGTATGTTCCGCGACAAATTCATCGTTCAGTTCTACCAGAATCACTCTTGGCACTCTGAAAGAGCGGATAAGCCACAAATCATCACTGGGAAGATAATCATTGTCATCTCTAAATACTCCCTCCCTTAATATTTGGGCACAATGTCCTCTGCCATAATCAAGCTGCATGTTATGGATTTTTACACTGATGGTTCACACTCTTCCCCAATCAGGAACCGTGGGTTGACAGATTGATCCGCGCTGCAGTGAACGCCCAGACCACCGCTTATAATGCTGGTCTCAACACTGGACTTTCTACTACGGCGCTGTGGAGAGCATCCCGACTCAGAACATTACTTCCTGATTTGGGAATAGCTGTGTTCAGGATCGAAAAGCCTGCAATTATTTAAATCTGATTTTAGGAAAACTTGTCATGGTATAAAAAGCACACCACCAAATGCATGAAATCTGAGTAAAATGTTTACCTTTTTAACGCAACCATAATAGAGGGGTCTGCATTTGCATTTATCACAGTCCCTGTAACAATCTAACATCATAGCACCACAACTATTGCGGATTCAGCCAACGGTGGCAACGTTACTAGCCAGCAGCGTTGTGCAGGTTACTGGAAATTACTAGTTATCAATTACTGCATATAAAAGTACTTATAACGAGGGTGGGACTGGGCCATGAGTCTGCGAGGAGTTTCGACGTGTGGTGGGTGCGGCAAGGGGCAGCATCAGCGCATGCTCCCCCAGCTTGACCTAACCTGTATATATATATATATATATATATGTATATATATAGCCTGATAAAGGAAGATAAGAGTGGGCTAAAGGTTGCATATTGATCACTTTAACATCGCGCCAACATCGGGGGAATATGGAATCAAATGATCGGTGGCGATGTTTCTGCAACACAGAGATGTTTGCTGATGGGTTTTCAAGCATCGCGGAGATATAGTGCCAATGCATGTGTGCTCTCTGGCTAGTTATATTATTTCAGCGTTGCAGCCATGACAGTGCCAGACAATACAACCGTCTAATTGTATCTGTCAGCGTACCTACAATATCACACATTCATCACGCCACGGTGAGGTCGGATGGCGTTACATCATAAACAGGAAATTAGGGGAACATGCTAACACTGATATCTCTTCAAGCCATCATTAGTGGCTCCCTCATCTGGCCTCAGAAGTGGTTGCATCCCAGAGCCACCTGCTGGTCTTGGTGGCACTTCAGTGTTTGCCTGTAGAGGAGATGCTCAGTGGCAGTGATGGTGGGAGTCCCAGATGAGACAAGATGAGCACAGAGCTGTCCAGCCCATTGTTGCCAAAGGTCACATTCTACCAGAATGCCCTGACACTAACTTCCAAACATCCCACGGACCCCAGCTATCCCCTGTAGGGAAACTGAATAAGAAGCCTTTACCCTGGGCAGAAAATGCATTGTTTGTACAGTACGTCTTAGTGACAGAGTACCAATTTCAGAGGGCATTTTGTTGAAAAACATGCAGTGAAATATCTAATAACGATATCGGAACATTCAAACACAGCATACAATACAGTTTGCAAATGTAAACAGTTTTATTTAAAAGGACAGTTTAATTTCAGAGCCAATGGCCGTGTGACCAAAAACATTTGAATCATTATTATTCTCTTAGTAAAATGAAAAGCAGAAAACATTCCTGGAGCCTTCAATTTAGCGTGCACAGTGCCCTCTACAGGATTCTGTCGAAACAGCATCCCCGTCAGCCTCGTTCGCAGAACGTAGGAGTTCTTTTCCCAGCGTACCCTTTTCTTTATAAATCCCAAAATCTCCTTACAAATGTAAGTATGAATGTTTGTCATCTTTTTCGGTCACACGAAGCCTTTATAAATGAGATTCCCCCATTAATGCGTTTACATGGCTATGCTCTGTAACTGCGCCATTAAAAACACATGAAAACATCTTAATTGCGTCAAGGCACGTAAACGTAGTCACATGACAAAAGATAACTTCGTGACTTAGCAAAGTGCAGGTTCTTCGTTTCCTCTGTGTGGACCATAGAGCTGTGTATCCGAGTCTGACGACCCGCCACGTTTTAAGATACAGAGAATACACGTCAATATGCTGCTATATTTTGGAATTTTTTTAATCTGATCTCAGGAAAACTTGTCAAGGTATAAAAAGCACACCGCCATGAAATCTGAGTACAAATGTTTGCTTTTTTTTTTAACGCAACCATAATAGAGGGGTCTGCATTTATCACAGTCCCTGTAACAATCTAACATCATAGCACCATAACTACTGCGGATTCAGCCAACGGCGGCAACGTCACTAGTCAGCAGTGTTGTGCAGGTTACTGGAAATTACTACTCATCAATTACCGCATATAAATGTACTTTTAATACGGGTGGGATTGGACCATGTGTCTGCCAGGAGTTTCGACGTGTGGTGGGTGCAAATGGTCGGTGGCGATGTTTCTGCAACACAGAGATGTTTGCTGATGGGTTTTCAAGCATCGCGGAGACATAGTGCCAATGCATGTGTGCTCTCTGGCTAGTTATATTATTTCAGTGTTGCAGCTATGACAGTGCCAGACAATACAACCGTCTAATTGTATCTATCAGCGTACCTACAATACCACCCATTCATTGCGCCATGGTGAGGTCGGGTGGCGTTACATCATAAACGGGAAATTAAGGGAACATGCTGCCTTTATCCATTAATATTTTCACGCAAGACAAAGGTAAAGAGTGCATTTAAATTTCAGCACCTTCCGTGTTTTTTAATGGCAATTAGTTACATTACTCCTTACAGACAAGAGTAGTGGGATTATAGTAACGCCTTACTACCAACACTGCTAGGCTTGCTAATGCTAACGTTAGCAGTACAGCCTTATGCTACTTCCTCTCGCAAGATAAGATAGCGTTACTGTCACTGTGCAAATACAATGAGATGTCTTTGGAGCAAGGCTGTCGACGCCATGTTAAGGATAAAAGTACAAGTAAAATACAATATAAAATCAAAGAAACATACACCAACAGTAAAGAAGAACAAGGATGCGTAAAATACTGGTACCGGAAGCAAATAAACCAATAAAACACAGTCAGAGGAACACTGGAGAGTTCGGAGCAGCTGCGAATGTGCCGCCATCATTGTTCAGAATTCTTCACTTTGCGTTGCTACAGTGGAAGAGTGAAATGGCTGAAGATGGATTAGAGAATTTTCCAAGTGTGCTAAACATTCAGTTGTAAATAAAAACCAGTGTGAGATAAGAACGTCTCCTCGCCATTTCCTTCTATTCTGATTGAATGGGTCGCTTAACGATCGCTGTGAATTCTGGGAGTCTGTGGAACGTCACGTCTGCAGCTCTCGCGTTACTTGCTGCCAGGAAGGAATTCTATTTAAATACTTCAATACATTTTATTTATAACATTTTCTGTTTTTAGGCGTGTCTTCTAAATTTACGGTGCTTCTATTATCTTTCCGCGCTTTTGTCAATATATATCGTGTGTCTGGTCATTTGATTAAAGTGCTTGAAGACTTTGCCACGCGCTGACACTAATCGACCACCATATCTTAGCAACCGCATCATAACAATTCTAATTCCGTTTCGAGTTTTGATTCAAACATTCAAAACAGCTCAGATTTGCACTTTCCCAGCAAAAGACAAGACGCGAAAGATGTCTGCCTTCATCTACCTGCGGAGAATCGACTGGCTCCTGCCAAATGACGCCGTCAGTGTCCGGATTGCTCCGGAAGACATCCCCGGTTCAGTCAGCCATGGTAAGAACGGCAAAATGATGCCTAGAATATCTCAGCACTCGAAGAATGAAAGTCAGAACAGGCTTGGCTGGTCTTGTTGAATCTTGCAGTCTGTGATAACTATCTTATTTTGGAACTACGTGTCTTAGGATACTAAATAATAAAATGGTTCACCTTTAGCCCAACGGTGATTTGTTACCATGAAGCAGTAAAAATACGGGGCTCTTTTCAGCATGTCTGCTGTACTGCACAATGAAATCCGTAAAATCTGTGGCTGTGATGTGTTTGAACATAACAGGAAAGCGACGTCAAATGGTAAGGTAACAGGTGAACATGTCCCACATTGGCAAAAGCCAGCCAACGGGAGTAACCCCCCTCCTTCTGGGGGTGTGCCTAAATTCTCGTCTGAACGCGCTCATTTATTCACTTGCAGGGTGTTGCCATGAGATGGCGCTTTCTTTACAAAAACACATTTTAGTTGTGGTCACAAGTTCATACACAAGTACAACAAGTATCAACGAGAATCTTTTGGTAGCCATTAGCAAGCTTCTGGCATAATTGATACTTTAAAGTAAACTGAAGCTACAGCCAAAGTTTTTACAACACCGGAGACAAACAGGGCTAGGTACTTGGATAGCGAGCATGCCGGTACATACTAATCCAGCGCTATGATGTCATACAGTAACGAGACAGGAACTGTTTTGAAGCTTGGCATCCTGATCAGGAGTGACAATTTGTTGTTCTAATATTCATTTATTGTTTTGCATTGTTCCTGGAATAATGTGATTGCACATTTTATTCATCGACGTTTAATCCGTTGCATGTTATAAACTGTAAAAAGGCTAGTATTGTGTCTTTTCTTACAGTTGTTTTCAATTGCTAAGACAGGGTAGTATCTAGGGTAGCATCTCCACATGCCTGATCCATCCTTGGCATTGCTCTGGAGGAATATCCTGGCATCCAACATTCATTGTTTGATCTTGTGTCAACTGACATAATTTCTTTGTATTATGTGTTTTTTACAATCTGTTTTAGAAAGGGTCTTGATAGTGATTTAGCAAAATGACATGTTTCAGTTTTGACTGTCTTATTAGCAGTTTTTGGGTCAGTATGTAGGTATGTGCAAATTGGCCTCTGAAAATGTAATATTGTGAGTGAGACAGGAATCCATGGCTTTTGAAGCATTTAGTCATTGATTGCATTTTGTATGAAAGCAAAGTGAAATGCTAAACAGTTTAGCCCACATAAGTAAATGTTGTGGTGACTGCATGAAGAGTTTTGAGAAAGCAACTTCAGTATTGCAGTATTTGTCTTAGCAAATGAAAAAAAAACCTGTAAAATTCACACTGCCTTTCCAAACTGATTGGTGTGAAGAGCAGTGACAGACAGTCCAGACTGATGGGCCATTGACAGTATGCAAAGGTCTGGTGACTCCAAAGTCACTTCAAAGTTGTAACACTTTAGTAATCAAACCTCATACAATTTTCTGAATGTCTCATTCACCTTTGTGTAGCCATCCCCTATGTCTGTAAGCTTCAGAACTCAAGCTTAGGCTAGAAATATTTATAATGTGATTTTTTACAATTTGTCAGCACCACTGAAAATAAGTTTTTGAAAAGTGTATGTTTAAAGTAGATTTTAACAAAAAAAAATATATATATATAGAATAATCACATTCTAAATGTTGACAGATTATTGGTGCTGAGTTTGTGCTGAATAAAAGCATTCGTAGCACTTTGGGATAAATGTTTTTTAGACAGGTGAAATATTTAACAGTTTTTCTGAATTGCTGAAATATTAGAAATCGTTTTGGGAACAAAACTGCCGATTGCCAAAAGTCATTTATTGAATCAGTTACTTCTTTGGCAAAACTTTAAACCATGGTCACCTAGTTAGACACAATTTGCAGATCTCAGTCATCCTTTTTGCAAAACTCAAAACACATTCCCATTCATCAAAACACATTTTGCGCTATGGTGAACTTTGATGCAAAATAGAAAACACAGGCCACAGAAGTTAAGCGCAGCCAGCACACAGTAGTCATTTGAACACAATGACTCAAAACTATTCACACACATTTCTAAACATTTGAGGAAGCCAAAGAGTGACTAGAACATAGAATACGTGCCATAGAAGGATAGGAGTTGCATTTTGAAGTCAAGGTACAAATGGGTCACACAGAGGATTCTTTCTGCATCACTCAACAAGGGATAGCATCGCTAGACCCAGCCCTGAGACATGGCGATGAGGCAGGATGAATATTCTTCTGTGACTCTGGCTTGGCAGTTGCACAACATTTTACTGTAATATGCCTCTCGTTTGTTTACTTTTTGGCGTTGTTCTTTACAGTCACTTTTCTGGAGTACTGAGTATGGCAAACGTTACATATTAATTATCAGTCATATGGTAGACGACCATCATTTTTTTTAACTATTATTATAGTCTTACGGTTTCTCATTTACATGTCAACAACAGTTTTGATTGGTACTGTTTTCATTTTTTGCTGTAGAGTGCTATGACTGTTCAGTAGTGTACCTTTACCCAACTGACGAGATGCATGGTCTGAAAACAGTGTTTGCTTTTGAGCAAAGATAATATAGTTTTGAGAAGATTGTTTGATTTTGCAAGACAAGCGTAAGGTTTTGTGAGTTTAGCTTGAATTTTAGAGTTTGTGCTTAGTGGTTTGATTACAGGAGATGAGAGATTTTAGGACATGTGTTTTAGCAATTCAGAAAAACAGTAAAATGTCAAGGCCTGTCAGACTACTTTGAAAGTGGGTGAGAGGCCTCAGACTCCATAGGGTTACAGTAAATACTTGTTATGCTATGTTTCTTTTATGTTCCTCTTTTTGTGTCTGGTACTATGACAAAAAATCCCAGTCTATCTATCTAGTGCTACTTCATTATCCCATTGTCTTTCTGCAATGTTCTCATGTACAGTACTGTCAGCAAAACAGCATGATACTACCACCACCATGCTTGACCGTTGGTTCAGTGTTCTTAGGTTAAGAAAACAACCTCACCTTGATCCCCTGCAAACATATCTCTTTTCATTGTGGCCAAGCAGAGAAGTTTATGACAGATTCACACGTCATCGTGACTGCCCCCAGCCCTCCTGTGAATGTGCAGCCATCAGCAGCCTTTCAGACTGTTAGCCAGAAGGAAAGACAGAACAGACTAAGGAATGCGTCCGTTTTATTCAAGCACAGTACAGAACCATAAGCATTTTTATTTTTCATTTTCCACTCTGTCCACCTTTATTCTCCACAAGCAACCGTATTACTTTGTTTAGGCCTGTAATTATTGTATTGCACACATCTTGGGTCCGCCTTATCTCCAAAAGGTGAAGTAAAATACAAAATTCTAATTTCATCAATAAACTGACTAAAACACATTTTGCTAGTTTTAGGCCATCTTTGCCTCACAACAGAAACAATTTCTTACATTTCTCAGGCCATCTATTGCAGTGTAGTCAGCTTATTAATGAAATTGGAATTTTGTCTAAATATAAGAAAATTATACTTCCTTAGATTTTCATTTTCTGCAGTGGAGTTACAATACCTGATTTCAGGTAAGTCATTTCTGCTTCCATAATCACTGCTCTCCCTGGTGGATGGATAAATCATTGCAAGTACTTTACACACATCATCGTGGGGGATCTCATTATAGCCAAGGTGCCACCCAAGGCCCAGCAGGGACCTGTCATGGACCAGCCAAGGACCAGCCAAGGCCCCATCATGGAAACAGGGGAAAATTCAAGCGGCTACATCTGTAAATTTGGTGCACATGAACCTTTCCAGTGTTGTTTTTCGCTGTTGTTCTGCATATCAGGGAATCTGTGCACTACATGGTGTGTTTTTATAGGTCAAGTTCCCCTGCTGAAATGCAGGCAGCCCAATTCAAGACCAGCGCATAAGTCTCCCAAGCATGTGTTTCCTATATCCGATAAGATGGCAGAATTTCTCTCAATGTGCAATACTGACTGCCAAGTGCGATATCTGTGATGTATGTGATGTACTTTTCTTGTAGAGTGACATAAGGATTCACTTTAATTAAATGTGTGTCCCCTATCTTTATAATCCAAAAGGACGAACCAGTACCAGCAGTGGAGGCCGTCAGAAGAAATGCCGCACTGGGCCACCGGCACCCAGCTCCCAAACCATATCTGGATCTGCTCCCATCCCGTTGGCGACCAGCAGGGCTCAGCAGGGCAGAAGACGCCGTAGAAATACGGCGGGAGGCCGGTCAGGCCGTAGAAAGAAGTGTAAAAAACAGAAGGGGCCATTTACAAAAAATTTGCAGAACCTGCTAACCTTCAGTAACCCCTTTGATTCAATCCAGGTGGGTGACAAGATCCCGTGTGTGGATCTCACCCAGAGTGACGACGAGGTTGCTACCATCCTGTGTCGCACTCCATCAATGTCAGAGCCTGAGCCCTGCTCACCAGCCTTCTCCTCCACTTCCTTCTTATTTCCATCACCAGTCCCATCCTCTTTTGCCTCCTCTCCATCCCCATCTTTTTTTACAGACTCTCCTCCTCCGTCACCATGTGTAGTCTCACCTGTAAGCCCATCTCCACACCCATCTTCACCTCCAGCCACAGTTCATCCCACCCCTCTGTATCAGGTTCCAGCGCAAGCTGCAGCCCCCTCATCTGAGCTGGTTACGGGTCCGACACCCCTACTTATTTCCCCTTCTGTTGTTTTTGAGAAAATGGAAAGATTCAATAAGATGCATAACTTTTATCTATGCAACTATTCTAAAATGACCTATGATGCCAAGTGCCTTGCTCATTACTGGTGTAATCAGTTTTGGAATGATTTTCAACATGCAGTTTACATCTGCAAGCAGGGGAAGAATCAAAATTCAGAGAATCACTACTCATATGGTGATAATGAGGGTGCCCAAGCTGAGCTGATATTTGATGATGAGGCGCTGGATCAGCTAAGTGCCATCCCCGGGGTCCTGGAGATGGCTGTGGAGATGGGCTATCAGTGTGATGTAAATAGTTTTTCATAGAACCTGTAAATAATTAGGTGAGACATCTCACAAGTACTTAGGATAATATAAGATTAAGGTAGTTTAACCTTATCTTAACTAATCCTAAGATTGTATGATATAAGATTACATAGGATAAGACTAAGAATAGGTTAAGATAAGGTTGTATATAATGTAAGATAACATAGAATAAGATAAGACTAAGATAGGATAAGTTAAGATTAAAGTAAGATAGTATGACATAAGATTACATAGGATAAGATAAGAATAGGTTAAGATAAGACTTCTTATTCTTGTTTTTCTATTAAATAAATATGGATTATTTTGCGTATGGTTTGTGTCTGTGAGGTTATTTAAAATATTGTGAAGTTTGACACAAAATTTGATTAGTTTAAATAATGATTGGTTAAACTGATGTACATGTAGAGAATTGTAGTGGTCTTGCTATTGAATTAAAGGACTCTTCAGATCTCAAGTGCAGTGCAAAAAGTATAGAGGGGTAATTCATTAAATGCTGCACGCACAGGGACATTTTTTTGGTGTTAAATCCAAATTGCATGACCATTCTACTGCAAATACAGGCCTTTAAGTTTAAAGGTGCCATGGAACTCTACTTTGAAAGCTTGTGAAACAGCAAAAAAGTTGTTGTTTCTTTGTTTTCTGCACATGCGTCCACCAACCGGAAGGAGCCAGAGAGTGGCATTAAGAGTCTGCAGCTGTGTATTATTGCAACAGTAGACTAAGCTAATTTCCTAGATCCTTAAATTTGCAAGCACTCATTTGAAGAGACAATGAACCTTTACCATATGTAAACTTAATCAACTTAAAACACATAAAAGACATTCTCCTTCACCTTCTCCCTTATACTACAAGCCTTCCATTTCAGTTTAGCTGATTTTTAACACAGCTGACTTCTCCACTTGTAATGAATCCTGCATATGTGACAAACCACGATACGCCACTGCCTGGTCATGCCTGTGAAGTTAACTAGAATGTCACTAGCAGGCTGGCAAATTAATCCACAAGTTGTAGAGTACAGCACTGCTGCTTGCTAATTGCTTTATTTTTCCCGCCTATAATGACATTCAGTGAGGAATATTTGATAGCGTACTTTCCTGCATACTTTGTCAATTTGCACCAGGCACCAACGCAGCTTCTCCCCTTGGTTTACTAGTCATGGGAAAACAATGTTCGCGGTGAGCAAGCTGGGCCCAACAGGGTGTGTCACGTGACTTACTTGCATCTTGCCACAGGCAGTGATGGGCTATATTAAAATGTCTGTAAGCCTAGTGATAAAGGTCCTTAAAATGACAGAAAGCAAACTAATAAATAAAACTACACATTTTTGTTAATACTTTCAAATGCGTCAGACACATACAGTAAGATCTCTCAAAGTATTTTCTGACATTTTTTTTTCCCGCCCACTAAAATACAAATCAGAAAATGCTCAGAAGCAATTACACATGTATTCTAAATACGTTGAACTACATCCACACTAGGGAAACTTAAAATATTATCTTGACAGTTGGTTAAAACCAGGCACAACTTGAGGAATAATGGAACTCAAAATGGGCTGGGATATCCCTGATCTGTCTGCCAGTTCCTTTCGGTATGTTCCGCGACAAATTCATCGTTCAGTTCTACCAGAATCACTCTTGGCACTCTGAAAGAGCGGATAAGCCACAAATCATCACTGGGAAGATAATCATTGTCATCTCTAAATACTCCCTCCCTTAATATTTGGGCACAATGTCCTCTGCCATAATCAAGCTGCATGTTATGGATTTTTACACTGATGGTTCACACTCTTCCCCAATCAGGAACCGTGGGTTGACAGATTGATCCGCGCTGCAGTGAACGCCCAGACCACCGCTTATAATGCTGGTCTCAACACTGGACTTTCTACTACGGCGCTGTGGAGAGCATCCCGACTCAGAACATTACTTCCTGATTTGGGAATAGCTGTGTTCAGGATCGAAAAACCTGCAATTATTTAAATCTGATTTTAGGAAAACTTGTCATGGTATAAAAAGCACACCACCAAATGCATGAAATCTGAGTAAAATGTTTACCTTTTTAACGCAACCATAATAGAGGGGTCTGCATTTGCATTTATCACAGTCCCTGTAACAATCTAACATCATAGCACCACAACTATTGCGGATTCAGCCAACGGTGGCAACGTTACTAGCCAGCAGCGTTGTGCAGGTTACTGGAAATTACTAGTTATCAATTACTGCATATAAAAGTACTTATAACGAGGGTGGGACTGGGCCATGAGTCTGCGAGGAGTTTCGACGTGTGGTGGGTGCGGCAAGGGGCAGCATCAGCGCATGCTCCCCCAGCTTGACCTAACCTGTATATATATATATATATATATATATGTATATATATAGCCTGATAAAGGAAGATAAGAGTGGGCTAAAGGTTGCATATTGATCACTTTAACATCGCGCCAACATCGGGGGAATATGGAATCAAATGATCGGTGGCGATGTTTCTGCAACACAGAGATGTTTGCTGATGGGTTTTCAAGCATCGCGGAGATATAGTGCCAATGCATGTGTGCTCTCTGGCTAGTTATATTATTTCAGCGTTGCAGCCATGACAGTGCCAGACAATACAACCGTCTAATTGTATCTGTCAGCGTACCTACAATATCACACATTCATCACGCCACGGTGAGGTCGGATGGCGTTACATCATAAACAGGAAATTAGGGGAACATGCTAACACTGATATCTCTTCAAGCCATCATTAGTGGCTCCCTCATCTGGCCTCAGAAGTGGTTGCATCCCAGAGCCACCTGCTGGTCTTGGTGGCACTTCAGTGTTTGCCTGTAGAGGAGATGCTCAGTGGCAGTGATGGTGGGAGTCCCAGATGAGACAAGATGAGCACAGAGCTGTCCAGCCCATTGTTGCCAAAGGTCACATTCTACCAGAATGCCCTGACACTAACTTCCAAACATCCCACGGACCCCAGCTATCCCCTGTAGGGAAACTGAATAAGAAGCCTTTACCCTGGCCAGAAAATGCATTGTTTGTACAGTACGTCTTAGTGACAGAGTACCAATTTCAGAGGGCATTTTGTTGAAAAACATGCAGTGAAATATCTAATAACGATATCGGAACATTCAAACACAGCATACAATACAGTTTGCAAATGTAAACAGTTTTATTTAAAAGGACAGTTTAATTTCAGAGCCAATGGCCGTGTGACCAAAAACATTTGAATCATTATTATTCTCTTAGTAAAATGAAAAGCAGAAAACATTCCTGGAGCCTTCAATTTAGCGTGCACAGTGCCCTCTACAGGATTCTGTCGAAACAGCATCCCCGTCAGCCTCGTTCGCAGAACGTAGGAGTTCTTTTCCCAGCGTACCCTTTTCTTTATAAATCCCAAAATCTCCTTACAAATGTAAGTATGAATGTTTGTCATCTTTTTCGGTCACACGAAGCCTTTATAAATGAGATTCCCCCATTAATGCGTTTACATGGCTATGCTCTGTAACTGCGCCATTAAAAACACATGAAAACATCTTAATTGCGTCAAGGCACGTAAACGTAGTCACATGACAAAAGATAACTTCGTGACTTAGCAAAGTGCAGGTTCTTCGTTTCCTCTGTGTGGACCATAGAGCTGTGTATCCGAGTCTGACGACCCGCCACGTTTTAAGATACAGAGAATACACGTCAATATGCTGCTATATTTTGGAATTTTTTTAATCTGATCTCAGGAAAACTTGTCAAGGTATAAAAAGCACACCGCCATGAAATCTGAGTACAAATGTTTGCTTTTTTTTTTTTTTAACGCAACCATAATAGAGGGGTCTGCATTTATCACAGTCCCTGTAACAATCTAACATCATAGCACCATAACTACTGCGGATTCAGCCAACGGCGGCAACGTCACTAGTCAGCAGTGTTGTGCAGGTTACTGGAAATTACTACTCGTCAATTACCGCATATAAATGTACTTTTAATACGGGTGGGATTGGACCATGTGTCTGCCAGGAGTTTCGACGTGTGGTGGGTGCAAATGGTCGGTGGCGATGTTTCTGCAACACAGAGATGTTTGCTGATGGGTTTTCAAGCATCGCGGAGACATAGTGCCAATGCATGTGTGCTCTCTGGCTAGTTATATTATTTCAGTGTTGCAGCTATGACAGTGCCAGACAATACAACCGTCTAATTGTATCTATCAGCGTACCTACAATACCACCCATTCATTGCGCCATGGTGAGGTCGGGTGGCGTTACATCATAAACGGGAAATTAAGGGAACATGCTGCCTTTATCCATTAATATTTTCACGCAAGACAAAGGTAAAGAGTGCATTTAAATTTCAGCACCTTCCGTGTTTTTTAATGGCAATTAGTTACATTACTCCTTACAGACAAGAGTAGTGGGATTATAGTAACGCCTTACTACCAACACTGCTAGGCTTGCTAATGCTAACGTTAGCAGTACAGCCTTATGCTACTTCCTCTCGCAAGATAAGATAGCGTTACTGTCACTGTGCAAATACAATGAGATGTCTTTGGAGCAAGGCTGTCGACGCCATGTTAAGGATAAAAGTACAAGTAAAATACAATATAAAATCAAAGAAACATACACCAACAGTAAAGAAGAACAAGGATGCGTAAAATACTGGTACCGGAAGCAAATAAACCAATAAAACACAGTCAGAGGAACACTGGAGAGTTCGGAGCAGCTGCGAATGTGCCGCCATCATTGTTCAGAATTCTTCACTTTGCGTTGCTACAGTGGAAGAGTGAAATGGCTGAAGATGGATTACAGAATTTTCCAAGTGTGCTAAACATTCAGTTGTAAATAAAAACCAGTGTGAGATAAGAACGTCTCCTCGCCATTTCCTTCTATTCTGATTGAATGGGTCGCTTAACGATCGCTGTGAATTCTGGGAGTCTGTGGAACGTCACGTCTGCAGCTCTCGCGTTACTTGCTGCCAGGAAGGAATTCTATTTAAATACTTCAATACATTTTATTTATAACATTTTCTGTTTTTAGGCGCGTCTTCTAAATTTACGGTGCTTCTATTATCTTTCCGCGCTTTTGTCAATATATATCGTGTGTCTGGTCATTTGATTAAAGTGCTTGAAGACTTTGCCACGCGCTGACACTAATCGACCACCATATCTTAGCAACCGCATCATAACAATTCTAATTCCGTTTCGAGTTTTGATTCAAACATTCAAAGCAGCTCAGATTTGCACTTTCCCAGCAAAAGACAAGACGCGAAAGATGTCTGCCTTCATCTACCTGCGGAGAATCGACTGGCTCCTGCCAAATGACGCCGTCAGTGTCCGGATTGCTCCGGAAGACATCCCCGGTTCAGTCAGCCATGGTAAGAACGGCAAAATGATGCCTAGAATATCTCAGCACTCGAAGAATGAAAGTCAGAACAGGCTTGGCTGGTCTTGTTGAATCTTGCAGTCTGTGATAACTATCTTATTTTGGAACTACGTGTCTTAGGATACTAAATAATAAAATGGTTCACCTTTAGCCCAACGGTGATTTGTTACCATGAAGCAGTAAAAATACGGGGCTCTTTTCAGCATGTCTGCTGTACTGCACAATGAAATCCGTAAAATCTGTGGCTGTGATGTGTTTGAACATAACAGGAAAGCGACGTCAAATGGTAAGGTAACAGGTGAACATGTCCCACATTGGCAAAAGCCAGCCAACGGGAGTAACCCCCCTCCTTCTGGGGGTGTGCCTAAATTCTCGTCTGAACGCGCTCATTTATTCACTTGCAGGGTGTTGCCATGAGATGGCGCTTTCTTTACAAAAACACATTTTAGTTGTGGTCACAAGTTCATACACAAGTACAACAAGTATCAACGAGAATCTTTTGGTAGCCATTAGCAAGCTTCTGGCATAATTGATACTTTAAAGTAAACTGAAGCTACAGCCAAAGTTTTTACAACACCGGAGACAAACAGGGCTAGGTACTTGGATAGCGAGCATGCCGGTACATACTAATCCAGCGCTATGATGTCATACAGTAACGAGACAGGAACTGTTTTGAAGCTTGGCATCCTGATCAGGAGTGACAATTTGTTGTTCTAATATTCATTTATTGTTTTGCATTGTTCCTGGAATAATGTGATTGCACATTTTATTCATCGACGTTTAATCCGTTGCATGTTATAAACTGTAAAAAGGCTAGTATTGTGTCTTTTCTTACAGTTGTTTTCAATTGCTAAGACAGGGTAGTATCTAGGGTAGCATCTCCACATGCCTGATCCATCCTTGGCATTGCTCTGGAGGAATATCCTGGCATCCAACATTCATTGTTTGATCTTGTGTCAACTGACATAATTTCTTTGTATTATGTGTTTTTTACAATCTGTTTTAGAAAGGGTCTTGATAGTGATTTAGCAAAATGACATGTTTCAGTTTTGACTGTCTTATTAGCAGTTTTTGGGTCAGTATGTAGGTATGTGCAAATTGGCCTCTGAAAATGTAATATTGTGAGTGAGACAGGAATCCATGGCTTTTGAAGCATTTAGTCATTGATTGCATTTTGTATGAAAGCAAAGTGAAATGCTAAACAGTTTAGCCCACATAAGTAAATGTTGTGGTGACTGCATGAAGAGTTTTGAGAAAGCAACTTCAGTATTGCAGTATTTGTCTTAGCAAATGAAAAAAAAACCTGTAAAATTCACACTGCCTTTCCAAACTGATTGGTGTGAAGAGCAGTGACAGACAGTCCAGACTGATGGGCCATTGACAGTATGCAAAGGTCTGGTGACTCCAAAGTCACTTCAAAGTTGTAACACTTTAGTAATCAAACCTCATACAATTTTCTGAATGTCTCATTCACCTTTGTGTAGCCATCCCCTATGTCTGTAAGCTTCAGAACTCAAGCTTAGGCTAGAAATATTTATAATGTGATTTTTTACAATTTGTCAGCACCACTGAAAATAAGTTTTTGAAAAGTGTATGTTTAAAGTAGATTTTAACAAAAAAAAAATATATATATATAGAATAATCACATTCTAAATGTTGACAGATTATTGGTGCTGAGTTTGTGCTGAATAAAAGCATTCGTAGCACTTTGGGATAAATGTTTTTTAGACAGGTGAAATATTTAACAGTTTTTCTGAATTGCTGAAATATTAGAAATCGTTTTGGGAACAAAACTGCCGATTGCCAAAAGTCATTTATTGAATCAGTTACTTCTTTGGCAAAACTTTAAACCATGGTCACCTAGTTAGACACAATTTGCAGATCTCAGTCATCCTTTTTGCAAAACTCAAAACACATTCCCATTCATCAAAACACATTTTGCGCTATGGTGAACTTTGATGCAAAATAGAAAACACAGGCCACAGAAGTTAAGCGCAGCCAGCACACAGTAGTCATTTGAACACAATGACTCAAAACTATTCACACACATTTCTAAACATTTGAGGAAGCCAAAGAGTGACTAGAACATAGAATACGTGCCATAGAAGGATAGGAGTTGCATTTTGAAGTCAAGGTACAAATGGGTCACACAGAGGATTCTTTCTGCATCACTCAACAAGGGATAGCATCGCTAGACCCAGCCCTGAGACATGGCGATGAGGCAGGATGAATATTCTTCTGTGACTCTGGCTTGGCAGTTGCACAACATTTTACTGTAATATGCCTCTCGTTTGTTTACTTTTTGGCGTTGTTCTTTACAGTCACTTTTCTGGAGTACTGAGTATGGCAAACGTTACATATTAATTATCAGTCATATGGTAGACGACCATAATTTTTTTAAACTATTATTATAGTCTTACGGTTTCTCATTTACATGTCAACAACAGTTTTGATTGGTACTGTTTTCATTTTTTGCTGTAGAGTGCTATGACTGTTCAGTAGTGTACCTTTACCCAACTGACGAGATGCATGGTCTGAAAACAGTGTTTGCTTTTGAGCAAAGATAATATAGTTTTGAGAAGATTGTTTGATTTTGCAAGACAAGCGTAAGGTTTTGTGAGTTTAGCTTGAATTTTAGAGTTTGTGCTTAGTGGTTTGATTACAGGAGATGAGAGATTTTAGGACATGTGTTTTAGCAATTCAGAAAAACAGTAAAATGTCAAGGCCTGTCAGACTACTTTGAAAGTGGGTGAGAGGCCTCAGACTCCATAGGGTTACAGTAAATACTTGTTATGCTATGTTTCTTTTATGTTCCTCTTTTTGTGTCTGGTACTATGACAAAAAATCCCAGTCTATCTATCTAGTGCTACTTCATTATCCCATTGTCTTTCTGCAATGTTCTCATGTACAGTACTGTCAGCAAAACAGCATGATACTACCACCACCATGCTTGACCGTTGGTTCAGTGTTCTTAGGTTAAGAAAACAACCTCACCTTGATCCCCTGCAAACATATCTCTTTTCATTGTGGCCAAGCAGAGAAGTTTATGACAGATTCACACGTCATCGTGACTGCCCCCAGCCCTCCTGTGAATGTGCAGCCATCAGCAGCCTTTCAGACTGTTAGCCAGAAGGAAAGACAGAACAGACTAAGGAATGCGTCCGTTTTATTCAAGCACAGTACAGAACCATAAGCATTTTTATTTTTCATTTTCCACTCTGTCCACCTTTATTCTCCACAAGCAACCGTATTACTTTGTTTAGGCCTGTAATTATTGTATTGCACACATCTTGGGTCCGCCTTATCTCCAAAAGGTGAAGTAAAATACAAAATTCTAATTTCATCAATAAACTGACTAAAACACATTTTGCTAGTTTTAGGCCATCTTTGCCTCACAACAGAAACAATTTCTTACATTTCTCAGGCCATCTATTGCAGTGTAGTCAGTTTATTAATGAAATTGGAATTTTGTCTAAATATAAGAAAATTATACTTCCTTAGATTTTCATTTTCTGCAGTGGAGTTACAATACCTGATTTCAGGTAAGTCATTTCTGCTTCCATAATCACTGCTCTCCCTGGTGGATGGATAAATCATTGCAAGTACTTTACACACATCATCGTGGGGGATCTCATTATAGCCAAGGTGCCACCCAAGGCCCAGCAGGGACCTGTCATGGACCAGCCAAGGCCCCATCATGGAAACAGGGGAAAATTCAAGCGGCTACATCTGTAAATTTGGTGCACATGAACCTTTCCAGTGTTGTTTTTCGCTGTTGTTCTGCATATCAGGGAATCTGTGCACTACATGGTGTGTTTTTATAGGTCAAGTTCCCCTGCTGAAATGCAGGCAGCCCAATTCAAGACCAGCGCATAAGTCTCCCAAGCATGTGTTTCCTATATCCGATAAGATGGCAGAATTTCTCTCAATGTGCAATACTGACTGCCAAGTGCGATATCTGTGATGTATGTGATGTACTTTTCTTGTAGAGTGACATAAGGATTCACTTTAATTAAATGTGTGTCCCCTATCTTTATTATCCAAAAGGACGAACCAGTACCAGCAGTGGAGGCCGTCAGAAGAAATGCCGCACTGGGCCACCGGCACCCAGCTCCCAAACCATATCTGGATCTGCTCCCATCCCGTTGGCGACCAGCAGGGCTCAGCAGGGCAGAAGACGCCGTAGAAATACGGCGGGAGGCCGGTCAGGCCGTAGAAAGAAGTGTAAAAAACAGAAGGGGCCATTTACAAAAAATTTGCAGAACCTGCTAACCTTCAGTAACCCCTTTGATTCAATCCAGGTGGGTGACAAGATCCCGTGTGTGGATCTCACCCAGAGTGACGACGAGGTTGCTACCATCCTGTGTCGCACTCCATCAATGTCAGAGCCTGAGCCCTGCTCACCAGCCTTCTCCTCCACTTCCTTCTTATTTCCATCACCAGTCCCATCCTCTTTTGCCTCCTCTCCATCCCCATCTTTTTTTACAGACTCTCCTCCTCCGTCACCATGTGTAGTCTCACCTGTAAGCCCATCTCCACACCCATCTTCACCTCCAGCCACAGTTCATCCCACCCCTCTGTATCAGGTTCCAGCGCAAGCTGCAGCCCCCTCATCTGAGCTGGTTACGGGTCCGACACCCCTACTTATTTCCCCTTCTGTTGTTTTTGAGAAAATGGAAAGATTCAATAAGATGCATAACTTTTATCTATGCAACTATTCTAAAATGACCTATGATGCCAAGTGCCTTGCTCATTACTGGTGTAATCAGTTTTGGAATGATTTTCAACATGCAGTTTACATCTGCAAGCAGGGGAAGAATCAAAATTCAGAGAATCACTACTCATATGGTGATAATGAGGGTGCCCAAGCTGAGCTGATATTTGATGATGAGGCGCTGGATCAGCTAAGTGCCATCCCCGGGGTCCTGGAGATGGCTGTGGAGATGGGCTATCAGTGTGATGTAAATAGTTTTTCATAGAACCTGTAAATAATTAGGTGAGACATCTCACAAGTACTTAGGATAATATAAGATTAAGGTAGTTTAACCTTATCTTAACTAATCCTAAGATTGTATGATATAAGATTACATAGGATAAGACTAAGAATAGGTTAAGATAAGGTTGTATATAATGTAAGATAACATAGAATAAGATAAGACTAAGATAGGATAAGTTAAGATTAAAGTAAGATAGTATGACATAAGATTACATAGGATAAGATAAGAATAGGTTAAGATAAGACTTCTTATTCTTGTTTTTCTATTAAATAAATATGGATTATTTTGCGTATGGTTTGTGTCTGTGAGGTTATTTAAAATATTGTGAAGTTTGACACAAAATTTGATTAGTTTAAATAATGATTGGTTAAACTGATGTACATGTAGAGAATTGTAGTGGTCTTGCTATTGAATTAAAGGACTCTTCAGATCTCAAGTGCAGTGCAAAAAGTATAGAGGGGTAATTCATTAAATGCTGCACGCACAGGGACATTTTTTTGGTGTTAAATCCAAATTGCATGACCATTCTACTGCAAATACAGGCCTTTAAGTTTAAAGGTGCCATGGAACTCTACTTTGAAAGCTTGTGAAACAGCAAAAAAGTTGTTGTTTCTTTGTTTTCTGCACATGCGTCCACCAACCGGAAGGAGCCAGAGAGTGGCATTAAGAGTCTGCAGCTGTGTATTATTGCAACAGTAGACTAAGCTAATTTCCTAGATCCTTAAATTTGCAAGCACTCATTTGAAGAGACAATGAACCTTTACCATATGTAAACTTAATCAACTTAAAACACATAAAAGACATTCTCCTTCACCTTCTCCCTTATACTACAAGCCTTCCATTTCAGTTTAGCTGATTTTTAACACAGCTGACTTCTCCACTTGTAATGAATCCTGCATATGTGACAAACCACGATACGCCACTGCCTGGTCATGCCTGTGAAGTTAACTAGAATGTCACTAGCAGGCTGGCAAATTAATCCACAAGTTGTAGAGTACAGCACTGCTGCTTGCTAATTGCTTTATTTTTCCCGCCTATAATGACATTCAGTGAGGAATATTTGATAGCGTACTTTCCTGCATACTTTGTCAATTTGCACCAGGCACCAACGCAGCTTCTCCCCTTGGTTTACTAGTCATGGGAAAACAATGTTCGCGGTGAGCAAGCTGGGCCCAACAGGGTGTGTCACGTGACTTACTTGCATCTTGCCACAGGCAGTGATGGGCTATATTAAAATGTCTGTAAGCCTAGTGATAAAGGTCCTTAAAATGACAGAAAGCAAACTAATAAATAAAACTACACATTTTTGTTAATACTTTCAAATGCGTCAGACACATACAGTAAGATCTCTCAAAGTATTTTCTGACATTTTTTTTTCCCGCCCACTAAAATACAAATCAGAAAATGCTCAGAAGCAATTACACATGTATTCTAAATACGTTGAACTACATCCACACTAGGGAAACTTAAAATATTATCTTGACAGTTGGTTAAAACCAGGCACAACTTGAGGAATAATGGAACTCAAAATGGGCTGGGATATCCCTGATCTGTCTGCCAGTTCCTTTCGGTATGTTCCGCGACAAATTCATCGTTCAGTTCTACCAGAATCACTCTTGGCACTCTGAAAGAGCGGATAAGCCACAAATCATCACTGGGAAGATAATCATTGTCATCTCTAAATACTCCCTCCCTTAATATTTGGGCACAATGTCCTCTGCCATAATCAAGCTGCATGTTATGGATTTTTACACTGATGGTTCACACTCTTCCCCAATCAGGAACCGTGGGTTGACAGATTGATCCGCGCTGCAGTGAACGCCCAGACCACCGCTTATAATGCTGGTCTCAACACTGGACTTTCTACTACGGCGCTGTGGAGAGCATCCCGACTCAGAACATTACTTCCTGATTTGGGAATAGCTGTGTTCAGGATCGAAAAGCCTGCAATTATTTAAATCTGATTTTAGGAAAACTTGTCATGGTATAAAAAGCACACCACCAAATGCATGAAATCTGAGTAAAATGTTTACCTTTTTAACGCAACCATAATAGAGGGGTCTGCATTTGCATTTATCACAGTCCCTGTAACAATCTAACATCATAGCACCACAACTATTGCGGATTCAGCCAACGGTGGCAACGTTACTAGCCAGCAGCGTTGTGCAGGTTACTGGAAATTACTAGTTATCAATTACTGCATATAAAAGTACTTATAACGAGGGTGGGACTGGGCCATGAGTCTGCGAGGAGTTTCGACGTGTGGTGGGTGCGGCAAGGGGCAGCATCAGCGCATGCTCCCCCAGCTTGACCTAACCTGTATATATATATATATATATATATGTATATATATAGCCTGATAAAGGAAGATAAGAGTGGGCTAAAGGTTGCATATTGATCACTTTAACATCGCGCCAACATCGGGGGAATATGGAATCAAATGATCGGTGGCGATGTTTCTGCAACACAGAGATGTTTGCTGATGGGTTTTCAAGCATCGCGGAGATATAGTGCCAATGCATGTGTGCTCTCTGGCTAGTTATATTATTTCAGCGTTGCAGCCATGACAGTGCCAGACAATACAACCGTCTAATTGTATCTGTCAGCGTACCTACAATATCACACATTCATCACGCCACGGTGAGGTCGGATGGCGTTACATCATAAACAGGAAATTAGGGGAACATGCTAACACTGATATCTCTTCAAGCCATCATTAGTGGCTCCCTCATCTGGCCTCAGAAGTGGTTGCATCCCAGAGCCACCTGCTGGTCTTGGTGGCACTTCAGTGTTTGCCTGTAGAGGAGATGCTCAGTGGCAGTGATGGTGGGAGTCCCAGATGAGACAAGATGAGCACAGAGCTGTCCAGCCCATTGTTGCCAAAGGTCACATTCTACCAGAATGCCCTGACACTAACTTCCAAACATCCCACGGACCCCAGCTATCCCCTGTAGGGAAACTGAATAAGAAGCCTTTACCCTGGGCAGAAAATGCATTGTTTGTACAGTACGTCTTAGTGACAGAGTACCAATTTCAGAGGGCATTTTGTTGAAAAACATGCAGTGAAATATCTAATAACGATATCGGAACATTCAAACACAGCATACAATACAGTTTGCAAATGTAAACAGTTTTATTTAAAAGGACAGTTTAATTTCAGAGCCAATGGCCGTGTGACCAAAAACATTTGAATCATTATTATTCTCTTAGTAAAATGAAAAGCAGAAAACATTCCTGGAGCCTTCAATTTAGCGTGCACAGTGCCCTCTACAGGATTCTGTCGAAACAGCATCCCCGTCAGCCTCGTTCGCAGAACGTAGGAGTTCTTTTCCCAGCGTACCCTTTTCTTTATAAATCCCAAAATCTCCTTACAAATGTAAGTATGAATGTTTGTCATCTTTTTCGGTCACACGAAGCCTTTATAAATGAGATTCCCCCATTAATGCGTTTACATGGCTATGCTCTGTAACTGCGCCATTAAAAACACATGAAAACATCTTAATTGCGTCAAGGCACGTAAACGTAGTCACATGACAAAAGATAACTTCGTGACTTAGCAAAGTGCAGGTTCTTCGTTTCCTCTGTGTGGACCATAGAGCTGTGTATCCGAGTCTGACGACCCGCCACGTTTTAAGATACAGAGAATACACGTCAATATGCTGCTATATTTTGGAATTTTTTTAATCTGATCTCAGGAAAACTTGTCAAGGTATAAAAAGCACACCGCCATGAAATCTGAGTACAAATGTTTGCTTTTTTTTTTTAACGCAACCATAATAGAGGGGTCTGCATTTATCACAGTCCCTGTAACAATCTAACATCATAGCACCATAACTACTGCGGATTCAGCCAACGGCGGCAACGTCACTAGTCAGCAGTGTTGTGCAGGTTACTGGAAATTACTACTCATCAATTACCGCATATAAATGTACTTTTAATACGGGTGGGATTGGACCATGTGTCTGCCAGGAGTTTCGACGTGTGGTGGGTGCAAATGGTCGGTGGCGATGTTTCTGCAACACAGAGATGTTTGCTGATGGGTTTTCAAGCATCGCGGAGACATAGTGCCAATGCATGTGTGCTCTCTGGCTAGTTATATTATTTCAGTGTTGCAGCTATGACAGTGCCAGACAATACAACCGTCTAATTGTATCTATCAGCGTACCTACAATACCACCCATTCATTGCGCCATGGTGAGGTCGGGTGGCGTTACATCATAAACGGGAAATTAAGGGAACATGCTGCCTTTATCCATTAATATTTTCACGCAAGACAAAGGTAAAGAGTGCATTTAAATTTCAGCACCTTCCGTGTTTTTTAATGGCAATTAGTTACATTACTCCTTACAGACAAGAGTAGTGGGATTATAGTAACGCCTTACTACCAACACTGCTAGGCTTGCTAATGCTAACGTTAGCAGTACAGCCTTATGCTACTTCCTCTCGCAAGATAAGATAGCGTTACTGTCACTGTGCAAATACAATGAGATGTCTTTGGAGCAAGGCTGTCGACGCCATGTTAAGGATAAAAGTACAAGTAAAATACAATATAAAATCAAAGAAACATACACCAACAGTAAAGAAGAACAAGGATGCGTAAAATACTGGTACCGGAAGCAAATAAACCAATAAAACACAGTCAGAGGAACACTGGAGAGTTCGGAGCAGCTGCGAATGTGCCGCCATCATTGTTCAGAATTCTTCACTTTGCGTTGCTACAGTGGAAGAGTGAAATGGCTGAAGATGGATTAGAGAATTTTCCAAGTGTGCTAAACATTCAGTTGTAAATAAAAACCAGTGTGAGATAAGAACGTCTCCTCGCCATTTCCTTCTATTCTGATTGAATGGGTCGCTTAACGATCGCTGTGAATTCTGGGAGTCTGTGGAACGTCACGTCTGCAGCTCTCGCGTTACTTGCTGCCAGGAAGGAATTCTATTTAAATACTTCAATACATTTTATTTATAACATTTTCTGTTTTTAGGCGTGTCTTCTAAATTTACGGTGCTTCTATTATCTTTCCGCGCTTTTGTCAATATATATCGTGTGTCTGGTCATTTGATTAAAGTGCTTGAAGACTTTGCCACGCGCTGACACTAATCGACCACCATATCTTAGCAACCGCATCATAACAATTCTAATTCCGTTTCGAGTTTTGATTCAAACATTCAAAGCAGCTCAGATTTGCACTTTCCCAGCAAAAGACAAGACGCGAAAGATGTCTGCCTTCATCTACCTGCGGAGAATCGACTGGCTCCTGCCAAATGACGCCGTCAGTGTCCGGATTGCTCCGGAAGACATCCCCGGTTCAGTCAGCCATGGTAAGAACGGCAAAATGATGCCTAGAATATCTCAGCACTCGAAGAATGAAAGTCAGAACAGGCTTGGCTGGTCTTGTTGAATCTTGCAGTCTGTGATAACTATCTTATTTTGGAACTACGTGTCTTAGGATACTAAATAATAAAATGGTTCACCTTTAGCCCAACGGTGATTTGTTACCATGAAGCAGTAAAAATACGGGGCTCTTTTCAGCATGTCTGCTGTACTGCACAATGAAATCCGTAAAATCTGTGGCTGTGATGTGTTTGAACATAACAGGAAAGCGACGTCAAATGGTAAGGTAACAGGTGAACATGTCCCACATTGGCAAAAGCCAGCCAACGGGAGTAACCCCCCTCCTTCTGGGGGTGTGCCTAAATTCTCGTCTGAACGCGCTCATTTATTCACTTGCAGGGTGTTGCCATGAGATGGCGCTTTCTTTACAAAAACACATTTTAGTTGTGGTCACAAGTTCATACACAAGTACAACAAGTATCAACGAGAATCTTTTGGTAGCCATTAGCAAGCTTCTGGCATAATTGATACTTTAAAGTAAACTGAAGCTACAGCCAAAGTTTTTACAACACCGGAGACAAACAGGGCTAGGTACTTGGATAGCGAGCATGCCGGTACATACTAATCCAGCGCTATGATGTCATACAGTAACGAGACAGGAACTGTTTTGAAGCTTGGCATCCTGATCAGGAGTGACAATTTGTTGTTCTAATATTCATTTATTGTTTTGCATTGTTCCTGGAATAATGTGATTGCACATTTTATTCATCGACGTTTAATCCGTTGCATGTTATAAACTGTAAAAAGGCTAGTATTGTGTCTTTTCTTACAGTTGTTTTCAATTGCTAAGACAGGGTAGTATCTAGGGTAGCATCTCCACATGCCTGATCCATCCTTGGCATTGCTCTGGAGGAATATCCTGGCATCCAACATTCATTGTTTGATCTTGTGTCAACTGACATAATTTCTTTGTATTATGTGTTTTTTACAATCTGTTTTAGAAAGGGTCTTGATAGTGATTTAGCAAAATGACATGTTTCAGTTTTGACTGTCTTATTAGCAGTTTTTGGGTCAGTATGTAGGTATGTGCAAATTGGCCTCTGAAAATGTAATATTGTGAGTGAGACAGGAATCCATGGCTTTTGAAGCATTTAGTCATTGATTGCATTTTGTATGAAAGCAAAGTGAAATGCTAAACAGTTTAGCCCACATAAGTAAATGTTGTGGTGACTGCATGAAGAGTTTTGAGAAAGCAACTTCAGTATTGCAGTATTTGTCTTAGCAAATGAAAAAAAAACCTGTAAAATTCACACTGCCTTTCCAAACTGATTGGTGTGAAGAGCAGTGACAGACAGTCCAGACTGATGGGCCATTGACAGTATGCAAAGGTCTGGTGACTCCAAAGTCACTTCAAAGTTGTAACACTTTAGTAATCAAACCTCATACAATTTTCTGAATGTCTCATTCACCTTTGTGTAGCCATCCCCTATGTCTGTAAGCTTCAGAACTCAAGCTTAGGCTAGAAATATTTATAATGTGATTTTTTACAATTTGTCAGCACCACTGAAAATAAGTTTTTGAAAAGTGTATGTTTAAAGTAGATTTTAACAAAAAAAAAAAATATATATAGAATAATCACATTCTAAATGTTGACAGATTATTGGTGCTGAGTTTGTGCTGAATAAAAGCATTCGTAGCACTTTGGGATAAATGTTTTTTAGACAGGTGAAATATTTAACAGTTTTTCTGAATTGCTGAAATATTAGAAATCGTTTTGGGAACAAAACTGCCGATTGCCAAAAGTCATTTATTGAATCAGTTACTTCTTTGGCAAAACTTTAAACCATGGTCACCTAGTTAGACACAATTTGCAGATCTCAGTCATCCTTTTTGCAAAACTCAAAACACATTCCCATTCATCAAAACACATTTTGCGCTATGGTGAACTTTGATGCAAAATAGAAAACACGACAAGTTAAGCGCAGCCAGCACACAGTAGTCATTTGAACACAATGACTCAAAACTATTCACACACATTTCTAAACATTTGAGGAAGCCAAAGAGTGACTAGAACATAGAATACGTGCCATAGAAGGATAGGAGTTGCATTTTGAAGTCAAGGTACAAATGGGTCACACAGAGGATTCTTTCTGCATCACTCAACAAGGGATAGCATCGCTAGACCCAGCCCTGAGACATGGCGATGAGGCAGGATGAATATTCTTCTGTGACTCTGGCTTGGCAGTTGCACAACATTTTACTGTAATATGCCTCTCGTTTGTTTACTTTTTGGCGTTGTTCTTTACAGTCACTTTTCTGGAGTACTGAGTATGGCAAACGTTACATATTAATTATCAGTCATATGGTAGACGACCATAATTTTTTTTAACTATTATTATAGTCTTACGGTTTCTCATTTACATGTCAACAACAGTTTTGATTGGTACTGTTTTCATTTTTTGCTGTAGAGTGCTATGACTGTTCAGTAGTGTACCTTTACCCAACTGACGAGATGCATGGTCTGAAAACAGTGTTTGCTTTTGAGCAAAGATAATATAGTTTTGAGAAGATTGTTTGATTTTGCAAGACAAGCGTAAGGTTTTGTGAGTTTAGCTTGAATTTTAGAGTTTGTGCTTAGTGGTTTGATTACAGGAGATGAGAGATTTTAGGACATGTGTTTTAGCAATTCAGAAAAACAGTAAAATGTCAAGGCCTGTCAGACTACTTTGAAAGTGGGTGAGAGGCCTCAGACTCCATAGGGTTACAGTAAATACTTGTTATGCTATGTTTCTTTTATGTTCCTCTTTTTGTGTCTGGTACTATGACAAAAAATCCCAGTCTATCTATCTAGTGCTACTTCATTATCCCATTGTCTTTCTGCAATGTTCTCATGTACAGTACTGTCAGCAAAACAGCATGATACTACCACCACCATGCTTGACCGTTGGTTCAGTGTTCTTAGGTTAAGAAAACAACCTCACCTTGATCCCCTGCAAACATATCTCTTTTCATTGTGGCCAAGCAGAGAAGTTTATGACAGATTCACACGTCATCGTGACTGCCCCCAGCCCTCCTGTGAATGTGCAGCCATCAGCAGCCTTTCAGACTGTTAGCCAGAAGGAAAGACAGAACAGACTAAGGAATGCGTCCGTTTTATTCAAGCACAGTACAGAACCATAAGCATTTTTATTTTTCATTTTCCACTCTGTCCACCTTTATTCTCCACAAGCAACCGTATTACTTTGTTTAGGCCTGTAATTATTGTATTGCACACATCTTGGGTCCGCCTTATCTCCAAAAGGTGAAGTAAAATACAAAATTCTAATTTCATCAATAAACTGACTAAAACACATTTTGCTAGTTTTAGGCCATCTTTGCCTCACAACAGAAACAATTTCTTACATTTCTCAGGCCATCTATTGCAGTGTAGTCAGTTTATTAATGAAATTGGAATTTTGTCTAAATATAAGAAAATTATACTTCCTTAGATTTTCATTTTCTGCAGTGGAGTTACAATACCTGATTTCAGGTAAGTCATTTCTGCTTCCATAATCACTGCTCTCCCTGGTGGATGGATAAATCATTGCAAGTACTTTACACACATCATCGTGGGGGATCTCATTATAGCCAAGGTGCCACCCAAGGCCCAGCAGGGACCTGTCATGGACCAGCCAAGGACCAGCCAAGGCCCCATCATGGAAACAGGGGAAAATTCAAGCGGCTACATCTGTAAATTTGGTGCACATGAACCTTTCCAGTGTTGTTTTTCGCTGTTGTTCTGCATATCAGGGAATCTGTGCACTACATGGTGTGTTTTTATAGGTCAAGTTCCCCTGCTGAAATGCAGGCAGCCCAATTCAAGACCAGCGCATAAGTCTCCCAAGCATGTGTTTCCTATATCCGATAAGATGGCAGAATTTCTCTCAATGTGCAATACTGACTGCCAAGTGCGATATCTGTGATGTATGTGATGTACTTTTCTTGTAGAGTGACATAAGGATTCACTTTAATTAAATGTGTGTCCCCTATCTTTATAATCCAAAAGGACGAACCAGTACCAGCAGTGGAGGCCGTCAGAAGAAATGCCGCACTGGGCCACCGGCACCCAGCTCCCAAACCATATCTGGATCTGCTCCCATCCCGTTGGCGACCAGCAGGGCTCAGCAGGGCAGAAGACGCCGTAGAAATACGGCGGGAGGCCGGTCAGGCCGTAGAAAGAAGTGTAAAAAACAGAAGGGGCCATTTACAAAAAATTTGCAGAACCTGCTAACCTTCAGTAACCCCTTTGATTCAATCCAGGTGGGTGACAAGATCCCGTGTGTGGATCTCACCCAGAGTGACGACGAGGTTGCTACCATCCTGTGTCGCACTCCATCAATGTCAGAGCCTGAGCCCTGCTCACCAGCCTTCTCCTCCACTTCCTTCTTATTTCCATCACCAGTCCCATCCTCTTTTGCCTCCTCTCCATCCCCATCTTTTTTTACAGACTCTCCTCCTCCGTCACCATGTGTAGTCTCACCTGTAAGCCCATCTCCACACCCATCTTCACCTCCAGCCACAGTTCATCCCACCCCTCTGTATCAGGTTCCAGCGCAAGCTGCAGCCCCCTCATCTGAGCTGGTTACGGGTCCGACACCCCTACTTATTTCCCCTTCTGTTGTTTTTGAGAAAATGGAAAGATTCAATAAGATGCATAACTTTTATCTATGCAACTATTCTAAAATGACCTATGATGCCAAGTGCCTTGCTCATTACTGGTGTAATCAGTTTTGGAATGATTTTCAACATGCAGTTTACATCTGCAAGCAGGGGAAGAATCAAAATTCAGAGAATCACTACTCATATGGTGATAATGAGGGTGCCCAAGCTGAGCTGATATTTGATGATGAGGCGCTGGATCAGCTAAGTGCCATCCCCGGGGTCCTGGAGATGGCTGTGGAGATGGGCTATCAGTGTGATGTAAATAGTTTTTCATAGAACCTGTAAATAATTAGGTGAGACATCTCACAAGTACTTAGGATAATATAAGATTAAGGTAGTTTAACCTTATCTTAACTAATCCTAAGATTGTATGATATAAGATTACATAGGATAAGACTAAGAATAGGTTAAGATAAGGTTGTATATAATGTAAGATAACATAGAATAAGATAAGACTAAGATAGGATAAGTTAAGATTAAAGTAAGATAGTATGACATAAGATTACATAGGATAAGATAAGAATAGGTTAAGATAAGACTTCTTATTCTTGTTTTTCTATTAAATAAATATGGATTATTTTGCGTATGGTTTGTGTCTGTGAGGTTATTTAAAATATTGTGAAGTTTGACACAAAATTTGATTAGTTTAAATAATGATTGGTTAAACTGATGTACATGTAGAGAATTGTAGTGGTCTTGCTATTGAATTAAAGGACTCTTCAGATCTCAAGTGCAGTGCAAAAAGTATAGAGGGGTAATTCATTAAATGCTGCACGCACAGGGACATTTTTTTGGTGTTAAATCCAAATTGCATGACCATTCTACTGCAAATACAGGCCTTTAAGTTTAAAGGTGCCATGGAACTCTACTTTGAAAGCTTGTGAAACAGCAAAAAAGTTGTTGTTTCTTTGTTTTCTGCACATGCGTCCACCAACCGGAAGGAGCCAGAGAGTGGCATTAAGAGTCTGCAGCTGTGTATTATTGCAACAGTAGACTAAGCTAATTTCCTAGATCCTTAAATTTGCAAGCACTCATTTGAAGAGACAATGAACCTTTACCATATGTAAACTTAATCAACTTAAAACACATAAAAGACATTCTCCTTCACCTTCTCCCTTATACTACAAGCCTTCCATTTCAGTTTAGCTGATTTTTAACACAGCTGACTTCTCCACTTGTAATGAATCCTGCATATGTGACAAACCACGATACGCCACTGCCTGGTCATGCCTGTGAAGTTAACTAGAATGTCACTAGCAGGCTGGCAAATTAATCCACAAGTTGTAGAGTACAGCACTGCTGCTTGCTAATTGCTTTATTTTTCCCGCCTATAATGACATTCAGTGAGGAATATTTGATAGCGTACTTTCCTGCATACTTTGTCAATTTGCACCAGGCACCAACGCAGCTTCTCCCCTTGGTTTACTAGTCATGGGAAAACAATGTTCGCGGTGAGCAAGCTGGGCCCAACAGGGTGTGTCACGTGACTTACTTGCATCTTGCCACAGGCAGTGATGGGCTAT
The DNA here is from genome assembly GCF_023856365.1 of Brienomyrus brachyistius. NCBI lineage: Eukaryota > Metazoa > Chordata > Actinopteri > Osteoglossiformes > Mormyridae > Brienomyrus > Brienomyrus brachyistius. Next base: position 41,040 of record NW_026042324.1, on the reverse strand, counting down.
ATTAAAATGTCTGTAAGCCTAGTGATAAAGGTCCTTAAAATGACAGAAAGCAAACTAATAAATAAAACTACACATTTTTGTTAATACTTTCAAATGCGTCAGACACATACAGTAAGATCTCTCAAAGTATTTTCTGACATTTTTTTTTCCCGCCCACTAAAATACAAATCAGAAAATGCTCAGAAGCAATTACACATGTATTCTAAATACGTTGAACTACATCCACACTAGGGAAACTTAAAATATTATCTTGACAGTTGGTTAAAACCAGGCACAACTTGAGGAATAATGGAACTCAAAATGGGCTGGGATATCCCTGATCTGTCTGCCAGTTCCTTTCGGTATGTTCCGCGACAAATTCATCGTTCAGTTCTACCAGAATCACTCTTGGCACTCTGAAAGAGCGGATAAGCCACAAATCATCACTGGGAAGATAATCATTGTCATCTCTAAATACTCCCTCCCTTAATATTTGGGCACAATGTCCTCTGCCATAATCAAGCTGCATGTTATGGATTTTTACACTGATGGTTCACACTCTTCCCCAATCAGGAACCGTGGGTTGACAGATTGATCCGCGCTGCAGTGAACGCCCAGACCACCGCTTATAATGCTGGTCTCAACACTGGACTTTCTACTACGGCGCTGTGGAGAGCATCCCGACTCAGAACATTACTTCCTGATTTGGGAATAGCTGTGTTCAGGATCGAAAAGCCTGCAATTATTTAAATCTGATTTTAGGAAAACTTGTCATGGTATAAAAAGCACACCACCAAATGCATGAAATCTGAGTAAAATGTTTACCTTTTTAACGCAACCATAATAGAGGGGTCTGCATTTGCATTTATCACAGTCCCTGTAACAATCTAACATCATAGCACCACAACTATTGCGGATTCAGCCAACGGTGGCAACGTTACTAGCCAGCAGCGTTGTGCAGGTTACTGGAAATTACTAGTTATCAATTACTGCATATAAAAGTACTTATAACGAGGGTGGGACTGGGCCATGAGTCTGCGAGGAGTTTCGACGTGTGGTGGGTGCGGCAAGGGGCAGCATCAGCGCATGCTCCCCCAGCTTGACCTAACCTGTATATATATATATATATATATGTATATATATAGCCTGATAAAGGAAGATAAGAGTGGGCTAAAGGTTGCATATTGATCACTTTAACATCGCGCCAACATCGGGGGAATATGGAATCAAATGATCGGTGGCGATGTTTCTGCAACACAGAGATGTTTGCTGATGGGTTTTCAAGCATCGCGGAGATATAGTGCCAATGCATGTGTGCTCTCTGGCTAGTTATATTATTTCAGCGTTGCAGCCATGACAGTGCCAGACAATACAACCGTCTAATTGTATCTGTCAGCGTACCTACAATATCACACATTCATCACGCCACGGTGAGGTCGGATGGCGTTACATCATAAACAGGAAATTAGGGGAACATGCTAACACTGATATCTCTTCAAGCCATCATTAGTGGCTCCCTCATCTGGCCTCAGAAGTGGTTGCATCCCAGAGCCACCTGCTGGTCTTGGTGGCACTTCAGTGTTTGCCTGTAGAGGAGATGCTCAGTGGCAGTGATGGTGGGAGTCCCAGATGAGACAAGATGAGCACAGAGCTGTCCAGCCCATTGTTGCCAAAGGTCACATTCTACCAGAATGCCCTGACACTAACTTCCAAACATCCCACGGACCCCAGCTATCCCCTGTAGGGAAACTGAATAAGAAGCCTTTACCCTGGGCAGAAAATGCATTGTTTGTACAGTATGTCTTAGTGACAGAGTACCAATTTCAGAGGGCATTTTGTTGAAAAACATGCAGTGAAATATCTAATAACGATATCGGAACATTCAAACACAGCATACAATACAGTTTGCAAATGTAAACAGTTTTATTTAAAAGGACAGTTTAATTTCAGAGCCAATGGCCGTGTGACCAAAAACATTTGAATCATTATTATTCTCTTAGTAAAATTCCTTTGTTCTGGTCGGAGTTTACATTCCTCCTCAGGCCAACGCGAACGACGCGCTGTGCACGCTGGCTGACCAGATCACCTCCCTGGAAAGGAAATTTCCTGATTCCCTTTTTATTGTCCTTGGAGACTTTAACAGAGCAAAACTAACCCATGAACTTCCTAAATACAGACAACACATCGACTGCCCCACCAGAGACAAAATCACACTGGACCACTGTTACACCACTCTAAAAGATGGCTATCGCTCTGTCCCCCGGGCAGCTTTGGGTCATTCTGATCACTGTCTGGTCCATCTTATTCCAGTTTACAGGCAACAACTTAAGCGTGCCAAGCCTGTAGTCAAAACTGTGAAGAAGTGGACCAATGCAGCAAAGCAGGAACTGCAGGACTGTTTTGACTGCACTGATTGGACTGTTTTTGAGGCTGCATCTGATAATCTGGATGAGCTCACAGACACGGTGACATCATACATCAGCTTTTGTGAAGATGTATGTGTGCCAACCAAGACCTTCTGCACTTACAACAACAATAAACCATGGTTCACTCCCAAACTGCAACATCTTCGCCAGGCCAAGGAGGATGCCTACAGAAGTGGTGATAGGGCCCTGTACAAACAAGCCAGGAACACGCTGACCAGGGAGATCAAAGTGGCTAAAAGAAGCTACTCTGAGAAGCTGAAGGAACGGTTCTCAGCCAACGACCCTGCGTCAGTGTGGAGAGGTCTGCGAACCATCACCAACTACAGACGACCCCCACCCCCTGCTGCAGCAAACAAAGACCTGGCAGACGAGCTGAACACCTTCTACTGCAGGTTTGAGACGGACAGATACACACCCCTCACCCACCCCACCCCAGAGTCAACGACCCCCATCACACCTCTCACCCACCCCACCCCAGAGTCAACGACCCCCATCACACCTCTCAACCCCCTACCCTCCCCCCTGGAACTCAGAATACACGTAGAGGATGTGAGCCGACTGTTCCAGAAACAGAAGACCAGGAAAGCCGCAGGTCCAGACGGTGTCTCCCCCTCCTGCCTCAAAGCCTGTGCTGATCAGCTGGCTCCCATCTTCACCCGCATCTTCAATAGATCCTTGGAACTGTGTGAAGTTCCCACCTGCTTCAAACGCTCCACCATCATTCCGGTCCCCAAGAAACCCACCATCTCTGGACTGAATGACTACAGACCTGTTGCCTTGACGTCTGTAGTCATGAAATCCTTTGAACGCCTGGTGTTAGCCCATCTGAAGGACATTACAGGACACCAGCTGGACCCCCTGCAGTTTGCCTACCGGGCAAACAGGTCGGTGGATGATGTAGTGAATATGGGGCTGCATTACATCCTACAACATCTCGACCGCCCGGGAACTTACGCCAGGATCCTGTTCGTGGACTTTAGTTCGGCGTTCAACACCATTGTGCCTGAACTCCTCTCCTCCAAACTCTCCCAGCTCAGCGTGCCACCAGCTACCTGTCAGTGGATCACCAGCTTCCTGACAGACAGGAAGCAACAAGTGAGGCTGGGGGAGATCACTTCTGTAACACGGTCACTCAGTACTGGTGCCCCTCAAGGATGTGTCCTCTCCCCACTGCTCTTCTCCCTCTACACAAATGACTGCACCTCCAGGAACTCAGCTGTTAAACTCCTGAAGTTTGCAGACGACACCACCGTCATTGGGCTCATTCAGGATGGTGATGAGTCTGCATACCGGCAGGAAGTGGAGCGGCTGGTACTATGGTGCAGTCAGCACAACCTGGAGTTGAACACTCTCAAGACGGTAGAGATGGCAGTGGACTTCAGGAGACATCCCACGACTCTGTCCCCCCTCACCATGTCAGACAGCCCGGTGTCTATTGTGGAGACCTTCAAGTTCCTGGGCACCACAATTTCCCAGGACCTGAAGTGGGAGACCAACATCTCCTCCATCCTCAAAAAGACCCAGCAGAGGATGTACTTCCTGAGGCAACTGGAGAAGTACAGTCTTCCACAGGAGCTGCTGATCCAGTTCTACACTGCGGTCATTGAGTCTGTCCTGTGCTCCTCCATCACTGTCTGGTATGGAGCTGCCACTAAACAAGACAGGAACAGACTGCAGCGGACCGTACGGACAGCAGAAAGGATCACCGGTGCCCCCCTGCCCTCCATCCAGGACCTGTACCTCTCAAGATCCAAGAAAAGGGCAGGAAAAATCATCACAGACCCCGCACACCCTGGACACAGACTTTTTGACCTGCTGCCCTCCGGCAGACGTTATAGAAGCCTGCAGACCAGCACCACCCGACACAGGAACAGTTTCTTTCCCCTCGCCATCTCCCTCCTAAACAGCTGAACTGTCGCACTGCCAAACACCTTCAGCACTGCACTGCACTTTATGTACACTCCTTGGTATATATCTGTATATATTCTGGTATCTATTCTGTAATCTCTGTTTTTCTTCTGCTTATAAGATTTAGATTTTTATTGTACTGTTCATTGCTCATTTATACACACATATATATACTATGTACATACATACATATATTTATATTTATTATATATATATTTATAAATAGTATAAACATATTATACAATATGTACAAATAACACTTACATACACCTGTTAACACTTGTCTTACACTGTAGAACAATCCATATTCACAGTCATATTGTAACTATATTTATAGTATTTACACTTGCTCTGGTTATTGTTCATTGTATCCTTACACACTGCTGTTTTGTTTTTTGTTTTCTTTTTACACTACTTGAGAGACAACATCTACCGGAATCAAATTCCTTGTATGTGCTTGCACATACTTGGCCAATAAACACGATTCTGATTCTGATTCTGAAAATGAAAAGCAGAAAACATTCCTGGAGCCTTCAATTTAGCGTGCACAGTGCCCTCTACAGGATTCTGTCGAAACAGCATCCCCGTCAGCCTCGTTCACAGAACGTAGGAGTTCTTTTCCCAGCGTACCCTTTTCTTTATAAATCCCAAAATCTCCTTACAAATGTAAGTATGAATGTTTGTCATCTTTTTCGGTCACACGAAGCCTTTATAAATGAGATTCCCCCATTAATGCGTTTACATGGCTATGCTCTGTAACTGCGCCATTAAAAACACATGAAAACATCTTAATTGCGTCAAGGCACGTAAACGTAGTCACATGACAAAAGATAACTTCGTGACTTAGCAAAGTGCAGGTTCTTCGTTTCCTCTGTGTGGACCATAGAGCTGTGTATCCGAGTCTGACGACCCGCCACGTTTTAAGATACAGAGAATACACGTCAATATGCTGCTATATTTTGGAATTTTTTTAATCTGATCTCAGGAAAACTTGTCAAGGTATAAAAAGCACACCGCCATGAAATCTGAGTACAAATGTTTGCTTTTTTTTTTTTTAACGCAACCATAATAGAGGGGTCTGCATTTATCACAGTCCCTGTAACAATCTAACATCATAGCACCATAACTACTGCGGATTCAGCCAACGGCGGCAACGTCACTAGTCAGCAGTGTTGTGCAGGTTACTGGAAATTACTACTCGTCAATTACCGCATATAAATGTACTTTTAATACGGGTGGGATTGGACCATGTGTCTGCCAGGAGTTTCGACGTGTGGTGGGTGCAAATGGTCGGTGGCGATGTTTCTGCAACACAGAGATGTTTGCTGATGGGTTTTCAAGCATCGCGGAGACATAGTGCCAATGCATGTGTGCTCTCTGGCTAGTTATATTATTTCAGTGTTGCAGCTATGACAGTGCCAGACAATACAACCGTCTAATTGTATCTATCAGCGTACCTACAATACCACCCATTCATTGCGCCATGGTGAGGTCGGGTGGCGTTACATCATAAACGGGAAATTAAGGGAACATGCTGCCTTTATCCATTAATATTTTCACGCAAGACAAAGGTAAAGAGTGCATTTAAATTTCAGCACCTTCCGTGTTTTTTAATGGCAATTAGTTACATTACTCCTTACAGACAAGAGTAGTGGGATTATAGTAACGCCTTACTACCAACACTGCTAGGCTTGCTAATGCTAACGTTAGCAGTACAGCCTTATGCTACTTCCTCTCGCAAGATAAGATAGCGTTACTGTCACTGTGCAAATACAATGAGATGTCTTTGGAGCAAGGCTGTCGACGCCATGTTAAGGATAAAAGTACAAGTAAAATACAATATAAAATCAAAGAAACATACACCAACAGTAAAGAAGAACAAGGATGCGTAAAATACTGGTACCGGAAGCAAATAAACCAATAAAACACAGTCAGAGGAACACTGGAGAGTTCGGAGCAGCTGCGAATGTGCCGCCATCATTGTTCAGAATTCTTCACTTTGCGTTGCTACAGTGGAAGAGTGAAATGGCTGAAGATGGATTACAGAATTTTCCAAGTGTGCTAAACATTCAGTTGTAAATAAAAACCAGTGTGAGATAAGAACGTCTCCTCGCCATTTCCTTCTATTCTGATTGAATGGGTCGCTTAACGATCGCTGTGAATTCTGGGAGTCTGTGGAACGTCACGTCTGCAGCTCTCGCGTTACTTGCTGCCAGGAAGGAATTCTATTTAAATACTTCAATACATTTTATTTATAACATTTTCTGTTTTTAGGCGTGTCTTCTAAATTTACGGTGCTTCTATTATCTTTCCGCGCTTTTGTCAATATATATCGTGTGTCTGGTCATTTGATTAAAGTGCTTGAAGACTTTGCCACGCGCTGACACTAATCGACCACCATATCTTAGCAACCGCATCATAACAATTCTAATTCCGTTTCGAGTTTTGATTCAAACATTCAAAGCAGCTCAGATTTGCACTTTCCCAGCAAAAGACAAGACGCGAAAGATGTCTGCCTTCATCTACCTGCGGAGAATCGACTGGCTCCTGCCAAATGACGCCGTCAGTGTCCGGATTGCTCCGGAAGACATCCCCGGTTCAGTCAGCCATGGTAAGAACGGCAAAATGATGCCTAGAATATCTCAGCACTCGAAGAATGAAAGTCAGAACAGGCTTGGCTGGTCTTGTTGAATCTTGCAGTCTGTGATAACTATCTTATTTTGGAACTACGTGTCTTAGGATACTAAATAATAAAATGGTTCACCTTTAGCCCAACGGTGATTTGTTACCATGAAGCAGTAAAAATACGGGGCTCTTTTCAGCATGTCTGCTGTACTGCACAATGAAATCCGTAAAATCTGTGGCTGTGATGTGTTTGAACATAACAGGAAAGCGACGTCAAATGGTAAGGTAACAGGTGAACATGTCCCACATTGGCAAAAGCCAGCCAACGGGAGTAACCCCCCTCCTTCTGGGGGTGTGCCTAAATTCTCGTCTGAACGCGCTCATTTATTCACTTGCAGGGTGTTGCCATGAGATGGCGCTTTCTTTACAAAAACACATTTTAGTTGTGGTCACAAGTTCATACACAAGTACAACAAGTATCAACGAGAATCTTTTGGTAGCCATTAGCAAGCTTCTGGCATAATTGATACTTTAAAGTAAACTGAAGCTACAGCCAAAGTTTTTACAACACCGGAGACAAACAGGGCTAGGTACTTGGATAGCGAGCATGCCGGTACATACTAATCCAGCGCTATGATGTCATACAGTAACGAGACAGGAACTGTTTTGAAGCTTGGCATCCTGATCAGGAGTGACAATTTGTTGTTCTAATATTCATTTATTGTTTTGCATTGTTCCTGGAATAATGTGATTGCACATTTTATTCATCGACGTTTAATCCGTTGCATGTTATAAACTGTAAAAAGGCTAGTATTGTGTCTTTTCTTACAGTTGTTTTCAATTGCTAAGACAGGGTAGTATCTAGGGTAGCATCTCCACATGCCTGATCCATCCTTGGCATTGCTCTGGAGGAATATCCTGGCATCCAACATTCATTGTTTGATCTTGTGTCAACTGACATAATTTCTTTGTATTATGTGTTTTTTACAATCTGTTTTAGAAAGGGTCTTGATAGTGATTTAGCAAAATGACATGTTTCAGTTTTGACTGTCTTATTAGCAGTTTTTGGGTCAGTATGTAGGTATGTGCAAATTGGCCTCTGAAAATGTAATATTGTGAGTGAGACAGGAATCCATGGCTTTTGAAGCATTTAGTCATTGATTGCATTTTGTATGAAAGCAAAGTGAAATGCTAAACAGTTTAGCCCACATAAGTAAATGTTGTGGTGACTGCATGAAGAGTTTTGAGAAAGCAACTTCAGTATTGCAGTATTTGTCTTAGCAAATGAAAAAAAAACCTGTAAAATTCACACTGCCTTTCCAAACTGATTGGTGTGAAGAGCAGTGACAGACAGTCCAGACTGATGGGCCATTGACAGTATGCAAAGGTCTGGTGACTCCAAAGTCACTTCAAAGTTGTAACACTTTAGTAATCAAACCTCATACAATTTTCTGAATGTCTCATTCACCTTTGTGTAGCCATCCCCTATGTCTGTAAGCTTCAGAACTCAAGCTTAGGCTAGAAATATTTATAATGTGATTTTTTACAATTTGTCAGCACCACTGAAAATAAGTTTTTGAAAAGTGTATGTTTAAAGTAGATTTTAACAAAAAAAAAAATATATATATAGAATAATCACATTCTAAATGTTGACAGATTATTGGTGCTGAGTTTGTGCTGAATAAAAGCATTCGTAGCACTTTGGGATAAATGTTTTTTAGACAGGTGAAATATTTAACAGTTTTTCTGAATTGCTGAAATATTAGAAATCGTTTTGGGAACAAAACTGCCGATTGCCAAAAGTCATTTATTGAATCAGTTACTTCTTTGGCAAAACTTTAAACCATGGTCACCTAGTTAGACACAATTTGCAGATCTCAGTCATCCTTTTTGCAAAACTCAAAACACATTCCCATTCATCAAAACACATTTTGCGCTATGGTGAACTTTGATGCAAAATAGAAAACACAGGCCACAGAAGTTAAGCGCAGCCAGCACACAGTAGTCATTTGAACACAATGACTCAAAACTATTCACACACATTTCTAAACATTTGAGGAAGCCAAAGAGTGACTAGAACATAGAATACGTGCCATAGAAGGATAGGAGTTGCATTTTGAAGTCAAGGTACAAATGGGTCACACAGAGGATTCTTTCTGCATCACTCAACAAGGGATAGCATCGCTAGACCCAGCCCTGAGACATGGCGATGAGGCAGGATGAATATTCTTCTGTGACTCTGGCTTGGCAGTTGCACAACATTTTACTGTAATATGCCTCTCGTTTGTTTACTTTTTGGCGTTGTTCTTTACAGTCACTTTTCTGGAGTACTGAGTATGGCAAACGTTACATATTAATTATCAGTCATATGGTAGACGACCATAATTTTTTTTTAACTATTATTATAGTCTTACGGTTTCTCATTTACATGTCAACAACAGTTTTGATTGGTACTGTTTTCATTTTTTGCTGTAGAGTGCTATGACTGTTCAGTAGTGTACCTTTACCCAACTGACGAGATGCATGGTCTGAAAACAGTGTTTGCTTTTGAGCAAAGATAATATAGTTTTGAGAAGATTGTTTGATTTTGCAAGACAAGCGTAAGGTTTTGTGAGTTTAGCTTGAATTTTAGAGTTTGTGCTTAGTGGTTTGATTACAGGAGATGAGAGATTTTAGGACATGTGTTTTAGCAATTCAGAAAAACAGTAAAATGTCAAGGCCTGTCAGACTACTTTGAAAGTGGGTGAGAGGCCTCAGACTCCATAGGGTTACAGTAAATACTTGTTATGCTATGTTTCTTTTATGTTCCTCTTTTTGTGTCTGGTACTATGACAAAAAATCCCAGTCTATCTATCTAGTGCTACTTCATTATCCCATTGTCTTTCTGCAATGTTCTCATGTACAGTACTGTCAGCAAAACAGCATGATACTACCACCACCATGCTTGACCGTTGGTTCAGTGTTCTTAGGTTAAGAAAACAACCTCACCTTGATCCCCTGCAAACATATCTCTTTTCATTGTGGCCAAGCAGAGAAGTTTATGACAGATTCACACGTCATCGTGACTGCCCCCAGCCCTCCTGTGAATGTGCAGCCATCAGCAGCCTTTCAGACTGTTAGCCAGAAGGAAAGACAGAACAGACTAAGGAATGCGTCCGTTTTATTCAAGCACAGTACAGAACCATAAGCATTTTTATTTTTCATTTTCCACTCTGTCCACCTTTATTCTCCACAAGCAACCGTATTACTTTGTTTAGGCCTGTAATTATTGTATTGCACACATCTTGGGTCCGCCTTATCTCCAAAAGGTGAAGTAAAATACAAAATTCTAATTTCATCAATAAACTGACTAAAACACATTTTGCTAGTTTTAGGCCATCTTTGCCTCACAACAGAAACAATTTCTTACATTTCTCAGGCCATCTATTGCAGTGTAGTCAGTTTATTAATGAAATTGGAATTTTGTCTAAATATAAGAAAATTATACTTCCTTAGATTTTCATTTTCTGCAGTGGAGTTACAATACCTGATTTCAGGTAAGTCATTTCTGCTTCCATAATCACTGCTCTCCCTGGTGGATGGATAAATCATTGCAAGTACTTTACACACATCATCGTGGGGGATCTCATTATAGCCAAGGTGCCACCCAAGGCCCAGCAGGGACCTGTCATGGACCAGCCAAGGACCAGCCAAGGCCCCATCATGGAAACAGGGGAAAATTCAAGCGGCTACATCTGTAAATTTGGTGCACATGAACCTTTCCAGTGTTGTTTTTCGCTGTTGTTCTGCATATCAGGGAATCTGTGCACTACATGGTGTGTTTTTATAGGTCAAGTTCCCCTGCTGAAATGCAGGCAGCCCAATTCAAGACCAGCGCATAAGTCTCCCAAGCATGTGTTTCCTATATCCGATAAGATGGCAGAATTTCTCTCAATGTGCAATACTGACTGCCAAGTGCGATATCTGTGATGTATGTGATGTACTTTTCTTGTAGAGTGACATAAGGATTCACTTTAATTAAATGTGTGTCCCCTATCTTTATAATCCAAAAGGACGAACCAGTACCAGCAGTGGAGGCCGTCAGAAGAAATGCCGCACTGGGCCACCGGCACCCAGTTCCCAAACCATATCTGGATCTGCTCCCATCCCGTTGGCGACCAGCAGGGCTCAGCAGGGCAGAAGACGCCGTAGAAATACGGCGGGAGGCCGGTCAGGCCGTAGAAAGAAGTGTAAAAAACAGAAGGGGCCATTTACAAAAAATTTGCAGAACCTGCTAACCTTCAGTAACCCCTTTGATTCAATCCAGGTGGGTGACAAGATCCCGTGTGTGGATCTCACCCAGAGTGACGACGAGGTTGCTACCATCCTGTGTCGCACTCCATCAATGTCAGAGCCTGAGCCCTGCTCACCAGCCTTCTCCTCCACTTCCTTCTTATTTCCATCACCAGTCCCATCCTCTTTTGCCTCCTCTCCATCCCCATCTTTTTTTACAGACTCTCCTCCTCCGTCACCATGTGTAGTCTCACCTGTAAGCCCATCTCCACACCCATCTTCACCTCCAGCCACAGTTCATCCCACCCCTCTGTATCAGGTTCCAGCGCAAGCTGCAGCCCCCTCATCTGAGCTGGTTACGGGTCCGACACCCCTACTTATTTCCCCTTCTGTTGTTTTTGAGAAAATGGAAAGATTCAATAAGATGCATAACTTTTATCTATGCAACTATTCTAAAATGACCTATGATGCCAAGTGCCTTGCTCATTACTGGTGTAATCAGTTTTGGAATGATTTTCAACATGCAGTTTACATCTGCAAGCAGGGGAAGAATCAAAATTCAGAGAATCACTACTCATATGGTGATAATGAGGGTGCCCAAGCTGAGCTGATATTTGATGATGAGGCGCTGGATCAGCTAAGTGCCATCCCCGGGGTCCTGGAGATGGCTGTGGAGATGGGCTATCAGTGTGATGTAAATAGTTTTTCATAGAACCTGTAAATAATTAGGTGAGACATCTCACAAGTACTTAGGATAATATAAGATTAAGGTAGTTTAACCTTATCTTAACTAATCCTAAGATTGTATGATATAAGATTACATAGGATAAGACTAAGAATAGGTTAAGATAAGGTTGTATATAATGTAAGATAACATAGAATAAGATAAGACTAAGATAGGATAAGTTAAGATTAAAGTAAGATAGTATGACATAAGATTACATAGGATAAGATAAGAATAGGTTAAGATAAGACTTCTTATTCTTGTTTTTCTATTAAATAAATATGGATTATTTTGCGTATGGTTTGTGTCTGTGAGGTTATTTAAAATATTGTGAAGTTTGACACAAAATTTGATTAGTTTAAATAATGATTGGTTAAACTGATGTACATGTAGAGAATTGTAGTGGTCTTGCTATTGAATTAAAGGACTCTTCAGATCTCAAGTGCAGTGCAAAAAGTATAGAGGGGTAATTCATTAAATGCTGCACGCACAGGGACATTTTTTTGGTGTTAAATCCAAATTGCATGACCATTCTACTGCAAATACAGGCCTTTAAGTTTAAAGGTGCCATGGAACTCTACTTTGAAAGCTTGTGAAACAGCAAAAAAGTTGTTGTTTCTTTGTTTTCTGCACATGCGTCCACCAACCGGAAGGAGCCAGAGAGTGGCATTAAGAGTCTGCAGCTGTGTATTATTGCAACAGTAGACTAAGCTAATTTCCTAGATCCTTAAATTTGCAAGCACTCATTTGAAGAGACAATGAACCTTTACCATATGTAAACTTAATCAACTTAAAACACATAAAAGACATTCTCCTTCACCTTCTCCCTTATACTACAAGCCTTCCATTTCAGTTTAGCTGATTTTTAACACAGCTGACTTCTCCACTTGTAATGAATCCTGCATATGTGACAAACCACGATACGCCACTGCCTGGTCATGCCTGTGAAGTTAACTAGAATGTCACTAGCAGGCTGGCAAATTAATCCACAAGTTGTAGAGTACAGCACTGCTGCTTGCTAATTGCTTTATTTTTCCCGCCTATAATGACATTCAGTGAGGAATATTTGATAGCGTACTTTCCTGCATACTTTGTCAATTTGCACCAGGCACCAACGCAGCTTCTCCCCTTGGTTTACTAGTCATGGGAAAACAATGTTCGCGGTGAGCAAGCTGGGCCCAACAGGGTGTGTCACGTGACTTACTTGCATCTTGCCACAGGCAGTGATGGGCTATATTAAAATGTCTGTAAGCCTAGTGATAAAGGTCCTTAAAATGACAGAAAGCAAACTAATAAATAAAACTACACATATTTGTTAATACTTTCAAATGCGTCAGACACATACAGTAAGATCTCTCAAAGTATTTTCTGACATTTTTTTTTCCCGCCCACTAAAATACAAATCAGAAAATGCTCAGAAGCAATTACACATGTATTCTAAATACGTTGAACTACATCCACACTAGGGAAACTTAAAATATTATCTTGACAGTTGGTTAAAACCAGGCACAACTTGAGGAATAATGGAACTCAAAATGGGCTGGGATATCCCTGATCTGTCTGCCAGTTCCTTTCGGTATGTTCCGCGACAAATTCATCGTTCAGTTCTACCAGAATCACTCTTGGCACTCTGAAAGAGCGGATAAGCCACAAATCATCACTGGGAAGATAATCATTGTCATCTCTAAATACTCCCTCCCTTAATATTTGGGCACAATGTCCTCTGCCATAATCAAGCTGCATGTTATGGATTTTTACACTGATGGTTCACACTCTTCCCCAATCAGGAACCGTGGGTTGACAGATTGATCCGCGCTGCAGTGAACGCCCAGACCACCGCTTATAATGCTGGTCTCAACACTGGACTTTCTACTACGGCGCTGTGGAGAGCATCCCGACTCAGAACATTACTTCCTGATTTGGGAATAGCTGTGTTCAGGATCGAAAAGCCTGCAATTATTTAAATCTGATTTTAGGAAAACTTGTCATGGTATAAAAAGCACACCACCAAATGCATGAAATCTGAGTAAAATGTTTACCTTTTTAACGCAACCATAATAGAGGGGTCTGCATTTGCATTTATCACAGTCCCTGTAACAATCTAACATCATAGCACCACAACTATTGCGGATTCAGCCAACGGTGGCAACGTTACTAGCCAGCAGCGTTGTGCAGGTTACTGGAAATTACTAGTTATCAATTACTGCATATAAAAGTACTTATAACGAGGGTGGGACTGGGCCATGAGTCTGCGAGGAGTTTCGACGTGTGGTGGGTGCGGCAAGGGGCAGCATCAGCGCATGCTCCCCCAGCTTGACCTAACCTGTATATATATATATATATATATGTATATATATAGCCTGATAAAGGAAGATAAGAGTGGGCTAAAGGTTGCATATTGATCACTTTAACATCGCGCCAACATCGGGGGAATATGGAATCAAATGATCGGTGGCGATGTTTCTGCAACACAGAGATGTTTGCTGATGGGTTTTCAAGCATCGCGGAGATATAGTGCCAATGCATGTGTGCTCTCTGGCTAGTTATATTATTTCAGCGTTGCAGCCATGACAGTGCCAGACAATACAACCGTCTAATTGTATCTGTCAGCGTACCTACAATATCACACATTCATCACGCCACGGTGAGGTCGGATGGCGTTACATCATAAACAGGAAATTAGGGGAACATGCTAACACTGATATCTCTTCAAGCCATCATTAGTGGCTCCCTCATCTGGCCTCAGAAGTGGTTGCATCCCAGAGCCACCTGCTGGTCTTGGTGGCACTTCAGTGTTTGCCTGTAGAGGAGATGCTCAGTGGCAGTGATGGTGGGAGTCCCAGATGAGACAAGATGAGCACAGAGCTGTCCAGCCCATTGTTGCCAAAGGTCACATTCTACCAGAATGCCCTGACACTAACTTCCAAACATCCCACGGACCCCAGCTATCCCCTGTAGGGAAACTGAATAAGAAGCCTTTACCCTGGGCAGAAAATGCATTGTTTGTACAGTACGTCTTAGTGACAGAGTACCAATTTCAGAGGGCATTTTGTTGAAAAACATGCAGTGAAATATCTAATAACGATATCGGAACATTCAAACACAGCATACAATACAGTTTGCAAATGTAAACAGTTTTATTTAAAAGGACAGTTTAATTTCAGAGCCAATGGCCGTGTGACCAAAAACATTTGAATCATTATTATTCTCTTAGTAAAATGAAAAGCAGAAAACATTCCTGGAGCCTTCAATTTAGCGTGCACAGTGCCCTCTACAGGATTCTGTCGAAACAGCATCCCCGTCAGCCTCGTTCGCAGAACGTAGGAGTTCTTTTCCCAGCGTACCCTTTTCTTTATAAATCCCAAAATCTCCTTACAAATGTAAGTATGAATGTTTGTCATCTTTTTCGGTCACACGAAGCCTTTATAAATGAGATTCCCCCATTAATGCGTTTACATGGCTATGCTCTGTAACTGCGCCATTAAAAACACATGAAAACATCTTAATTGCGTCAAGGCACGTAAACGTAGTCACATGACAAAAGATAACTTCGTGACTTAGCAAAGTGCAGGTTCTTCGTTTCCTCTGTGTGGACCATAGAGCTGTGTATCCGAGTCTGACGACCCGCCACGTTTTAAGATACAGAGAATACACGTCAATATGCTGCTATATTTTGGAATTTTTTTAATCTGATCTCAGGAAAACTTGTCAAGGTATAAAAAGCACACCGCCATGAAATCTGAGTACAAATGTTTGCTTCTTTTTTTTTAACGCAACCATAATAGAGGGGTCTGCATTTATCACAGTCCCTGTAACAATCTAACATCATAGCACCATAACTACTGCGGATTCAGCCAACGGCGGCAACGTCACTAGTCAGCAGTGTTGTGCAGGTTACTGGAAATTACTACTCATCAATTACCGCATATAAATGTACTTTTAATACGGGTGGGATTGGACCATGTGTCTGCCAGGAGTTTCGACGTGTGGTGGGTGCAAATGGTCGGTGGCGATGTTTCTGCAACACAGAGATGTTTGCTGATGGGTTTTCAAGCATCGCGGAGACATAGTGCCAATGCATGTGTGCTCTCTGGCTAGTTATATTATTTCAGTGTTGCAGCTATGACAGTGCCAGACAATACAACCGTCTAATTGTATCTATCAGCGTACCTACAATACCACCCATTCATTGCGCCATGGTGAGGTCGGGTGGCGTTACATCATAAACGGGAAATTAAGGGAACATGCTGCCTTTATCCATTAATATTTTCACGCAAGACAAAGGTAAAGAGTGCATTTAAATTTCAGCACCTTCCGTGTTTTTTAATGGCAATTAGTTACATTACTCCTTACAGACAAGAGTAGTGGGATTATAGTAACGCCTTACTACCAACACTGCTAGGCTTGCTAATGCTAACGTTAGCAGTACAGCCTTATGCTACTTCCTCTCGCAAGATAAGATAGCGTTACTGTCACTGTGCAAATACAATGAGATGTCTTTGGAGCAAGGCTGTCGACGCCATGTTAAGGATAAAAGTACAAGTAAAATACAATATAAAATCAAAGAAACATACACCAACAGTAAAGAAGAACAAGGATGCGTAAAATACTGGTACCGGAAGCAAATAAACCAATAAAACACAGTCAGAGGAACACTGGAGAGTTCGGAGCAGCTGCGAATGTGCCGCCATCATTGTTCAGAATTCTTCACTTTGCGTTGCTACAGTGGAAGAGTGAAATGGCTGAAGATGGATTACAGAATTTTCCAAGTGTGCTAAACATTCAGTTGTAAATAAAAACCAGTGTGAGATAAGAACGTCTCCTCGCCATTTCCTTCTATTCTGATTGAATGGGTCGCTTAACGATCGCTGTGAATTCTGGGAGTCTGTGGAACGTCACGTCTGCAGCTCTCGCGTTACTTGCTGCCAGGAAGGAATTCTATTTAAATACTTCAATACATTTTATTTATAACATTTTCTGTTTTTAGGCGTGTCTTCTAAATTTACGGTGCTTCTATTATCTTTCCGCGCTTTTGTCAATATATATCGTGTGTCTGGTCATTTGATTAAAGTGCTTGAAGACTTTGCCACGCGCTGACACTAATCGACCACCATATCTTAGCAACCGCATCATAACAATTCTAATTCCGTTTCGAGTTTTGATTCAAACATTCAAAGCAGCTCAGATTTGCACTTTCCCAGCAAAAGACAAGACGCGAAAGATGTCTGCCTTCATCTACCTGCGGAGAATCGACTGGCTCCTGCCAAATGACGCCGTCAGTGTCCGGATTGCTCCGGAAGACATCCCCGGTTCAGTCAGCCATGGTAAGAACGGCAAAATGATGCCTAGAATATCTCAGCACTCGAAGAATGAAAGTCAGAACAGGCTTGGCTGGTCTTGTTGAATCTTGCAGTCTGTGATAACTATCTTATTTTGGAACTACGTGTCTTAGGATACTAAATAATAAAATGGTTCACCTTTAGCCCAACGGTGATTTGTTACCATGAAGCAGTAAAAATACGGGGCTCTTTTCAGCATGTCTGCTGTACTGCACAATGAAATCCGTAAAATCTGTGGCTGTGATGTGTTTGAACATAACAGGAAAGCGACGTCAAATGGTAAGGTAACAGGTGAACATGTCCCACATTGGCAAAAGCCAGCCAACGGGAGTAACCCCCCTCCTTCTGGGGGTGTGCCTAAATTCTCGTCTGAACGCGCTCATTTATTCACTTGCAGGGTGTTGCCATGAGATGGCGCTTTCTTTACAAAAACACATTTTAGTTGTGGTCACAAGTTCATACACAAGTACAACAAGTATCAACGAGAATCTTTTGGTAGCCATTAGCAAGCTTCTGGCATAATTGATACTTTAAAGTAAACTGAAGCTACAGCCAAAGTTTTTACAACACCGGAGACAAACAGGGCTAGGTACTTGGATAGCGAGCATGCCGGTACATACTAATCCAGCGCTATGATGTCATACAGTAACGAGACAGGAACTGTTTTGAAGCTTGGCATCCTGATCAGGAGTGACAATTTGTTGTTCTAATATTCATTTATTGTTTTGCATTGTTCCTGGAATAATGTGATTGCACATTTTATTCATCGACGTTTAATCCGTTGCATGTTATAAACTGTAAAAAGGCTAGTATTGTGTCTTTTCTTACAGTTGTTTTCAATTGCTAAGACAGGGTAGTATCTAGGGTAGCATCTCCACATGCCTGATCCATCCTTGGCATTGCTCTGGAGGAATATCCTGGCATCCAACATTCATTGTTTGATCTTGTGTCAACTGACATAATTTCTTTGTATTATGTGTTTTTTACAATCTGTTTTAGAAAGGGTCTTGATAGTGATTTAGCAAAATGACATGTTTCAGTTTTGACTGTCTTATTAGCAGTTTTTGGGTCAGTATGTAGGTATGTGCAAATTGGCCTCTGAAAATGTAATATTGTGAGTGAGACAGGAATCCATGGCTTTTGAAGCATTTAGTCATTGATTGCATTTTGTATGAAAGCAAAGTGAAATGCTAAACAGTTTAGCCCACATAAGTAAATGTTGTGGTGACTGCATGAAGAGTTTTGAGAAAGCAACTTCAGTATTGCAGTATTTGTCTTAGCAAATGAAAAAAAAACCTGTAAAATTCACACTGCCTTTCCAAACTGATTGGTGTGAAGAGCAGTGACAGACAGTCCAGACTGATGGGCCATTGACAGTATGCAAAGGTCTGGTGACTCCAAAGTCACTTCAAAGTTGTAACACTTTAGTAATCAAACCTCATACAATTTTCTGAATGTCTCATTCACCTTTGTGTAGCCATCCCCTATGTCTGTTGGAGGTTTGATACTGTCAATGGCCCAGCTTCAGAACTCAAGCTTAGGCTAGAAATATTTATAATGTGATTTTTTACAATTTGTCAGCACCACTGAAAATAAGTTTTTGAAAAGTGTATGTTTAAAGTAGATTTTAACAAAAAAAAAAAAAATATATAGAATAATCACATTCTAAATGTTGACAGATTATTGGTGCTGAGTTTGTGCTGAATAAAAGCATTCGTAGCACTTTGGGATAAATGTTTTTTAGACAGGTGAAATATTTAACAGTTTTTCTGAATTGCTGAAATATTAGAAATCGTTTTGGGAACAAAACTGCCGATTGCCAAAAGTCATTTATTGAATCAGTTACTTCTTTGGCAAAACTTTAAACCATGGTCACCTAGTTAGACACAATTTGCAGATCTCAGTCATCCTTTTTGCAAAACTCAAAACACATTCCCATTCATCAAAACACATTTTGCGCTATGGTGAACTTTGATGCAAAATAGAAAACACAGGCCACAGAAGTTAAGCGCAGCCAGCACACAGTAGTCATTTGAACACAATGACTCAAAACTATTCACACACATTTCTAAACATTTGAGGAAGCCAAAGAGTGACTAGAACATAGAATACGTGCCATAGAAGGATAGGAGTTGCATTTTGAAGTCAAGGTACAAATGGGTCACACAGAGGATTCTTTCTGCATCACTCAACAAGGGATAGCATCGCTAGACCCAGCCCTGAGACATGGCGATGAGGCAGGATGAATATTCTTCTGTGACTCTGGCTTGGCAGTTGCACAACATTTTACTGTAATATGCCTCTCGTTTGTTTACTTTTTGGCGTTGTTCTTTACAGTCACTTTTCTGGAGTACTGAGTATGGCAAACGTTACATATTAATTATCAGTCATATGGTAGACGACCATAATTTTTTTTAACTATTATTATAGTCTTACGGTTTCTCATTTACATGTCAACAACAGTTTTGATTGGTACTGTTTTCATTTTTTGCTGTAGAGTGCTATGACTGTTCAGTAGTGTACCTTTACCCAACTGACGAGATGCATGGTCTGAAAACAGTGTTTGCTTTTGAGCAAAGATAATATAGTTTTGAGAAGATTGTTTGATTTTGCAAGACAAGCGTAAGGTTTTGTGAGTTTAGCTTGAATTTTAGAGTTTGTGCTTAGTGGTTTGATTACAGGAGATGAGAGATTTTAGGACATGTGTTTTAGCAATTCAGAAAAACAGTAAAATGTCAAGGCCTGTCAGACTACTTTGAAAGTGGGTGAGAGGCCTCAGACTCCATAGGGTTACAGTAAATACTTGTTATGCTATGTTTCTTTTATGTTCCTCTTTTTGTGTCTGGTACTATGACAAAAAATCCCAGTCTATCTATCTAGTGCTACTTCATTATCCCATTGTCTTTCTGCAATGTTCTCATGTACAGTACTGTCAGCAAAACAGCATGATACTACCACCACCATGCTTGACCGTTGGTTCAGTGTTCTTAGGTTAAGAAAACAACCTCACCTTGATCCCCTGCAAACATATCTCTTTTCATTGTGGCCAAGCAGAGAAGTTTATGACAGATTCACACGTCATCGTGACTGCCCCCAGCCCTCCTGTGAATGTGCAGCCATCAGCAGCCTTTCAGACTGTTAGCCAGAAGGAAAGACAGAACAGACTAAGGAATGCGTCCGTTTTATTCAAGCACAGTACAGAACCATAAGCATTTTTATTTTTCATTTTCCACTCTGTCCACCTTTATTCTCCACAAGCAACCGTATTACTTTGTTTAGGCCTGTAATTATTGTATTGCACACATCTTGGGTCCGCCTTATCTCCAAAAGGTGAAGTAAAATACAAAATTCTAATTTCATCAATAAACTGACTAAAACACATTTTGCTAGTTTTAGGCCATCTTTGCCTCACAACAGAAACAATTTCTTACATTTCTCAGGCCATCTATTGCAGTGTAGTCAGTTTATTAATGAAATTGGAATTTTGTCTAAATATAAGAAAATTATACTTCCTTAGATTTTCATTTTCTGCAGTGGAGTTACAATACCTGATTTCAGGTAAGTCATTTCTGCTTCCATAATCACTGCTCTCCCTGGTGGATGGATAAATCATTGCAAGTACTTTACACACATCATCGTGGGGGATCTCATTATAGCCAAGGTGCCACCCAAGGCCCAGCAGGGACCTGTCATGGACCAGCCAAGGACCAGCCAAGGCCCCATCATGGAAACAGGGGAAAATTCAAGCGGCTACATCTGTAAATTTGGTGCACATGAACCTTTCCAGTGTTGTTTTTCGCTGTTGTTCTGCATATCAGGGAATCTGTGCACTACATGGTGTGTTTTTATAGGTCAAGTTCCCCTGCTGAAATGCAGGCAGCCCAATTCAAGACCAGCGCATAAGTCTCCCAAGCATGTGTTTCCTATATCCGATAAGATGGCAGAATTTCTCTCAATGTGCAATACTGACTGCCAAGTGCGATATCTGTGATGTATGTGATGTACTTTTCTTGTAGAGTGACATAAGGATTCACTTTAATTAAATGTGTGTCCCCTATCTTTATAATCCAAAAGGACGAACCAGTACCAGCAGTGGAGGCCGTCAGAAGAAATGCCGCACTGGGCCACCGGCACCCAGCTCCCAAACCATATCTGGATCTGCTCCCATCCCGTTGGCGACCAGCAGGGCTCAGCAGGGCAGAAGACGCCGTAGAAATACGGCGGGAGGCCGGTCAGGCCGTAGAAAGAAGTGTAAAAAACAGAAGGGGCCATTTACAAAAAATTTGCAGAACCTGCTAACCTTCAGTAACCCCTTTGATTCAATCCAGGTGGGTGACAAGATCCCGTGTGTGGATCTCACCCAGAGTGACGACGAGGTTGCTACCATCCTGTGTCGCACTCCATCAATGTCAGAGCCTGAGCCCTGCTCACCAGCCTTCTCCTCCACTTCCTTCTTATTTCCATCACCAGTCCCATCCTCTTTTGCCTCCTCTCCATCCCCATCTTTTTTTACAGACTCTCCTCCTCCGTCACCATGTGTAGTCTCACCTGTAAGCCCATCTCCACACCCATCTTCACCTCCAGCCACAGTTCATCCCACCCCTCTGTATCAGGTTCCAGCGCAAGCTGCAGCCCCCTCATCTGAGCTGGTTACGGGTCCGACACCCCTACTTATTTCCCCTTCTGTTGTTTTTGAGAAAATGGAAAGATTCAATAAGATGCATAACTTTTATCTATGCAACTATTCTAAAATGACCTATGATGCCAAGTGCCTTGCTCATTACTGGTGTAATCAGTTTTGGAATGATTTTCAACATGCAGTTTACATCTGCAAGCAGGGGAAGAATCAAAATTCAGAGAATCACTACTCATATGGTGATAATGAGGGTGCCCAAGCTGAGCTGATATTTGATGATGAGGCGCTGGATCAGCTAAGTGCCATCCCCGGGGTCCTGGAGATGGCTGTGGAGATGGGCTATCAGTGTGATGTAAATAGTTTTTCATAGAACCTGTAAATAATTAGGTGAGACATCTCACAAGTACTTAGGATAATATAAGATTAAGGTAGTTTAACCTTATCTTAACTAATCCTAAGATTGTATGATATAAGATTACATAGGATAAGACTAAGAATAGGTTAAGATAAGGTTGTATATAATGTAAGATAACATAGAATAAGATAAGACTAAGATAGGATAAGTTAAGATTAAAGTAAGATAGTATGACATAAGATTACATAGGATAAGATAAGAATAGGTTAAGATAAGACTTCTTATTCTTGTTTTTCTATTAAATAAATATGGATTATTTTGCGTATGGTTTGTGTCTGTGAGGTTATTTAAAATATTGTGAAGTTTGACACAAAATTTGATTAGTTTAAATAATGATTGGTTAAACTGATGTACATGTAGAGAATTGTAGTGGTCTTGCTATTGAATTAAAGGACTCTTCAGATCTCAAGTGCAGTGCAAAAAGTATAGAGGGGTAATTCATTAAATGCTGCACGCACAGGGACATTTTTTTGGTGTTAAATCCAAATTGCATGACCATTCTACTGCAAATACAGGCCTTTAAGTTTAAAGGTGCCATGGAACTCTACTTTGAAAGCTTGTGAAACAGCAAAAAAGTTGTTGTTTCTTTGTTTTCTGCACATGCGTCCACCAACCGGAAGGAGCCAGAGAGTGGCATTAAGAGTCTGCAGCTGTGTATTATTGCAACAGTAGACTAAGCTAATTTCCTAGATCCTTAAATTTGCAAGCACTCATTTGAAGAGACAATGAACCTTTACCATATGTAAACTTAATCAACTTAAAACACATAAAAGACATTCTCCTTCACCTTCTCCCTTATACTACAAGCCTTCCATTTCAGTTTAGCTGATTTTTAACACAGCTGACTTCTCCACTTGTAATGAATCCTGCATATGTGACAAACCACGATACGCCACTGCCTGGTCATGCCTGTGAAGTTAACTAGAATGTCACTAGCAGGCTGGCAAATTAATCCACAAGTTGTAGAGTACAGCACTGCTGCTTGCTAATTGCTTTATTTTTCCCGCCTATAATGACATTCAGTGAGGAATATTTGATAGCGTACTTTCCTGCATACTTTGTCAATTTGCACCAGGCACCAACGCAGCTTCTCCCCTTGGTTTACTAGTCATGGGAAAACAATGTTCGCGGTGAGCAAGCTGGGCCCAACAGGGTGTGTCACGTGACTTACTTGCATCTTGCCACAGGCAGTGATGGGCTATATTAAAATGTCTGTAAGCCTAGTGATAAAGGTCCTTAAAATGACAGAAAGCAAACTAATAAATAAAACTACACATTTTTGTTAATACTTTCAAATGCGTCAGACACATACAGTAAGATCTCTCAAAGTATTTTCTGACATTTTTTTTTCCCGCCCACTAAAATACAAATCAGAAAATGCTCAGAAGCAATTACACATGTATTCTAAATACGTTGAACTACATCCACACTAGGGAAACTTAAAATATTATCTTGACAGTTGGTTAAAACCAGGCACAACTTGAGGAATAATGGAACTCAAAATGGGCTGGGATATCCCTGATCTGTCTGCCAGTTCCTTTCGGTATGTTCCGCGACAAATTCATCGTTCAGTTCTACCAGAATCACTCTTGGCACTCTGAAAGAGCGGATAAGCCACAAATCATCACTGGGAAGATAATCATTGTCATCTCTAAATACTCCCTCCCTTAATATTTGGGCACAATGTCCTCTGCCATAATCAAGCTGCATGTTATGGATTTTTACACTGATGGTTCACACTCTTCCCCAATCAGGAACCGTGGGTTGACAGATTGATCCGCGCTGCAGTGAACGCCCAGACCACCGCTTATAATGCTGGTCTCAACACTGGACTTTCTACTACGGCGCTGTGGAGAGCATCCCGACTCAGAACATTACTTCCTGATTTGGGAATAGCTGTGTTCAGGATCGAAAAGCCTGCAATTATTTAAATCTGATTTTAGGAAAACTTGTCATGGTATAAAAAGCACACCACCAAATGCATGAAATCTGAGTAAAATGTTTACCTTTTTAACGCAACCATAATAGAGGGGTCTGCATTTGCATTTATCACAGTCCCTGTAACAATCTGACATCATAGCACCACAACTATTGCGGATTCAGCCAACGGTGGCAACGTTACTAGCCAGCAGCGTTGTGCAGGTTACTGGAAATTACTAGTTATCAATTACTGCATATAAAAGTACTTATAACGAGGGTGGGACTGGGCCATGAGTCTGCGAGGAGTTTCGACGTGTGGTGGGTGCGGCAAGGGGCAGCATCAGCGCATGCTCCCCCAGCTTGACCTAACCTGTATATATATATATATATATATATGTATATATATAGCCTGATAAAGGAAGATAAGAGTGGGCTAAAGGTTGCATATTGATCACTTTAACATCGCGCCAACATCGGGGGAATATGGAATCAAATGATCGGTGGCGATGTTTCTGCAACACAGAGATGTTTGCTGATGGGTTTTCAAGCATCGCGGAGATATAGTGCCAATGCATGTGTGCTCTCTGGCTAGTTATATTATTTCAGCGTTGCAGCCATGACAGTGCCAGACAATACAACCGTCTAATTGTATCTGTCAGCGTACCTACAATATCACACATTCATCACGCCACGGTGAGGTCGGATGGCGTTACATCATAAACAGGAAATTAGGGGAACATGCTAACACTGATATCTCTTCAAGCCATCATTAGTGGCTCCCTCATCTGGCCTCAGAAGTGGTTGCATCCCAGAGCCACCTGCTGGTCTTGGTGGCACTTCAGTGTTTGCCTGTAGAGGAGATGCTCAGTGGCAGTGATGGTGGGAGTCCCAGATGAGACAAGATGAGCACAGAGCTGTCCAGCCCATTGTTGCCAAAGGTCACATTCTACCAGAATGCCCTGACACTAACTTCCAAACATCCCACGGACCCCAGCTATCCCCTGTAGGGAAACTGAATAAGAAGCCTTTACCCTGGGCAGAAAATGCATTGTTTGTACAGTACGTCTTAGTGACAGAGTACCAATTTCAGAGGGCATTTTGTTGAAAAACATGCAGTGAAATATCTAATAACGATATCGGAACATTCAAACACAGCATACAATACAGTTTGCAAATGTAAACAGTTTTATTTAAAAGGACAGTTTAATTTCAGAGCCAATGGCCGTGTGACCAAAAACATTTGAATCATTATTATTCTCTTAGTAAAATGAAAAGCAGAAAACATTCCTGGAGCCTTCAATTTAGCGTGCACAGTGCCCTCTACAGGATTCTGTCGAAACAGCATCCCCGTCAGCCTCGTTCGCAGAACGTAGGAGTTCTTTTCCCAGCGTACCCTTTTCTTTATAAATCCCAAAATCTCCTTACAAATGTAAGTATGAATGTTTGTCATCTTTTTCGGTCACACGAAGCCTTTATAAATGAGATTCCCCCATTAATGCGTTTACATGGCTATGCTCTGTAACTGCGCCATTAAAAACACATGAAAACATCTTAATTGCGTCAAGGCACGTAAACGTAGTCACATGACAAAAGATAACTTCGTGACTTAGCAAAGTGCAGGTTCTTCGTTTCCTCTGTGTGGACCATAGAGCTGTGTATCCGAGTCTGACGACCCGCCACGTTTTAAGATACAGAGAATACACGTCAATATGCTGCTATATTTTGGAATTTTTTTAATCTGATCTCAGGAAAACTTGTCAAGGTATAAAAAGCACACCGCCATGAAATCTGAGTACAAATGTTTGCTTTTTTTTTTAACGCAACCATAATAGAGGGGTCTGCATTTATCACAGTCCCTGTAACAATCTAACATCATAGCACCATAACTACTGCGGATTCAGCCAACGGCGGCAACGTCACTAGTCAGCAGTGTTGTGCAGGTTACTGGAAATTACTACTCATCAATTACCGCATATAAATGTACTTTTAATACGGGTGGGATTGGACCATGTGTCTGCCAGGAGTTTCGACGTGTGGTGGGTGCAAATGGTCGGTGGCGATGTTTCTGCAACACAGAGATGTTTGCTGATGGGTTTTCAAGCATCGCGGAGACATAGTGCCAATGCATGTGTGCTCTCTGGCTAGTTATATTATTTCAGTGTTGCAGCTATGACAGTGCCAGACAATACAACCGTCTAATTGTATCTATCAGCGTACCTACAATACCACCCATTCATTGCGCCATGGTGAGGTCGGGTGGCGTTACATCATAAACGGGAAATTAAGGGAACATGCTGCCTTTATCCATTAATATTTTCACGCAAGACAAAGGTAAAGAGTGCATTTAAATTTCAGCACCTTCCGTGTTTTTTAATGGCAATTAGTTACATTACTCCTTACAGACAAGAGTAGTGGGATTATAGTAACGCCTTACTACCAACACTGCTAGGCTTGCTAATGCTAACGTTAGCAGTACAGCCTTATGCTACTTCCTCTCGCAAGATAAGATAGCGTTACTGTCACTGTGCAAATACAATGAGATGTCTTTGGAGCAAGGCTGTCGACGCCATGTTAAGGATAAAAGTACAAGTAAAATACAATATAAAATCAAAGAAACATACACCAACAGTAAAGAAGAACAAGGATGCGTAAAATACTGGTACCGGAAGCAAATAAACCAATAAAACACAGTCAGAGGAACACTGGAGAGTTCGGAGCAGCTGCGAATGTGCCGCCATCATTGTTCGGAATTCTTCACTTTGCGTTGCTACAGTGGAAGAGTGAAATGGCTGAAGATGGATTAGAGAATTTTCCAAGTGTGCTAAACATTCAGTTGTAAATAAAAACCAGTGTGAGATAAGAACGTCTCCTCGCCATTTCCTTCTATTCTGATTGAATGGGTCGCTTAACGATCGCTGTGAATTCTGGGAGTCTGTGGAACGTCACGTCTGCAGCTCTCGCGTTACTTGCTGCCAGGAAGGAATTCTATTTAAATACTTCAATACATTTTATTTATAACATTTTCTGTTTTTAGGCGTGTCTTCTAAATTTACGGTGCTTCTATTATCTTTCCGCGCTTTTGTCAATATATATCGTGTGTCTGGTCATTTGATTAAAGTGCTTGAAGACTTTGCCACGCGCTGACACTAATCGACCACCATATCTTAGCAACCGCATCATAACAATTCTAATTCCGTTTCGAGTTTTGATTCAAACATTCAAAGCAGCTCAGATTTGCACTTTCCCAGCAAAAGACAAGACGCGAAAGATGTCTGCCTTCATCTACCTGCGGAGAATCGACTGGCTCCTGCCAAATGACGCCGTCAGTGTCCGGATTGCTCCGGAAGACATCCCCGGTTCAGTCAGCCATGGTAAGAACGGCAAAATGATGCCTAGAATATCTCAGCACTCGAAGAATGAAAGTCAGAACAGGCTTGGCTGGTCTTGTTGAATCTTGCAGTCTGTGATAACTATCTTATTTTGGAACTACGTGTCTTAGGATACTAAATAATAAAATGGTTCACCTTTAGCCCAACGGTGATTTGTTACCATGAAGCAGTAAAAATACGGGGCTCTTTTCAGCATGTCTGCTGTACTGCACAATGAAATCCGTAAAATCTGTGGCTGTGATGTGTTTGAACATAACAGGAAAGCGACGTCAAATGGTAAGGTAACAGGTGAACATGTCCCACATTGGCAAAAGCCAGCCAACGGGAGTAACCCCCCTCCTTCTGGGGGTGTGCCTAAATTCTCGTCTGAACGCGCTCATTTATTCACTTGCAGGGTGTTGCCATGAGATGGCGCTTTCTTTACAAAAACACATTTTAGTTGTGGTCACAAGTTCATACACAAGTACAACAAGTATCAACGAGAATCTTTTGGTAGCCATTAGCAAGCTTCTGGCATAATTGATACTTTAAAGTAAACTGAAGCTACAGCCAAAGTTTTTACAACACCGGAGACAAACAGGGCTAGGTACTTGGATAGCGAGCATGCCGGTACATACTAATCCAGCGCTATGATGTCATACAGTAACGAGACAGGAACTGTTTTGAAGCTTGGCATCCTGATCAGGAGTGACAATTTGTTGTTCTAATATTCAT
Organism: Brienomyrus brachyistius; assembly: GCF_023856365.1. Classification (NCBI taxonomy): domain Eukaryota; kingdom Metazoa; phylum Chordata; class Actinopteri; order Osteoglossiformes; family Mormyridae; genus Brienomyrus; species Brienomyrus brachyistius. Next base: position 12,693 of record NW_026042324.1, on the reverse strand, counting down.
TTATTGTTTTGCATTGTTCCTGGAATAATGTGATTGCACATTTTATTCATCGACGTTTAATCCGTTGCATGTTATAAACTGTAAAAAGGCTAGTATTGTGTCTTTTCTTACAGTTGTTTTCAATTGCTAAGACAGGGTAGTATCTAGGGTAGCATCTCCACATGCCTGATCCATCCTTGGCATTGCTCTGGAGGAATATCCTGGCATCCAACATTCATTGTTTGATCTTGTGTCAACTGACATAATTTCTTTGTATTATGTGTTTTTTACAATCTGTTTTAGAAAGGGTCTTGATAGTGATTTAGCAAAATGACATGTTTCAGTTTTGACTGTCTTATTAGCAGTTTTTGGGTCAGTATGTAGGTATGTGCAAATTGGCCTCTGAAAATGTAATATTGTGAGTGAGACAGGAATCCATGGCTTTTGAAGCATTTAGTCATTGATTGCATTTTGTATGAAAGCAAAGTGAAATGCTAAACAGTTTAGCCCACATAAGTAAATGTTGTGGTGACTGCATGAAGAGTTTTGAGAAAGCAACTTCAGTATTGCAGTATTTGTCTTAGCAAATGAAAAAAAAACCTGTAAAATTCACACTGCCTTTCCAAACTGATTGGTGTGAAGAGCAGTGACAGACAGTCCAGACTGATGGGCCATTGACAGTATGCAAAGGTCTGGTGACTCCAAAGTCACTTCAAAGTTGTAACACTTTAGTAATCAAACCTCATACAATTTTCTGAATGTCTCATTCACCTTTGTGTAGCCATCCCCTATGTCTGTAAGCTTCAGAACTCAAGCTTAGGCTAGAAATATTTATAATGTGATTTTTTACAATTTGTCAGCACCACTGAAAATAAGTTTTTGAAAAGTGTATGTTTAAAGTAGATTTTAACAAAAAAAAAAATATATATATAGAATAATCACATTCTAAATGTTGACAGATTATTGGTGCTGAGTTTGTGCTGAATAAAAGCATTCGTAGCACTTTGGGATAAATGTTTTTTAGACAGGTGAAATATTTAACAGTTTTTCTGAATTGCTGAAATATTAGAAATCGTTTTGGGAACAAAACTGCCGATTGCCAAAAGTCATTTATTGAATCAGTTACTTCTTTGGCAAAACTTTAAACCATGGTCACCTAGTTAGACACAATTTGCAGATCTCAGTCATCCTTTTTGCAAAACTCAAAACACATTCCCATTCATCAAAACACATTTTGCGCTATGGTGAACTTTGATGCAAAATAGAAAACACAGGCCACAGAAGTTAAGCGCAGCCAGCACACAGTAGTCATTTGAACACAATGACTCAAAACTATTCACACACATTTCTAAACATTTGAGGAAGCCAAAGAGTGACTAGAACATAGAATACGTGCCATAGAAGGATAGGAGTTGCATTTTGAAGTCAAGGTACAAATGGGTCACACAGAGGATTCTTTCTGCATCACTCAACAAGGGATAGCATCGCTAGACCCAGCCCTGAGACATGGCGATGAGGCAGGATGAATATTCTTCTGTGACTCTGGCTTGGCAGTTGCACAACATTTTACTGTAATATGCCTCTCGTTTGTTTACTTTTTGGCGTTGTTCTTTACAGTCACTTTTCTGGAGTACTGAGTATGGCAAACGTTACATATTAATTATCAGTCATATGGTAGACGACCATAATTTTTTTTAACTATTATTATAGTCTTACGGTTTCTCATTTACATGTCAACAACAGTTTTGATTGGTACTGTTTTCATTTTTTGCTGTAGAGTGCTATGACTGTTCAGTAGTGTACCTTTACCCAACTGACGAGATGCATGGTCTGAAAACAGTGTTTGCTTTTGAGCAAAGATAATATAGTTTTGAGAAGATTGTTTGATTTTGCAAGACAAGCGTAAGGTTTTGTGAGTTTAGCTTGAATTTTAGAGTTTGTGCTTAGTGGTTTGATTACAGGAGATGAGAGATTTTAGGACATGTGTTTTAGCAATTCAGAAAAACAGTAAAATGTCAAGGCCTGTCAGACTACTTTGAAAGTGGGTGAGAGGCCTCAGACTCCATAGGGTTACAGTAAATACTTGTTATGCTATGTTTCTTTTATGTTCCTCTTTTTGTGTCTGGTACTATGACAAAAAATCCCAGTCTATCTATCTAGTGCTACTTCATTATCCCATTGTCTTTCTGCAATGTTCTCATGTACAGTACTGTCAGCAAAACAGCATGATACTACCACCACCATGCTTGACCGTTGGTTCAGTGTTCTTAGGTTAAGAAAACAACCTCACCTTGATCCCCTGCAAACATATCTCTTTTCATTGTGGCCAAGCAGAGAAGTTTATGACAGATTCACACGTCATCGTGACTGCCCCCAGCCCTCCTGTGAATGTGCAGCCATCAGCAGCCTTTCAGACTGTTAGCCAGAAGGAAAGACAGAACAGACTAAGGAATGCGTCCGTTTTATTCAAGCACAGTACAGAACCATAAGCATTTTTATTTTTCATTTTCCACTCTGTCCACCTTTATTCTCCACAAGCAACCGTATTACTTTGTTTAGGCCTGTAATTATTGTATTGCACACATCTTGGGTCCGCCTTATCTCCAAAAGGTGAAGTAAAATACAAAATTCTAATTTCATCAATAAACTGACTAAAACACATTTTGCTAGTTTTAGGCCATCTTTGCCTCACAACAGAAACAATTTCTTACATTTCTCAGGCCATCTATTGCAGTGTAGTCAGTTTATTAATGAAATTGGAATTTTGTCTAAATATAAGAAAATTATACTTCCTTAGATTTTCATTTTCTGCAGTGGAGTTACAATACCTGATTTCAGGTAAGTCATTTCTGCTTCCATAATCACTGCTCTCCCTGGTGGATGGATAAATCATTGCAAGTACTTTACACACATCATCGTGGGGGATCTCATTATAGCCAAGGTGCCACCCAAGGCCCAGCAGGGACCTGTCATGGACCAGCCAAGGACCAGCCAAGGCCCCATCATGGAAACAGGGGAAAATTCAAGCGGCTACATCTGTAAATTTGGTGCACATGAACCTTTCCAGTGTTGTTTTTCGCTGTTGTTCTGCATATCAGGGAATCTGTGCACTACATGGTGTGTTTTTATAGGTCAAGTTCCCCTGCTGAAATGCAGGCAGCCCAATTCAAGACCAGCGCATAAGTCTCCCAAGCATGTGTTTCCTATATCCGATAAGATGGCAGAATTTCTCTCAATGTGCAATACTGACTGCCAAGTGCGATATCTGTGATGTATGTGATGTACTTTTCTTGTAGAGTGACATAAGGATTCACTTTAATTAAATGTGTGTCCCCTATCTTTATAATCCAAAAGGACGAACCAGTACCAGCAGTGGAGGCCGTCAGAAGAAATGCCGCACTGGGCCACCGGCACCCAGCTCCCAAACCATATCTGGATCTGCTCCCATCCCGTTGGCGACCAGCAGGGCTCAGCAGGGCAGAAGACGCCGTAGAAATACGGCGGGAGGCCGGTCAGGCCGTAGAAAGAAGTGTAAAAAACAGAAGGGGCCATTTACAAAAAATTTGCAGAACCTGCTAACCTTCAGTAACCCCTTTGATTCAATCCAGGTGGGTGACAAGATCCCGTGTGTGGATCTCACCCAGAGTGACGACGAGGTTGCTACCATCCTGTGTCGCACTCCATCAATGTCAGAGCCTGAGCCCTGCTCACCAGCCTTCTCCTCCACTTCCTTCTTATTTCCATCACCAGTCCCATCCTCTTTTGCCTCCTCTCCATCCCCATCTTTTTTTACAGACTCTCCTCCTCCGTCACCATGTGTAGTCTCACCTGTAAGCCCATCTCCACACCCATCTTCACCTCCAGCCACAGTTCATCCCACCCCTCTGTATCAGGTTCCAGCGCAAGCTGCAGCCCCCTCATCTGAGCTGGTTACGGGTCCGACACCCCTACTTATTTCCCCTTCTGTTGTTTTTGAGAAAATGGAAAGATTCAATAAGATGCATAACTTTTATCTATGCAACTATTCTAAAATGACCTATGATGCCAAGTGCCTTGCTCATTACTGGTGTAATCAGTTTTGGAATGATTTTCAACATGCAGTTTACATCTGCAAGCAGGGGAAGAATCAAAATTCAGAGAATCACTACTCATATGGTGATAATGAGGGTGCCCAAGCTGAGCTGATATTTGATGATGAGGCGCTGGATCAGCTAAGTGCCATCCCCGGGGTCCTGGAGATGGCTGTGGAGATGGGCTATCAGTGTGATGTAAATAGTTTTTCATAGAACCTGTAAATAATTAGGTGAGACATCTCACAAGTACTTAGGATAATATAAGATTAAGGTAGTTTAACCTTATCTTAACTAATCCTAAGATTGTATGATATAAGATTACATAGGATAAGACTAAGAATAGGTTAAGATAAGGTTGTATATAATGTAAGATAACATAGAATAAGATAAGACTAAGATAGGATAAGTTAAGATTAAAGTAAGATAGTATGACATAAGATTACATAGGATAAGATAAGAATAGGTTAAGATAAGACTTCTTATTCTTGTTTTTCTATTAAATAAATATGGATTATTTTGCGTATGGTTTGTGTCTGTGAGGTTATTTAAAATATTGTGAAGTTTGACACAAAATTTGATTAGTTTAAATAATGATTGGTTAAACTGATGTACATGTAGAGAATTGTAGTGGTCTTGCTATTGAATTAAAGGACTCTTCAGATCTCAAGTGCAGTGCAAAAAGTATAGAGGGGTAATTCATTAAATGCTGCACGCACAGGGACATTTTTTTGGTGTTAAATCCAAATTGCATGACCATTCTACTGCAAATACAGGCCTTTAAGTTTAAAGGTGCCATGGAACTCTACTTTGAAAGCTTGTGAAACAGCAAAAAAGTTGTTGTTTCTTTGTTTTCTGCACATGCGTCCACCAACCGGAAGGAGCCAGAGAGTGGCATTAAGAGTCTGCAGCTGTGTATTATTGCAACAGTAGACTAAGCTAATTTCCTAGATCCTTAAATTTGCAAGCACTCATTTGAAGAGACAATGAACCTTTACCATATGTAAACTTAATCAACTTAAAACACATAAAAGACATTCTCCTTCACCTTCTCCCTTATACTACAAGCCTTCCATTTCAGTTTAGCTGATTTTTAACACAGCTGACTTCTCCACTTGTAATGAATCCTGCATATGTGACAAACCACGATACGCCACTGCCTGGTCATGCCTGTGAAGTTAACTAGAATGTCACTAGCAGGCTGGCAAATTAATCCACAAGTTGTAGAGTACAGCACTGCTGCTTGCTAATTGCTTTATTTTTCCCGCCTATAATGACATTCAGTGAGGAATATTTGATAGCGTACTTTCCTGCATACTTTGTCAATTTGCACCAGGCACCAACGCAGCTTCTCCCCTTGGTTTACTAGTCATGGGAAAACAATGTTCGCGGTGAGCAAGCTGGGCCCAACAGGGTGTGTCACGTGACTTACTTGCATCTTGCCACAGGCAGTGATGGGCTATATTAAAATGTCTGTAAGCCTAGTGATAAAGGTCCTTAAAATGACAGAAAGCAAACTAATAAATAAAACTACACATTTTTGTTAATACTTTCAAATGCGTCAGACACATACAGTAAGATCTCTCAAAGTATTTTCTGACATTTTTTTTTCCCGCCCACTAAAATACAAATCAGAAAATGCTCAGAAGCAATTACACATGTATTCTAAATACGTTGAACTACATCCACACTAGGGAAACTTAAAATATTATCTTGACAGTTGGTTAAAACCAGGCACAACTTGAGGAATAATGGAACTCAAAATGGGCTGGGATATCCCTGATCTGTCTGCCAGTTCCTTTCGGTATGTTCCGCGACAAATTCATCGTTCAGTTCTACCAGAATCACTCTTGGCACTCTGAAAGAGCGGATAAGCCACAAATCATCACTGGGAAGATAATCATTGTCATCTCTAAATACTCCCTCCCTTAATATTTGGGCACAATGTCCTCTGCCATAATCAAGCTGCATGTTATGGATTTTTACACTGATGGTTCACACTCTTCCCCAATCAGGAACCGTGGGTTGACAGATTGATCCGCGCTGCAGTGAACGCCCAGACCACCGCTTATAATGCTGGTCTCAACACTGGACTTTCTACTACGGCGCTGTGGAGAGCATCCCGACTCAGAACATTACTTCCTGATTTGGGAATAGCTGTGTTCAGGATCGAAAAGCCTGCAATTATTTAAATCTGATTTTAGGAAAACTTGTCATGGTATAAAAAGCACACCACCAAATGCATGAAATCTGAGTAAAATGTTTACCTTTTTAACGCAACCATAATAGAGGGGTCTGCATTTGCATTTATCACAGTCCCTGTAACAATCTAACATCATAGCACCACAACTATTGCGGATTCAGCCAACGGTGGCAACGTTACTAGCCAGCAGCGTTGTGCAGGTTACTGGAAATTACTAGTTATCAATTACTGCATATAAAAGTACTTATAACGAGGGTGGGACTGGGCCATGAGTCTGCGAGGAGTTTCGACGTGTGGTGGGTGCGGCAAGGGGCAGCATCAGCGCATGCTCCCCCAGCTTGACCTAACCTGTATATATATATATATATATATGTATATATATAGCCTGATAAAGGAAGATAAGAGTGGGCTAAAGGTTGCATATTGATCACTTTAACATCGCGCCAACATCGGGGGAATATGGAATCAAATGATCGGTGGCGATGTTTCTGCAACACAGAGATGTTTGCTGATGGGTTTTCAAGCATCGCGGAGATATAGTGCCAATGCATGTGTGCTCTCTGGCTAGTTATATTATTTCAGCGTTGCAGCCATGACAGTGCCAGACAATACAACCGTCTAATTGTATCTGTCAGCGTACCTACAATATCACACATTCATCACGCCACGGTGAGGTCGGATGGCGTTACATCATAAACAGGAAATTAGGGGAACATGCTAACACTGATATCTCTTCAAGCCATCATTAGTGGCTCCCTCATCTGGCCTCAGAAGTGGTTGCATCCCAGAGCCACCTGCTGGTCTTGGTGGCACTTCAGTGTTTGCCTGTAGAGGAGATGCTCAGTGGCAGTGATGGTGGGAGTCCCAGATGAGACAAGATGAGCACAGAGCTGTCCAGCCCATTGTTGCCAAAGGTCACATTCTACCAGAATGCCCTGACACTAACTTCCAAACATCCCACGGACCCCAGCTATCCCCTGTAGGGAAACTGAATAAGAAGCCTTTACCCTGGGCAGAAAATGCATTGTTTGTACAGTACGTCTTAGTGACAGAGTACCAATTTCAGAGGGCATTTTGTTGAAAAACATGCAGTGAAATATCTAATAACGATATCGGAACATTCAAACACAGCATACAATACAGTTTGCAAATGTAAACAGTTTTATTTAAAAGGACAGTTTAATTTCAGAGCCAATGGCCGTGTGACCAAAAACATTTGAATCATTATTATTCTCTTAGTAAAATGAAAAGCAGAAAACATTCCTGGAGCCTTCAATTTAGCGTGCACAGTGCCCTCTACAGGATTCTGTCGAAACAGCATCCCCGTCAGCCTCGTTCGCAGAACGTAGGAGTTCTTTTCCCAGCGTACCCTTTTCTTTATAAATCCCAAAATCTCCTTACAAATGTAAGTATGAATGTTTGTCATCTTTTTCGGTCACACGAAGCCTTTATAAATGAGATTCCCCCATTAATGCGTTTACATGGCTATGCTCTGTAACTGCGCCATTAAAAACACATGAAAACATCTTAATTGCGTCAAGGCACGTAAACGTAGTCACATGACAAAAGATAACTTCGTGACTTAGCAAAGTGCAGGTTCTTCGTTTCCTCTGTGTGGACCATAGAGCTGTGTATCCGAGTCTGACGACCCGCCACGTTTTAAGATACAGAGAATACACGTCAATATGCTGCTATATTTTGGAATTTTTTTAATCTGATCTCAGGAAAACTTGTCAAGGTATAAAAAGCACACCGCCATGAAATCTGAGTACAAATGTTTGCTTTTTTTTTTTTAACGCAACCATAATAGAGGGGTCTGCATTTATCACAGTCCCTGTAACAATCTAACATCATAGCACCATAACTACTGCGGATTCAGCCAACGGCGGCAACGTCACTAGTCAGCAGTGTTGTGCAGGTTACTGGAAATTACTACTCATCAATTACCGCATATAAATGTACTTTTAATACGGGTGGGATTGGACCATGTGTCTGCCAGGAGTTTCGACGTGTGGTGGGTGCAAATGGTCGGTGGCGATGTTTCTGCAACACAGAGATGTTTGCTGATGGGTTTTCAAGCATCGCGGAGACATAGTGCCAATGCATGTGTGCTCTCTGGCTAGTTATATTATTTCAGTGTTGCAGCTATGACAGTGCCAGACAATACAACCGTCTAATTGTATCTATCAGCGTACCTACAATACCACCCATTCATTGCGCCATGGTGAGGTCGGGTGGCGTTACATCATAAACGGGAAATTAAGGGAACATGCTGCCTTTATCCATTAATATTTTCACGCAAGACAAAGGTAAAGAGTGCATTTAAATTTCAGCACCTTCCGTGTTTTTTAATGGCAATTAGTTACATTACTCCTTACAGACAAGAGTAGTGGGATTATAGTAACGCCTTACTACCAACACTGCTAGGCTTGCTAATGCTAACGTTAGCAGTACAGCCTTATGCTACTTCCTCTCGCAAGATAAGATAGCGTTACTGTCACTGTGCAAATACAATGAGATGTCTTTGGAGCAAGGCTGTCGACGCCATGTTAAGGATAAAAGTACAAGTAAAATACAATATAAAATCAAAGAAACATACACCAACAGTAAAGAAGAACAAGGATGCGTAAAATACTGGTACCGGAAGCAAATAAACCAATAAAACACAGTCAGAGGAACACTGGAGAGTTCGGAGCAGCTGCGAATGTGCCGCCATCATTGTTCAGAATTCTTCACTTTGCGTTGCTACAGTGGAAGAGTGAAATGGCTGAAGATGGATTAGAGAATTTTCCAAGTGTGCTAAACATTCAGTTGTAAATAAAAACCAGTGTGAGATAAGAACGTCTCCTCGCCATTTCCTTCTATTCTGATTGAATGGGTCGCTTAACGATCGCTGTGAATTCTGGGAGTCTGTGGAACGTCACGTCTGCAGCTCTCGCGTTACTTGCTGCCAGGAAGGAATTCTATTTAAATACTTCAATACATTTTATTTATAACATTTTCTGTTTTTAGGCGTGTCTTCTAAATTTACGGTGCTTCTATTATCTTTCCGCGCTTTTGTCAATATATATCGTGTGTCTGGTCATTTGATTAAAGTGCTTGAAGACTTTGCCACGCGCTGACACTAATCGACCACCATATCTTAGCAACCGCATCATAACAATTCTAATTCCGTTTCGAGTTTTGATTCAAACATTCAAAGCAGCTCAGATTTGCACTTTCCCAGCAAAAGACAAGACGCGAAAGATGTCTGCCTTCATCTACCTGCGGAGAATCGACTGGCTCCTGCCAAATGACGCCGTCAGTGTCCGGATTGCTCCGGAAGACATCCCCGGTTCAGTCAGCCATGGTAAGAACGGCAAAATGATGCCTAGAATATCTCAGCACTCGAAGAATGAAAGTCAGAACAGGCTTGGCTGGTCTTGTTGAATCTTGCAGTCTGTGATAACTATCTTATTTTGGAACTACGTGTCTTAGGATACTAAATAATAAAATGGTTCACCTTTAGCCCAACGGTGATTTGTTACCATGAAGCAGTAAAATACGGGGCTCTTTTCAGCATGTCTGCTGTACTGCACAATGAAATCCGTAAAATCTGTGGCTGTGATGTGTTTTGAACATAACAGGAAAGCGACGGTCAAATGGTAAGGTAACAGGTGAACATGTCCCACATTGGCAAAAGCCAGCCAACGGGAGTAACCCCCCTCCTTCTGGGGGTGTGCCTAAATTCTCGTCTGAACGCGCTCATTTATTCACTTGCAGGGTGTTGCCATGAGATGGCGCTTTCTTACAAAAACACATTTTAGTTGTGGTCACAAGTTCATACACAAGTACAACAAGTATCAACGAGAATCTTTTGGTAGCCATTAGCAAGCTTCTGGCATAATTGATACTTTAAAGTAAACTGAAGCTACAGCCAAAGTTTTTACAACACCGGAGACAAACAGGGCTAGGTACTTGGATAGCGAGCATGCCGGGTACATACTAATCCAGCGCTATGATGTCATACAGTACGAGACAGGACTGTTTTGAAGCTTGGCATCCCTGATCAGGAGTGACAATTTGTTGTTCTAATATTCATTTATTGTTTTGCATTGTTCCTGGAATAATGTGATTGCACATTTTATTCAGTCGACGTTTAATCCGTTGCATGTTATATAACTGTAAAAAGGCTAGTATTGTGTCTTTTCTTACAGTTGTTTTCAATTGCTAAGACAGGGTAGTATCTAGGGTAGGCATCTCCAACATGCCTGATCCATCCTTGGCATTGCTCTGGAGGAATATCCTGGCATCCAACATTCATTGTTTGATCTTGTGTCAACTGACATAATTTCTTTGTATTAGTGTGTTTTTTACAATCTGTTTTAGAAAGGGTCTTGATAGTGATTTAGCAAAATGACATGTTCAGTTTTGACTGTCTTATTAGCAGTTTTTTGGGTCAGTATGTAGGTTATGTGCAAATTGGCCCTCTGAAAATGTAATATTGTGAGTGAGACAGGAATCCATGGCTTTTGAAGCATTAGTCATTGATTGCATTTTTGTATGAAAGCAAAGTGAAATGCTAAACAGTTTAGCCCACATAAGTAAATGTTGTGGTGACTGCATGAAGAGTTTTGAGAAAGCAACTTCAGTATTGCAGTATTTGTCTTAGCAATGAAAAAAAAAACCTGTAAATTCACACTGCCTTTCCAAACTGATTGGTGTGAAGAGCAGTGACAGGACAGTCCAGACTGATGGGCCATTGACAGTATGCAAAGGTCTGGTGACTCCAAAGTCACTTCAAAGTTGTAACACCTTTAGTAATCAAACCTCATACAATTTTCTGAATGTCTCATTCACCTGTGTGTAGCCATCCCCTATGTCTGTAAGCTTCAGAACTCAAGCTTAGGCTAGAAATATTTATAATGTGATTTTTTACAATTTGTCAGCACCCACTGAAAATAAGTTTTTGAAAAGTGTATGTTTAAGTAGATTTTAACAAAAAAAAAAATATATATATAGATAATCACATTCTAAATGTTGAACGATTATTGGTGCTGTGCTGAATAAAAGCATTCGTAGCACTTTGGGATAAATGTTTTTTAGACAGGTGAAATATTTAACAGTTTTTCTGAATTGCTGAAATATTAGAAATCGTTTTGGGAACAAAACTGCCGATTGCCAAAAGTCATTTATTGAATCAGTTACTTCTTTGGCAAAACTTTAAACCATGGTCACCTAGTTAGACACAATTTGCAGATCTCAGTCATCCTTTTTGCAAAACTCAAAACACATTCCCATTCATCAAAACACATTTTGCGCTATGGTGAACTTTGATGCAAAATAGAAAACACAGGCCACAGAAGTTAAGCGCAGCCAGCACACAGTAGTCATTTGAACACAATGACTCAAAACTATTCACACACATTTCTAAACATTTGAGGAAGCCAAAGAGTGACTAGAAACATAGAATACGTGCCATAGAAGGATAGGAGTTTGCATTTTGAAGTCAAGGTACAAATGGGTCACACAGAGGATTCTTTCTGCATCACTCAACAAGGGATAGCATCGCTAGACCCAGCCCTGAGACATGGCGATGAGGCAGGATGAATATCTTCTGTGACTCTGGCTTGGCAGTTGCACAACATTTTACTGTAATATGCCTCTCGTTTGTTTACTTTTTGGCGTTGTTCTTTACAGTCACTTTTCTGGAGTACTGAGTATGGCAAACGTTACATATTAATTATCAGTCATATGGTAGACGACCATAATTTTTTTTAAACTATTATTATAGTCTTACGGTTTCTCATTTACATGTCAACAACAGTTTTGATTGGTACTGTTTTCATTTTTTGCTGTAGAGTGCTATGACTGTTCAGTAGTGTACCTTTACCCAACTGACGAGATGCATGGTCTGAAAACAGTGTTTGCTTTTGAGCAAAGATAATATAGTTTTGAGAAGATTGTTTGATTTGCAAGACAAGCGTAAGGTTTTGTGAGTTTAGCTTGAATTTTAGAGTTTGTGCTTAGTGGTTTGATTACAGGAGATGAGAGATTTTAGGACATGTGTTTTAGCAATTCAGAAAAACAGTAAAATGTCAAGGCCTGTCAGACTACTTTGAAAGTGGGTGAGAGGCCTCAGACTCCATAGGGTTACAGTAAATACTTGTTATGCTATGTTTCTTTTATGTTCCTCTTTTTGTGTCTGGTACTATGACAAAAAATCCCAGTCTATCTATCTAGTGCTACTTCATTATCCCATTGTCTTTCTGCAATGTTCTCATGTACAGTACTGTCAGCAAAACAGCATGATACTACCACCACCATGCTTGACCGTTGGTTCAGTGTTCTTAGGTTAAGAAAACAACCTCACCTTGATCCCCTGCAAACATATCTCTTTTCATTGTGGCCAAGCAGAGAAGTTTATGACAGATTCACACGTCATCGTGACTGCCCCCAGCC